>NC_139512.1:327504656-328704656 GCF_947247035.1 Vipera ursinii
CCTGACTTCTTGCCCTTTATTTCATCAGGGAAGCCCTGTTGAGGGATCTATGTTGGACATAGTTTGCCTAACATATTGATTTGTGGGTTGATAGGTACTGGAAATCTGAATCTGTCAGCTGGCATTTTTTCAGCATTCCCATACCCAAAGGGCATGCAGAAATTCTCATCTGGTAAAATTGCAATTAAGAACAAAGATGCATTCCCCTTTGCTCTCAAATATCAAAGAACTGTGTTTGCAATGCATGAACCCAGAGATAGAATCTTGAGTGGAGTGGAGGTTTAATTAAGAAAAGTGACTCCATTCCAAGGAATTGTGGTTTGCAGTCTTTGTAAGATTGAGTAATTATCCTGGTATGGGTTTCTGAGAAGTATTCCACTTATACATACATCAGATGCTTAGGAGAAGAGAACACAAAGAAAGAAAACAACCCTGGTGTGGCCATCAACTACCTGCCACATTCCAAAGGGAGATGTTTTCAATTCACTCATTATAGGGAGTCAGCTGGGGTCAGGTTCAGTGTCGCAGGAAAGAAGTACTCCCTTTAAGGAATATCATCCATATATGGAACAGAGTGGAAGAAGAAAGACAAAAGTGGATGGGAGAAATGAGATGAGCTGTGTAATCAAATTTTGGGGACAAATAGAAGAAAATTAGCCCGGTGTGCTATTTGAATTTAAAACCTCCTATTAAAAATTCTGCTCTAGAAGGTGATGGGTACCGTAACAAAGTAAACACCTACTCCAAGGCACTCGGCTGTAATGATGTTATTTAGTATGTCTATTGCAGTGGGCAGATGCAGTCTTTAGAAGGCCTAACTCCAGTATTTAATACAGATCCCTGCAAATACACAAGGAGAGATGGACAGATAGATTCCTCTGTTAGCTGGTGTTATGGTCTCTACTAAAACAATTATATTTCGGGCAGCAACACATGGCTATTTCATGGCTCAGTGAAGAGATCCATCATCTCTGTGGGCCTGGAGGGGTAGACATGGTGCAACTTCTCTTAACAATTAAATCCTTGACTAAGGGTTGTCTCTTCTAAAGAGAAAAATCAGTTTGGCGTCAATACGCTCAAGTGCAATGTTTTCCTTTTCTCCACAGAAGATTTGTGGGAAAAGGTAAATGGTATACATTTGTCATTTAGAGCATTGGAATAGATTAAAAACAATTTGCCCCTTTGTTATCTGAACCTGTCTCCTCATTTTCTTAGTCTCAGACTGGATTATTTTTCTTGGTCATTTTGGGGAAAAGAGCAGAGTACTATTTCAGTTCACATTAGCAGTATTTTCCATTTTTAGTAATATCACCACTAGCTGGAAATATATTAGCATTCGTTCAATGCCTTTCTTGTTTCTGTGCCCATATTGGCTACTGCAGAGCTGGGCATTATTTGCAGGATTGAAGGTAATATTCTGCCTTCTGTGCTACATTAAAAGCCAGATTAAATGGGGCTAAAGTGAATCAAGCCAAAAGGAAAAATATACAAAAATAAAATGAGTATTTTTTCTTTAGTGGTTGCTTAAATAGGCATTTCCAAAAATTTGAGGGGAAAAAATAGGTGAAAGTTTTAGCACTCTCTTTGGCATATATTTTTTCCATTTTTTCCATACTTTCTGACAGTTGAAAGTTCTGTATGAATGTGTACAAGGATGACCTCAGTTAGTTGGAGTGGCTCCCCTTTCTTTTTTTTTTATTTAAAAGTTTTACAGTACATTTTCTTTAACAATCCCCCCTCCCCCACCCCTACCTAACCCTCCCTGTCCCTCCCCCCCATTCCCCCCTCCCCCCCGACTTCCCAGAGCTAAGTACAAGGTATAAAAACAAAGAACAATCATAAACATCCATATGCTAGCAACAATAAACTATTAATTCTATCGCCCTCTAGCTCATATAAGGTAACTACAAGCAATATTATTTATTTATTTATTTATTTTAATTCCATTTATATCCCGCCCTTCTCCGAAGACTCAGGGCGGCTTACAAGCTTAGCAGTAGCCTTCATTCTATGTTAACATTCTATGTTATTAATATTACATATAAAAAGAAAAAGAAAAGAAAAAAGAAAAGAAAAGAAAGCTTATTCAAATGCTAAATGAAACTTTTTAGTCCCATATTTGTTCTGGATATAATCAATCCATTTTTTCCACTCCATAATATAACGTTCTTGCGAATGATCTTTCAAGTAAGCCGAGATCTTTGCCATTTCCGCCAGGTCAGAAACCTTTAGAGTCCATTCTTCTATAGTCGGCAGTTCCTCCTTCTTCCAATATTGACCTATTAAGAGTCTTGCTGCTGTAATTAAATTCAACATCAACTTAGTGTCCACAACAGTAGCATCTGTAATTATGCCCAACAAAAACAATTGCGGACAAAACTTTATCCTTTGCTTGAAGATCTTCTGCATATTCCACCAAATTTTTATCCAAAAAGCGAAGATGGTGGCGAAGATGCAACATATTTTCATATTTTCATATATGGTGGACCTGCAAAAAGGTTAAGGCTTTTTGGAGTGGCTCCCCTTTCTGTACACATTTAAGCAGATACACCATTATTTTTCTCAGTGCTGGGATTCCTGAACCCTACTGGAGCTGACTCATTGGCCAGATGGTCCCTTCCAACTTTCAGATTCAATAATGATAAGAAGCAGCAACCTTCAATGGAACAGCTCAATATTGGTCACCTTTACAGTAATCAAACTGCATAGCAAAATAGGTGCAACTTTAGGTACATCTATGATTTTCTTGAATGTGATTCTTATCCAGAATTAAAATAATGTGGTACTATTGCAATACTAATCATGTTTTATTTTGATACATTATTAGGAAGTATCATCTAAGCCCATTGCTTATTTTCTTCAGGCTGGCTAAAGGAGGCGTAATTTCATTTGCACTGATACATAATAGTGAGATAGTGAGATAGAATACACTTGTTCTGTTCCTTCAATGCTTTCCTTGTATTCTGGGCCAACCTCTGAAGCTGACAGCTACTTTTATCTGAGAGGGTCTTGCATAATGTGAAATTCTGTTTGTATTTTTTGTTAGGATTTTGTGCTTGACAGATAGAGGATCTTCACTGCTTCAAAAATTCACCTAAATCCAGAAAGCCAACTGGAACCATAATAATCTAGGGGCAGCTGAAGGATGGCTAAGGTAAAATGGCTGAATATGCATTCATGTACACACAGATGTATCAAACAATACATTTAACTCTAACTCTAATCCTAGCTCCACCTCCTCCCAACCCATTTTGCAATTTAACTTAAGAACAGAAAAATCAAACTGGCCATTTTGGCTGAACTTTGGGAGACTGTTTATTAGTCACCATCATTCTCAAATAAAGCACTGTGATTATTGCTTTATTTTTCACTGTTAAGCAATAGAACACAGTCAAACTAGAGTCTTGGACTTTAAAAGATCTAATTTCAATAAACTTATAGGAATCTTAGGAGGAATTCCATGGATGAGAATCCTAAAGCGGAAAACAACTCAAGAAGCTTGGGAAATTTTGAAAAGTGAGATAATAAAGGCCCAGTCTAGCACAATACCAACAAAGAAGAAAAATAACAGCTTTCAAAAGAAACCAGCATGGCTGCATAAAGAACTCTCTGAAAAATTGAAAGATAAAAAGGACAAGTATAAGAAGTGGAAAGAGGGGCACATAACGAAGGCAGAATATCAGCAAATAGCCCGAGCCTGCAAACATGAAGTGAGGGAAGCTAAGGCTCAAAATGAACTAAGGCTTGCAACCAAAGTCAAAAATAACAAAAAAACTTTTTCAACATGTAAAAAACAAGAAAAAAGTTAAGAAAATGATTGGTCCATTAGTGGGGGAAAGTGGCAAGAAGGTGACAAGCAACAGGGAGAAAGCAGAACTATTTAACTCATTTTTTGCATCTGTCTTTACACAAAGGGAAAAAACAGTCCAACCTAACAAAAACAGTGCCATAAAAAACAGAATAGAAACGCAAGTTAATGGTAAGTGAGCACCTGTCCAGCCTAGACGAGTTCAAATCACGAGGACCAGATGGATTATACTCCAAGGTTCTCAAGGAACTGGCAGACATGATCTCAGAACCACTGAACTATATTTTTCAAAGATCCTGGAGCACTGGGGAACTACCAGAGGACTGGAAGAGAGCTGATGTATTTCCCATCTTCAAAAAAGGGAACAAAATAGATCCAGGAAACTACAGCCTGACCTCAATACCTGGGAAGATTCTGGAAAAGATAATCAAACAATGAATCAGCGAGCATCTAGAGGCAAACAAAATCATTACTAAAAGCCAACATGGGTTTCTCAAAAACAGATCTTGCCAGACAAATCTTATTGCATTCTTTGACCAAGTGACAAAATTAGTGGACTAGAGGAATTCTGTGGATATAATTTACTTGGACTTCAGTAAAGCATTTGATAAAGTAGATCACAACCTACTACTTGATAAGATAGAAAAATGTGGGTTAGACAGAATCACCACCAGATGGTTTCCTGCCTGAGGAGGGGGTTGGACTAGATGACCTCCAAGGTCCCTTCCAACTTTACTATTATGATTATGATTATGAAAATATCTGCACTGAGAAAGGTATGTGAAAGTACAATAGCTACATTCACATAAGTAACACAAAAAGTGAGGTTAGTGTTTTAGTATGATGTATAATATAATGCTTGGAAAATATTTTCAAATGGAACTGTGGAGTTTTATAGTTGTATTTTACAAATAAGAGTCAAGAAGGGACCGCTTACAATTCCAAATCTAGGAAGACATTTGGATGGGGAGAAAAATCCACAGGCAAGATGGAGAGAGACAAATTGAGAAAAAAAATACTTGCAGTTATTACTTTGACCCAAGAATGACAACACATGTGATGAATAAAAACTGTATGTGTATCTAAGTTTGGTGACTAACTTTATCAGGTGACTGGGTCAAGTGATCCACTGGCAATTTGACCACTGTGGATTTTTTTCTCCCTCTTATCAGGAATGTAGATGAGATCAATTAGAAAATGCAAAGTACGTTGAAAAAGTTGTGGAATAAATATAGCAAAGGCTCAATATATTGAATTTCCCCCAAAAAATATTTGTTTCTTTGCTAGCAAATCACTCTCCTGGAAAGCCAAGAATTGCAGTTGGAGTTCACCTGATGGTTCCTTTAAAAATGACTTTTCCATGTATTTGTTTCTGAAATATCATAGGTGTCCCTGCAAACAGAAAATGAAAAAGAAGGGTGGTGCAGGACCATAAGGGCGAATGGTCTCATGGGCAACAAAATTGCTCATTGATAATCGATATATTAACAGTTTCTCTGAGGATAAATTATCCATTGGGCTGGGGAAACATGAAACCATCTGTTGAAAGAAAAAATCTTCATCAGGGTCCAGTCCAAGCTGGGAATAAACAAAATGGAGACTGCTTTAGAAAGAAGGTTGTAGTTTATTGAAGAGCAGAACCATAAGACATGAGGCTCTGGAGCAGCTGACCACATGTAGCTGGGAGTGGTGGGTTTTTATACCTTCTTGAGCTTTTGTGTTTGGAGTTGTTCCTGTGGCATGAACTTTGACCAGAGGTTCAGTGTGCCCTTCTGATATTCTGATGGTGGTGGGTTAATCCTATTATGTCCTAAAGGTCATATCCTGCTTTCCTGTGGCTGTGGCTGATGGCTTACTTCCTGTGTTGGATTTCTTGGGTGAGGGATTGCTGGTTCTAATCCTATCACTCTGCTATTGTTAGCTATCAGTTTTGTTGCAGGGGATTTTTTTTAAAAAAATTCTTGAATGGACTTCTGCCTGCTAATATTTGCTCATGAATGGGGCCTGAGCCTTTCTGAATGGGATTATCAAACCTGCATTTCTATAGACCTGGCCTCTGCCTGGGGCTATTAATGAAAACTGGGCCTGCTTTTCTGTCTTTAAGATCCTTTGGGGAAATATAATATTCTTCCCTTTTAATGTACCCAAAATATTTTTCTTGGGGGTGGGGCTGACTTCCCACACATCCATGAGAGTTCTATTTCCCATAAGTGGAAAACTGTAGGGCAAAGTGTTTTCCCTGATTATTTCTACAAACAAAATAGGCCATGAGACAAATTCTCAAAAAAAATAATTGTAAGAATATCCAGCACTTTTGTAGAATAAAAATATGCAGAGCATTTCATCTATATTCAATGATAGAAGCTTCACAACAATCTTGTAAACAGCAAAAAATAGGTTCTTGTAGCACCTTCAGGGCAAAAAATGATTTGCTGCAAGTCTGTTGCCTTTGCTTCGAAGACTGTCTGGAAACTTGTAAAATAAATGAACTATATCTGACAATTTAGATCCAGATTTTGTCAAATTTAGAACAGGATTACTGAAAGAATGGGATAGTTTGCTCCCTTTATAGCCTGCCTTTTTAGTCACAAAATGGGGATTTCGATAAGTTATTATAAATTGTAAGGCTGCTGATTTTAAGATTTGAACTCTATATAAGAGGTGTAAGAGCAAATCTAGATCCAACTCAATATGTTCTACTTTTTTCCTCCCCGACCTGGTTTCTTCCATCTGTTTGGATAAATTCCCAAGATATGCGGAAAGCGTGACAATGAATCTCTTTGTCTCATGACAAGACATTGAATTGGAGAAGGCTGTTTGTAATGTATTGAATCAAGAACTTGTTTGACTGGGAGAACTTTGGTGTTTCTTTTGAGTCGATTCTCCATTTGGAATCTAAATGCTTGAACAACTAATGTAAGCAGTAAAAATGGAATTTGTTCAAAAGCCACTCTGATGGAAGAAAAATTGGGATTTTTCCTATGTTATAAAATAAACCAATAATAGTCCTTTTCATGATGACCTTTAATTACTGTGATACCAGTCAAAATGTAGTTTAGCTATAATGTTTAAAATATATAGGAGAAGCCCAGTTAAAGATTTTAGAAGACTTTGGATGTAAAATTTTGAAGCAGGTGAAGTTGTTTTGAGTTTTGAGTTGTTGTTTAACAACACAAAATTGGAAATCCCTGCTTGGAGCAACCGGCAAAGAAAAAGACAACTTTGCTAAAGTAGGTAAAAAGACACTAAATGTAGCTGATAACATATTGAACATGTACATGTCTAAGAAAAGAAACAGCTAAAAGACATCTCCAGATGTGACTTCAGTTCCATGTGGGAAGTGAATTTGTCTCCTGCCAATCAACCAACTCTATTATCAGGTCCTGTTATGAGACCAACATTTTATTTAAACTTTGCTGCTTCTATCTATTCAAAATCCCACTATCCCTGCTAGTGAAGGCTAAAATCTGGTATGATAGAAAGAAGACAAAATATTCTTATCTGGTTGGCAGAGGGATCAATTTGCTTTCTCAATGGACCTAAGCAATCATTTAAGGATGTCCTAGTAGGTGAATTGTTCTATGTGAATACTTCTGTAAAAAGTCCTTATCTGTAGTTCACTAAATTGCTAAGCACATTTGATTTGTGCTTAAGATTGTAAGCCACCCTGAGTCTTCGGAGAAGGGCGGGATATAAATGGGAATAAAATAAAATAAATAATTCTCCGAAGACTCAGGGCAGCTTACAATTTAAAGCACAAATCAATGTGCTTAGAATAGCCTTCATTCCATGTATATGCCTGCTTATTAGGGCTTTCGCCCCCCCCCCCCAAGCAGCATTATTACAAAGTCAGCTTATTGCCCCCAACAATCTGGGTCCTCATTTTACCTACCTGGGAAGGATGGAAGGCTGAGTCAACCTTGAGCCTGGTGGGATGCGAACAATTATTATTGAACAATTATTATTGAAGTAGTTTTTTATATTACTGGAAAATAATATATGAGTCGCTGCATTGATTGCCAACTGATATTCCAATTCAAAATTCTGGTTGAGACCTATAAAGCCTTAGCTTAACTCCAGGACACTATAAGGAATGTCTCCTCCCAAAAACAATTCTGACCAAAGTACTTTAAAGCAAGCACCAGCCCCCTCCTTCCTCCCACTGAAACAAAAACATATTTCCAGGGAAATGGGAAAAGCAAATAAGGAGGGTTCCTGGCACACCACAAACACAGGGGTTTTCATATTGTGAGGCCCACTAGAAAAAAGATTAGCCTTCAGATTCATGACTGCTGGATTTCTCATTTGCTGCATCTTACAGACACTTCTCTTTCACTTCTTAATGTTTCAGTTCAATCCCAAAAGAGCTGAAGAAGCTTCTTCGATGAGAAGTAAAACGTCTTCAAGGAAAAAACAAAGACCAGTTGTCTTTTGAAAAAAAGCACTTTTGGAAAAAAACCACAACTTGGATGACTGGGAATCTCCATAGATATTCCTGTTTAATGTACCACTGAAATATATCTCTCAGAGATGATTAATGTGTATCTGTTCAGATATAACTAGAGAAGGAATGACCATCCAACTGCCATCATGCCAGTAAAGCAAATGAACAAATCAGACTTTCATGTTTTAAATAATATCTAATCCCCCTTTTCTACATGGAAACAAACCAACCAACCCTAGCCTAGTAGTATCATTAGTTTTATTCAATGGCATATACTTGACTAATCCCATAAGGAATTTGTTCTATGTCTTGCCTGTCATCAGCTGTAAACTGCTGCTATTTCTCTGTTCATTAGTTGCTCCTGTAATTTCCAGAATGGGTAGGGTAGCTTCCAAACAGGTCTGAGGTTCCTTTATGGAAGTCATAACATACACAAGAGCATCACAAAAGACTCTGCTGTGACTACCCTACTGGAGAAAACAATATAAAGGAGATATTATTTATTACAAATGTCTTATTTTTCATCTCACTGGTGTGACATATAAGCTTACATACATATATATCCTGCCATCATCCCTTTACATCTGAGAGAAAAAGAGAAATGAAATGTTTAAGAGATGGCTTTATTTTGTTTTTAATAGGAGTCAAAAGAAACCAGAATATCAACTTTGCAGGCAGGCCTGCGTCAGGTGATTTCTGTGCATTTGGGCTAGACAATGCCAGTGTTAGAATAATCATGCAGTCAAGATTTAACTCATTCCTCCTTTTGTCCCAGGAATTTGTTTTAGCACAAAGTACTTGCTTCATTTAAATGGGGACTAAAATACCTGCAAGGTCCCTTATGTCTATTTGCGTAGACAAGAAGACATCAAGGTCTGCAAACTTGGAAGATGATACCATACCCTCATAGGGAATTAGTATGAGCAATGATGGATCAGCTCTGGAGCAGATAAGTATTTGGATTGTCAGTGTAACGTATTGGGGTTTGTTTGTTTTTTTTTTTGCTTTTACTGATTCACGTGTCTGCTGAATCACAACACTTACGCAGACCTGAAGAAATGACTCAGCGACCATTTTCCACTGTAGCTGTCAGTGATAGTGTGGAGGCATGCCTTTGAACAGCAAGAACAACAACCCGGTGAGACGGCCACAGAGTTCATCACGGTGTTGAGGCAAGCATCTTGTCTTTGTCAGTTCATGAACTTGGAAGAAAGACTTCGAGACCGTCTTGTCTGTGGACTTAGGAGCACAGAGCTCCCAAAAAATCTTTTCAGGAAGGAGACCCTCTCGCTTCAAGAAGCTTTGAAAGAGGTCATGGCAGACGAAGCTGCCAGTGGGGCCATGAAGGCATTGTGGCTCACCAAAAGGACACCACACACACAGAAGCTGTCCACCACGAGGATGCTGAGCAATGAGAAGACATCAACTCTGACCATGAAGTTGACAAGATTCAATGACACCAAGACAAGGAACCAAGGACTCCTGACAAGGCAGTTCCCTTCCTTCAATGTTTGGGCTGTGGAGGCCGCCATCAATGAACGGACTGCAGATTCAGAGCAGCCACATGTCAGGCTTGTGGGAAAACCGGCCACATAACATCCATCTATAGAGGTCACCAGCAGGACCGCCAACTGGACAAGGCATTCAGGAGAGGTACCGGGTGCAACATAGAGGAAGGTTCTGCTCCAGCCAACAGAGTGTCTGCCACACAGGAGCTAAAAAAAACAACACTTCAACTACAAGTCGAGCTGCAAGGTGTTCCTTGCAGAATGGAACTGGACACCAGTTCAGCTGTATCCATTATTTCCCTTGAGACCTTCCAGTTTGTTTGCAGCCACAACAAGAGATGAGCCAAACTTCGGCCATCTGATATTATTTTAACTGACTTCCAGAATTCCCGAGTAGCCTTAAAGCGCGAGGCCACTTTGGCCATAAAATTCAAGGGGTTTGGGGGGGGCCTAGATGTCATCGTGGTGGAGGGCCAGAGAACAAGCCTCATTGGGCTTGATTGGTTTGATGCACTGGGCATTCAAGTAACCGGAATTCACCAGACACAAGCGGTGAACTTGGCGTCAGTATGTGAGGAATTCACACACATTTTTGACACAGGTCTGGGAGAGTACAAGGGCCCTCTGATAGCCTTTAAGCTTGACCCATCCATAGCGCCAATTAGAGTTAAGCCCCGTCAAGTGCCTTTTGTGTTAAAGCACAAAATTGATGCAGAGCTAGACAAGCTAGACAAGTCAGGGGGTACTACAGCCTGTAGATGGTGGGGAGTGGGAAACTCCTATTGAAATGCCACTTAAGGCCAATGGGGAGATCAGGATTTATGCTGATTACAAGTGCACCATTAACCGGGCACTCCAGCAGCACGCGTACCTGGTGCCAGTCGTTAGCTACATCTTGGCATCGCTGCAAGGGGGTAGCATGTTTGCTAAGTTAGATTTGGCACATGGCCTATCAGCAGTTACCAGTGGATGAGGCCACAGTGGCCCCACAAATCATTGTGACACATGGGGGGGTTAAGGTCAAGCGCCTCCATTTCAGGGTTAGCGTAGCTCCAGGAATCTTCCAGGGAGTAATGGAGTGCACACTCAAGGGTACTCCAGGGGTCTGCCCCTATTTTGACAATGTACTCATTGCCGGAGAGTCCACTGAGGTCCTGGCAAGGTGGCTCAAAGCTGTCCTTTAGTGGTTCCGCACAGCGGGACTCAAGCTAAGGAGGGACAAATGCAAAATTGGGGTCCCTTCCACTGAATTCTTGGGGTTCTGTATCGATGCTGAAGGCATCCATCCTGCAGAATTCAAGCTGAAGGTGATTCACTGGCACCAAGTCCCAGATCTAAAGGAGAGCTCCAAGCATTACTGGGTCTCCTAAATTTTTGCCATGCATTTCTTCCTAACAAAGCTGCAGTGGAATGGCCATTACACCGGCTCTTAGAGAAGAAGACCCCATGGAAATGGATCAAGGTTCAGGAAAACAGTTTTAAGGTGGTAAAATCACTACTATCCTCAAATTCAGTGCTCACGCACTTTAATGAAAACTTGCCAGTTTGTATTGCATGTGACACATATCCTTATGGGGTTGGGGCTGTACTAAGCCATTCGTCAGCTGATAGGACTCAATCCCCTATTGCTTACAATTCAAGGACCTTGTCCTTTGCTGAGCACAATTATGCTTAGATTGACAAAGTGGCCTTGGCCATTGTGGCCGGGGTTAAGAAATTCCATGACTATTTGTATGGCTGACAATTTACAGTCTTTACTGACCACAAGCCATTGTTGGGACTATTTATCACAGATAGGCAGATGCCTCAAATACTCTCCCCCAGAATGTTAAGGTGGTCCATTTTTATGTCAGCCTACAGCTACAGGATGATCCACAAACCTGGCAAAGACATGGGCCATGCAGATGGCCTTAGCAGGTTGCCATTGCCACACATGGAGCCAGATCCGGCTCCAGCCACTCGCATATTGTCCATTCAAGATGTCGCTGCAGAAACAGCAGCAGACAAAAATTTTAAGCAGGGTGCTGTCCTGGGTTCACACTGGATGGCTGGAAAATAGCCCGGGACCAGAGTTCCAGAGCTATTTCACACAAAGAAATAAGCTTTTAGCTCATAATGGGTGCATCCAGGGTCATTGTCCCCAGTTCATTAAGGCACAGAGTGCTCCAGTCCTTGCATGAGGGCCATCTGGGTATTGTCCAGATGAAGGCGCAGGCGTGGAGCTACCTTTGGTGGCCAGGGTTAGATAAGGCTATCGAAGCCCAAGAACATGGGTGCTACATGTGTCAACAGTCCAGACCAGAGATGCCACAGGCCGCTGTCCACCGATGGGAGGAGACTCATGCACCGTGGTCAAGAATCCACGTCAATTTTGCTGGGCCTTTTCAGGGACAGCTGTTTTTGATAGTGGTCGACCGCCACTCTAAATGATTGGAAGTAATTCTCATAGCCACTATGACTACTGCTAGGACCATCCAGGTGCTTAGGAAACTTTTTGCTAGACGTGGGCTGCCAGACATCTTGGTGTCCGACAATGGAGCCCAGTTCACAGTGTCCAAATTCCAGGCCTTCCTGAGGGCTTACCTTATAAGGCACTCCATGTCAGCTCCATTTCACCCCTTGACGAACAGGCAGGCAGAACGCATGGTGCGTATGACAAAAGAGTCATTAAAATGCATCGTTTCAGGGAATTGGCACCATAGGCTGGTTAATTTCTTGCTATGCCAGCACACTACACCATGCATAGCCATGGGCACAAGCCCAGCAGAGCTTCACTGGGGAAGAAGACTGATCACAAAACTGGACCGGTTACACCCTGACCTAGTAGCAGCTGATATCACACACCCAAAGGCACCAAGGGGATTTCAAGTGGGTGAGAGGGTGTGGGCTCAAAACTGTGGGCATGGAGCTTTGTGGGTGTCCACTAAAATTGTTAAGGTTTCAGGACCCTTCTCCTATGAGGTGGTCCTGGAAGGGGGGCGAGTTATTCACCAACATATTCATTAGCTGCGATGGCGGTTTGCTGAACATTCACTAACTGAGGACTCCTCAGAGGGTCTGCAACAAGAACCGCCAGCCAATGGTCTAACAGAACAGTTTACATGCTCTGGGAACTATGCCAGACATTACAATGTGGCCGTAGATGGAACCAATCTGGAAACTCAATTCATGTCCCCAGTTGTGGAAGCACAAACCGAACTGTGCAGCAGCCCTGCTGACCCTGCTGCCCAACTGAACTTTGATTTGGGCCAGCCAGGAATGGCCAGCCAAAGGAACATGAGTCACTTCAACTCAATCGAACCCAATAGTCTCGGTTTAACCAGGCTGGCAGGTAACCAGGTGGACCAGGAGCTTCCCAGAACCCCCAGGCATTCTGAACGGCCACCGAAATAACTTCAAGATTATGTTAGTAAATAATGTGTGTACAATCTAGGGGGGAGGGGTGTAATGTATTGGGTTTTTTTGCTTGTACTGATTCACGTGTCTGTTAAATACTGCATTAAAGGTTGCTCAATGGTGTGTATTTGTAATGGCTATTGACTAAGCCAGACTTGTTGTCTTCAGGGCTTTCATTGGTAGATTTGGGGCTGTAATGGCTTCCTTCAAATCTATTGGCTGCTGCCTAGTGGCCAGCCGTATAAATAGCTGCTCAGCAGCCACTGTTTCAGTTCTGTTCTGCTTGACTTCAATAAAGCAAGTTACAGTTTGGAACTTTCTGTCTCGCTCAATGCCTACCAAGAACCAGCTATACAACGGTCAGTATGAAATGGGTTACACAGGAATCACACCTGTTTGACTGAGGTTTTTGATTGGAAAAAAATGTTAGTTACTATAATTACTTAGTGGTTGTCTTAATGAGTGTGTTAACTTAGAAAGCATTACAAACTGGGGAGCTTTATGAATGTCTAAGGAGTGGCATCTTGGACTAACTGTAATCAAACTTGACTCCAGATTTATAATTCCAGTTAAAAGGCTTATATACTATACTAGCCGTAATCACAATTTGGAGAGGAATGAAAAAGACTGTATTCTACCCCTACAGCATTTATATCCAACCTGTCTATCATCACAAATACAACAGATCTCCACCCCTAAATGTAACAATAGGCAGCTATTGTGTTTAGAAGACCTCCAAGGTCCCTTTCAACTCTGTTAGTAAGTCTATTATTCATTTATATTTTTTCCCTAGCTGAATCAAGTTAATTCTGCTAATAATCTAGAAAATGTCTATATCTCTAAATTTAAACCTACTAACCTTCTTATAAGATTCTGGTTAGTGACTATAATGTAGGCACTATGGTTTCTGTGGGTAAAAAGATATCAGTGTTTGTTTAAAACAACCAAAGAACCACTGCATTAAACCAAGAAGCCCATTTGGATGAAATGCTATTCTGCCACTAACTGCTATTGAAGATATTATTCACATAGAAATCTATTGTCAAATAATAATTAAAAAAATAAGAACTCTGAAGAGTGCCAAGAACTCTCTTTTCATGCTTCAACAGGACATAATTTTCTTGAAGTAAAAATGACTAGTTATGTATAATTATTTTATTATTGGGAGAAAAACATGCCTAAACATTTTTAGAGTATCACATCATACGGTTTCCTTTTAGTTAATGCTTAGGCAGCTGAAACACAAATTGCACAAATCCAAGGCAATTAAAAGATTTCTCCAGATCACCCATAGCTTGTAGGGAACATATGCTTACAAAAATAGGATTTGATGGGTTTTTAGTTCTGCTTTGTTACTAGAAAAGTGGTCATACCAAAATACAATGCAATTATTAGCCATGTTTGCCTCTTTTATTTATGTTCATGATTCTTCCTTTAATAAGAGAATAGCATAAGCAGTGCTATTAGATTAGATGCAAAACTATTTATAATACCCAGGACAGATAAAACCAAAATACTCTTCAGCATCCTAATACACTCCAGAACCCTCTTCATCTCTTCAGTTTAAGATTTAAAAATCTTTAAATAAAATAAAAATATTTTGTCTTAGTGAGGTGCCTAGACTTCATTATTTCTTCTGGAAATTTCCATCAGCATGGAAAAATAGGAAGTGAATTATAAATGTCATTTGGAAAAGTGAAATCACAAGCTAAGAAGGTTCAGTCTTCCTGAAGAAGATATTTCCTTTAACATCTTCAGTAGGAAGTGTGTTGGCTGGGGAGTTAGAGAATGTGTTCTCTGTAGTCATGCTAAATCTGAGGCAACAATTGCTGTAGGCTGTTTTATTTTTCTCCGTGGGACCTTTTGGTCATAAAGACTGTTTTTTGATTCGTACAAATGTTATATATTGCTTATTCTCTTAAGCTTAAAGAAGTTTAAAATGGAACAGAATAACATTAAAAAGATTAACACAAAGTAAATCCATAAATTAATTAAGGCAGCTCAGACACAGCACTTAACTGCCCTGTGGAATAGCCAAGGATGTCCTAGAAGTCAGGGCATTGCAGACCTTACAGAACAAGATGTTCCAAAGTATGGGGGTAGCCAGTGAGAAGACATGTTGTGGGACTCCTTTTCCCTTCATTTTCCTTCATGGGGTGCTGGGAGAGATGGTCTTATTAGTACCCTGGAACAGTGGTGTGATTTAGCTAGTTCGCACCACTTCAGCGAACTAGTAGTTAATTTTTTGTTGCCCAGGCCCAGAATGGACTTCCGGAAGCGGCATCCACACAGAGAACCGGTTGTTCACATTTTGAATCCCACCACTTCCCTGGAGCTGACCCATGGATTTATAGATAATTACCCACATATTCAACTGGACTAGAAACAAACTGGTGATCAGTGCAGTGATTGTATAATCAATATTATTGATTAAGCTGCAGTTGCTAGAAGAAGATAAGTTGCTGCAATTTGGACTAGTTGAAACTTCTAAGTGATTTTCAAAGGAAGCCCCATGTCTTGCAATAGTTTAGGTGTGAGGTGAAGAAAGTATAAGTCACTGCTCTAGGGTTTTCTGAGTCCAAGAAAGATTACAACTGGCACAAAAACAAAATTTTGGCAAAAAATATCCTGGCCACGGTATCTACCTGCTATATAGATGTTAAATAGCATTTGAGGATGGGGGAAAGGCCAAGTTTGGTAGTACCTTATATTGTAGCAATAATGGACTTGACTATTCATTTCTCATGTACTTCACAATTTCTCATGCACACCACCTGGAACCAGAAGCAAGAAGGAGTGGAGTCATTGCAGAATATTGTATCCAATTTCCAACATTCTCAAGTAGTCCGGAAGGAGATGGTGATCAATGTTGCTGAAAGTCTCTGAGAGGTAGAAATGGTAGATGTTCATTCCCTCCAGTCAGATCATGACCAAAGTGATTTACCAGAATGGCCAGCCTATTTTCATTCAATGTTCACACCTGAAATCCAACTGAAAATCAGTTGCCCTTGATAATTTAAGTCTTATTTTCCTCTTCAAAACCTTTCCAAAATAGGGAGGCTGGAGATTTGCTTGTAGTTGTCCAGGGTAAGAGAGATAGCTTCTTCAGAAGGGGCTGCAGCACTTCCTCCTTCAAGGTGGATCATGCCATAGTTTCTCTCACTGAGGCACTGGTATCTCCCAATAGACATACCCTACCTTGCAGCTCAAATGAGCAAGAGGGAACATGGATAGTTTTTGCAGGTGGCACAATTATACCATTATGAACCCTATTCATGTCCTCAGGCCTCACAAGCTCAAAAAAAAAAAAAAACAACCCACCCCACTTCCAAATAATTACATAGGATGATTTCTTGATTATCAACTCTGAGAGAATGTGAATGATTTTATTTGCAATAAACATCACAAACATGTTACAATGGCCTGGAAAAGGATGTTCAAATTGGACTTCAGTAAGGCATTTGATAGGGACGCAGTGGCTCAGTGGGTTAGGACACTGAACTTGTCAATCAGAAGCTGACTTTGTAATAATGCCGCTTGGGGGTTGTGTGAAAGCCCTAATAAGCAGGCATATACATAGAATGAAGGCTACTGCTACGTTTGTAAGCCACCCTGAGTCTTCAGAGAAGGGCGGGATATAAATGGAATTTAAAAAAAAAAGAAGGTTGGCAGTTTGGCAGGTCAAATTCCGAGTAATGGATAACAGAGTTAGCGCCTGTTACTCGTCCCAGCTTCTGCCAACCTAGCAGTTTGAAAGCAGGTAAAAATGCAAGTAGAAAAATAAGGACCACTACGGTGGGAAGGTAACAGCGTTCCGTGCACCTTTGGCATCTAGTCATGCCGGCCACATGACCATGGAGACGTCCTCGGACAAGTGCTGGCTCTTTGGCTTTGAAACGGAGATGAGCACCGGCTCCTAGAGTTGGAAACGACTAGCACGCATGTGCAGGGGAACCTTTATCTTTACCTTTAAGGCATTTGATAAAGTAGACCACAGCCTACTACTTGATAAGACAGAAAAAAAATATTTATTTATTTATTTATTTATTATTTGGATTTATATACCGCCCCTCTCCCGAAGGACTCGGAGCGGTGTATAGGGCAATTAAAACACTATATACAACACATAATATACAAAAATTAAAATAAATTAAACCAAATAGCCCTAAACAATAAAACACGTTCTAAAATGTAAAATTTAAAATTTAAAATCTAAAATCCCAGTCCCTCAGTCCAGGCCGACAAGTTCAAATAGCCAAGTCTTCAGGTCGCGGCGGAAAGAGCGAAGGTTGGGAGCCATTCGGAGCTCAACAGGGAGCTGATTCCAGAGGGCAGGCGCGCCCACAGAGAAGGCTCTCCCCCTGGGGGCCGCCAGTTGACATTCCCTAACTGGCCTGATGGGACGGGGTGGGATTTTTATAAATGAACTTCAATTTGTAATCTGTATTAATTTATTATGGGCATTGTTTAATCACGTTTTAATAATTTTTAATTTTTGTATCTAGTTTTTATGTATTACCCTGTTCACCGCACTGAGTCCTCCGGGAGAAGGGCGGTATATAAATTAAATTAATAAATAATAAATAATAAATAAATAACTGACAGCACCCTGAGGAGGCCCTTTCTGTGGGAGCGCACAGGACGATGGGAAGTTAACACCAGCAAAAGGTATTCCCATAAATAATCTGGACCGATGCCATTTAGGGCTTTATAGGTCATCACCAGCACCTTAAATCTTACCCGGAAGACAACTGGAAGCCAATGCAGCTCGCGGAACAGAGGTGTTACATGGGAGTACTGGGAGACCCCCATCACAACCCGTGTGGCCGCATTCTGCACCAGCTGGAGCCTCCAAGTAGTATTCAAGGGCAGCCCCATGTAGAGAACGTTGCAGTAGTCTACCCAAGAGGTCACGAGCGCATGAGTGACTGTGCGTAGGGCACCTCGGTCCAAATAGGGCTGCAACTGGCGCACCAGGCAAACCTGGGCAAAAGCCCCCCTGGTCACAGCTCCTACATGATCTTCTAAACTGAGCTGTGAGTCAAGGAGGACACCCAAGTTGCGAGCCCTATCTACAGGGGGGTAACACCTCACCCCCTATAGATAAAGATGGAATAGAGTGGACAACCCGAGATGCCGGTTTGCACAGCCACTCGGTCTTGTCTGGATTTAGATGAAGCCTGTTCCTCCCCATCCAGACCCTCACTGCCTCCAGGCAACAGGACATCACGTCGAGGGCATCACCGGGTTGACCTGGGGTGGAAATAAAAAGCTGGGTATCATCAGCGTACTGATGATACCCCACCCCAAAACCACGAATGATCTCACCCAGCGGCTTCATATAGATGTTGAACAGCGGCTTCATATAGATGTTGAAATGTGGATTAGACAGCATCAACCACCAGATAGATTCATAGCTGGCTGACTTGGGGTGTGCTCTCTTCTGGCCCCAGTGGTCTTTAACAAATTTGAATGAGGGGATAGATGGGGAGCTCATCAAATTTGAAGACAACACCAAGCTGGGAAGAAGAGCCAACACTCCAGAAGATAGGCTTAAGATACAGAACGATCTTGAAAGACTTGAACATTAGGCACTATTTAACAAAATGAAATTTAATGGTGAAAAAATTAAGGTTCTATATTTAGGCAAGAAAAACCAAATGTACAGGTATAGTATAGGGGGTACCTTGCTCAATAGTAGTAACTTTGAGAGGGATCTCAGAGTCCTAGTGGACAATAACTTAAATATGAGCCAGCAGTGTGTTGCAGCTTCCAAAAAAGCCAACACAGTGCTAGGCTGCATTAACAGAGGGACAGAACTGAGATCACATGAAGTGTTAATACCACTTTACAATGCCTTGGTAAGGCCACACTTGGAATACTGCATCCAGTTTTAGTCACCATGATGTAAAAAAGATATTGAGACTCTTAAAAGAGTACAGAGAAGAGCAACAAAGATGATTAGGGGACTGGGGGCTAAAACATGTACAGAACGATTGCTGGAATTGGATTTGTCTACTTTAAAGAAGAGAAGGACTAGGGCAGGGGTCAGCAACCTGAAACAGTGAAAGAGCCGCTCAGAACCGGTTCCCTCACAAAAGGAAAAACGGGGAGCCGCAAAAAAATGCGTGTGCATGTGCGTACATGTGCAGAACAGGGTTTGACTGAAGAGTGGAGCCAAGGCGAGATATGCACCTACCCTGCATATTTGAATTGATTGGTTGAACTTTTTTAGTCCCACTTTTTTTTTGGACTGCACATGGCAGAGGACTGGGAGCCGCAGGAGACGGCTGAAAGAGCCGCATGCGGCTCCGGAGCCGCGGGTTGCAGACCTGTGGACTAGGGGTAACATGACAGCAGTGTTCCAATATCTCAGGGGTTGCCACAAAAAAGAGGGAATCAAACTATTCTCCAAAGCACCTGAAGGCATGACAAGAAGCAATGGATGGAAATTAATCAAGGAGAGAAGCAACCTAGAACTAAGGAGAATTTTCCTGACAGTTACAATAGTTAATCAGTAGAACAGCCTGCCTCCAGAAGTTGTGAATTCTCCAACACTGGAAGTTTTTAAGAAGAGACTGGACAGCCATTTGTCTGAAGTGGTATAGAGTTTCCTGCCTGAGCAGGAACTAAATGACCTCCAAGGTCCCTTCCAACTTTATTTTTATTATTATATACTGGTTGAAAATTTGTAGATTCAGTAAACAAGAAATATGCCTTTCTCTATTTGTTTATTTAAAACATTTATATGGCTGCTCAACACACTGAGTGACTCTGGGTGGCTTACAAAAGAAAAGGCAAGAAAATCTAACAAAAGTGAAAAACCACAATACATAAACCAACCAGTGAAACAGTAAAACAATAAAATGGTGTTCCAACCAGCAAACAACTGGGGCTCCAGCATATCATGACTCAAAGGCCCAGGGAAAGAGCCATGTTGTGATAGCCTTTCTAAAGGCCAGTAGGTTTGAAATCAACTGTTTTACTACAGTGTAATCCTTCATGTAATTATCAGTGCTTGTTCTTTTTTTCTAGCTGATTCTAGATGTGTCATCTCAATAAATCAAGAAGCATGTTGATATACTAAGGGAAGGACTGGGTGCTCAGGGACATTCTTGTCCAAAGTCTTTGCCACTTCTTGTTCCAGTAATAAGTGTTAATTGTAGAAGAAGTAATCACAAGATCCCTGGGAATTTCCATTAGCTCCACCAGAAAACCCATTAGACACCTGGAACAGATCACCTTAGGGGTATCTAAGCCATCAAAGAACTAATGATGCCTTTTCTTCTTACATTATATTACATCTGCTCCAAGATAAAAGCTAGGTCTAACATATGACTACATATATGTGCCAGATCTTTTGGGACAAACCTATGGAGGCCATGAACTCCCAAGCCCATCCAGATCCTCTTCCTATGGTATACAAGTTAAAGTTCTCCAGTATGAAAAACCTGTGAGACATCTCTCCTATCTGTAGGAATGTTTGCATGCAAACAGTTTGTTGTATCTGAAGTCTTGCTAGGGACCAATAGGATTTCAACATTGGTTTAGTTTAATTTACTTTAGTGACATACTATTAGTTAATTCTGAACTGTTGTACTTAATCAGAAAGCATACATTATTAGAATATATATCAAAATAAGGCAACTACACAAAGGATAAAGATTTCCTCTATCAGGTACATTCAATGACAGTGAATATATACTGAACACTCAACATAGTGAAGGCACCTCATACTGAATTTTCCATATCTTAATGTGATCACTGAGTTGAATTTTAGCAAAGACTGCAGGATATATTCAAACAATATTTCATCTATCTCAGACATGAACATCATATTCAATAAAATTTGGAAAACACAAAATCATCAAATATATTCCTTGATTTTTTTAAAAAAGAATGATGCAACAAACAAGCACTGAAGGGGTTGAATTTCACTCTGGAAATCTCTATATAGTTTGAAACAGAAGGAACAATAAATGACTGTCTTTATAGTGTAAGCGTCAGATTGAAAAATCAAGAGACTTTAGTCCTCCAAGTCCCTGTTAGCATGTGGAGTTTTTATGTTCTTTATGCCTTTGTTGGTGGATGAGTGGCTGCTTAAGCGCTCGTTCATCATTTGCTATATAAAAGAAAAAGCTATTACCCAAAACTCATTTTTATAGTTGCAGGCAAACTGAAATAATCATTTTCAAGGACCTAAAGCTGTTTCTTGAAGAATGTCATCATATTCTCTTCATTTTACTTACCACTTAAGATAGTATATAAGACATCTTCAAGAAGTGAACATTGCAAAAATAAGGTTGCAGAATTCTGATATTTGCCCTACTACAAAAACAAAAAACCACCTTTAGATAACTCAGGATCCATTCCACAGCTGCAATGTGCACCATGGATAAATCAATATAGGAATTATATATCTTCTGATTTTTATTAGCACTTAGGGACATGAAACCAGTTTCATTTTTTGGCTTGTGGTGAGCCTAAAAATCCTATCACATCCATACTCTGATAATATCCATGCTCATCATTGATGAGTTAAAATATGTATACATATCACTCATTATTCATTAGCTGATGATTTGAAGATATTGATTAATTCTTAAAGGTTAGACAATATAGCACATTTCTTAAACTTATATTTATGGATTCTGCAGTTTTTCACGTTTTGATTGGAATTGTTTTAATTTTGTAAAATACTCCAAAATATGTATCTATGTATGCATGTATGTATGTGTGTTTGTATGTACCCCCCCACACACACAATACATATGTATTATAACTGAAGTATACAAAATCAGCAAACTTGCAGATTAATGCAGACGTAAGCTGGAACAGACTTTTGAATTAAAGCAATTCATATTGATGTTGATCAAAAGTAGAACACTTCATTCATCCATAATCACAAAGTGAAAATACCAAGCTGGAAGGAATATGTCAACAAGGGCTAAATTGCAAATAAAAGCAATTATCACAGAACCATTTCCAATATCTACCAAAGCATTTTTTTTTACTAAATTATGATACATAGGGGATTGGAGAAGCATCTTCTCTAATGATTGCAGGTGTAGGAACAATGCTCAATTGGACATTCTTATCCATTTATTGAATGCATGTCACTGACTTATTATGCTCCAACTTTGTATCGTCTAGAGCCAATCTACTCTTGGGCAGAATGAAGCAATGACCTTAAACAGCAGAGGTTGGAAAGGCAATAATGATCTCCTTCAAATACTCTTTTTGAAGTCTCCAGGCTTTCTCTATGATTGGAAGACTGAAAAGCCTATCCTACATCTTTGCTGTCCTGAAAAGTGGAGGATCCAATCCCATTGCTGATATTGAAGTATGCTTTAATTGACATCCATTTGGCTTCTGCATATAGAATTGAGGAGGGTTCATCTTGCTCTTTTTATCGGAAGCAAAACATCTTGGACATTTGATGAGAGATATTATGCAAGAACAGAACACTGAGCTGCTTAAGAATTTTATTGGAACAAAACTTTCAACTCTAAAACATTTTGTTTAATGGTAAGACTTGTAGGGTTGATAATTCCTTCATTATCAAACAGTTTTAAGTCAGACAGATGTAACAACACTGTCATCTTCCAGACATGACATTTCTGTGCTTGCACTATTAGAGAATTGTAGGTGAAGTGGTTAAAATAAAAAAAAAGCAATTATCACCTTCCCCACCTTTTCAGTTTATTTAAGCTATTTTGCCAAAGGGTCCTTTTATAAGTCCAATGTTTAGTGTCAGGATATTTGCAACATCTCACGACCTGACAGCTTAGCATGGGAAGAGGTGGGAGAATGTCATTTGTAAATGAATGTGTTATTTACATACTAATTAAACTTTACTCAATTGGGCAATCAACTCTTGTTTGGGAAGATGCCTATTCTGTTAAACCCCAATTTAAAAATCTTATGCAAAATGGAATTAGATCTTATTTCTAGAAAACAAGAAGTCACCAATTTATATTTATAAATCCTTCGTGGTCAAATGAGATTTTCAATGTGATTAGATTTTTGTCTCTAATTTTATCAGAATGTTCTTCAGCTGTTGGATAGCTGTAGCTCTCCCTACTAAAATCTCTCTTTATTGTCACATTTCAAATAGTAGTTGGGTATAATTTAATCATTCATAGTAAATATGCCTAGTCTTTGACATTTTAAGATGCTGGTGGGAATACAAAATGCTGCCTTATTCCAATTTGTTGGTGTCCCTGAAGAGAAAGGAGAAATGACATCAGACATCAAGCCATCATCTCACAAATGAAACAAATTATATATTTTACATCATTTTGTGAAGATATTAATGGCATCTGATATCATTGTGGCCTAAACTGGATGTCTATTTTCCAAATCAGATCACTGGTTCATCTTGTTCAAGATGTTCTTTACTGATGGCAGTGGACATCCTTCTCCTGAAGATCAGGAATTCAGAAATGTCAATTAGAATATCAGTTAGAAATGACGCACTGGTGACTGAACCTTAGATTACGTGTATGCAAATAAAGTACTTCATACCAGTTACAGTAAATACTTAGAAGAAGGTTCCTTAGATAAGGGATTTTTTTCAATAATCCCACTGAATCAAGTGAATCAGTCTAGATGAACCAGGATCAAAACTATAATCAGTTTTAATTAGTCAAAGAGTCTTTACCTCTGATCAGATTCACCAATCATCCAGTCTACGTGAATGGCAGTGTCACTGGAACTATATCAGAAAATGCAGAAATACTCAATTAGGGCAGCCTTTTTTGTAAACCATATAGGTTTCTATATGGTATCTATATGGAGGAATCTTCAGAAGGGCCTATATGGATGATTTAAGGCAGTTTCACTTTTCAGAAATAATGGGGTTCTAAACCATTTCTGGCTTTTAAGGTCAAGATCACTACCAAATTATGTCTGACATGCAACAGGCAGCCAGTGCAGAACTTTTAGTACTTGCCTCATATGACCTCTATACCATGGCTTTTCAACCTGTGGTACAGGTACCACCTGTGGTACATTAGCACCTGGCAGGTGGTATGTGACCATCCTAGAAAAGTGGTAGTGGGGGAGGGGAATGAGCTGAAATGGTGGCAGCACCGTGCAGGCCTGAGCGAGAGATGGCTAGAGCTGCAGGGCTGTCAAGGTTCAGTGGAAGCGCCAGAATCAGTGTCGCTTTCCAGTTGATCGGTGCTTCTTGGGGGCTGTCAGGGCTCAGTGGAAATGCCAAGATCAGCGCCAGGCTCCAGCTGGAGCTTGGTGCTGATCCTGTTGCTTCTGCTGAGCCCTGAAGAAGCACCAATCAGCTGGAAAGCAGCACTGATCCTGGCACTTCTGCTGAGCCCAGAAGAAGCGCCAATCAGCTGGAATGTTGCAACATCTCCAGGGTCTTGTGATTTACATTCAGATGCTTGGCAATTGATTCATATTTATGATGGTCACAGTGTCCCAGGATCATGTGAAATAACCAAAACCTGCTGCAACCACCCAGCAGATGGGGGAAATAAAAACCAAACATCCCCACCCCACCCCCGCTGCCAATCCTCAACTGAAATGCTCACAACAATGAAAACCTCGGACAGGGGGAAGTGCGCTACCGGGTGGGCAGGCAGGTGTCTTACTCAGCTGTGGCTTGGGGGGCAATTTTTTCAGTGCCATTGTAACTTCGAACAGTCACTAAGTGAACTGTTGTAAGTCAAGGACTACCTGTACTTCATCACTTTTTTCCCCTTTTTTCTCATTAAGTTTTTATTTATTTATTTATTTATTTATTTATTTATTTATTTATTTATTTATTTATTTATTTAATTTGTATACCGCCCTTCTCCCGAAGGACTCAGGGCAGTGAACAGGGCAATACATAATAAAAAACAGGATACAAAAATTAAAAAGTAATTAAACAGCAATGTCCGTAAATAAATTAGTACACATTAAAAAGTTAAAACCGATTTATAAAACCCAACCCCATCCCATCAGGCCAGGCCAGCTTGTTCAAAAAGGAAGGTTGCTAGGTGACTGGTGGTACTGGTGGTATATGTTGCCATATCCTAAAAGTGGTACAATAGGTGAAAAGGTTGAAAAGCCCTGCTCTATACAGTGGTGTGATTCAGCTGGTTTGCACCATTTCGGTAGAACTGGTACCTAATTTTTTGTTGCCCAGGCCCAGAACAGACTTCCAAAAGTTGGCATCCACACAGAGAATCAGTTGTTCACATATTTGAATCTCACCACTGTCTCTATATCTTGCTCCAGTTAGCAATCTGGCTGCCACGTTTTGTACAATTGTAATTTCTGCACCATTTGGGTAGCCCAATGTAAAGCAAAATAGTCACGAGCGTTTGTATCTAAAATATGAATTGTTATGACTGACCAGCTTGGAAGAGCCACAGTTGCTTGACAAGCTGTAATCATGCAAATGTACTCTTCTCCACAGTTGCTATCTACAAATGAAGGGATTGGGTTCAAAGAGCACACCCAAACTGTAATGGTATGTGAGAATGATATTGGAAAACAGGAGGAAGAATCATAGCCAGAAGAACTGTTGGATAAGATATAGCTTAGGCCTCAGAAAGAATATAGACATGGCAAACATTTCAGAAGCTACCCTAGTTTCTTGGGCTGTGAAAGCAGTAGGGGAGAAATGTACTTTCAAACTTGCAAGATTCTGTTAATATAACATTACGATAAAGTAGAATTAGTTCATCTGAATGTGCTTCCAGGTTGGACTACCTTGCAAGACTGGTATAAACTGAAAGCTTGCTCTTTTGAGGGAAATGCAACCTCATCTGTTATAAGATTCACCTCAATCCCCAAATCCATTTTTCTTCTCCAACAGGACCTCCATCGTTTCTGAATTAAATTTTAGTTTATTCTCTTCCATCCAGTTTATTAATGAAATTAGGCAACTTTTAAGGGTGCTACTTGCTTCTTTGTAATTAGAAGACAAGGAGAAAAGAGCTGGGTCCTGAAGTTCTGAAGGACCTTCTTCATGGTTTTGTGATGTTAAACATCACAGGATACAAGAATGAACTTTGTGAGATGCTATTGGTAAATAATCTACTTACCAAATAGTAGTCCCAAGCATGGTATTCAAGAAGGACTGAAACTACATTGAAATATCACCAATCAAAAGCTAATGAGAAGTCCATGAAAGCTAGCAGGGTCACACAATTTCCATGTAGTTACTGATATACATTTTTAAGGAGACCAAAACAATCTTAACACTATCCCAGACAAAGCCCCAATTGGAATGTGTCAAGAAAAAATAGTAACTTGATACAGCTGGATGATCTTGTGGCCCGATCAGACTTGATAAATACCAACTAAGTTAAGGCAAGGTAATTCAAATGCCACCAAATCAGGTTTAATCAATACCAGTAAGTAAAAATGGAGTAACTACAATCCTTAGTATTCAACTGTTTATTTGATAGCAGTGCAACATCACTGGGAAGGTGTATTGTTTGGATGTATATGAGCCGGTTATTCTTGCATCCAGATTGCCTGATAACCCTCTTGTCACTGATATATGCATTTCTTGCTTGTAAAAACCCCTATAGTGGGATAGTATAAGACTCCTGCCTTGGGCAATAGGTTGAACAACAAAACCTGCAAGGTCCAGCCCTATGATTCTATGAAGATTTCATTATCAGGGACTTTAATTCAAGCTGGTTTCGGTTTTGATTGCTAGATCAATTTGCTAACTCAGACTACCCTCTTTTGTATTTTTATGGACGTGGATAATACTTTTCAAATTAGAAATTTATACAAGTTACCTCTCCTAAACCAGAAAAGCACAGTGGTAGTTCCTCATTTGAGATAACAGTAAAACCCCATCCAGTTTAAAAATATATGAGCTCACCTCTCTACGTGTTAGTAATAGGGAAGCCATTAAATTCCATTGCTGATAGTATACTCAGAATGTATGTAATTTCATTCTAGAAATTCTAATCAACATTGAGCTATGATATACTGTACAACTAGGAATAGAATATCCACAGGAAGATAAAAAAGCCAAGATAGTAGACTTGAAAAATTTAAGCTCCACTAATGTTATAATTATGTTGTGTCATCTTGAATTTTCCTTTTATTCTTCCAAAAGGATGTTCAGCGTAGGGATATATGGATTAAGTGCTCCCTTAAAGAATCATGCTTAGCCATTTCTACTATTAAGATAATGAAGAAGAGAAAAATGAAGAGACTTCCAATTTTTTTTGCCAGTCATACTTTCTATTAGTATGGAATTTCTAGAGAGAAAACCAAACTTATTCCAGCAAGATCTGTGCAAAGTTCTTTTACATCCCTACCCAGAACAAAGAATGTACTGAGCACTGAAGACATATCGCTCATAAGGCCAATTGAAGTATTTTTCTGCAGCTGAGATTTTGGGGAATTTTCTTTGTCTCGTATTTAAGCAAACCAATATGATTCTTATTTCTTGGAGTACTATGCATTTATGGAATACAGGTCATGTGGATTTTATATTTTCCTAGATTGTTCATGTTTTTAGTTAAAAGTGCACAGAAATCTGTGCAAATTAGAAAGCTGGATACAGAAATGTACGTATGAGGGAAGGATGGGAAAACAGGAAAATGAATGTGAATAAAATGCAAACTTTCCTTTGCTAGGTTTCTTTTATATGCTATGATTTTTACTTCCTTCCTTTTGAATGAACTCTTTTAAATCTACATATCTGAGATGCAAAATAATGCAGACATTTAATAAAATACATTTTTACTGAGTACATACAACTGAAATGGAGAGGATACCGATGAAAATTCTTCAGCACTTTTGAATATACTGCATGAAAAGATAGTGTCTTTCTGCAGATCTTTCAGACATCACTTTTTCCTACAATTGTATTGCAGATACCTGAGTAGATACCTGATTTCTGGAAAAGATGCAACTGCTTTAAAGAAGCTGCAACCCCTTTCTATGTTTTAATTTTTCTCAAGCGACAGCATCATCAAGAAAAAGATAATTCAACTGCTTTATTAAGGGGTAGCATACTGTACTGTAGGTGCTGGACGGGGAGAGGGGAAAGAAGAGGTAAGTGATGAAACTTGCATCACAATGTTGTAACAGTGCTCTTAGTAATGTATATCCTTTTATGCAACTTTGCAATGCCAATTTGAAAAGATGGAAGTTATGTTATGATGTTGCAATGCTTGTTTCCTCATTCTGGAATTATTGCAGTTTAGGATCAGATGTCTTTAAAGGATGGCTAAATGCACTTTGAATGGCATTCTAATTGAATGATTTGATTTCATTTTTATCTGTCCCGGAGATAACTGTGATGCTAATATTTTGTAATTGACAATATTAGACAATGGTTGTGATTTAAAATTTGACACAATATACACATGCATATTACTCATGGTTTCATGCAGATAAAGGTATATGAAATGTTATGTATTGAATATATATAAAGTGTTGTTACTCCCTGCTAAAGTGAAACTAACTTAACTCCAACTGCTTGTGAAGCTAAAATGAAACTAACCGTTAGATGTCCCTGACTGTTAACTCCAACTGTTTTGGAGGGAAACTTTGAACATTCATATTTGGGCAGGTTTTTCAAGTATTGTGATTGGTTAAGGCCCTGTGGGTTCAGAGTATAAATTACAGTCAATTGCCTGCAGTTCTCTAGTTCTAGTTTGAGTCAATATATAATGTTGTAAATATGCTGGTCTGCTCCTTGCTTACTGAAGCCCACTACTCAATATGAAATATATCACACCATTTCTCAGTTGCATTCTTAACTGGCCTAAAAAGAATCGAATGAATGAATGAACAGTTCAGAAGTCTTTAAAGGTGTGAAGAAATTCACTGAAACTGCCTTTCTGATGCTGAAACTTTGATATCACTCTAATTATGAATCAAGTAAAACTTCCTATATATTCCCTACTTGTCCATTTATTATTGTTTAACTTGGAAATGTGTTTTAACAATTAATGCTTGAACTGGTGTTCGTGTAATTTGCAAGCATTTTTATTTTCTGTCCTTATCCCTTCTGAGACTGTATAAATGACATGCTTTTTTTATAAAAGAATTTATTGTGAATTGCTCAAGTTACTTCTTTTTAAAGAGTGCTTTAAGCAACATGATTTATCAAGGCAGATTGCCCCTGTCATGCCCCTGAGGTGAAGCAACAACTCATCCAAACAGAAGTAGGGAGACTGCAAAACGATTCCTGGAGGTGGTTTGCAAACCAAGTTTACTTGGAGTGCATAAGCAACATGATTTTTGTAAATTCCTATGAAAATAAAAATACCCCGATATATCTCTCAAACTAATATGGACAGTGCCAGGTTTTATGAGCTCCTGGAATGCATCCAGAGATTATTCCAACTGATCACTGTATCTTATTGTCCTTTCTGCCTGACTGGAACTTTAAAGCAAAATTGTCAGACAACAGTCATAATATATTGTGATCCTATTGTTGGAGTCAATTATTTTAAAAGGCTTCCATTTTTAAAATAAATTCATTCACTTACTCAAGTGCAGCAAGGTCAGTAAGTAATTTCTCTGCTCTTCCAAATATCAAGGCAACTGCAAAAAAACTTAGTTGGGTCATACAGCATAAACAGTGTTTCTCAACACTGTTGGCAGCTTTAAGTTGTGTGGACGTCAACTCCCAAAATTCCCCTGCTGAAAACTGGCTGGAAATCAAGATAAATGGTTGGCCTAATCTCTGTTAGTTTTAATAGGTATGTGACATTGTTTGAATTTTCATGAAAATGGCATCATGGACAATTAGAGTCATTCTATGAAAGGAAAATAGTGCAACATTCAGCAAAACATCTCACTACAAAACAAGCTATTATGTCAGGAAAAAAAATATATAGGAGAGTGTTCAAACTCCAAAACAGAAGAATAATCCAAAGAGTTGGCTATATGGGTAGTATTAAAAAAAGGTATTCACCACTTCTGAGAAGAAATCTGTTTCTGCAAAGATTAGCCTATTTGCATAATTACAAAGAACACTTCATTAATAAAACAAAGAGGTTAATAATAATAATCTCTCTCTCTCTCTCTCTCTCTCTCTCTCTCTCTCTCTCTCTCTCTCTCTCTCTCTCTCTCTCCTTCCTCCATAGGCAGGTGGGTGGATAGATGGATGGATGGATAGATGATAGATAGTTAGATAGATCTACAGCACAATCCTTCATATAACATATTTGTGAAACTTTTGCTCCCCAAACTAATTGGTTAGAATGGTTGTTGGCTATCTTCTTTACAATTGTTCCTCTGTTGGCATTCCAGGTAAACTTAAAAGGAAACGTGACCAAATGAGCTAATTGATGAGACTTGAAGAATTTGTTTATAGATAAGAGAGGAGATATGGGGAGAAGAGATATTTTGTTTTATACTCAGTGATGGTAATACATTATTGCAATTGCTTGTACTTGTAAAAAAGAACAAGTCATTTCTTTAAATATTTATTTTATTTTTCTTTTCAACATTCTTATTTCTTCTTTTCTATTTTTCTTTATATTTTCTTTTCTGTACTTTCTTTACCCCCTTTTATTCTTTTTTTAAAAACCTTTTAGTTGTATTAGTCTTGTCTTGGCAATTGTAAACTTTAATAACATTATAATAAAAAATAGAGTGGACTGCCTTTTGGTACTGTCCACGGGGTTCATAAGAATCATAAGAAAGGCTGAGCGCCAAAGAATTGAGGCCTTTGAACTATGGTGCTGGAAAAGACTCCTGCAAGTCACTTGGACTGCAAGGCAATCAAACCGGTCAGTCCTAGAGGAGATCAACCCTGACTGCTCTTTAGAAGGCCAGATCCTGAAGTTGAAACTCAAATACTTTGGCCACCTAATGAGGAGGAAGGACTCACTGGAGAAGAGCCTAATGCTGGGAAAGATTGAGGGCAATAGAAGAAAGGGATGACAGAGAATGAGGTGGCTGGATGGAGTCACTGAAGCAGTAGGCATGAGCTTAAATGGACTCCAGAAGATGATAGAGGACAGGAAGGCCTGGAGGAACATTGTCCATGGGGTCGCAATGGGTTGGACATGACTTTGCAACTAACAACAAAAGAGTGGACTGTTCTATTTTCTTTCTATTACCATCCAGCCTCTAAACCTTGTAAGAGTCTACTCTTGGAGTACAAAAATCTAGATGTGATCTATTTATGTCTATATTAAAGGAGCAGAAAGGGAAATAAGAACCAAGAGTAACAATATTCGTGAGCTAGTTTAGTGTAATGGTTTAGGTGCTGACTTAGAAACCAGGATACTTTGAGTTCTAGTCTGCCTTAAGCATGAAAGTCAGCTGAGTGACTTTGGAGCAGCTATTCTCAGTTGATTTGGGCCTAGAGAATTATTGCTATAGTAGCAATGTCAGGGTAAACTTATGAACAGTAATAGAATTAAGTGCCAAATGGCCATTATTTATTTATTATATTTTGATGCTGCCAATCTTTCCTACACAGTGATTCTGGATGGTTTACAGACTATAAAAGTAAAAAAAAATAGGTAAAATATTTTTACTAAAATATTAAAACAACATAACATTAAATGATTCAAAGTGCAGATTAAACAAAGAGATAGAAAGAACTGTAAATCATAGATTCAGATTATACAAGATTGCACAAACTGATTATAAGCAATGCCATAACACAGTCAACCAAAATGATACATCAGAACATCTGTAAAATTTATCATGTACCAGTAATGAAAAATTAGTTGGAACATAGAGTTTAAAGAGTAGTAAAAAATGAGCAGGATTAGCAAAAATGTTTAAAAATATGTCAGATGTTGGAAATGTAAGCATAATTCAGGTACGTACTATCATATCTGGTGGACATGTGATAAAGTAAAGGCCTATTGGAAAAAAATACATGCTTGGTTAGAAAAAATATTAGGAGAACATGTAGTATTTAATTTTTTCTATTAGGTATAATACCAGAAAGCAAAATTTATATTTGGTTCTACATATTACAATGGCAGCAAGAATAATCTACGCGCAATACTAGAAGAATGAAGGTATACCATCAGAGGAAGAAGTAATTAAAAAGATACTGGAATGCGCTGAGATGGACATATTAACTATGAGACTGAAAGATACAGTAAAGAAGAAACAGAATATTACCAAAGCTGAAATTTATTCTACAAGTGGCTAGAGGAGAGAAGCAAAGAATAGGACTTGATTATGTATTAGCGTTTTTTGAACCCAGATCACACGCTGATTGAAAAATTAACATATGTATGTAGAGAAAATAATAATAATAAAAAGCTTACAAAATAAAAAAAATCAGCAGGATAAAATACGGTGGGATTTCTGAATCTAGACTGCTACAGTTTTGAGACATTAAGGCATTGTTGGCCCAAGGTGTTATTGGAACACTTGGTGTCATACCATAAAATTTGTACATTGTACATTAACAAAATGTCCACTTGTCAGTTGCAAAAGGCCACACTGATAGGATCAACACATATACAGCACCAATAAATTACAATATCCTAGGTTCTTGGGAAGAACTTGATGTGTATGAAGCCAATGACAGTTAACAACTGACAGCTGTCATAATAATAATAATAATAATAATAATAATAATAATAATAATAATAATAATAATAATAATAATAATAATAATAATAGAAACAGCTAGCACAAGCATTAAAAGATACAAATACTGCAATATCAAATATAAACACCAATTAACTGCAAGAAACAAACCAACTAATGTACAGCACAGTTGCAGTTATATCTGAATATCTGGGATGCAAAATCAACAAAGAAGAAAAAAAATCATGCACCACAAAAATGGAAGGTTAGACTAGAAAATAAGATCAGCAAGTTAAGATCAGGTGCAAGCAAGCTAAAATAGATGAAAGAAAAGAAGCTGAAGAAAAAGACCAAAGAACACCTACTCAAGAAATACCACTTAGGAACAAGGAAGATCAAGGAAGCCCTGGAAATATTAAAGCAGCAAGTAACAGCTATAGCCAGGAAGATCAGCAAAGCTCGAATTGCAAATTATAGGCAGAACCTCCAATTTCAATCCAATCAGAAACTTTTCTACCAATCCAGCAATAGAGAAACTGTAATGAATCAATCAGCACCTTACAAGGAAGAAACAGTGCAGTTCTGGATGCAGATATGGGATAACCCAAAATAATACAACAAGGATGCGGCTTGGTTAAAAGAGGTAGATGCAAATAAAGCAGGAGTTGAAATGAAAGAACTAGTAATAACAGCAGAAATGGTAAGAAAAAGAGCAAGGAAGATCAAGAATTGGTCAGCACCAGGTGAAGATGAACTGCATGGTTTTTGGTTGAAACATCTAACTGTTCAATACCCACCCTTTGCCAAGCAGTTCAACAACATGCTACAAGGAGGAGAAATTGAAAAGTGGTTAACAACTGGGAAAGCCTACCTGATAATGAAAGATCCAGCAAAAGGGGCAGCACAAGGCAACTACAGGCCAATTACCTGATTACCAAAAACTTTCAAATTGCTAACTGGTGTGGTAGCTGATGCAGTCCAACACCATCTAGTTGAAAACAATCTCTTTCCAACTGAGCTGAAAGGAAACTGCCCCAACAGCAGAGGAACAAGAGATCAATTCTCAATAGACAAAATGATCTTAGAAAACTGCAAGAGAAAGAAGATCAACCAGAATGTAGCATGGATTGACTACAAAAAGGCATTTGACTCTCTGCCACATGACTGGATAATCAAATGCCTATAAATGACAGGAATCAGTAGAAACATCAGAAATTTTGTGCAAAGATTGATAGCACAATGGAAGACACATTTGCAGGTCAATGATGAGAGACCAGGGGAGGTTAATATCAAGAGAGGAATATTTCAAGGAGATTCACTATCACCACTACTATTTGTTATTGCACTGTGTCCTCTGTCAACAATACTGAATAACTCAGGCCATGGCTATCAAACCTCAAAAACATCTACCAGACTATCCCACCTCTTTTACATGGATGATCTGAAGCTGTATGGAAAAACATCATCTGAAATAGAATCACTACTCAACACTGTCCGTGTATACAGCCAAGATATTGCAATGGAGTTTGGCTTGAACAAATGTGCCACACTTACTATCAAACAAGGAAAAATAGTGAAAACTGAGGAAATCAAGATGCCCCACAAAAGACAAAAGGATAAGAAAGACAAAAAAGTCTGGACAGTGGATGTGACAGTGTCTGGAGACAGCAGAATAGAAGAGAAAGAACTTTAGTAGATAACAAAATACAAAGACCTACAAATAGAAATAGAATGACTGTGGCAAAGGCAAGCAAAGGTAGTACCAATAGCAATAAGCACCTTGGGTGCAATCCCAAAACAATTGGAGCACCACTTGAACACCACTGGCATTGACAAAATTGCCATCAGTCAATTGCAAAAGGTGGCCTTACCAGCTTGTGACCATCAAACATCCACATCTTCCTATCACAGGTCTTTGGTAAGGACTCAATAGGTACACAAAAATGCCAAATCCAATGTAAACATCTGGCTGACTGTGTGATGATCAATAATAATAATACTATTAGCAGAGATCAAGAAAGCCATGCAGCTGAGAAGGAAGAAAGAAGAGACCAAACTAGGCCATCATCTATTGCCTAACATGGTTAGGCAAGGCATGTATGTGTATTATCACTACCTAGTTATCTACTAAATTTTGCAGCTTTGTAAACTTTGTAATTCTGTTTTTACCAATTTCATTGTATAAATATACAAGGGATATGCCTCAGATTTGACTAATATGCAGAACTTTCCCTCTTGGACAGAAGTGATGACTTTCCAAAGTAAAGTGGGATTCTCCCCCATCCCATAGCAAATACTTTTTATGAAGTCTGCCTCTTGGCAGCAGTAGCTGCAGTGCTGGAAGAAGTTGAACAAGCCTTTGTCCTATACTTATATGAGAATATACCATTTATATCAACAAGGGTGCTTCACATCACTCTGACAGCCTCCTCCAGAAGTTCTAGCAGCTGAAATAGGTTTCTGTACATGTGATATGAAACAATATGACAGCTTCACTTTGTTCTTTAGAAGCTGGAAGAGATGGTAAAGAAGCTATAGAAAAGATCCCATTGTTTCACAAACAACTTTGAAGTATTGCTGTGCTAAAAGCATCACCCAAATAAAGCACTCCTTTGAAGTTTTGGTCAGTCCTATTTGCTACATTTTGAGATTCCTGAGAAACTCTAGAAAGTGGTGAATATACTGATGTAGACAAAACTGAGTCCAATTTTGTGTGGGCCACATATAGCTTGTATCATTCTGGCCAATTCCAGCTGTCCTTCTACAAGAGATTGCTATTTAATGCAGATCTACCTAGACAGTCAAGGCTACAGTCTGTAAACATGGACCTCTGATAGCATGTTCTTCTACAAGCCTAACTTTCATTTACTCTACAATAATAAAAAAGGGGGGGAGAAAATGACAGTGTGTGTGTGTGTGTGTGTGTGTGTGTGTGTGTGTGGATTTTCTCAGCTGGAAATATTAGGATTTATTTTCTAAGCTGAGCTTTTTCTCAGCTAAAAATAGATACGGTATCTGATGTGTACATTCACACCCACTACAGCCACATTTTATAGAAGAAAATCAGCACCTCCAACAGCACCTTTTAACAGACAAAACATCTACACCAAGTTAATAGGTGTACTGTATTACTTCTGTTTGTAGAACAGATACTGACTCCTGTGCCCATTCACAGAGAATGCTGCAGTTTTTACAGCAGGTATTCCACTTTTGGACAACTTCAGAGAACTGGGGTCATGATTTCTGCAGAACTGAAATATTTTGAAAGTAAATTGAACTTTTGGATAGGGCCCAACAGCTATCATAGACAAATAGATAGCATGTCAGATTAAAATAATGGTATTGGAAAAGAATGGAAAAGGAAGACAACAGGGGAGGTTAAAAATGATGTAACCTATAATATTTGATTTCACATGGTTGAAGGAAACCACCTCTAACCATTGACTGGGCAATTGAAATGCTATATAATGTTTGGGAACATTTTAACTGCTCATAAATGAAAAGGAAGTGTAATAAAAGGCTGTTTTCTAAAGCCTGGAATAGGATAAAAAGGGATAAGACTAGCACAACCCAGTCAACTCTTTGTGGTATGTGTATATGTATGAGAGAGAAAAAGAGAGGTTCTAAAAGGATTGAGAACAGTACTTGAATATAATGTGAAAACAGTAAGGACAGGAATGAACAAAAGAGTCAAGGATTGGAAATGAAGCTGAAGAAGATACTCTGCAAATCACAACTCAGTTTTTCCAGGGATTTTTGTTTCCTGGATTCTGAACATTCTATTATTTTGGTAGCGCAATTACCTGTACTATAGCACCATCATTGGCAAGATTATATTTAAAAATCAAAGTATGCATTTGAAATTATAAGGAATGCAAATGCTAAGGAACAGTGGTTTTTTTCAGAGACCATGAAAATAGACCTCTCATTTGCCTGAGAGTATGGATGAGCAAGTTATGCCAGTGTATATGGCTCTCCTTCACAATTGCTACTATTCTCAGAGAATTGGGGCTTCCTGGGTCAACTGATTAGCACGGTCATCTGGCTGGTGGAAAATACATAACTGGTTTCCTGCTGGCTCCTTAACAAATAATTTTGTCTCCATAAACCCGTGATCAATGATCAAATTGGTGAAAATAATGTTTATTTTATTTTATTTATTTTATTAATTAGATTTTTTAAATCATTTATTACATTATTATTATTACTGATCATCCCACAGTCAGCCAGATGTTCAGACTGTATTTGGCATTTTTGTCTACCTATCGAGTCCTTACCAAGGACCTGGGATAGGCAGATGTGGATGTTTGATGGTATTACAGATATCATTGCAGGATGGAAGCAGTTCCTAGTAAGGCCGCCTTTTGCAATTGACTAATGGTGAATTTGTCAATGCCAATGGTGTTTCAACTGGTGCTCCAGTTGTTTTGGGCTTGCATTATTATTATTGTTGTTGTTGCTGCTGCTGTTGTTATATTAAAATTATATTATATAGCTATATTATTGTAAGGCTCCCAGAGTCATTTGGCTGAGATGGGCAGCTATAAAAATTGAATAGATAAATAAGTAAATAACTCAAGGTGGTAGACATACATAATGCTCCTTTTTCTTTCACCTTTTTCTCCATAACAAGAGCACTGTGAAATAGCTTGGATGAAGTGGCCCAAAGTCCCCCAATCAGCTTTCATGCCTAAAATGAGACTAGAACTCATAGTCTCCTAGTTTCTTAAAAGCATCTATGGTCTTCTTGTTTCTTATTGCTAATGCTAATAAGATACTAATAATCTGCAGAGAATTATTGGGAAGAAAGATTGGAATGGGTGAGTGGACATGAAAATAAGGGTGTGCACAACTGACTGGATGCACTCTTTAGTGCAAAGTTAGATGATATTACAGATGAAATAGAGCGGTTTCTAGACAATAATAGAAAGCTAACAGGTTATGAAAAGTACTGTGGGAACATTTATTTATTTATTTATTTATTTATTAGTTTTTATAAACCGCCCTTCTCCCGAGGGACTCGGGGCGGTGTACAGAGGAAGGGAAGGTATACAGACCGAACAATAAAATAATAAGAAACACTAATGCACACAAACTGGGACCCCAATTAACGCTATCATTTGTTGTTGAGATTATTGTTTTCTTTAGTATGAGAAAAAGAAAATAGTTTTCAGATTCAATTCTGTCTATAAATGCCACTCATGAATCCAAAATCCCATCACCATATGCCTTGGTTTGTGGGAATTCTATAACTCCCACAGTTCCCACCATGAGCAAAGCTCTGATTTAGCACTGACTAGCTATGTTCTGCAGCTCATCAGTGGCCTTGTTATTTTACCTTTCTAATGGCACTGGTTGAATAATATGCTGGATTAGGATGCAGCCATTTCTGAAATGGAAGTCCATTGGATGATTTGGGGCAGTAGCTCTTGCTTAGTTCTAGCTATTTTACAGAGTTATTGCGGGTTAACAATGAGGGACGCTCCATATCAAAGATAGAATTCATAGCATAAATTTCAAGGAAAGGTGGGATATAAAACTAATGATGATAGTGATAAATAAATCTAAATCTAAATTATTATTATTATTATTATTATTATTATTATTATTATTATTATTATTATTATTATTATTATTATTATTATTATTATTATTTTACCTATCCCAGGTTTTTGGGAAGGACTTGATAGGTGGACCAAAAATACCAAATCTAGGCTAAACATCTAGTTGACTGCATGACCAACCATAATAATGATACATTCTAGGATTCATACTGAATTTGTCTGAGAAGGTAAGTTTGTACTAGATAGATCAAAACAAGGTTGCGTAATATGTGGACTGTTGATCAAGAACTCAGAAATTCATTCTTTCCATATCTGTTCAGTCAGCTAAGATAACTTTAAGTCTATCTTATTTGTCTCCTGGGAGGTCATACCAGGGGAATAGAAAAAAAAGTCACCTACACATTATCAAGCAATGTTTTGGAGGCTTGAGTTATGTCCACATCTTTCTGCTTGAAATGGCACAAAGCCACATTGTTAGCAAGGCTTCAGAAGTCCCAAAAGAGGGGACACATAAAGTGTTAGGGGTACAGTTCCCCTAACCCCATCCAATTCCAGAGGTGAAGCTCAGGACTCTATTCAAACTTAATAAAATGAATAAGCAGTTAATGGGTACAAGGCATTTGTACCATCAAAGATGCACAAACTTCTCACAGTGATATCCCAAAAATATATTAAATATGTTATTAGCATTCCCTGCAGGGCAATGGGGTTCATCTTCTCCCTTCCTCCCTCCCCCTCTCTCTTTCTGTCTCCACTCCTCTCTCCCTCCGCTCCTCTCTTCCTTCCTCCCTCCCTCCCCCTCTCTCTTTGTCCTGCATTGCAAATCAATTCCCTCTAGCATAGAAGAAAACTTGGCTGGCTGAAGGAGAATTTATGCAAAAATTCACACAGCATCAGTTGCAGTGAAAATGTAGGCACAGTGCACTATTGTTCTTTAAAGAAGACTAGAAAATGGGAATTTGAGCTATTTGATGCCACAGTTCCTTGTCAAGATGCCAACAAGAATAGAGAGGATTTCCTTTCCCTATCCCTCCCTTTCATTTTGTGCAATTGACTAAGGTTTAAATGTCAAAATGATTCTGCACCCAAAAGTTATAAACAATTCAATGTTCTTTCCCTTCAGAATGAGTGTGTTTGTATTCAGCAGAATAGCTCACAAGTAGAGTATTATTGGAAATGTGAAATTGATATCTTTTCCTTGTTTATATTCTATGGGAGGAATAGAAGAATATAAAGACAGAGTTCTTCTGATCATAGAATAGCCACCATTAATTTCACCAGAAGCTCCTGGGTGCTAGGGTTTGATAGGTGCTACATTCAACTATTTTGTTGTATGAAGGGGCCCTTTAATTTGAAGCAGGAAGAAAAAGGAACTGAGTTGATACTTTCTGGGAAGAGGGAGAGAGTGGCATAATGATCATGGTAGTGACAACTATTAAGAGGCATGGTGGAGGCAAAAGGTGGGACATTGTTGGGGGAAATGGCTTTGGTATTGAGTACCAACAGAGTATTCCAACCTCTTATATTCTGTACTCAGGCTGGATCATTAGAGCTTCAGTGGATTTTGTGTGTTGCTACTGAATGCCAAATTGGTCTATATAAAGGCCTCCTTCATCCATGAAGTAATAGTGGATGAGAGGGCCAACCCAGTATGCATCACGAAAACCTGGTTGGGTGCAAGATGAGTGTTTGTGTATTCCTTCTTTGAATTGTGCTTGCTGGTTGGCATCAGACAAGATTCCAGGGTAGAGGGGAGCATGGATAAATTTGCCCTTTGCAACAGTATTCCATCCAAGGTAAGATTAACACAATTGTATTGACATTTAGCAAACCTTTGAAAATATGTTTCTTTCAGCAGGCTTTGGAATCACAGAAAAATGGGGAATTTGCAAGATGGTTATACTGTGTTTAGGATTCTGGTCTATTCACTTGCAGTTTTATTTATGATTGTTTGACTTTTTTGTTTTTGTTTTAATTGCTTGTTTTATTGTATGCTGCCCAGATTGCTGCTTGTGTACATGGTCACATGAACAAAACTGAGGCACTTGGCAATCTTATGAAGACCACAGAGATGGCACCCTGAATATCTTCCCCCAATCCTGTCCTGATGGGTTCCCACAGGCCTTGGGACTGCTTCCCTCCCCGATGGATCCCACATTCTTCTCCTCATCCCCTGTCATTGCTCAGTCCATTTAAGTTTTCCCTGGCGCTCCTTTGGGAAGTAGCCACTCTTCCTCATGGACTTCCTACATGGGGGCTGCATGCCACTGTCCTGAAAGCAGGTGACATTTGGGAGTGGATGCAATGAATGGTGGCCTCTTTGAAATGACACCCACTTCCCGGCAGTACACATGGCCTCTGTATTGTATAGAAAGGCTGAGGAATGGATTGGCTGGTGCTCCTTCCAGAAAATGAGATTGCTGTAGCAGAGAGAGAGAATGTGCTGCCACTGTGTGGTTGTTTGCGGAAATTATAATATGCTATCTTAACTGGGTCAGCCAACTCCTCCCACTCTCTGATGTATTTCCTCCTTCTCCTGACCATGTGCCTTCACCCCTCCCCTTTCTGGGACGGACTTCCTCCTTCTTCTTTTTTTTATTGAAAAGTTTTAAAATACATTTTATCTTTAACAATCCCCCTCCCCCTCCCCTACCTATCCCTCCCTACCCCTCCCCCCCTTTCCCCCCTCCCCCCCGACTTCCCAGAGCTAAGTACAGGATATAAAAACAAGGAACCATCATTAACATCCATATGCTACCAACAATAAATTCTTAAATCTATCACTCTCTAGCTCATATAAGGTAACTACAAACAATACTAATATTTCATATAAAAAAAGAAAATAAAAAGGAAGACTTATTCAAATGCTAAATGAAACTTTTTAGTCCCATATTTCTTCTGGATATATTCAATCCATTTTTTCCACTCCATAATATAGCGTTCTTGCGAATGATCTTTCAAATAAGCTGAGATCTTTGCCATTTCTGCCAGGTCAGAAACCTTTAAAGTCCATTCCTCTATAGTCGGCAGTTCCTCCTTCTTCCAATACTGACCTATTAAAAGTCTTGCTGCCGTAATTAAATTCAACATCAGCTTAGTGTCCACAACCGTAGCATCTGTAATTATACCCAGCAAAAAAAGTTGCGGACAAAACTTTATCCTTTGCTTGAAAATCTTCTGCATATTCCACCAAATTTTTATCCAAAAGGCCTTAACCTTTTTACAAGTCCACCATATGTGAAAATATGTTGCATCTTCATCGCCACACCTCCAGCATTTGGGCTGATAATTCGGATACATACTTGCAAGCTTTTTAGGATCTATAAATGCCATCTATAAAACATTTTATAAAAGTTCTCTCTTAAGTTTTGAGCTTGTGTAAATTTTACGTTCCTCACCCAGATCTTCTCCTTCTTGTTCCTTTGTGTTTCATCTCCTCCTCCATAACCTGGCAGATACATGTGCAGACACTGTGAGTCGTTACTGTCTTTTGACCTTGAAAATACCGTCTATGCATCGTCTACCTCACCTTGTTTTGCTGTACTTTTCTCTGCATGCAAATAAAGGTCCTTCTGGATGATAAAAGGTACTTTCACGAGTTCTGCTATCTGGCAAAGACTGTTATCAATGATAGTATCCGCTTATACAGGCCAGCACAGGGGTCTTAGCAAGGGAAAAAAATCATTAAATGACAGGCTGATCCAGAATAGTCAAAAGACAGTTTGAATTCCTACTGCCTGCAATCCATATGTGTGTGTGTTATCTGCAAGCAAGCTCAGTGCAAGTCCACCATCTTGTGAAAGCACAAGCTTAATAAGCATTTCCTGTGCAAAGCTGAAAAATTGTTTCTGTATATTGGACTTTGTTATAAACCCTGTTTAAGCTGCAATCTACTTAAAGAGACAAGAGAGAGAGAGAGAGAGAGAGAGAGAGAGAGAGAGAGAGAGAGAGATGGGTGACCATTTCAATCATTTAAAAATAATAAAAAGTAAATATTTCAGATCTGATGTAAAACCATAGTGCTCTTGATATCAGTCCTCATTTTCATTCATTTGGGATGGTATCATTCACATGATGGCTTGCTAATGAATGAATATCTGCATGAGATTTTAGCTCTTTTATGAGTGCATGTGATTGCAGTACAGTTGAGTTAACTTTTAAGAATGGCCAGGTACCATTGTGAGATGGCTTGGTATAGAATACACCAAACATAATGTAGGAAGTGCACTACAGTAGGTATTTTGAAAACCCTTCTGAATAACAAAGCCAAAAATATCAAAAGTGGGACATAAGCAGTTCTGGCCTGAATAGTTGTTCTGATTTATTGAACAGGCAGGCACATGAGGAAAGAAAAAAAAGTATTGTTAAAATACAGTATTTTAACTTAATTGTACTGTAATTGGGAGATCTAAAGAAAGAAAGCAATCATAAAAAAGCAACTTTAATCAAGAACCTTGTTGAATTATGAGTCCATTTTTTGTATATTCTTTTTTTATTTTAAACTCTTTTATGATGGTTTTTGAATTTATTTGCATTTTTACTATCTTTGTGTTTTGTTCTTTGTTATTTTTTAAAAAACACACAATAAAAATAAATGTATAAAGGGTGAATTAGCACTCTTCACCTTTCCCAAACATTTATTGTCTCCCTGTCAATCTGAGAACACACAATGTTTCTTTACATGCCTGTAAACTTGTAAAAAAAACTCTCAATTTTTGTACTGTTCCTGCAAGCAATCTCACAGTGATGTGGCTACCATCCCTCTTTAATATCCAGTACCCCTACTGTGCTTTGTCAGTCAATAGCAGCATCCAAGCCTTCCTGTAAAAATAATTCACACTTTTCCTGCAACACTGTTGCTTTAATTACCACTGGCCTCTACTGTTGCTACAGATCAGCCTAGCAGGGCCATGAAAGGGTCAGCACCATATTCATGACAGAAAGGCACTGTAGTGCCTTTTTCTTTGCCCTCCTTACTTTTTTTTATTATTAACAAACCAACTTTGAAAAGTTTTCACATCTGAAATCCAGCCTTATCTTGGAGCTTCCTTTATCAAAAGACACTGACAGATACCAGCCAGAGGAGTGGGGAGGTTGATCTCAAACAATACTAAAAGACCTGTTAAGCATCACCGAGTGAAACAAAGACATATAGATCATTCAGCATGCCAACAAAGACCACATGCATAATACAGGTAGTACTCAACTTACGACAATTGAGCCCAAAATTTATGTTGTTAAGTGAGTTTTGCCCCATTTTACCCTTTTCTCGCAACATTTATTGATTGAATCACTGCACTTCTTAAATTAGTAACACAGTTGTTAAGTGAATCTAGTTTCTCTATTGAGTTTGCTTGTCACCTTGTAAAAGATAATGACATGACCCCGGGACACTGCAACCATCATAAATATGAGTCAGTTGTCAAGCTTCCAAATGCTTGGAAGTATCCATGGGAATACTGCCACAGTTATAAGTGTGAAAAATGGTCACAAGTCACTTTTTTAAATGCCATTGTAATGTTGAAAGGTCACTAAATGAACTGTTGTTAAGTTGAGGACTACTTGTATATGCTTATAGAATTACAAGACAGAATAAACAAACCAGTAACTTCTCAGGCTTTAAGGAAATTGTTTAGCCTTTTATAAAAAAAACCACACTTTTCAAAACTTTATCTGGCAATGTCATCTTATTAGCACAGGTGGGCCACATGACAAAACAGAATTTAGAATTAAATTTCCACCAAGAAGATAAAGAGTAGCAATTATGTAGCTCCATTATTCATATCTAACCAACCTTCCACCATCACCTCATTGATCTGCTGGTTGCAAAACCTGGTTATTCTGATAGCGCAACTACAAAAGGAGACTCCAAGAAGAGACATCTACATTTCCATTTCATGTTGTATGTTTGAGAAGGTGGTTTAAATAAGCTAAACTGTCCTATTCTGAATTAGTCTTATTCAGGGGTTTGGGATTAAAGTATATTTTGGGGTGCTGCTTGGAAAAGGGGAATCTTCAAGAATTGCTGTGAGTATGTTCCCTGTAGGTATGTAGGTATGTTTTCTCAAGCTGGCAAGATTTGTTCTTGTTAGCTCTTTCTTAGCTTTCACTCAAGGACTGATATGCCTGTATCCATCTAGGAGGGCTACTATTATATCTGCCATTATCTTCAACTGGCCCAAAGCTCTCATGAGGTGCCATGATTAGGATGACATTTTCCCATTTATACTACTTCTCTCTAAAATACAAGATACCAGTGGAAGGTGAAGCTTGCATCCATATGGATGGCATTGAATAAATCTAGGACATCATGTTGGGCATAGAGCTCATGGCTGTCTACTCTGGCTGGCAGTGGTCCTCTTTGGCTTCAAGTAATTAGAAATGTGACAAACTTGATTTGTGCTGGCTTAGCATAGGAGTAGCTGTAAGCAGTGAAGCTGTGTACTTCACATCTCATGTTAGCACAAGCTCCTAAATAATCCTGCAATTTTTTTGAATAAGATGCATTGAAAACTGACATAAGAATGGCAGCTTAGTCTGGTGGCTAAAATGCAGGACAAGGATTAGGGAGACATGAATTCTACTCCCTCCTTAGGCACAGAACTCAATTGGGTGACTTTGGACCATTCACTCTCTCCCAGGTCTAGGAAGAAGGCAACAGCAAATTGCCACCTTGTTAAAAAAAATACAAATTGAACTCAAGAAGGCTTTTCATCTGATTATAGTGAAACAAATTAAGGTCAAAATGTCTGCATATATTTGGGGGAAAGCAGAAACAACACAGGAAACTTTATTGACCCTGTAAAATCCTGGTACATTCACAGGTCTGAGATTATTTGATTAGCAGTCTTTGCCCACAGGATTGGAAAAGATCAGTTTACATTCCAATTCCAAAGAAAGGCAGTGCCAAAGAATGTTCAAACTATCGCACCATTGCACTCATTTCTCATGCTAGTAAAGTTATGCTTAAAATTCTACAAGCTAGACTCCAGCAATATGTGGATCGAGAACTACCAGAAGTACAGGCAGGATTTCGAAGAGGCAGAGGAACTAGAGATCAAATTGCTAACATACGCTGGATCATGGAGAAAGCTAGAGAGTTCCAGAAAAACATCTACTTCTGCTTCATTGACTATGCTAAAGCCTTTGATTGTGTGGATCATAACAAACTCTGGCAAGTCCTTAAAGAGATGGGCATACCAGACCATCTTATTTGTCTCTTGAGAAACCTATATGCAGGCCAAGAAGCAACAGTGAGAACTGGACACGGAACCACTGATTGGTTCAAAATTGGGAAAGGAGTCCGGCAAGGCTGTATACTGTCGCCTTGCCTATTTAACTTATATGCAGAGCACATCATGAGAAAGGCAGGGCTAGATGAATCAAAAGTTGGAATTAAGATTGCCGGAAGAAACATCAACAACCTAAGATATGCAGATGATACCACTCTAATGGCAGAAAGTGAAGAGGAACTAAAGAGCCTCTTGTTGCGAGTGAAGAAGGAGAGTGCAAAAGTTGGGTTGAAACTAAACATTAATAAAACCAAGATCATGACATCTGGCCCTCTCAATTCCTGGCAAATAGATGGGGAAGAAATGGAGGTAGTGACAGATTTTATTTTCCTGGGCTCCAAGATCACTGCAGATGGGGACTGTAGTCAAGAAATTAAAAGACGCTTGCTCCTGGGGAGGAAAGCCATGGCAAATCTAGACAGCACACTAAAAAGCAGAGATATCACCCTGTCAACAAAAGTGCGTATAGTCAAGGCTATGGTCTTCCCAGTTGCAATGTATGGCAGTGAAAGCTGGACCATAAGAAAGGCTGAGCGCCAAAGAATTGAAGCCTTTGAACTATGGTGCTGGAGAAGACTCCTGCGAGTCCCTTGGACTGCAAGGCGATCAAACCGGTCAGTCCTAGAGGAGATCAACCCTGACTGCTCTTTAGAAGGCCAGATCCTGAAGCTAAAACTCAAATACTTTGGCCACCTAATGAGAAGGAAGGACTCACTGGAGAAGAGCCTAATGCTGGGAAAGATTGAGGGCAATAGAAGAAGGGGACGACAGAGAATGAGGTGGCTGGATGGAGTCACTGAAGCAGTAGGCGTGAGCTTAAATGGACTCCAGAAGATGGTAGAGGACAGGAAGGCCTGGAGGAACATTGTCCATAGGGTCGCGATGGGTCGGACACGACTTCGCAACTAACAACAACAACAACTTTGCCCAAATAACAACAAATATACAAAGCTGCACCGAATATTATCCAAATATAAGAGTACCATAAAAGCTGGCATTTTTTTCTGTAGGTCTCTAGTGGAACAGTGCTGTCAGTATCATTGTGTAGGAACACTCCAAGGAATTCTGGGGAGAAATTGGCAGGAACCAATTGGTTCCCACCAAGAGGAACTCCAAGAGGTCAGAGAAAAGCGAATATTCCAACTTTGTGAAAAGTTTCCAGAAGGACATATTCACTTTACCTCCTGTGAAATGGATTGGCAAAATAAGATAGAGCACTACAACTCAGTGCTCACAGATGCTCTTATCTCAGTGGTTTAATTCTTGTTTCTTCTATCTCTGCCACACGAAAATGTAAAAAAGCATCACAAAGAAAATACATCATTTTTACAATACGAACACTAAATAAAAAGGGGGGAGAGAGAGAGAGAGAGAGACAGAGAGAGAGAGAAAGAGAGAGAGAGAGAGAGAGAGAGAGAGAGAGAGAGAGAGAGAGAGAGAGAGAGAGAGAGAGAGAGAAGCAGTTCCTTCTGAGTATGGTTCTTTAGCCCCCAGTGCATGTTCATTGGCAATTCTTCTTATATAGAAAACTGACCAAAAGGAGGGGTGGAACTGAATTACAAAATGAATGTGAGCCGATAGCAATCACATCATGTACAATCACATAATGGACGGTATCCCAGTTTTTAAAAGGCACAAAGTATCCTCATTAATATGATAAGTGCAGCAGTCAAATCAGCACTGTGATTTTATCAGGGGCTTCTAACTGTACATGAATTACAATATAAAAATGCTCACAGAATTTTTAATGGGGAATATTTTAACATTCCCTAAATGGATTTCTTACTGTCATTTGGATCATATGAAAGTGAAATTTTACATAACGAGGCCATTGAGAATAGGGCAAACCCTAAATTATACTCTTCCTTGTCTTTCAGTTGACATGGTCTAGCATATGGGGATGGCTACTTGATTGCATGTAGGACAAAACCACTTTTCCTCCAGAAAATTCACACAGACCCTCATGGTGCTACCAAAAGATTATCAGGGCTTGCTGAGAAAAATAGGTTCACAACTGATTTTAAGAAGGCTCTTCTGCTAAAAAGAATGGACATTAACAGAAAATCCTATTCTTTTTTCCTTTGCTGCTGGAAATTATCTAGCAATGAAGCAATTGCCAAAATCCCTAATTTGTCAAGATGAGTAGAATTAAATTCTGGTAGTTTGAAAACCCTATTGTAAATCTCAGTTATTTACAGTACCATGGAATTCTCCACTATATTATAACCAAGATGGGTTCCAATTTCTAACTGGAAACCAAAAAAGTACAATTTTTGGACAATTAATAAGGGCATAGTAGGTTATAGTGACAAAAGCTGTGAACTGTGAATCTACAAAGAGCATCTCAAAAGGGGTTGTAATTAATGTATTAATCTGTTGTATTCCAAGATATTAAAAATGTGTTACTTTCCAAACACGCCTCACTATATTTTAAGAAAGCAATTGGTTACTTCTGTATTCATGCATATATGTTCATCACAATCCCTTCCAGTGTAACCAGAATGATAAAAAAGACAAAGGAATTAACAGCACGACTTCAAAAACAGAAAAGGAAACATGACTGAAATCAATTTACTCCACTATTCATTATACTTCTCCCTATCTTTCTGTTCTTGCAAATCATCTGGCATGTCTGTACACAACTTCATTCATTATCTTTTGTTCTTTACATTTCTCACTTGAGGATTCTTCAGGATTTCATTGACTCCATTGAAATACAAGTTTCTTTTCTTCCTTCCTCTTATTCTACTCAATCATCCTTCATATATTTGTTTTTCAATTCGGTTCTCATTCATTTTCTCTCTATGATCAAACCATCTCTTCAATACTCCTTTCATACTGATCAGTGACTCTTATATGCAATCTACATTCTTTTAGCATCCATTCATTTTTCATCCTTTCTCATCTACTTTTACTACAAACATATTTTAAGTGTGCCATTCCCACTGCATTCAACTTCCTTTTATATTCTGTTTGTATACACTTATTTCCATAATGCAGAAATATTTTCTTATACTTTTTGCTTGTTTCAGCAGAAATATACTACACACTACCATTCTACTAGTAAAATTTACCAATCATTTCTCCCCCTTAAGAGAACCAAATACAGAAAATCATTTATTTTCTTTAGGGCTTTTGTTTAACTGTCTGTCTGTCTGTCTGTCTGTCTGTCTGTCTGTCTGTCTGTCTGTCTGTCTGTCTGTCTGTCTGTCTATCTATCTATCTATCTATCTATCTATCTATCTATCTATCTATCTATCTATCTATCTATCTATCTATCTATCATCTTTTAGACACATGTGTACGTGTGCATGTACATGCACCTGCACGCATACAAATACTCTAACTGGCAAAGCCAGGTCTTAACCCTCTTCTGTTAACACTCTGAGAAGTCTTCTTCCTGGATCTTATTACTTGAAACTCCTTGATTGAAATACAGCATCTCTCTGTGGTTGAATGGGCTGGATGGGTCACATTAATTGGGATGAGATGGTTCCTCAGGTAGTTTGGTCCCATGCCATAAAGGGCTTTAAAGATAATGACCAACAGCTTGAATTGGACCCAGGAGCAATTTGGCACCTAGTGCAACTCACTTAGGAGAGATGTTACATGTGCCATGCTAGGGGCACCCAAAACTCCTTATCTTACTACATTCTGCACCAGTTGCAGCTTCTGGATATTCTTCAAGAATATCCCCATGTACATTGCAGTAATACATCCAGGAGATGACCCTGACATGAGTGACTGAAAGAGCTTCTCAATCCAGGAAGGAGCATTACTGGTGCACAACCTGAAGTTGAGCAAAGGTCATCCTAGCCATGATGGCCACCTGATCCTTGAGCAGGTGTCATGAATCCAGGAAGACTTCCAGAGTGCACATGGGGCTTGTCTGGGGGAGTGCTGCCTCATCCAAGACCAAAGATGGTAAACCCCCAAATACAAAGGAGTCATCTATCCATAGTCCCTCCAACCAGGATTCCATTAATGCCTGTTATACCACATCCAGGTCCTCAAAGCCTCCAGATACTAAAAAAAGGACATCTGCAACATCACTTACTTCAATCGGAGATGTACTTCACTGCATATTGATGATACCACATCCAAAAGCAATAGTTGATCTCACCCAGATGCTTCATGTTAAAAAGGAGTGGGTCAAGTACTGAACTCTGTGGCCGTGGCCTGGACCTCTTACTCCCTGTGAACACCAATTGGGACTTGTCCCAGAGAAAGGACATAATCCAGTGTAGAACTCTGCCACTCACCCAAACTCCTGGAACAGACCCAGAAGGATAACATGGCCAATGTACTGAGATGTCAAAAACAGCCAGGATGGATGCACTATCCCATCCCACTATTGCCAGAGCTGATCCAAAAGCATGACCAATGGTGTTTTCATCCTACATTTGTTGTCTATGTATCACTGTAATTATTCATTATTCATTCTACATTTTTCATAGAAGACTTATATTTCATCATCATCATCATCATCATTATTATCATCATCATCACCATCATCATCATTCTAGCCATTTTTTCTCTAATCCACGTACAGGTCTTTCTATCTTGTATTGTGTTGCCAAGCATGTATCTTTCCCTGGCTCTTTGTGCCACTTATAACTTTTGTATTAATTCTTTTTTTTTATTGAAAAGTTTTAACATACAGTTTATCTTTAACAGTCCCCCCTCCCCCTCCCCTCTCCCTCCCTCCCTCCCCCTCCCCCCCTCCCCCCCCCCGACTTCCCAGAGCTAAATACAAGGTATAGGAAAAAAAACAATCATAAACAACCATATACTAACAACCATAAACTCTAAAATCTGTCACTCTCTAGCTTATATAGGATAATACAAACCTTAATAATATTAAATATATATAGAGAAGAAAAAAAAGAAAAAAAAGAAAGAAAAAGAGAAGAAAGACTTATTCAAATGCTACATGAAACTTCTTAACCCTATATTTGTTCTGGATATACTCAATCCATTTTCTCCATTCCATAATATAACGTTCTTGCGAGTAATCTTTCAAATAAGCCGAAATCTTTGCCATCTCTGCCAGGTCGGAAACCTTTAGAGTCCATTCTTCTATGGTCGGCAGTTCCTCTTTCTTCCAATACTGACCAATTAAAGGTCTTGCTGCCGTAATTAAATTCAACATCAACTTAGTGTCCACAACCGTAGCATCTGTGATTATTCCCAACAAAAAAAGTTGCGGACAAAACTTTATCCTTTGCTTGAAAATCTTCTGCATATTCCACCAAATTTTTATCCAGAAGGCCTTAACCTTTTTACAAGTCCACCATACATGAAAATATGTTGCATCTTCATCACCACACCTCCAACATTTTGGTTGATAATTCAGATACATACTTGCAAGCTTTTTAGGATCTAAATGCCATCTATAAAACATTTTATAAAAGTTCTCTCTTAGATTTTGAGCTTGTGTAAATTTTACGTTCCTCACCCAAATCTTTTCCCACATGTCCATTGTAATAACTTCTTGAATATTTTGGGCCCATTTTATCATACAATCCTTAACAAGTTCTATTTCTGAGTCAATCTCTATCAATGCAAGATATATCCGTTTAATATGTGCTGGTCCCTGATTTCTAATTTGCTTTATCAGATTTTCATCAGTCATTGTAAAACCAATTTTCTGATCTTCTTTCCACCTGGCCCGTAGCTGAATATATTGAAACCAAGTTTGAACAATCTCCTCATCTCGCAAGAAGCTATATGGTTTCAAACTCCAGACGTTTCTTTCCAAGCATAAAATCTCTTTATACGTAGTCACATCGTGTTTAAAACCCACATTTATATTTTCTATTGCGTGTTTTGGAATTGCCCACAATGGTATCTTACAGTCTAACTTATGTCTGTACTTCTTCCAAACTCTCAGCAATGCCTGTCTTAAAATATGCACTCTAAACACATTATCTACCTTCTTATCATACAACAAATATGCATGCCAACCAAACAACAAGTCGTGGCCCTCAAGATTTAATAATCTCTCTTGTGTCAAATTAATCCAATCACTTATACCTACTAACGCAGCAGCTTCATAATATAATTTAAGATTAGGCATTTTAAGACCACCTCTTTCACGAGTATCCTGCATAATCTTAAGTTTAATTCGTGGCCTTTTCCCTGCCCAGACAAATTTATTGATACCTCTCTGCCATTCCTCCAAATTAGAATCTTTCTTAAGAACCGGTATCATTTGAAATAAAAATAAGAATTTAGGCAGGACATTCATTTCTACTGCTGCGATTCGCCCCAACAAAGACAATTGCAATTTTTCCCAACTCTCCATTTCTTTTTGGATTTTTCCCCATAATTTTTCATAATTATTTTTATATAATTTTGTATTAGAGGGCGACAAAAGCACCCCCAAATATTTGACCCTTTTAACAATCTCAAATCCAGTTAACCCTTCTAAAAGGGCCTTTTGCGATGCTGTCATGTTTTTGGCCAAGATTTTAGTTTTTTGTACATTAACTTTAAATCCAGAAACCTTCCCATATTGCATTATTATCTCCATCAGGTCCACAACAGAGCTCTCCGGCTGGGTCACTGTAACAACCAGATCGTCTGCGAACGCTCTCAATCTATAATCCTGATCTCTAATCTGTATACCCTTAATTCTTTCCGAATTTCGTATTTTTACCAATAATATCTCCAATGTTAACACAAATAACAAAGGCGATAACGGGCACCCTTGCCTTGTACCCTTCTCAATATTACATACTTCTGACAAACTATTGTTAACTATTATTCAAGCTGTTTGTTTTTGACATAATGCCCTAATTGGTTGCAAAAATTTATCCCCAAAATTCATTTTATCTAAAACTTTCATCAAAAATTGCCAATTCAGTTGATCAAAAGCTTTTTCAGCATCTAAAAAAATTAGCGCCGCAGGGATCTGGTTGTTCCTTTCCAAAAATTCTAACACATCAACTATATGCCTCACGTTATTTTTCATTTGCCTACCACTAATAAACCCAGTTTGATCCCCATGAATCACCCGTTGCAGAACCCTCATCAATCTATTAGCCAACACCTTAGCAAATATCTTGTAGTCTGTATTTAATAGTGATATCGGTCTGTAGTTTTTTACTTGAGTAGCATCTTGGTCTTCCTTCGGAATCAGAGAGAAAAAAGCAGTTCTCCAAGATGGAGGCACCTTTCCCCCTCTCTGGATTGTCTGGAACAATTCCTTTAACGGTTTAACCATCTCTAATTGTAAATTTTTGTAGTAGGCCACAGTCAGACCATCTGTACCTGGCGCTTTATCGACCTTCAACTCCTTAATTGCTGTAAGTATTTCTTCTTCTGTAATCAATTGATTAATCTCCTCTTTTTGTACTTGCGTAAGAACCGGGATGCTAGCTACTTTTGTATTAATTCTGAGGTTAGTATCCATGTTTCGCTGGCATATGTTAGAACTGATAGCACATATTGATCCAAAACCTTTCAGACATAGGGGGAGTTATTCTTGAAAATTACATTTAACTCACCAAATGCCTGCCAAGCACATTTAACACACTGTTCAATTTCCTTTTTTGTATCATCTTCCATTGAGATCCATTGGCCAAAGTATACGTAACACTCTACTATGTCTAGTTCTTCTCCAGATATATATTTTTTCTTTCTTAACCTGGATCTTTTTCAGATTTATTTTTAAGCAAAATGGTTTTCCTGCTTTGTGAGCTCTTGTATGTATCTTTGTAACTCTTCTGGGTCTTGTGAGAAGAGAACAACATCATCTGCAAATCTTAAGTTGTTTAAATAGGTGCCATTAATTTTTATTCCATCTTTTGCCCAGTCTAGTTTGCAAAATACTTCTTCAAGCAGGCTGAGAAAAGGATACATGATATTTTATTGCCTTGCCATACACCTCATTCTATGTTGATTTCTACTTTCAGATCATTAAGGCAAATTGTCCCTGTTGTTTTTTCACATATTGATTGTGACTTATATTTATACATTCTTTTCTTTTGATCACTAGCAATTTGATGAATACCAAAGGCTATATTTAAAAATAGTACTGTTAGTGTCTGTATATGTGTTTTGGTGTCAGAGTTGCACAAGGGGTGGAAGGATGATCCTAGAGAGTTTTGGTGTGTGGCATGTCAGTATAGGGCAGTATTGTTTTCTGGAGTTAATGATGCCCATCGTATGTCTTATGTCAATTTTATTGCACAAAGTACCTTTGTCGTTATTGCCCACCCATATCTTCCACCACGTTACGCCACTGATTTGTAAACATGATATTATCTCTTATGAATGGCAGTTGCATTCTTCTATTCTAAGCAGAAGGAGATCTTTCCTGGACCTGGTAACTAAGATTCTGTAACTGGAGATGCCTAGAACTTCTTGCGTGTGGTGTACCACTGAATTGTCGTGGGATCTATTACAAAAGATTTCTTTATCAGCATCATTCTCAGCAATTTTGTATTGATCCAATTCCCTTATCTCTAATGAGGTGTGAAACCTATCTTTTTCTTTCTCTAAAAGTGGCAATGAACTCCATCTCAAGCAAATGTGGGAAGTAAGTTTGAATTTTTATGATCAGGTGAAACATAAACAAAATTGCAGGAAACAACAAAACGTTCTGCAAAATGATTGATATTTCATAAGGAGTTTCCATATGCTTCCGCTTTCTGGATCCAAAAAATAAATAAATAATACAACAGAGGACAGAATTCCATCCATCTCAGAGAGAAATGGTTCTCGATTTTTGTTTTATGTTTCTTGTATCCTGTAGTCCTTAGCAAGCTACTTTTCTGATTTGGGGTTTTCTTCTTTTTCTTCTCTCTTTTCCCAAATTATTTTGCTAACTATCTATCCAGTAATGTGCTTGACGTTCAACAGCAATAGAATATGTCCACAGACTGGCAGCCCTACTTAATTTCCAGTTCTTGGACTTCTGGTGATAGCATTTTCTTGGGTGCTTTTAGTGCCAGCTCCTATGCATTGAGGATATTAATTATTGAAATGTTTCTAGCAACATCTAGAACTAGTTCCTGGAGTACTGCTGGTACCATTTTGTGGGTGTTAATAGGGGTTCTAAAAATAGGAACCTGCTCAAGATGGCAGTGCCTCATTAGCATCTATCTTTTGCTCACTCCACCCCAATTTTTAATTTATTTTTAGTTTTAAATTTTAATTTATTGCACAGATGATTCTAAATTTAATTTTTATCTTAATTTCTGTACTTATTATATGTTTTGTTGTTAGCCACCCTGAGTCCTTCAGGAGATAGGGCGGGATATAAATCCCATTAATAAATAAATAAGAGAGAGAGAGAGAGAGAGAGAGAGAGAGGGGGGGGGAGATACAATCATGAAGAATATGGAATATAAATGTTTTATATACAAATTCTAACACTGAATATATCGGAGGAACTGTCTTTCCCAAGTGGTCCGTCCCCTTGCGGTTGCAGAAGAGGCCTACTGAGGACCTAATCAGCCAAAGAATTGTGACTGGTGGAGTCCAGGAAACAGCTTTTTTTTGGCCCTTGGAATATCTTGTTACAGGCGGTAAGATCGCCTCTCTTGTCCTGATCTTCAGGAAATGTGTTAAAACTTGGCTATTCCAGTTGGCATGGGGCCCTGAAGGAGAAGCTGTTGGCTGGAAGTGGCTAGTGCAGTAACAGAGTTGCTACTACTACCTCTCCCTCTAAACCTGCCTGTGGTTTTTTAAATATGTTTTCATCTTTTGTAATTTTAATACGTTTTTATATTTATACAAAAGTGAAACATGCTTGTTTTATATCCATGTGTAAGCTGCTCAGAGTCTCATCAAACTGTGAGGTGAATGGCATATATATTTAATAAATAAATAAATTCAGATGATTTGGAGACTAATATACAATTAAAACCAAAGGCTTTTCTTTTGGGTCTAATGGGCAGGCAGCTAGAAAAAAGACATGGGAGCTTGTTTTTATATATGACATTGCAGTGGGATTATTGTTATATGCTCAAAAATAAGAAAGGTTCAACAGTGGAATGGTTGTTGAATGATGTTGAGACTTGCAGAGATGGCTAGGCTGCCTTCCTTGATTAAAGAAAAGACCATTTCTTCATTTATGGCTGACTGGAACCCCCTTATAGACTTTTTTGCATGAAACAGAAGAAAATGCACTTATGATCTGTGGTTTGGTGCTAAGAAAAAATAGCTAATAGAAAAAAGTGAGAGGTTTTTTTTTTTTGATAACCATAGGATATAAGATAACTTTGTAATTATACTTGTATTTGCTGCAAAGGAAATTGGGAGATCCTTCTTTCTATCTTTTTAACTTTTCCTTTCGCACCTTTGACTCTTTTTCTCCTTTTTCTTTCTTTATTACATAGGAGTTTTGGTTAGTTTTATACTTCCTTTAAAACACCCATGTATATAGGAAAGGAGCATGGAAAGTGACTCATAATAAGCCTATCTTGATTTTGTTTGGTAGAAGATGAAGTAGGGAGAAATGGCTTTCAAATCTACCCTACAGCAATAAGAGTGTTCCTTAAATATATATATTCTGACATTATAATGACCTTTCTCATGAAAGCCTATTCTGCTCACATGTACCAAAAGGTCAGAGGGAGCTTTGAATGGTGATAGGTGAAGTTTATCTTATTTTAATTCAATCCCAAAATGAACTTGGTACAATCTTTTAGATTATACTGGCAACATTCAAATCTCTGCAAATCCACTGTTAACTGGTCATTGGTCTTATTAATCAGCTTTGCCAAGCAATAAGAACTCTCCTCAGTACTGATCATCACATTGCATTTTTGTTCTTTAGTGCATGTTTGGCCCTTTTGTAAGTTTTCCCTTCATCTCAGCACTCAATTATCCACATCCCAAACTATAAGATCTGCATTTATGCAGTAAATAATGCCCTCTTTCTAGCTTTATTTTTCTTCTTTTAAAAATGGATGGAGTTCAATTCAGCAGCAATTTCTTTCCATCTGCTTTTTGGAACATCCATTCTATTCACTTTTCTCAGTGCCTTTGTTAATATTACTCCTAACCACACCTTCAGTGTTGTTTGCACATTGCTGGATCATATTAAATAACATAATTACTGTGATATGAGGAATACCAAGCTATTTTCCTCATCTCCCCATCTTAATCATGGTTGCTTTTTTTCCTGCAGCCTTTGTGATAAAAAAATAGCAATCCACAAAGTCTTTCATGCCCATTTGAATATATATTGGTGTATTCAAGAACAGCTGTATTTGTGGTTGCAGCCAAAGGTTGTACAACTATCACAAGATTCTTGTAGAGCCGAATTTGATATTTGGAAAAATAGTCATTTTTGATTTAGATGGAATCATCAACTGCTTAAATTAATTCAAACTAAAATCAGTAGTAAGACTTTAAAACTAAAACCTCTTACCTTCTATTAAGGGCTACAACTCTTTTTCCTTAAAAAACTTTTTTGTCAAATAAACTAAAGTTTGTAGGCACACTAGAGTACGACTCCTCTCAAATGTCAAAGTTATAGATGCAGGATGCTTAGGATCTAGGGTTCTTTCAATTTGGTGGGGCTTTGGCTTGCTTTTTTAATGTAAGGAAGCCAGTGACTTTTATTTTTAGACAAAAGCAGGTGACATTTGAAAGCAAAAGATTCAACATCTCTCTCCAAAAGCACGGTGACTGGAGACCTCCTAGTGTATCATTTCCTATAATTAGAAAGTAGACCTGACAATCACTTGGCACTAATATCTCTCTTTCCTTCATGTTAAGTGTTCAGCCTGACTCTGTGAAGGCTAAAAGTCTAGTGTGGGTGAAATAGGGCATATTAGCTTTTCTCCAAGTGTTTCTGTGATCCAAATTCCTAACTAGCCACTTTAAGCAGTTTTGTTTGAAGATGTCTTCTGTACAGATTCATTTGAGTACAAGGTTAGCACTACCTTTGTTTCTGAAATCCATGGAGAGTTTCACTCATACTCATGTGAACAGATTTGCAAGTGAGTTGTTATACTTCTTCAAGATCTCTGATTTTTACTCCACCGAACAGAAATAAATCCTGGGGAAAATATTGAGATAATCTTGATTGGAATCCTCCACTTCATCCACTGGAGCCCTTATTTAGCAGAATCATTAAGAGTATCTAGAAGCAGATGTTGAAGGTCCAAAAGGACAAGTATGTTTTTTTAGGAACTCATGTGCTTCAGCACAAATTCTGCATCAGTGAGGTTTCTGCCTTTATGGTAGGGGAAAGCAAAAGAAGGAAGGATGTATTTTACTGTTTCTGTGTGAAAATTAAAGGGGAAAAACTAAAGGTAGCAATGAACATTTCAGTTTCACTTGTTGCTTTAATTCTTTTCATATCTTGGTGCAATTATGTCAAGGAAGCTCATTTGTGGATATAAATATATCAGTTTTTTAAAATAGTCCATCAAACCTGATATAAGCAAATAATTAAAAGTCTCATTGAGTTCATGAGGAAAGATGAGTATAAACATGATCAAGATTAATATACTGACTCTGAGATATTCCTGTTTTGGTACTTTTAAGATTTTTTAAAATGAATTGTTTAAAATATTAACAAATGGCTTATGAAAACAAAACTCCCTAGATTTCCTTTGTTTAAATTATGACTAGAGGGAATGAGATGCTTATGGTGGTACTGGACCTCTAAGTGGATACCATTGACTGTGGTGCTTTTATGGATTGTCTCTGGGTTATGAGAAGTGAGGTGCACTGTTATAGAGACTTTTGTCCTTCTTTGAGGGGACAGTTCCAGTCACTAGTAATGTCAGAAGACTGAGTCAGTAGACTGAGACCCAAATAATGTAAATTAACTCTTTTGAGATGAGATATGCCTCACAAGGAAGGAGTGAATACTGTAGACATCTGCTTAAGATGGTATGTTTCTGACTTCTTTTATATGATTACTTATTGTGGGTTTCCCTAGCAGTTCCTTGTGCTCTACTGTGGGAAATTGGGAGGAGGTACAAATGCAACTTTTGATTTGGAGATTTGGTCAAATATAGCATCTTGCCAAAAGATAGAATTGGGGTTTAGATCAAAGATGCCCAGAGGTTAGTGATGCTGGGGGGGGGGAGGAGCATGCATCATTGTCTTGAGATGGCCACATGGTTACCAGATATCTATGAATCACAACTTATGCAGGCATAGCAAATGCATTGGGGCAGTGTGAGCTGCTATGAAAAGCAACACTACTTGATTGGGAGCCATGTAAGCCATGATTGAAACCAACTGAGATGATTCCACCAATTATGATAGATGGTCTGTAGCCAAGAGCATTCATGTGTGGTTTTTTTTTTTGATTGGGCTGCCTCACCTACCATATACATGATCTAGTTAACATAGACAATCCACATGGAATGTTTTGAGTAGGATTTTTAAAACAAACAAACACTTTCAGAACTTAATCATTCAACGCTTCTGTTTAAAAAGGGAAAGTGTGCTTCTGTTAATGGACAGACTTTCATAATTCTTTGCCATTATTGTACTAACTTCCTCTACTTCAAAGTCCTGGCATGCATCTCATTGTCCAGCACTTGTATCCCTCACTTTAATGAGTACTAAATAAGAATTATGTAAGTATTTCAATAGTTCTCAGTGGACAGAAAATTAAGCACATCTGAGTCTTAGGAGCAGTCAGCTATTACCTCCTTTTATAGACGAGCACTCCACAGACACAAAGAGATGAAGTCGAATTTATTTAAAAAATGTGTGGCTTAGTAATTCTTCTCATAATAAATGCTAGCTGAAACTCTGATATAAAAAGCACAACAAAACTAATCTCTCCTTGCCCCCGCTCCATGTCCCTCTTATCCAGTGTTTCCCAAAGTTTTTTAAGCTGCATCAATGTTTCTGTGTGTGCTCTCTCTGTGTGCGCACGTGTGTGTTTGAATGAAGCCCTGAATCCATTAAGTTAAACTTTCTTCAGTAAAACTTCCTTCCTTCCATAAAAATCACACTAGATCCATTTTTCATTATTCATTTTTTCTTACAGCTTCTGTTTCTCTTCCCCTTCCCATATTTGATAGATCCTACTAAAAATACGAAGAGACTCAGAGTATGTATAGAAGTCCATAATATCAGTCATACACCGAGTCTGTTTCTTTCTTTTTTTTATTAAGTCCAGCCGTTTAAAAATGTACAAAGTTCCTTCTAATAATCCATTCATTCTGTTCTCTTCTGATTCTTGGAGTAAGCCTGCACAATTATTCAAATCCCGGCTTTTAGCTCCAACATCCACCTCGCCATGGGGCTGTGGGCCTGTAATCTCACTTTGGTCTTGCATGTCAAATGGAATTAACTCCCTTAAGAAATGTCTGCAGAGACGACCTAAAGTGTCTAATCCTTGCGGCTGTCTTAAATTTTCTGAAACTCAAACCTGTCATCTTTTTCCTCCCCTTCTTATGGCTTTGTTGAAGTTCTCACTTAAGGCTTTTTTTCCCTATCCAAAGATAAAGTTTAGGAAGAAAAATTTGCATTTTTATATACTTCCTCCCCTTCTGTCACATGTGGCTTTTTCATAGCTTTTCTTTTGTGAAAATAGTTTTTCTTCCCCCAGCGTTCCCTTGCTGCTCACCAATCAACTCTGGCTTTATTTTCAACTGGCTGGAACTGGGGCCAAAGACAAATGCGGTAGTTCTACTACCCCTGTCAAATTGAGTTGGGGGGGGGGGGTTCAGCAGAAGCCTGACAAACCACTTGCAAAGTTACATCCGTTGCAGGTGGGGGGAGACTTATGTGAATGACTGCCTGGCTGGGAATAATGATATCATCATTACGCTACCTTAACAGCCCAAACCAGCTAATCAGAAAAACTAATTTGAACTTGATTAAATCTCAAATCACATTGTCTCCTTCATGAATAAACTGCTTGGAGAAATTAGCTTTAGTTAGTAGAACTTGGCGGCTTGCATCTTGCATTAAGAATACATTAACTTGGTAGGAGGTAAAGGTTTTGTTTTGCTTTTTTTTTTTAAAGATGGTTTGCCTTTCTCCAGTTTCCAAGGGAGAGACATTCCTTGTCAGGGCAGGTCTCTCTCTTAGAAGTTTGTATTTTCCAAGTCAGAGATACTGTCCGTTGAACAAAGATTTGTCTCCAAAGGATGAATTGTCTAGCACAGTGCTTTTCAACCTTTTCACAGGTTGTATCACTCTTAGGACATGACAGTATTTGAATACCACCAGTGCTTAGCAAGGTGTCAAAAACTTGATGACCCTCCAAAAAAAAAAAAGGAAAAAGGTACCGGTTTTAATTTCTTTGGTGGCAGTTCATTTGCTGAATCGCTTTCCTTTTTCACTGAACGTATGACGAATTTATCCATATTTATTAATATGCACCACTACCTTGGCTGGTCGCCCCTTCTTCCTCTCTCCCTTTCCTCTCTCCCTCTTTCACAGCTTACTCCTTTGTTGGCCCCTCTGCTTCTCTCACAAAAGCCTCTCCTCTTCTCCTCTTTCTTTCTCCATCCCCTTCTCTTTCCCTTTCATTTTTTTCTTCTCTCCCTCTTTCTCCAAAACCTCCTCCTTTTATATCCTCTCCTCCTTTTCTTTTCTTTTCTTTTCTGGATGCGCCACTCTCTGGGGTTTAGGGAGAGCTCCAGCGTTGGTTGCTACCCCAGTCTCATTCTGCCATGCAGTCACCCACTCCCCAGCTGGCTGTTACACACAGCACTAACCAGCTGGAGCTGTGCATGCTGATCCTGGGGCCTCTGCAGTTCCAGCTGACTCTCTCACCCCAAGGCCTGTCTGCTGCTTCCGGTGATAGCAGAGGCTGCCAGAAGCTCCAATCAGCTGAAGCCTCACACGCTGAACCTGGGCCCTCCAGCTGATTCTCCCCCAGGACTGTCTGCCAGGAATTCCAAAGGTCTCCTTGTATACTGAAAGTATCCATCTGAATGTTAACTTCATTCTGTGCTTCCCCATTCTTTTTATGTGCATGTAAACAGTTCACTTAGCCTTTAAGAAATCAGAAAGCAGGTTTTTTTAGAAAACAAAACAAGCTGTAAATCAAATTTTCAGCTGGTATAAATTTACATTGTTTTGGAACACTATTTTGCCGATTTTTACTTTCTGGAGAATGTTGTCCTTTGTATCATGTCATCTGCAAACAAGCTTTTTGTTTTTCTCTTTGCTACTCATCTGTCAATAGCCAAGAGGCTGTCAGCCTTTAATAAGAATTTACCTGTACAAATTAAGTGTTGGCAGTGATTGCTCTTTCAAGGTATAGGCACAGTTTCTGTGGGGAATCAACAGTGCAAAACACAAGCTCCAAGGAGTTAAAAAAAAGTGATGTTGAATTTTTCAATAGATCTTGCTTATTTTTGCAAAAACCTATTACTCCTGCCTGTTAAAATGTGTATCATAGACAGGAAATATACTGAGGATGCTAGGATTGTTAAAAAGTCAGGTCCAGACAGTTTTTAGGGGCAACGATGCTTACTTGCCAAAATTCAGGCTTCCTTTTGTTCACCTCATTTGGACTTGTTTTTCCCCCCAATAAAATTCATATTAGCCTTGAATCATTACAGTTGTTAAGTTAGTAATATGGTGGTTAAGCGACTCTGGCTTCCCCACTGACTTTGCTTCTAAGAAGTTTTCAAAAGATAGTCACATGACCCCAGGACACTTACGGACCCTGCTCAAGCAACGCTTCTGTCCTGGATGGAAGGGAAGGAACTGCCAATGATCTTTTCGGCCATCCTCACCACTCTCTGCACCACCTTTCTGTCTGAAGCAGTGATGCTTCCAAACCAGACTGTGATGCTGTATGACAGGATGCTCTCAATCCTCCCCCTGTAGAAGGTGGTCAGGACAGGGGAAGGAAGATGTGTTTTTTTCATGCGATCAGAAAATGCAGGTGCTGCTGTGCCCGCTTTACCAGTTTCTCATTGTTGAGTGACCAAGCCAGCCTCCTCATTAGCTGCACACCCAGGAATTTGATGCTGGTAACCCTCTCCACAGGTGAATCATTAATGCACAGAGAAGTATGGCTCTGCCTGCCTTTTCTGAAATCGACAATGATCTCTTTGGTTTTTCTGGTATTTAAAACTAGGCTGTTTTCCTAAATTCTCTCCTTGCTTCTCTCCTTTGTTAATTTCCATCCATTGTTTCCTGTCTTACCTTCTGGTGCTTTGGAAAATAAGTTTACCCCCTCCTCTTTGTGGCAGCCCCTTAGATATTGAAACACTGCTATCATATCACCCCTAGTTCATCTTTTAACTAAACTAGACACAACCAATTCCTGAAATTGTTCTTCATATGTTTTAGCCTTCAGCCCCCCCCCCACCCTCCAATCATCTTTGTCTCTTTTCTCTGCACTATTTCCACAGTCTCAACATCTTTTTTATATTGTGGTGACCAAAATTTGATACAGTATTCCAAATGTGGTCTTACCAAGGCATTATAAACAGTAGTATCACTTTTCGTGATCTTGATTCAGTTTGAGAGTGCATCCAAAGCAGGAATTGTCCTTCCTTATATTCAGTAAAGCCCTATGATAAAATACCATCATAAATAATAATGAACATCACACTGAGCTATTTGGAAAAAGGCTGTATGTAATAGGGATGCAATAAACTACAAGCATAGGCTACAACTGCATCTTTTATAAGATGTTTACTAAAACATTCTATTGAATTGGGAAAGTCTATAATAGTCTGAAACATATATGATGGTCTAGTAAACAGCATCAGTTCATCTCTTGCCTTCTTTGCATACAGTCCACATGCTGCCAGGAAACAAAACAACAACAATGACAAAAAAGAACATGTATTTATTTTCAGGCATAACTCTTTGGAACCACTTGGGAAGAATATTCTTGATTGAGAACCAAAACATTCTGTGATGCTTAACAAACCTGCAAATTGAAAAATTCAACATCTGCCCTGTGCAGCAATGTAACAGGAGAAGGACCTATTGTGTTGGAGGGGGTGGGAGAGAGAAGAGGAATCAAATCAATCCTTAAATTATATTTTTGTGCATTTGCAAAATTACTACTCTTCGTATCAAAAGCCTCAAGCTGTTTTCATCTGAGAGCATATGTTGAATCGGTAAGACAATAGCTGTACATGAAGAGAAAGGAAAAGGGAGGAGGCAAAGCCCTGCAGTTTAATGGTATGGATAGCTCTCTGAAGAAGAGATTGGTATCATTGTGTTTTATAAGATTTTAAGTAAATTATAAGCAAAAAATGCAGGGAATGTAGATACTGTAATCTGGTTCTAGAAGAAATAGGATGCTAAACTTAAACCCATGCCAAAATGCTCTCCCATTTTAATTTTTAAGTAGAAACAAATAGCAGTATAACAAACCACTCCCTCCCTCAGCAAATGATTATGAGAAAGTTCAGCTCTTCCTAATAGATGGCTTATTTTGTAGAACACAGCCTCCTTATCTATATAATGATGTGCTGTGGTGGCACAGTGGTTAGAATACAGTATTGCAGGCTAATTCTGCCAACTGTCAGCAGTTTAACTGTTGATGGCTCAAGGTTGATTCTTGGAAAAGCCATTACAGGTAGTCCTCAAATTACAACCACAGTTGAGCCCCAAATTTCTGTTGCTAAGTGAAACATTTGTGAAGTGAGTTTTGCCCCATTTTATGACTTTTCTTGAATCATTACAGTTGTTAAGTTAGTAACATGGTGGTTAAGCGACTCTGGCTTCCCCACTGACTTTGCTTCTAAGAAGTTTTCAAAAGATAATCACATGACCCCAGGACACTGCAACTGTCATAAATGTGAATCAGTTGCCAAAAGCCTGAATTTTTATTATGTAATCAAAGAGATGCTGCAATGGTCCTAAGTGTGAAAAATGGTCATAAGTCACTTTTTCAGTGCCATCGTACCTTTGAATAGTGACTAAATGAACTGTTGTAAGTTGAGGACTATCTGTATCATTTCATACTATACTCAGACAGTGATAAAAGCATCTGTAAATTAATAAAATGTTTTGCTTGTTTCATATGTTCCAAGATAAAGGCATATTAAACCTAAGTGCCTATTCTCTTGCTTGCTTGCTCTTGTTTTTACATGTGCAAAAAACGTGCACATGATGATGTAAATTTGGAGAAACTTAGGCTGAAATCCCATGAACTCTGACAGACAATCCTAGGACCATAGACTACCAAATATTTCACTTTTCACAGACAGAGAAGGAATCAATAGAAGAAAAAGATTCAGCCCTCAAAGACATTCAGCCTTCCTGTTTGAGGAATAAACCATCACCATTGCTTTGATCATCATATTGGCAAAAAAAAGGGCAGTACCTAGGTTAGAGGTTTCTTCCAATTTGGAGTTTCTACACCCCCCATCTCCTTTGAAATGCTGTAATTCTCTATCTATTTACTGGAAGTAAGTATTCTAGAAGTCAATATTTTTAGAAGTAGATTTTTACAGAATTGAACTGTAAATCAACTACATCTGAATAAATGTAATGCCCTTTTGTCAGCATTTCTACTTAAACGTGTATTAGTAAAAATTTGCAAAATATGAAAAGTTTCCTTTAACTCAATCGAATAAATGGATTATTTGATCATTTTGATTGATTTTATTAATCATGTGTCTCAAAGGTAAGGATTTAGCAACCTGCACAATTTCTTATTGTTCACGTGGCCCATGAAAATAAACTCAACTATGAAAAAGTAATAAATTGGGTAAATTGTAAAAAATAAGAGCTTATATAAATACACTCAATTTGCATAATTTATGCAAGTTAGAGAATTCAGCTTATTCCCTGGCACAAAATACTGAAGGCTTGGGGTTGTGGCATATTTTTTAAGACAGCATACAGTCAGATGAAATAAATAGTCCATCTGAATTATTCTGTAGTGTCATTATGCCATTGATTTATTTAGATTTCTCTTTCTCATCCCTACTTATGTACTGGAGGTATTGCCTTCCAAAGTTATTTTTAAATAACTCATTAGGCTGAATTTGCAACAATGGCAAACTCCCCCCTCCCCACAATCTTCCAAGCCTTCCTTCCAGGTAACAAAGCCACCTGCTTGATGGCTGACATTCTAAAAATACCTCTAGGTCCATACTATTATCCATTCTTCATATTCAATTGCTCTGTTATGGTAATAGTCAGAGGCACACCATGTTGTAATTACTTACAGCTGACTTAAGAAAAGAAAATTCAACTCCCCCACTGTTCCACTAGAAGGTCTTTATGCACTATTAACTCATTCTGAGTATTAATACTCTACTGGTAATTCAGACTGCATTGTAATCGGAGGACTATTAAACACCAATTATTGGCTACATTGGATAGTGGATATTTGATGTGAGGACTGTGTCTATATCCATGTCCGTATATATACCTACCTACATACATATGTGCATACACATTTTAAAAATGAATGCTTTAAAACCAGTCCCCTCTCTTTACCAAGAGAGGATATAAAGATGAAAAAATCATGTTGAATGAAAAGAAATTTTAAGAAATGTGGAACTTGTTTACTTGCTCTAAAATATTTCTAACAATAATTATTTTAAAAATAATGCATGACATAGAACAAAAGAAAAAAAATGCATTTTTGCCAATGTTGGGAGAAACATGTATCTTGCTTTTGTTTCCAAAAAGTCTTTTTTTCCTGAAAGTTCAATTTTGAGTCTTCAAAATCTGAAACAATGAAGAAAAGTAATTCCAGTGTGCTCGTCTACCATCCAAAAAAGACATTTAACATTAGTATAAATTGATTGTGGCCATACTTCAGGAGAGAGAAGACACCCAACAGTATTTTGATGTTGCCTTTTGATTTTTTATTTTTTTTTACAATCAATGCTAAGAATGTCTGCCTCTACTGACATTGCAAAGAAAATAAGTACAGGATCCTAGTGTCAGTTTAAAAATCCTAAGTAACACTTCTCATGTGTGACCTGAGAATTAGCTAAAATGTTTATTTACAATAACTTAAGTTAGCTATCACAACGAAAAGTGACTTTCTGTTTCTGCTATGATTTTTACTCTAACATGAATTGGCTTGTGTTCTTACATATATTTTCAATCTTTTACTGCAGCAGGCAGTAGTCCCTTCATGTTTTAAAATGGCCATTATATTGCCAGTGCAAAAAAGGCTACAACTATGGTTCTCGATGACTACTGTCCAGTTGCACTTGCAGCCATCATTATGAAATGTTTTGAGAGGCTGATAAAGAACATTATTATATCCAGCATTTGACTTGCTTCAGTTTGCCTACTGTCCAAATTGCTCTACATTGAATGCTATTTCTTCTGTTCTCCATCTGAGCTTGGCGCACAGAGGAAAGAAATGGTCCTGCGCAAATGCTGTTTGTTGACTTCAGTTCAACATTTAAAACAATTATTCCTCAGCATCTAATAGGCTTCAACATTCCTTTGTGCAACTGGATTCTTAATTTTCTTACTGATAGGCCCTAGCATGTGTGAGTTGTGACTAATATTTCTAACACCATTTTCTTGAGCACAAGTTCTCCTCTGGGCTGCATCCTAAGTCTGCTGCTGTTCATCCTGTTGACCCATGACTCTTGTGCTGGGTTTGCCACTGACCATATTATGAAGTATGCAGATGATACAATAGTAGTGGGCCTTATTCAAGATGGCATTGAAGGTGCTTACTGCAAGTTAGTAGAGGGTTTGGTGAACTGGTGTTTCAAAAACAGTTTCATTTTAAACATAGCAAAAACTAACGAGATCATTGTCAATTTCAGAAAAGTCAGGCACAAACACACACCTCTGTGTATTAATGATTCTCCTGTGGAGGTGGTTAGCAGCATCAAGTTTCAGGGTGTGCAGCTATTGAGTTGAATAGCTTGGTCACTCAATAGTGAGACACTGATGAAGCAGGCACAGCAGCACATGCATTTCCTGTTTTGCATGAGAAAAGCACATCTTCCTTCCCCTGTCCTTACCACTTTCTACAGAGGGACAACTGAGAGCATCCTGTCACATTGCATTACTTCTGGTTTGGAAGCATTACTGTTTCAGACAAGAAGGTGGTGTAGAAAGTGGGAAGGATGGCAGAAAAGATTATTGGCAGTTCACTCTCTTCTATCCAGGACATAGCACATAAGCAATGCTTGAGCAAGGTCCGCAGGATTGTCTGGGACACTACACATCCTCTTCACGACCTGTTTTCCTTCTTTCCTTCTAAGAAGAGGCTTCATGATATCCAAAGCAGAACATCCAGATTCAGTCACAGTTATGTTCCAAATAGCATCAACCTTGTGAACTCTCAGGTTTCCTCTTTCTGCTATGTATTCAAAATGGACAGTGATTAAAATTTATATTGTATGTATATGTATGTGTGTGTGTGTGTATGTATGCATGTATGTATGTATGTATACACATACAGGCAACAGAATTTCATTTTTAATGTGGTCCAGTGTGTTCTTAGTAAAAAATTACAATAAAGGTTATCTTATCTTATATCTTATCTATCTAGGTAAATAAAGGAATCACTTCTGCAGACATAGAAAAAACAGTTATTAAGCTTCACCAATGCAATTCATCTGGAGGAGTCCTCCACTCTCCATTCCATGTCCTTCCATTCAAAGAAAAGGGTATTCCAACATAATCTCCTCCTGATGAAAGGGAGGGATGATTTTTCCCCCTATTCTTCCTATACCCTACAGCCACCAATACTGCCTTCTGTTCTGGGAATGTCAAGGTCCTTCTAAATTTAGGTTTTGTTAATTCTTGTTAATTATTCTGTTATTTTGTCATTCTGTTAATTAATTAGGAGGTACACATGTACATATCTATTAACACCCTTACACTCATATATCTGTGCATCATTTACAAATCTATGTCTAGTACTGAAATAATATTGTATTAGATCCCCAGATGAGCCTTTCTGGAAAAAATGTTGCAACAAGGAAGCCACAAACAACTCTGATCACCAATCCTTTACTATAGCTGAAAAAGATCAGGCACCATATCAGGAAGTCTCTGGCTAGATTGGTGATGAAAATGGCCACCTTGATAATAATATATCTTAAAGGATCTTAGAATTCCAGATGGATAGTGAAAGATAACTCAGAGATATAAAATGACTGAGAATATGATGGTCTTTTCAAACAGCTGAAAGACTGTCATGGAGAAGATGCCCAGAAATTGTTCTCCATCCTTCCAGAATTCATGACATGGAATAATGGGTCCACATTACTGAAAGTTAGATTCCAATTGAATGGTAACAAGAAAGTGCTAATAATAAATACAGCTTGATAACAGAATCAATTATAAAGGGAGGTAGTAAGATTGTTTGAAAGGATTAAGTACAGGCAGGCATCTGTCTGTTGGAAAAGTTATAGATTGAATTATTGCACTGAGCAGAAAATTAGATCCAGTGGCCTAAATGGTCTCTTACAACTCTGATTCTAGCCAATTAGGTACAACATGATGCTGATATTTGATACCTATTTTTTTCAAATTGCTAACAAGGTTAAAATATGATTCCTTAATTTAATTTAAAATTCAGGATATGCCAGAATAGCATGACTATTCTTATTCTGCTGGATCTCTTAATACCCTATGATAATGTTGACCACAGCATCCTTTTAGAAGATTTGTGAGTGTTGGACAATAGAGGTACTGCCTTGCTAAGGTATGTATGTATGTATGTATGTATGTATGTATGTATGTATGTATAATAATAATACTCCCAAGATACAACCATTAATTCATTGATTCAGGGTAAGGTAATATCAGTCCATTAACCCAATACTGAATGACTTCACGTGTCAAAATGACTTAGAGATTAGGTCACTTTCTTAAGCTTTTTGTGTAAACTTTCAAAATACAAATCTGAAAGTCTTCGAAAATGAGTCAAACCAAATTAGAAACAATATCTGGGTATGAGAGATTTGCCCATCCCAAGACATCACTTAACATGCTGCTTTTCTAAGTCTTGTCATCAATACACAAGCTTCTTTCCCCTGGAATTTACAATCTAAAATCAGAAGAGGGCAGGATGGAAGAAAGACAACTTGACAATAGTAGTAAGGATGAACACGAGCAAATATAGTTACATGTATTTAAATTGGATTATAGTTGGGAAGAGGATTATGGAGTTAAGCTAACATATACAGTTGTGCAGTGTTATTCAAGAAAATCAGTGAAATGTAAACACAAAGCACATCTTCTATAGTACTTGGTGTGCTACTTTTTTAATATACATTGAACCTGAAAAATGCAAATCTGCAGAATTATAAATAGGACCCTATTTATGTGCCTTGAATACCATCTCCCCATGAACATGCATTATGTCTCATAAGCTTTAACCAAGTCAAATACATAATTATTTTGTTTATTTTATTATGTTTTCACTGAGAATAGGAAAGGTTTTACAGATTTGTTTTGGGAGTAGATTCAAGGATTGGGGTTTTTTTTCCATTTGGGTCAGAACCAAAAAAGGCACATACAAACTATGAAGGGCATGAGTTGTACCTTTCCCTTGCTTGCCAACCCTGACATAAACAAGGGCATAAGATAAAAAAGTGATCATCTGTATGTCTAAATAAGCACAACTTGGCCTACTGTACATAGCTTATTCACCAGTTAGAATTTATGAAATTTTACCCTCTTTTCTGAAAATTTAACAATAAATTCACCATACAGATAACACCTCTAACATCCATTTATTCCTGACCATTACAAAACCATCTATGAAAGTGAATTTCTGTATAATGTTTTGATAAATCGATATTAAAAATCATACAATTTAACTTAGTTTTTTTTAAAAAAGCATAACATTAAGAGTCAGATAGCTCTGATTGCATTTGTCTTTTATAATTATCTTTGAAACAATATATAAAACATACCTACCTTCACTCTGTCTATCCCCACTTCTGATCGTTGACTTATTACAGATAAACAAAATATAATTAGGAAAATGTATTTATAATCTGTTACTCAGGTTGCATTAATCAGAATTATACAAAAGTTGGTTTCTTAGAAATCTCTCTACTCTTTTCATAACTCCAATTCATGTTAATAAACTGGAAGTACAGAATGCAATGTCAAGTGCAGACAACCAGGCCCACAGGTGAAACGTTCAATTACCTGTTTTATTGCTCAATCCTATATACATAATTTTCTCAGAATGATGGTTTGCACCTAGATGAGATTCGATGACAAGCAAGGGAGTGGTGGACTTTGCCCTCTTGAGTCCATGTAGGGATTCCAGACTATTTCTCTATTTGACTCTTCCCCCTGGCTCTGCCAATCTGTCTCTTATACAAAGGGGAATAACAGCTCTAATTGCAGATAAGAGGCAAGCAACATTATTAAGTTATTTCACTGCCTGTGGAAAGAGCATGCTTCCAACAGCAGAGTAAAATAAATCCTGTATTGATAACATGGACATTAAATGAGCATGTTCAAAAGAAAGCCCTTAGAAGGAAAAGGAAAAAAGAAGTCAAATCAAGCATGGGAGATTCAGCATAAACCACTTGAAAGAAAGTTTATCTATTTAATTTCTCTCAGGGTTTTGTCAGTAACAAGTTTTTCTTTGCATTCTAAAAAACTAGATAGTCCTAAGTAAGAATGGATAATGTATTCTAAAAATTCAGTGTCTAAGATGCATTTAAATTACTAAACCCTCTGTTTGATTGTATAAAATCTGATCAAACATTATGGCACTTTTCTCATTTCTACTGTGGCAAACTAAATATTGTTATCCATTCAGTTCCATGCCAGCAACCGTTTTCAAATTCTGGCCATATTATCCTTACACTGGAAACTGTTTAGGGGGTGGTAATGGTTGTGGACCTTTTAAAATAAAGTTTTAAGACTTGAACAAGTCTCCTCCAGATAAATTTGGGATTCAAATGAAAAGCAATCTAAAACATTAAGTCCACCTCTCATCTGCAATTGAAATGCTATACATCTGTATAAATGAGCAAAATTGGGGCTAATTGAAATATAGTAGCTCTAAATGCATTGGCTCAGTTTGCAAAATAAATAAAGTGCCCGCTAAAAGAGTACAAAAGTCAGATTCCTTCATACCCCCTTTTATCCTTCATATCTATATCACTGACACATTTCATTTTTTGTTTGTAGTGGTTATGATAATGTTTTGTGGTCCCAAGAATTCTCAAACAAAGTGATCTACAATATGCATTAAAAAATCTGCTTTATTTTCCATGGTTGCATTATGAAATATTGCTAAAGGAAAAAAAAATGTAGTTGAAAAAATAAATGGTCCATTGCCTTCGTATTTATATTATTCAATATCCTCAGTTATCTGACAACATAGTCTAATTAACCAGAGTGAAAAATAAGTGGGACTTCTTGAGGTCTTCCCTCAGAGTTTCCATATCCTTAGCATCACATATTAAATGCTGAGTGAAAAGTTCACAGAAGGAAAATAATTTTGAATTTAAAATCTGTTTCTCATCTCCTGTACTAAAAGAGGATTGAGGTTTCTCCTTTGAAAACCCTCATTTTAAACTTTAAAGAGCATTTGGATCTTACTGGATCTTACATTCCAAGCATGCTAACAATGGTCTGAGCTCAGAACAACCCTGTTTCAAGTTTCAATCACGTGTTTCAGATTTGAAGACTTTTTGCTCAGGATTCTTTTGGAGTGCCTAGAATTTTACTGGAACTCTTCTGATCAAAAAAGTTGCTTTAAATTCAGAATTTAGTATTTGGAATAGAAATTGTGCAGTTGAAATGTTTTGCACACCTTTGGCGGTGGGAGAGTCTGTCATGTCCTTCCACATCCCTCCATATACCAATAAACCAAAGATGCAAGCAAGTGAAAACATTTGTTTAGTTGCCAAAATACTTGTAACAAAACTAAATCAAATAAATAGATGAAAGAAATCCACTGTTAATTATCTCATCTCTGATGTATATGGAAATGGCCTCAACTTCCGAATTCCACTGCCCATGACTGGGTATGGAAACTTTTGAAAACCTGCTCAATCCTGTAACTGGATTATTAGGTTGTACTTCTGCATTGTTGATATCCTGGGGCATGAATTTGTGGTTTGCTAATGTTGTATAGAAATAAGTTGATAAAGAGTATATGGGATCCCACATAGCTAACTTTATTTAATACCTCATAGAGATTTCTGGGGAAAGACAAAAAATATCACCAGTTAAGAAGAGTTGAGAAAATATGAACTACATAAAAAGTACATATATTCTCTTCAAATGTTTTAATATGGAATCTTGGTTTGCAATGATGGAAGTTGCAGCGGCCTTCAGCTAATACTCAAAAAGAAGGCACAAAGTCAGCAAATATATTTACAATTCCTCACACAGATTCAATAGTCCATAAAAATTATGTAGACATTATTTTCTAAATGTGTCCTTCTCTGCCAAGTATATATGTTTTGCCTCAAAATGTGGCAGGACCTAGCCAATCCTGATGGGTCTTGTTGGTAATTTGGAAGGGCACCAGGAAATCCCAGGGTTTAGCTAACTTGGCATGCTGAAGAATACATCCTGGATGAAGAAAGTGACAAATGTCACATTTATGCTTTTGCAAGGAAGATCTGTAGTTCGTCTGAATTTGCCAAGAATCAAGCTTGTGTCACAAGACACAGAGAAACTCCTGCTCCCTTTGTAACATTTTATATACATGCATGCATGCATGCATGCATGCACATACACACACACACACACACACATATTCAAAATATTTAATTTGGAATACATGGGAGTTAGAGGAGAATTACTATAGGATAAGCAATCAGGTAAACAAGTCCTCACATCACTGCCTGTTGCTGCTACAACTGTCAAAATAAGGTCTTTCTTTACCTGGAGTACAGAAATAGCCAAACAGAAAAAGGTTTTAGGTATAGCCCTCCCTTAAATCTTCCACTTAGGAGCTTTCTCTTTTGCTGGTTGTCAGACTTCCCAAATGCTGTTTCCTTAATGATGGGAACATAGAGGAATGAAGATGGCAACCTTCACCTAGGTTTCCTGATTCTGTATAGTGTGCAATTACCTCAAATTGCTCTCTGTGTGTGTGTGTGTGTGTGTGTGTGTTCCTTTTGCCTGCTGCAAACTGAGGTGTTTGAATAGCTGCCCATTTCTCGCCACCAAAGCATATCTTTTGAAGTTGATTGGTGTCCCCCAGTAACAGCAGTGCTGCCTGGCACCGAAAATGACAAGATAACTAGAGTGTAATTTTACTATGAGAAATGGAGAGAGGAAAGGGAGAGATCTATATGTATCATATGAATAATGTTTTAACTCTCTCTCTCCCCACCCCCCAAATATTACTGCAAAGCTTTCTTTGCAATTTGTAGGCGATGGAAGTAAGGACAAGAGATAGACATGTAACTCATAAGTAAATGTGGTAATAATCAGATGTAATTGGAGGAAAGGAGAGAGGCCTTCTTCTTTCCAGGTTTGTGAAAACTCCCTCTTTCTGATGCCAGGTGGGAAAAGGCTCCTTTTTTCCTGCCCTGCCAAGAAAACAAAGCTATGGCAATTGAGACAAATGCTAGCATGCTGTGCTGGGGGAGATCAGAGCTTCTGAAGGGGACAGTGCCATTTGGAGTCGAGGGCACCTCCTGCAGTTGTATACAATGGCACCTCGCTCTCCCTGAGCGAGGGAACATTTGTAAAAATAGGCAAGTTAAAACAAAACACAAAAAGCAAAAAGTCCTCCTCCCCATAGGAAGAAATGGAAAGTGATATTTTTCAGTAGGAAAATAACACAAGGCATTCTTTGGGCAATTGTCATGCTGAATGGTGCAGGTCACTTACAAGAAACAAATCTGCAGATAGTTCTGAGCCCTGTTATTAACACCGTTTGGAGAAGGATGTCAGTCTGAAAAGTTGTTCTGTGAGCAGAAGGGGCAAGAAAGCTGTTCACCATCCAAAGCTTTGGGCAGTACATAGGCTAGTAGCATTCCAGTACAATGTGAGTGTAAGCAAACCAAACGGAGGAGGAGGAGGAGGAGGAGGAGGAGGAGGAGGAGGAGGAGGAGGAGGAGGAGGAGGAGGAGGACACTTTCTTTCAGACCTAGGAAGGAGGCAATATCAAATTGTTTCCAAAATCTTACCAAAAAAAACCCTTCAGGGTTCAACCCAGACTAACTGAAAGAAACAATAAATATGGACTGAATACAAACAATATGATGAGGTAGCTACAATGGTGCATTGGAATAGCTGCAAGAAATAACATTTGTCTGCAACTGGTTGGACTACAAAATCAACACAGTAAAAGAAAACAAAGACACTAATGTGCTCTGGGAGAAGCATCTGCCACACAATTGTTGATAAGAAAGAAAAATGTCTGGATAGTGGACACTGTAATACTTGGAGACCTAGAAAAGAAAGTACTGGAGAAAATAAAAAAATCTAAAGACCTGCAAATAGAAGTAGAATGACTATGGCTGAAGAAAGCAAATGAACACCATTGGTTTTACAGGAGCAACAAAATCACCATCTTTTATTTTTTAAAAGGCAGCTTTACTTAGAATTACTTGCATCCTGCAATGATACCTTTAACACCATCAAACACCATCTGCCTATCCCAGATCCCTGGGAAGGACTTGATAGGCAGACAAAAATGTCAAATCCAGTCTAAACATCTGGCTGACTAAGTGAGCAACCATTACAATAACAATTTGCATGGGCACACAATATAAGAGTACCACCCTATCCAGCTCCCCAGAATTTTCACCACTCTAATCATGGGCCACAAGACCTCTTTCTTATGGAAAATTTCTACATTACTATGTAGAATGACTTCATGTATGTATCAGGAATAGAGAAGTTCAGAGGTGGAGCTTTGAGGCATGGAGGGACTGGCCATGTATTCTTTGACTATGGATAGATGGGGAGCTAAGTGAGTCTTCTCAACGTATGCATTTTACCCTGACTCATTGGCAACTATTGGCATGCCTTAGGAAACACATTCCATGGTTGTTTGAACTGAAGTGTTCACATTCAATGAAACATTTTCTATCATTTCCTTCTTTTTTATATATCAACATATAGTTGATGGCATTGGATGTTGTTTGATCCATGTAGCTTGGTATTGTCTAGGATAATAATGGTTTTCCAGAGTTTCAGACAGGATTCTTCCACAGATCTGCCTATTGGGTTAAGTTAAAATCTCATTGGTTATGACCTTCTCTGTCAAAAAGTAATCAATCTCATGTATTTGAAAACAATACAGGCCCAAATGGGAGGCAAATATTTCCTTCCCTCTATTACCTCCTAACAATGGAGGTCAAACATTTACTGGCTGGATGCCCTTCCTGACATCTATGTGGAGCTTGCAGCAGATTATTGCTCATTATGCCCACAGAGAAATATCTGCCACTTCCTAGGATTGAACTCACAGCTTCCTGATTGTGAGATGAGGACTCCACTTCTAGGTCACTGCACAGCTCTCCTAACAACTAGTACATAATGCTACATAATGCTATATATGATTTCTATAAAGACTAATAGCCACAGAGTTTGATTCTCCATTAAATTGTCTGATCCATTACTGAAACCTTCTAAACTGAGGGTCATCATTACCTTTGATACCTGAGGATCTATAGGTTGGATAAAAAAGTATTATATCAGGATCCCCTGGATTTAATTAAGATGGATATGCTTGAATTCTGGTATTATGAAAGAGAGAGAGAAATGGATATTCAACCACATTCTTTACACTAGGCATGATTTTATATGTGGTGATCAAATCTCTCTTTACTTGTTGCATCTATGCTCAAAGTCCAAACTGTGTATCTTACTTTTTAGTGATAGTGCTGCAGCCTTGTAATTATTTTAGTTGTCATATTTTGTACCTTTATTCAGCTCTACGATATCCTTTTTGTGCTAGAACTGCATGAAGTATTCTGAGCATCATAGACTTCGATATTGACATTATTATATTGGCCATTTTACTTTCCTAATAATAACTAATATAGAATTTGCCTTTTTTGACAGCAGCTGAACATGAAATGGCATTTTCGGTGTACTATCTACCATGACCCTCACAACCAGTCCTGATTAGGCAATGACAACTGAAAGCCTGCCATTAAAGTATTTTTCTCTGTGTAATGTATAATACTGTACCTGAGTTTGAATGAGAAATAAAAGGAGTCCTGAGCCATATGATCTTCGCTCCAATTAAAATGAACAATGAAATGGTGACTTAATTTTATCCTATATGCAATTTGATTTTTCTGTCTTTGTCGTTTTTGCCGTTTCTGCTTTTATTTCTTTTATTATTCATGGAAAGACTGTTTTTTTAATTGTTAGATTAATTAACTAAAGCATTAAATGATTGGAGAAGCTGAGGGAGAGAAAGACTCCAATTTATTTCCTTGAGGATACTTTGACTCCAATATGTTACAACAATAGGAAATGAAAATTCTGTCGTGCGACGTATCAGAGCTTTTTCGCCATTGCTGGCAATGGGATGGGTGCAGTCTCTTCATGACGCGTCTGGCCCATGGGCCGGCAGTTTGACACCCCTGTACTAAGGGGAATAAAAATAATCCCAGAGTTACTGGATCAAGCCAACCATCAGTTTACTGGCCTCCTTGACCTTAATTCCTATTTTTAAGGCAAAAATGGACAATACACTTTAGCAACTAAGTCCTACACTGTGACCTAGATATTGTGGAAGTCTTCAAAAGAGACTGGATGGTTACCTCCCAAAGATGTTCTAGTTAAGACTGCACTGATGAGAGGGTTGGACTACAGCTTCAAAGATGCTGTTCAACTCTATGGTTTTATCAGTATTCAAAAATGGTAATGATTTGCTTTCCTCTTGACAGCAAAAATGCTTGACTGATACTTCTGGATACTTAAGGACTAATTACAGACTAATTATACATACATCACATCTGCAAAATAATAAATCATACCAAAATTTCCATTCTGGATCTGAGCACAGAACCAAAGCTAAATAAAATCTGCCCAGGACTCGCACTAAAGAAGTCCCATTTTACATGCGATATTACATGTTTCCTCTTACAGAAGCATATTAGAACCTGTCTTTCTCTAAAGCAGAGAACCACCAATTAACTTGCAGCTATGGAAAAAAGTTGTGGGTTTTCCTTACTGCTGTGGAAACCTACCGTATTTTCCGGCGTATAAGACAACTGGGCGTATAAGACGACCCCCGACTTTTGAGAAGATTTTCATGAGTTAAAAAGTCATCTTATACGCCGGAAACCCTATACCATTTCAGATAAATGGCTGTCCAGTCTCTTCTTAAAAACTTCCAGTTCTGGAGCATTCACCACTTCTGGAGGCAGGTTGTTCCATTGGTTAATTGTCCTCACTGTCAGGAAGTTTCTCCTTAGTTCCAGGTTGCTTCTCTCTTTGGTTAGTTTCCATCCATTGCTTCTTGTCCAGGCTTGTGGTGCTTTGGAGAATAGCTTGACTCCCTCTTCTTTGGGGCAGCCCCTGAGATATTGGAACACTGCTATGTGGGCTTCAACTCCCAGAATTCCTGAGCCAGCCAGGAATTCTGGGAGTTGAAGTCTACGATCCATAAAAGAACCAAGGTTGCCTACCCCTTGACTAGACATACCCAATTCCAGCAACTGTTATTTGTATGTTTTATCCTCCGGCTAAATCCGGCTGCAATACAAGCCCGATTCAGCCCCGTCTGATGCAGATGGTGCAAAGCTGCCCTTTTGAAGCCCAAAAGGGCTTTTCCTTCCACCCACCCTTTGGAATACATGCAAGAGCTGCGTTCACATTACGCGCTCTTCCAGGCCAGACTCTGCAAACGGCACGCCAAAAGCCGCAACCACCACGGGAACTCCGAGTCCCTGCCTTTTGGCAGCCTGCATGGCCAAGCACGATCCGGCTTTGAGAGCGCATTTGCAGATGGAGCAGCCACCGCGTCAGGAGCCAAGCCCCGCCCCGGAGGCGGTCGGCCAGGTGGGCCCGGAAGACGCACTGGAGAGCCAGGCTTGGGGTGGCCATGCCGAGGCCGGCTGGCGAAGGCCGCTGCATGGTCTGCGGGTGAGAGGGGCACCAGGCCGCTAAGTACCGCTGTCCAGGCTGCCAGGAGAGATAGTGGGTAGCAGGGCATGCTCTGCTTATGCTCAGATGCTGCTTGGGCAAGGGGGAGAGGCTTCCTGCTGCTCCAGGGGTCTGGTGTTTGCAAGGGGGAGGGGAAGGGGCTTAGAGGCTTTTGGGGGTGGGAAGGGAGGGTCACGTTGGAGGGGGGACTGGCCTAAGGAGGCTTGAAGTTGCTTTGCAAGAACAGGGGCACTCGATTGATTTATGTACCTGTATTTTCCAGCATATAAGATGACTGGACGTATAAGACGACCCCCGACTTTTGAGAAGATTTTCATGGGTTAAAAAGTCATCTTATATGCCGGAAAATACATATAACATCCTCAGTGGCTGCAACTCATGTCTTTATTTGAACTGTTTTTCTTGAAATTTTTATTACCTCTAGAATTTTCAAGTGAAAATACAAGGAATTTCAACAAATTTGAAATTTGGAAAAGGTCCAAAACTAAAGTAAACATCTTCATTTGGATTTCCTTAATTTCCTTCATGGTCTTCCCTTATCAAATAGGGATCAAAACATCTGGTTCCACAGTCAGAGGTCTCAGAGAATCAGCCATTGAAACTGTCTTAAGAGATCCACCTGATCTAAACTTGTGAATGACATGTGCAAAATTAATCATTTTGGAGCTTTTTGTGGAACACCTAACTTCAAGAGGAGAACCCAAGGCATTTTCTTTCATCAACTTGGTTCTCATTTAATCAAAGCATTTTAAAAAGTCTAACCCATTTCATTATCCTCTGCTCTGCTATAAATTGCAGTGTGTTATAGGCTATATTCAGCTCAACGTGCCTGAATTTATTGATTTATTTATTTATTGATTTATTTATTTTTTGTTTAACTAGATCAACAATTTCTATTTGCTTGCTCATTTTTACATTTTTAAAATTTCTATTTATATTAAGCCAATAGTTGCATTAAACATAAATAGCTGTCCCTTCACTTCCCTTTACTGCACCACAGGACCACCATGTGGTCTGCAACACATCCCAAGGTACTGTGTAGCCAAACTGCATCTATTTTGGGCTGATCTAACTTACCAAAACTGAAAACAGAAGGAGAGGGAAAAGAAATGTTGATTGATGGAATGGTTCATCTGCTAGATTGCAAAGCTCTGTTCTTAAAGACAAAAGTGGGACAACATGGATGTCTCATGTGCTAGAGGTAGAAAGAAGAAAATTAATCTGTTTCCTTGAGTGTGATCAAGACCAGAGTTTTACAGCAAACATCATAAAGCAAATACAATTAATCCCCGAGTTACAAGTGTTCCTTTAGTGAACATCTGAAATTACGTGATAAGCATCCCTTAGTTTATGAAAAAATCCTGGCAGTCATTCATCCTTACAAATGACCACAGTGACATTGCAACATTAACTCTGGTTATTCCCTCCCTTCCTCCCCCTCGGGTCTCCCTAGGCACTAGGCCTGAGGATACTCACCTCATGAAGATTGAGAGATCCTTCACTTTCTTGGCTGCTCCAGGCCTTCAGTGCATTTGCAAAGAATGGAGGCCTAAAGTAACGGAAGATCACATGAGATAGTGGCACAAGATCTCATGCTACTGATCTTGCATGATCTCATTGTAGTTTAGGCCTCTGTTCTCTGCAACAGAGAATGGATCGAAAGCCAAGGGACAGTTTTGCAGGTCTCTGGAAGCCCAATAGGGGTGTTGGAGGCTTTTTCTGGGCTTCTGCCACCCAGAAAGGTGGCCAGGGGATGCTTCTGCAGTCTCCAGAGGTCCAGTCTGGGCACCAGAGGCCTTTTCTAGGCTGCTTCCACCTGGAAAGGAGGCCAGGGAACACTTCCACAGGCTTCTAGAGGTCCATTCTGGGCCTTGGAGTCTTCCTCCAAGCCTTTGAAGCTCAGAACAGAGGCTGTGGGCAGTAACTATGTGCTTCCATAAGTCCGTTCTGGGATGGAGCAGAGAAAGAAATAGAAAGGCTGGAGAAGAGACAGATCTTCAAAAGATAAGTGACCCAGTGTGGTAGGATTGGGTGGGGGAGCAATTATAGGGACCTCAGGGAAGGGAGCATGAGATATCTCAGTGGGGGGGCTTGGGTGGTCTGAAGCAGGAGGTCTGTTTCATCACTAGGCCCCCCCATGGCCTTCCCCACCCTGAGATACCTCATGTTCACTTAAGCCATTCATTCACCCATGTATTAAATTAGCGAATTTGTGGGTGAAAGCTGGGAGTGAATCATGTTCAAGGTATGATATTCATTCCTACAAATCCTCGAGTTATGAATGGAATGGGCAGGCTCCATTACATTTGTAACTCGAGGAGTACCTGTAATATTCCTTGTTTTGTATTATGCAAAAACAGAGAATGAGTTTGCAACAAACACATTATAGATAAACCTGAAATTTATGAATCAGTTTAATCCACTTGTAAATTCATCTAAACTGGCATGTATTATAACTTCTTGGAGGAGGAGTTGTATGTAAAATAAAGGAAAAGAAAGGAATGAAGGGAATTTACACCAGGTATTGTTTCCATCCCAGTATGACAAATTGCAGCATAATCCTAATTTACCAAATGGGATTCAATCACATTCATTTTGCCAATTCAAACAGCCATAAAATGGATAAAAATGAAAATAAATATATTTTCCTTCCTTCCAACCACCTGCCCAATGTGCCTTGAGAGACCTTGATTTTTATCTGTCATTTCTCTAAGTGTGACTGAATGATAGCTTTTAGAAACCTCCATATTTTTATACCATTAATTCAGACAAGCATTGTTAAAGATGTATTTAAATCCCAATGGCTTGCATATTTCAGAACTGCCAGCAAGCAAATCAACAGCCTAGGTACAATGGCAAAAAAAAAACTATGGAGAAATATACTATGAAGATGGCCTTTGAACCCATCACTTCTTAGGTAAGGGTAAATGTTCATTAATGTGGTTTCTATTGTTTGGAGACCAAATTTTTGTTTTCACACATTTCATTATATGCATTTTCTTGAAAACATGATGGTTATGAGATGCAGTTTAAGGGACAATAATGATGAATGAAAACAAAGGATCTCCCTCCCTATTTGCATTCTCAATATATTTATTGGCCCCACCTCAACTGCTGATGGATTAGCACAATAAGGACAATAAGAGCTAAACAACCTTCCTTAAAGCATCTAATTTCCAACCAACTGTGCATTTCCAGGAGGGAAACAATAATACTCAAAACACAAATATTTTAACTGTTTGCAGAAGAAGAGGAAAGGATCCTGTGAACTTCATAGCCATGTAATTTTGTGGGAAACAACTGCTTTGTATATCAGAGCCAGAATACAGTTATGGTCAGCCTTGAAATCCTGCCCTCTGGCTTTTTAAAGTCTACTACTGAAAACCTTTGCATGCATGCAAAGCGAAATGAACTTCTCATTTAATCAGACAAAGGCAGAAAACTAAGCTCCTCATGGCTAAATCCAAACTGAAATACTTCCCTGCACTTTTTCAAATCCCTCCTAGAAGACCTTCCAAATATTTGTATGAAATTTGATGTGAGACAGGGACTTCAAAGAGAAGGAAAATTTGATCTAATAAAGATCTTGACTGCATTGGCAAAATGACATTAAGAAATCCAGCCCTGCCCAAAAAATCTCCATATTTTCTGCCAATTATTGTAATAGGCTGTGAGAATAACTTTAGAGACAGGAGAAAGAGCTGCAGCCTAGACCAGGGGTGTCAAACTCAATTTCATTGAGGGCCGCATCAGCATTGCGGTTGCCCTCAGGGGGCTGGGTGGGTGTGGCCTGGGTGGGCGTGGCCTACTGGGTAGGCATGGCTAAAGTGCATATGGCCTACTGGGTGGGCATGGCCAGCTCCACATTGTTCGCATCAAGGGTGCCTATGGGGGCCTGGGCAGGAGTGGGACAGATCTGAGGGTCTTTGGCAGGAGGAGGGTCTCTGGGCCAGGGCCAAGGCAGTGGGGGCCGTTCCCTCACTGTTTCCAGGATGGCTTTGCGGGCCGCATGAAACCACTTCACGGGCCGGATCTGGCCCCTGGGCCTTGTGTTTGACATGTCTGGCCTAGACCATGGTCTGATAAACAAACTCTTAATCCAAAGAAGGAATGGGTTGGGGTAGAGTATTTCAAAATGGACCTTCCCTAGTTTTCTGGTAAGTAAAGGCAGGGGAAGGGGGAAAGGGGGAGTGCTTTCAGACTTGCAAGATTCTGTTATTGTAAATTACAATACAAGTACAGTTCTTAGTACTCATGGTTTTGGTTTCCTGTCTGAACTATCCCAAAAATCTGACAATTCTAGAAGACGATATTCTTTTCCTTTCTCTTTGCCTGATGATCATTTTGAGGGTGTAAATCAGTGTAAATCATCAATAGAGTAGGCTCCTGGATTAATTTTGTAATCCTTGAAGTTAGTTAGGGTGGCCTAGAAAGTCACAAGTTAGACTGGTAAATGAAGACATGTAAATTATTAGATTCAGTTTCAGGAATTTCCAGAAAATATTGATTTTTAGTTATCATGGACAATGACTGGAAAATATTATCCTCTCTGAGCCTGCCATATGCAAGGTCAAGCAGCATTTGTGTAGGGGGTATGTGGTCAAAATAGATACAACAATGGTGGTCAAAGAGTGTAATTGAATTCCTTTTGAAAGTGTGTAACCACTGCCCACTTGTACAAAACTGAGATACTGTAACCATCTTCTAGTCCAGGGGTGTCAAACTTGTAGCATCATGTGACATGTTGTGATGTATCGTGACTTTTTTGCCATTGCTGGCAATGGGGTGGGCACAGTTTTGCTATGATGCATCCAGCCCATGAGCCGGCAGTTTGACACCCCTGTTGTAGTCTGTTTTGACCCAGGAATACTACTGAAAGGAACAAATGTCCTGCTTGTAACATTATTATATATCTGAATTCTGCTTTAATTCCCAACTAATTGTTCTCTGGTTGAAAAGCAGGGTTATGAGTTCACATGAAACATCCATTGCATTTAACTCTATTGTATTTCAATACTAACAAATAAGGCTGGGGCTTAGGGTCCATAGGAAAGAAAGTTGGTGCCATAAACTGTGGTGAAAGAGGGTCCAAACTAGATTTTTAACAGTTTTCAGGAGCACTGTAGTATTTATCTCTGCCTTGGTTTTTGGGAGCAAAGGTTAAATCAGTAGAGGCTTTTGATTTCAGAATATGTTGTCTCTGTAGCTATTTAATTGGATTTTAATTGCATTTTAACAAGATATTTTATACAGTTGCTTTTAAGCTGTATTTACCTGCTCTGAGTTTGCTAGAATTCACTCGTAGAGAATTCATGTGCAATATAGATGAATATATCTCATTTGCAAAGCAGTAGGCAAATATTTGTATAATCTAGAGGATAAGAAGAAAAGAAAAATCAAACTTGAAGATTATGTCTTGAAAGAAAGACCTTTGCTAAATTCAGATTTGCAAATCAATGAATATTCTCTGTGATAGATTAACTTCTCAGAGAAGTTTCTCTAGAATCTCTGCAAGGAAGTTGATCTCTGTTTAATTTTCTTCCAGGAGATGTTATCCATTAATTAGCTGTGGACTTAAAATAAGCTCTCCCTGCCCACCCATCCTCCTATTATACCTTTTGTATTTTGGAGTCAAAAGGAATTGGTCCCTGCATGCCTACTCCATATCTGCATTTAACATCATCTCATAAACACAACTGAAAACTCAGCAGGGCTCTGATGAAGATATATTAGCTTATTGCTAATTTAAAGATATGTTGCTTAACCTTAGCAAAATCGGTCACTGGTGGCCAACTACCAGGATCATGAATTGATGATCAAAATACATAAATTATCCATAAATGGGCACAAATGTTTAAAACGTTCTTTAAAAAATAACAAAAATAAAAGCATATAAAATAACTATACCAGATCTGCAAGTACCAAGGATCCTTCTAACATTAAAGAATCTCTTGACTAAATGTTCCTCTTGTCTTTTAAAAAGCAGCTTGTTGTTTCTATAATTTCTCCTTTTTTCTCTCCTGCGTCATCAATTTTGTCTCTTATACTGTGTTGTCTTCTAGAAGACTCTAAGAAGTTTAGGCCTTACGGTTGATTAAAAAATAATTGGTAAATCAAGACAGTGGCTTATTTAGACATTGTGTGGATTAAAATAATTAAGCAATTTCAATGGTTAACAAGAAACAAAATGGAATTTGCACGAATAATTATATTCCCAACATCAAGATGGATTCATTGCAGGACCTGATTTCAAGAAATTGGCAGAGTAACCAGGATAATAATCAAGTACAGAAGTAAGTAATTGACACAACTTTAATGTTTAATAATGAACTGACTGCTGAGGGCAATTTGGAAAAAAAAGTATACATGATGGGGGAAAGGGGAATATTTTTGTTCTTCTTGAAAATCAATTCCAATAACAAAAATTGAGGAGCAAATATAGAAACAACTTTTCTGATTTGCTTCTGTGCCATAAAAACATATATCCACAAATGTGAAATTAAGAAAGATTGTAGTGTTGATGCAAAAGTAAAGAAGTGGATATATGTTACACCGGATTTATTATTGAATAATTCTGTTCTTTTCTCTGTTGAAAAATGAAGTTTGGTTTTAACCATGAAGACAATCACTGGAATGCCAGCTTTACTCTGCTGCAATAATTCTTCAATTGCAAAAGGCAAAATCTGGGACATTTCTCTGCCCCACCCAAATATTTTTAATGTGTTCAGTGAACAACACACCTTAAAACCTTTCATTCATTATTTTTTTCTAGTGAGAGAGACTTGTGAATAAAGGGGACAGGGTAACTGATTTTAAATTTTAATGTGAATAATGCCATGAAGTAATATATGATTATAATTTAATATGTGCACTTTTACAAATTTTCAGTTCTTTAGTTTAAGAAAAACATAGAAATTGCACATATTTGTGAAACCCCATTGCAGAAACAAAGCTGTAGGCAAAAGCAGCCACTTTTTAGGAGAAATCAGCTTCAGAATGGTGTCTAAAAAGCATACATGCATTCACACTGGTTTTATTTGTTTTATCAACCAACTGATTAGAAAGAAAAAACTCTGAACAAGAAGCCATAACATTGGAAAAGCTAAAACTGGATGAAGCTAAAATGGTTTAGTTCCATAATATGGGTATTTAAGATCACAGCCTAAGATTTTGGATTGTGCCACGAATCCCCCCATCTCTTTGCAGTGCTCATTAATAGATACCCCAATACACCCATGAACAGAGTCGATATGGTTTCAGCTTTTTACAAAGCCCCAGCTTTATGCATTGTCCTCAGACATTTACCAATACAAGCCATATTTTAATAGGAGATTTCCTGAAGAAGTTCCAAGACAAATAGACAGTGGAGGTATTCAGAGTGGTGATTTGTATACTCCTCTCCGAATGCTAAATTTATCGACTTTTTGTTGCAGTTTCACCCTGGATGTTATTCTAGCAATCCTATGTCAACATTCAATGACAAGGAGGAAACAAATGTTTTTGATTTATTTTTGGGTTGAGAGAAAAAGTAAAATGGTGCTTGATAAAAGCAAACACAAATACTGGATGGAGAAGATTTGTATACTTGTTTATGTTCCTAAAAGCAGTGGAGAAAAAGGAGGGTTGGGAGAAGGTGCTTTGAATTATAATCAGCCTGACTCGCTCTTCCTCCAATAGGAAAACAGGTGGAGCAAGCAATTATTCTGTGGTATAATTGATGCTGTAAAGAAAGATAATGGATATATGTCTTCTTGGTGAAATCTGTATCTGAAATAACTTCTGGGATGTGGTTCCTTAATAGCAAAATGATTTTGTAGCAGCATCCAAAAACAAAACATAAAACAAAAGCAAAGGAAAGCAAAAATAAAAATAAAAAAGGGAAGCCCACAATTTTAATATGGGACATGAATCTGGAAATGTGTTTAGTATTGGGTTATATAAACACACCCCTAATGAGATACTATAAAATCCATCACATTAAAGGGCTGATTTCCTACAAGGTATATTAGCTCAAAAATGTTCCGTATATTAGGTGAGTATGCAACTCCATGCAATAAAGCAAGCCTGCCAAGGCAAGACACATGCTTTAGCCCTTAACTGTTCTGTTTTGCACATTTTATAAGGTTCTTTGAATACATGAATAAGATAAGTTATTCCCATCTCTTTCTTAAGCAATCTTTGAAATGGCTGTGACCTGAAATTGGAATTCTTGTAAACACCCAGCCGGAGAAAATGTGTGCCGTTTGGTTTTAAAGAGATGGTACATGTTTAATTATCCTAACTTCTTCTTGGATAATGCTATTAACATTCCCCATTAGCACCATCTCATTGGTTCTCCCTGCTGCTCCACCTTAGGGGCAGCAATAGGAGCTAATCTCATTGCTCCCAAATGCATAATAATGATCTTTTTTTTTTGTCTTGTCTCAGAGGCAGCTTTCTTCGGATAGTGTAAAGCAAGGAAATGCTGCCTTTTTAGAAAATTCTGGATTGGGGACTCACCCTTTCCTCATGAAATGGCAATCTCATACACATACATATAGAAATGATTTTAGATCTTTGCACATAGATATTGGTGTATTGTATGCAAACTGCATCACCTGTGTACGAGATCACAAAGAGAATGTTTTGTTTAGAATTATCTTTCAGGAATAAAATGAGAACAACCTGGAAATACTGTCCTAATGTAAAATGTCTCTGCCTTTTGCTTGTGGCATTACAAAGAGATGAAGGAAAAGTAGGGGGTATTATTATTAATAATAATAATAACAACCAACACAACGCAATAGTGAATCTAAGGCAACTGAATCAAGGAAGGCTGTCCCAATATTTCTCTCCACTGTACATTATTTGTATTCAAGGTTTTTGAAATGACATTGTAATCTGATGATGCACCGCTCTATTATATTGTCTACAAGGACAAATATCCTTACGTTTTTCTCTGTAGAACTAACACAATTTTTCCATGTCATAGGTGCATAATATTCTGGCGGTCATAAGGAATGATGCTATTAATCCACTCGGGCAATCTCCAGGTCTGATTATTAGGGAAATAAATTTGCATGCTGCATGGGAGCTAGGTGAATCACCATGAACACAAATTATATTTCCTGACAGCAAGTTAGAGAATGGAGCTGCATCGCAGGGTTCCCCCCCCTTCCTGTCTTGCTCCTCTTCCCTTTCTCTGAAAGCTATAGAATTTCAATTCATTACATGAGATTGGTTAGAATTCAAGTCTCTTTTTAAGTTGATATTAAGTTGAGTCTGTTATCTCTGGGAAGGCTAGCAGGTTCCCCTGAGCATCCACCTAATCACTACTTTAAAAAAATCGAAACATATAGTTAGTGTCATGATTTAGGTAGCAGAGCTAGTTTATTTATCAGTGCAGAGAGAGATAATTTCAATTTGAAGCTCTGTAGCCCTCATGAATTTAACTGTCTTGAAAGCTTTTTCTCCCCACCTGTCCAGTCTTTCTTTCTTCCCCCTCTCCCCCCACCATGCATATTGCAGTAATGGCCATTCTCACATTTTTTATTTGTCTGTTTGTCTGTAGGATTCCAAGTGCTGTCTCTCCTGAACATTTTGAAGATGTGTCATCCTTCAGAGTGACAGAGGTGAATAGGCATTTCTCTCTGTGTCTTTCTCTGTCATTTTCAGTAAATATATGGCTATATGAATGAATGCTGTATACAGTGCGGAATAATGGATCAGGATATTTCCTAAAATATCCTCTTTTGCAAACATTGAGGTAATACAATTCTTATTGTTTTGATAGATAACAATTAAATATATATTGTTTTCCCAATATTCCTGAAAATAATGGTCACATCAATGTAATATTTCTTTTCTATCCAATCATTCTGGTTGCCTTATCATAGATCCTGTTACAGTCCTTATTTTAATTTGTTTCTCCCACCAGATTCTAAGTATTCTTACTGGTTAAGATTTTCTCAAAATTTAATTACATTTCAAAATTTAACTCTATTTTTCCATATGAGCCATCTCACACTTTTACATTTCTTAAGGAATAGATAGAACAATGGGAAAAAAAGAAAGAAACATAAAAATATCATACTACTTAATATATATACATATATATCCCTCCTAAACTAATATATATTTATTTCCTAAATTTCTTATTATTTTAACCATAATTAAAAATATGTTTAATCTTTAAACATTCCATTTAATACATCTAGTCATCTAGTCCTTTAACTCTTATTCAAAACATTTTTATCCATTATACTTTTCTTAAATTCAATCACATTTAAGTATCTAAAACATTTCCTTTAACTAAGTCATTTCAACTTTTTTATATTACTCATATCAAGAAAGAGAACAAAAAAGGGAAAACAGCATACTATATTATTTAGGCAATTCATCCCTCTTAGAATGACATATGTATTCCAAAACCTTTCTATTTCTTTAACCATATTCAAACAAATGTTTCTTTTTAAAGTTTTCTCTCTGGTAGGTAAAGGTAAAGGTTCCCCTGCACATGTGTGCTAGTCGTTTCCAACTCTAGGGGCCAGTGCTCATCTCTGTTTCAAAGCTGAAGAGCCAGTGCTTGTCCGAGGACGTCTCTGTGGTCATGTGGCCAGCATGACTGGATGCCAAAGGTGCACGGAACGCTGTTACCTTCCCACCATAGTGGTCCCTATTTTTCTACTTGCATTTTTACGTGCTTTCGAACTGCTTGGTTGGCAGAAGCTGGGACGAGTAACAGAAGCTCACTCTGTTGCACAGCACTCGGGCTTCGACACGCCAAACTGCCGACCTTCTGATTGACAAGCTCAGCGTCCTAACCCACTGAGCCACCGCATCCCCTATTCTCTCTGGTAAGTCCCATCATCAATTTTCTTGGTTTCCACTTTAGTCTTTTTCCTTTGCCCAGTATCTTTCTTAATCAATGTATTTTGCTGAATCAAAAAGGTTTTCCGTATGTTTGTAAATGTTGCTGTAGATATAAAAAGTAAATCAGGTGAAGTGTCTTTGTACGGGACTTCTGGCTTTCCACGTTTGTTGAAAATATTTTTCTTTTTCTTTCTCTCCACTTCTCTTATCGTTTCCTTTCTCTCCAATGTTCCTGACATCTCTACAGTCCATTTTATCCGATCTGCTTTCTTGTCCTTAGATTTATTTTGTAGTCTTAAGGGATAAGTTGATTTTTCCAATTCTTGTGATTTTTTCCCCACTAGGATTAAATCATGTTTCCTTGTTTTGTTAAGTTCCATCTTTAAGTCTCTATTCTATATCCATTTATCTGTTTTATTTGCTTCTTCTCTGTTGTTGTTTTCTGGGAATTTTTTTGTTGTAGAGTTAACTTAGAAACAGATTGATTTATATCTTCAAAGTTATTTTGGATTTATTTATGGTTTAAAGTCATTGTTGTTTGAATTAGTTGCAGTATACTATATATCTCCTCTTCTGAAATATTTATGTTTTCTTGATATGTTCTTTCTACATGTCTCTGATCCATGATGGCCAAAAAAATGAGTTTTTCTCTTCCTTCCTTTTCTCTGCAAATAGCTTTACAATCCCAATTAAATAGATATTTGTTCAAAAAATCTTTTTTTCCTGAAATTTATAGTTCTCTCATTGTCTACAGCCCAGATTATTGTCTTTTTTTGTCACAGCTGTTCTTTGTTGTTAAGACTTTGAAGGTCACAAACACAGATTAGCTTTTCCCAGGTTTTGCCAAGACTATATTAAAGTCATAGCTACCATAGTCTTCATCCACCACTAGGTGTCAGCAACTATTTGTTTGTCATTTCCATATATTTTGATCCTCCATAAAAAGATTAATTTGCCACTTCTGTTAGTATAAGGGTGGGGCGGAAATCCCCCTCCTTCCCTTTTGGAGGTATTTTGCTTCTTGGGGATCTTTTCCAGGAAATTAAATGTAGAATAGAAAAAAGAAGATCAAATTTCTCATCCAGTTTCAAACACACTGTTCACAGTTGTGCTGGTTAGTGCTTTTGGACTTTGGTTGCTAGTAGCTTGGGCTGGTCGATGCAATACAGCCAGCCTTCTCCTGTTGGGTTAGAAGGCTTTCCCCAAGTCGAACAGAAGGGCTGCCACCATTCCAGAATCGCTCGAGCACTCTTCATCGCCTCTCTGGGGCAACTTAGATCCATTTAGTGTCCCCAGGCAGAGCGAAATTAGTCGCGGGGATGTAGAGAATCTGCAAGCCCGCAACCGATTGCTACTGCACAAAACCGGAAGTCACAGGGGCTATTGATGGGGTAGGATTCAGTTTTGGGTTGACTGGAGATATTATATGGGATTCCTGAGCTGTTTAATGCTTAAATGACCTATTTTATTTATTGCTATTTACAAATAATCATATTGGCAGATTTTGATATTTTACTACTGAATTTTGGCAGGACTAAAATGAGTTTCAGAAGTAGAAGAGTTCTTGTTCTTGAGGGACTTCCAAGCAATTATTTAATGATGATTTGTGAGTTGAATTTAACTATTTCTCCTGGCCTAGTTATTTTATGACCTTAAATTAGTGTATTATTGCCAAACAATCTCCTATCTCACTGAAAATCAACTCTAGCCAAAGCAGGAAAGAGAACAAAGGTACGATTTTTGCAATGATTGAAAATCTGACAAAATATCTGCATCACTGAAAAAGTGTTACATACTTAAGTACAAAATAAAATCTGTATTTTGCTAAAATCTAACTACCTTCATATTGATCATATTCTTTGTGGGTTTCATCACCAGATAAATTAACTACCAAAAATGTAGTATGTGATTCAGGAGTTATGCTTAAGTGAAGTGAATATCACATGTCTCTAAATCATCTGCAGTCTTGTGGTATATCAACAAGGCAACTTCTTTTTCATTCTTTACCATCATGGCAATATGTTTATTCTGTCTTCAGGCTTGTGAATAAAAACAAAATACATGTTTGAGACAATGGTTTATGTAGCCTTAAGACTACAAACTAATTATGAAGAGCAACTGTGAAATGCATATAAGAAAAACTAGTGGGGGGCTTCCATTGAAACTTGTCTGAAAAAGCCCATATTCATGCAAGATTATTTCTGGTAGCTCTGTTGTAAGATAGAGATAGATAGATAGATAGATAGATAGATAGATAGATAGATAGATAGATAGATAGATAGATAGATAGATAGATAGATAGATAATAGAGAGACAGAGAGATATAATTTATTTAGCTTGTCCCTTTCCTCTTTTCTTTCTGAACAAGTCTTACAAATGCTTCTCCAGTTATGAAGCAAGCCCATTAGTTTCATAACATTCACACTTGTCAACAGAAAACTAACCAGTTTACTAATTTAATAAGATTTATAAACTGCTGTTTGGCCTTAATAAAATCCTGCAAAGTGGCCTATACAAAAAATAATTAACCTCTTAGAAAAATTTCAAAAGTTTGAAATAAATGGGGCCAGAAAGCATGTCAAGAATATTGTATTCATTCTTATTTGTATGCTACATCCTTTGTGTGAATATCAAAAGTGTTCCCCAGATTGGGAGAAAGTTAAAATAACTTCCTGAAAATAATACATTCTAAAAAAAGGCATTAACAAGACAGAACAGCACTGTATCACAATCAATATATGAAAGACAAAAATAAAAGCTGTTAACTTCCAAAAGCTAATTGAACCAAAACCAGAGCACTCTTGACTGTTTTGAGAAATTTAGCAGAGAATGCTATTTGGATTAATCTGATAGGATGCCCCCAACTATTACTACAGAGAAAAACCTGTTTTATTAAATATTACTATTAAATATTCAACATTAACAGCAGAATCAGAATTGGTTAGTTTTGGGATGGAGGGAGCTACAAAACATGATGTGGTCTCCAGCAAGTCTGACAACTAAAAGAGATGGTTAACAGGTTACTCAAAGCAAAACAGAGATAAAGAAGTACTATTTGCCAATAATTAATTATTATTCTGATTTTCTGTGGCACACTTCTTGACTACTGTTCCTTTATGGTTGATAGTTGATGCTAAAAGTTAGAATCTGTTTACCACTTTGATATCTAGATTATCAGTTCTAAGGCTGGTTGCTGTAGCTGTTGTCAAAGACATTTTATCTTTATATTTAATTCTAATCCCAAATTTTCATTATTTCCTTGACTTTGCAGTAGCAGACCTTGCAAATTCTTCACATTTTGGCTCTTGTCATCATCACAGCTTTATGGCTATTGAAGTTTCTTTCTCCAATTTTAAAAATGTACCCATCTTCCAATCCAGTTTCCCTTAATATATATTCAGCATGCAGGTTGAATAAATATGGGGATGATATGCAGCATTGTCCCACTCTTTTGTCAACCTGGAGCCAGTCTGTCTCACTATCTTCTCTCTGTACTGTGGCTTCCTGATCTGAATACAGCTTTTATATGAACCCAAAAGGAATGTTCTGGGATTTCCATTGTTCTGAGCACAGTCCATAGCTTGACATGATCAACACAATAAAAAGCTTTTCTATAATCAATGAAGCATATGTTGACTTTTTCTTTTTCTTTTGTATTCTTTGGCTTTCTCAATTATCCAGCATCTTCAGCAATAAATATGTCATGTTCCTCAGCTTTTGGAAAAGCCAGTCTGGATATTTGACATTTCCTTTCCATGTAGGGCTCTAATGTGTATTGGATGAGCCTAAGATTATTTTAATAGGGACGCAGTGGCTCAGTGGGTTAGGACGTTGAGCTTGTTGATCAGAAGGTCGGCAGTTTGGCGGGTTGAATCCCAAGTGCCGCGTAACACAGTAAGCGCCTCTTACTCGTCCCAGCTTCTGCCAACCTAGCAGTTCGAAAGCATGTAAAAATGCTTTTGTGGGAAGGTAACAGTGGGAAGGTAACAGTGTTCCGTGCGCCTTTGGCGTCTAGTCATGCCGGCCACATGAACACGGAGATGTCCTTGGACAAGCACTGGCTCTTCGGCTTTGAAACGGAGATGAGCACCGGCCCCTAGAGTCGGAAATGACTAGCACGCATGTGCGGGGGAACCTTTACCTTTACCTTTAAGATTATTTTGCTCACATGTGAAATTGGGGATATTGTAAATTGGCCACTATGATTCCCTAGATTTGTTAGTGTTGTTATCCTTTACTGTGTCTTCCACTGTTTGCCATATTTCTGTGGTTATTGCATCGATTCAAGTAGCTTTCCAATTTGATAATGCTGATTTAACATTTTCTAGAACTAGAGATTCTTGTTAAACAGGAAATGTCTTGGATGTTGACATCTCTACTGTAGAGTAGTTCAGTATATTTATCTATTTTTATTGATCTTTTTTTGAATCGGTTGTTATTTCTCCATTGGTGTCCTTTAGCAAACCAATTTAAGTTGGAACATTCTTCTGGGTTCAGAGTTTTTTGGAAGCCTTTTCTTGTTGTCCGTGTCTCTTTCCATCTTCAGTATGTTTGCAGATATGATGTAATAATGTTTCTTGTCTCTTCTAACAGCTCTCTGAAAGTTTTTGTTAAATTCATTTGATTTTTCTTATTCTTGGGTTTGGCAGTTTTTACACTTTGTTCTGACATTCAGTTTGTTTTCTTCTGTTTCTTCACATTCACATTTTAGCAGGTTCTTTTAAAATCCATCTTTAGCAACCTCTTTGATTTCATTACATAGTTCCTCTGGTTCCCAGTTATTGAGGTATAGACATTTAACACCTTGTGTTTTCCTTGAAAAAGGTGGATATAGATTCAGTATCATGTTAATGAAACAAGTTGGTTTTCTTCTTCCATTTTACTCAATCTGGAGCTCGCTTATGAAAAATTCATGATCATTTCCACAGTCAATCCCTGGCCATGTCTTTGCTGTTATAACTGAGCTCTTTCAATTCCTTATGCTAATAATTTAATCAATTAGACTTCTCTGTACTGCATCTAGTGATGCCCAGGTATACTGTATATGTGTGGTTTTGGATGTTTAAAGCAATGAAAACATCATTAAAATTAATGATTTTTTTTAATCATTAAGAAATTATTAACTCATTTTCCTGCTTCATTTTGATTTCCTAAGCCATACAGTCCAACTATATTTTCCTCCTTGATTTTTCCAACATTGGCATTTCAGTCTCCAACCATGAACAGCAGCACACTTTACATCCCTCTTTCCAGGCTTGAAAGCTGTTAGACATATTTGATCATTATTAGATAAGTAGTTACATTTTGTGTCAATGAAAAATTGATGTTATAGAAAAATCCACATTTGGATATTGTAATAGGAAATATATTTTACTGGCATGTCTAGCCAGGATAAATACTTTAAATCAGTTGTATTATTTATTTATTTGTTAGACGTATATGCCAACATCTTGCCTACAATATAATAGTTGTTTTAGAAATTTGTAGAGACTATCTTTTAAATATGATTTACTTGCATCTGTTTGGCAATATATTATATATAAGTGAAACATGGATTGACAAAACAAAGATGCATGACCAAAGTGTTTTAGAAGACTCAGAATACCTGCAAGCTGAAAATCCTTAAGAGATGAAATCCTTAAGAGATGAAACCAAGCATTCAATTTTATATGGAATTTATATATATATATGTGTGTGTGTGTGTGTTTTCTGAGGTTTTCGCAGGTGTTTGTATGTAGATCTTTGGTCAAAAAACCCGAATGACCAAAGATCTACACACACACACACACACACACACACACAAATATATATATATATATATATATATATATATATATATATATATATATATATATATATATATATATATATTAAAGGTAAAGGTAAAGGTTCCCCCGCACATGCGTGCTAGTCGTTTCCAACTCTAGGGGCCGGTGCTCATCTCCGTTTCATAGCCGAAGAGCCAGCGTTTGTCCGAGGACGTCTCCGTGGTCATGTGGCCGGCATGACTAGACGCCAAAGGCGCACGGAACGCTGTTACCTTCCCACCGTAGTGGTCCCTATTTTTCTACTTGCATTTTTACGTGCTTTCGAACTGCTAGGTTGGCAGAAGATGGGACGCGTAACAGGCGCTCACTCTGTTACGCGGCACTTGGGATTCGACCCGCCAAACTGCCGACCTTCCGATCGACAAGCTCAGCGTCCTAACCCACTGAGCCACCGCGTCCCTTTGTAATATATATATATATATATATATATATATATATATATATATATATATATATATATATATATTCTTAATAATTTTAAAAATACGAATCCCAGGCATATTTACTTAAAGTATAAAATCTTCAAACACTGGGATAGATAAAAAAACAGTTGTTTATTGCTAAAAGATCATAATAAGCAATAAAAAGTAACTGTTTAAAGCATATCTACCTAATCTAAGCTTTCGCTGGTCCTCTGCCAGCGTCATCAGAGAAAGGACTGAAGGTTTGAAAAACCGTTGGTAAGCCTGTTTGGTTCCACGCTCTGTTCATTGGCTGTGATGCGAGACAGTCAGAACAATGACAATGGGCTAGAGCAAGGTCCACAGGCTTACCAATGGTTTTTCAAACCTTCAGTGCTTTCTCTGATGACGCTGGCAGAGGACCAGCGAAAGCTTAGATTAGGTAGATATGCTTTAAATGGTTACTTTGTATTGCTTATTATGATCTTTTAGCAATAAACAACTGTTTTTTTATCCATCCCGGTGTTCGAAGATTTTATACTTTAAGTAAATATATACATATTGAAGGTTGGAATTAGCTATACACCTGAACCATACAAGTAAGAATGGAAATATCTGATCTTGGAAAACCAATGAGTCTAGCTATTTAAATGTGTAAAATGTATTTCCCATGATTTAAGGAAATAAATATCAGGAAATATTATTTTATACCTCCTTAAAAAAAATCCCAAAGGTGTTTTTTCACAAGGCAACTGGACTTTCTTATTTTTCTTTGAAGTTGTTTTGCTTCTCATCCAAGAAGCTTGTTTTGTTCAAAAACAAGAAAGTCCAGTTGCCTTGTGAAAAAGCACCTTTGGGATAACTATGACCTGGATGACTGAAAATCTCCATAGATGTCCTTAAAATAATATTTTTAAAAGGTAGCCATTTTTTTATTAGCATTATAAGACATTTCAGGCCTCTTTTAACTCCTATGATTTGGTCTTGCCCAGTCACAGTTCCACCTTGGTTTCAAAGCATAGCATATGGATAAAATTTTGAAAAAAATATGAGGGTAAAGGATGAAAGTGTAGTGTTAAATTGATACTAAAGTATGGAATTTGTCCTTTCATGAAAAGCTTCCAATCTTCTGAGCCTGTGGCTCAACAAAAAGGATAATCTTACATAAATGGAGAGAAAGTTGTACTCTTGCTATTATGGAATGGATTTAAAATGAGTCTCTTATCTGCTTTTGAAAAGTATTTCTATGTGGACTAAATTTAATGATGAGCTTAAGGATTGAATACATTTCACAATAATACAAACTGATATTATATGGATCTTTTTATTAGCTTATACCCCACATTAGGGTTTGTTTATTTTTTAAAAAAATAATTATGACAGTACGATTTTTTTAAAAAAATTGTATAGTTGATGCTGTAATTTATTGTTGTTGGTGGTAGTGACATACTGTAGTTATAACTGTTTCCATCTCATTATGCAATATTAATAATAATAATGTTTGGCCATCCTACTTTAAAGGCCTTAAATGATGCCAACTAGACTGTAATGCCTCTGTTTGTAATGGCTGCTGACATATCCATAATAAGGAGGAGGAGGAGGAGATTGGTGAGAGATTTGCAAGCCACATCACAGCAGTGACAGAAAAGATTGTCTGCTCCTGCTGTCATCAATAGCTGAGGGCAGTAGATTTCATTTGAAGCAGCCATTGTGTGCTATCAGTTCCTATGTGGTGACCTGTCACAGTAAAGAAGAATTTCACATGGCCTGAACAAACTGACAGAACATTTTACCTTTCGGGGAAACGTAATATTTTCTGATAAGGAGCTTATGTTAGTTTTCTTAGAAAACAGCCCAAGAGCAGTTCTCAGTGTGATAAGTTGAAGGAAACATCCATGGCCCTGACTTAACAAAACAGGCCATTTGTTTTTGAGGGAGGGAGCTGCTAGAAGAAATCTAAATAAATGGCAGCTTAAAGATAATAGAGAGGGAATGCTTGCTGATCCCAGATTGATGGTTTGTAGGTTGCGTTTATTGCAAACATGCAACAAAGCAAAATGAAGCTCAAGAGATTACAGTGGGATCAGATGAAGAAAATATATTATATTATATTGCTTTATTGATTTTTCTAATTTTAGTTTAGGTCTTTCTTTTAATTCTGTAAGTAAAAAATACTGTTTTATAAATGCTTTACCCACCATTCCACTATGCGTACATGGATCTCAATAAATAGATGGGTGCACATAATAAATGAAAGAGGACATGATCCTTTTATATCACATGGAGCCTTCCTACAATGTCTGCCTGTTCAAGACAGCATCTGAATGTAGTGCCCACTTATTATATTTGCAAATAAGTGGTCAGAGGTATTGATTACTCTCTTATTCAACTATAGATATGCAGGCACATATACAAAAGGAAGGGCAAACCAATACACACAACTCTAGGCTAGCTACAGTAACTTGCCTATTTATTACATAGATAAATTTGACATTTTTAATGAATTGGGGACAACCAGTTTGATGTAGTGATTAAAGGTGGTGGGCTAGAAACTGGCACATTGTGAGTTCTACTCCTATCTTAGGCACAAAGCCTTGAGCCAGTCACTTTCTTTCTCTCTCTTTCTTAACCTATGAAGAAGCAAAGGCAAATTATTCTCACAAATCTTGCCAAGAAAATTGCAGGCACTTATCCAGGTAGTCACCAGGAGTCAAAGAATGGCTTGAAGGCATGAAGGATCCTTTCACCACCAGACCAGAGTTATGCCATACAATCAGCCTTTGTAAAAGAACCCCATAAATATGTGATATAAAAAATAAACATGTATGACTATATCAGAGGCAGATTAATTACAACCATAGCCCAATTTGGCTCAGGTGCTTGGGATGCCTAATACTAATCCAATTATCAGACCTTACATCTAGTCCCCAAAAGTCATCTGTATAATTCCATTTCTGTAAATGTACAAGTTCATGTTTGGGCTAATCTTCATAGGAAACTAGAGAGAACATCTGATTTAGCACAAAGAGGATATCTGATCATAAATATGTTGTTTATTTAACTCTGAAATATTTAATTGCTGCCTTATCTACTGAAAAAGTATCCCACTGAATTCAATTAGCACAGGATAAATTCAATATTAAATTAAGGCAAAGTCTCCCAAATTAAGCCCAAACCCACACCATTTCCTTGAGAACTATATAGAATTGGCTTGTTATTGTGCTCTTTCAGAGTTTTTTAAACTTCCAAGTCTACTATATAGCCTGGAATATCATGGTGTTTTCCCATTCAGTACTAACAAGATTCCAGTTAGATTATATAACAATGTACAGGAACAGAATAGAAATAAGTCAAAACTCACAAGAAAAGAAAAGAGCAATACATGCTACTACAAGGGGCAGAAAACAGTTTAGCTTGAATATAATCCAAATGGATATAGATTTTCTCAGGGAGATCTGAGAGAGCTTGCAGGGATATCTTCCAGAGGAAAGGAGTGGTCTGGAAAAGAGAATGGTGACAAATCTACTGTTCTAACCATCCAGATATGATCAGCAATAAGTGATCAGCTATCCTATAGAACATCTATAAAATAGTAAATGATTCCACTCAGAAAGTAAACTAGACTGTGTTACCTGAGTTCTCATCTCTAGAGCTATTATAATTGTTCTCCAAAGGACTCTAGTAGTTTATCTTATAGTCCAGAAGGGACTTGCTGAAGTTTTCTCACTAGGCTGCATGCTTGATCTGGCACATCTGAAGTAACATCCTCCTCCTCCTCCTCTTCCACCTCCTCTTTTCTCCACAATAACAATGCTCTGAAATGAGTCAGGCTGGGAGAGAGTGATTGGCCCCAAATAATCCAGAATGTCCAGTTTCCTGGTTACTAGCCTGGTGCCTTGATTATTAGACCAAACTGACTGTCCATGATATGGTTTAAAAAGAATAGGTGATGAGTTTGGAACTGCTCATGGGACACATGGTTAATATGAGAACCAAGCAGTAGTTTTCAGACTGAATCAAAGGCAAGAGATCTGTGCTATGAAAAGGAGAAGATGAGTGTCTATATATTTCTCAAAGGGATTGTACTGATCTTCTGTCTAGGCATATGGCTTCTAACTATGGCTACCGGTTCTGTTCTGCAAAAATCCCAATGACCACTAGAAGGAAGGAAAGAGTCAGTGTTTTCAGTATCACTTTGCTGCCATCAAGTGGTCATCCAAATTTAAGCAGTTCTGGCTTTGTAAGCTAAGACAAAATACTATATGTTACGAAAATAATAATTAAATTCTCCCTATCCTCAGGTTTGCAAGTTATAAAAGACATGAGACATAACCAAGGGCAGGCAGTAAAAATTATGTGACTTTAGAAGGATAAATATTCTGGCTGGATTTGTGTATACTTTTCTGATCCCATCACCTTTTTATATTTCTTCCCTGTTTTCTTGAGATCAAGCTTAATTTGCTCCTCATACCCTCTCTTTGGGGCAATATGGTGCCTTACAAGGAATTAATAGATAAGGATTTAGCCACTCTATTTTATTAGCTTGTTTTGGGGACAGATTGGAGCTATATTTTGTCCCAATGTTTAATTAAAATTTGTAAGAATATTTGCCAGCTCAAGTCTAAAAGAGGGTTTACATATTTTCTAAAGTTTTTTAGAAAGTATAGTGTCCTCTTTAAAATACTTAAAAAGTCCTAAGTCTTTAATCTATATACTCTTAAACTCCGTCTCTTTGTCTTTCTCTACCCTTTAGTAAACTCAAACAGTGCATTATACCAGAACAATTTTTGAATCAAAGTAAATCAAATCTGATAATTTAAAGAATACAAATACAGCTTCCGGTGGCGGCGCGGCGCCGAAGACAGCCTCTCCGGGCTGCCCGCGGCTCAGCTGAGTTATTTTCGCCCGAAACAGCGCCGATCAGCTGTTCGGGCGAATTTGAAGCCCCCTCCTCGGGAGAAGAGGAGGGGGTGAGCTCCCAGGTAGGGGTAGAGTTCTCCAGGGCCGCCTGAGCTTATGGCTTGGGCGGCTGAAGGATTGAACTCCCCCGTAGCCTGGGCTGCTCCCAGCTGGCCAGCGCCTCTGCTCCTGATTTCTTGGAGCAGAGCCAGGCGTCTGCGACCACCCCTGCCTGAAGGAATGACTATGGATTAAAGGAGCAGGCAGAGCGATACAAGAGGAAAAGGTGAAGAGGATTATTATATTTTACTCTCCAGCTTGATGGACTTTTTTGGATTATAAATCTGAAGTGAAAGTGTGTCACAATTGGTAAAAGATGGCGGCTAAACCACCCCCTAAAACTCTTCGGAGTGCTGGAACTTCGCCGGTGCAACAATCATTACTGCAGGCGCTGCATCCTCCTGATGTATTGACATCAAAGGACTTACAAGATGCTCTTGAAAAACACACCCAGGTAATTTTGGAATCAATTAATGATAGATTTGCACAGATGGAGGAGAAATTGGAGAAATTGGAGGAGACAATGGAGGAGAGGATGGAACAGAAGTTTAGAGTGATGAAGGTAGACATCTTGTCTTCAGTGTGTAAAGTGGCTCGTTGTGTGGAAGAATTGGAGGAAAAGCTAGAAGATTTGACTCAAAAGAATGCTATATTAGAAGCAAAAGTATTGGAGAATGAAGATAAAATGGAAAAGGAACTGTGTCTTGCTCAATATTACCAGATGCAGTTTGCCATTAGAATTAGAGGCTTAAAGGAGAATATTAAGGAAGATCTAAAGCAGCTGGTTTCTGAGGCTTTCGAAGTAGTATTGAAACAGCCAGCATCTGAAATAAAAGGAGGCATGGATAAAGTGTTTCGTGTGAATTCATGGATTGCTGGACAGAGAAAGTTGCCTAGAGATGTGGTGGTATATTTTGCAAAAAGGGAAACTAGAGATGAAGTTATACGAGCTGCTTATGATACTAAAGTTGTGATTGCTAATCAAGAAGTTTTGGTCTTAAAAGAAATTCCTCCAAAGATTTTAAGGAGAAGGAAGGATTTTACATTTCTTGTGCAAGAGCTCAAGCAACGAGATATAAGGTTCAGATGGGAGATCCCAGTTGGGTTGATGGTGACGCACGAAGGTAAAAGGTACCGTCTGGTTACTGTGATGCAAGCGCGTGATTTCTACAATAATGTTTTAAATGCAACGCCATTAACACTTCTGGAAGCTGAAAAGGGATCTGGAGAAGGAGTGCATCAAGAGGCTGAAGATGGTCAGATAGAAGACAACGGTGTTGGAGGAGATCAAGATATAACCTCGTTGGATGATCCTATAGAACAGAGGGTGATGCGTGCTGCTGCAAAACGATCTAAGAAGAGAAAATAGCAGAATTTGAAGAAGTCTATGGAATTTCTATGACGTATTTATAGTCAAGTATGGGAGGTGGGAAAAGGTTTGGGTGTAGACGCAATATATTTTTATATGTGGTGGTTTTGTGGAAAGGGTGAGGTTTTTTGGATTAAAGTTTGGTGGAATATACAGAAGATTCTCAAATGGAGGTTAAAGTTTTGTTCGCAATTTTTTTTTTTTTTTGGAATAATTATAGATGTGGCACTGGAAGAGGAACGGCCGATTATAGAAGAGTTGACTTTAAAGTTTTCTGATTTGGTTGAGGTGGTGAAGATTTTGGTTAATTTGAAAGATTATCTGTAAGAACGTTATATCATGGAATGGACAAAATGGATGGAGTCTATTTAGGATAAGTATAGGGTTGGGAAGTATTATGTAGTATTTGAATAACTCTTTTTTCCTTTTTTTTCTTTTTCTTTTTCTCTTTCTATCTTGGTTTTTTTTTCCTTTTTTTTGTTTTTAATATATATTTAATACTATTAAGGTTTGTTTTATCCTATATAAGCTAGAGAGTGTTTCTTTTTTTATTTTAGTTTTTTATATATATTTAATATTGCTAAGGTTTGTTTTATCCTATATAAGCTAGAGAGTGATGGATTTTAGAATTTATAGTTGTTAGTATATGGTTGTTTATGTTTGCTTTTTTTTATATATATACCTTGTATTTAGCTCTGGGAAGTCGGGGGGGAGGGGGGGAGGGGGGGAGGTAGGGGGGGAGGAGGGAGGGGGGAGGGGGAGGGGGGGAGGGGGGAGGGGGGGAGGTAGGGGGGGAGGAGGGAGGGGGAAGGGGGGTTTTTTAAAGGAAAATTGTATCTTAAAACTTTTCAATAAAAAAAAAGAATACAAATACAATGCAGGACCCATTAGTCTTGTGAAACTGAAATTTCAATCATGTTCAGACCAACTTTAATCCTGAATTTCTGGCTGATGAAGGAAGCATCCTTGTGGTCACATGATAAAGATGCTCTGATGAGATGATGGAAATGTCTAGCTTTGAGGTTAAAAAAAAACCATAGACAGATAACAGACTGCACTACCTTTCTCTCAAAGGATGATCCAATAGACCATAGATTATCTAGAACTCTTTAAGCAGCAGTTGCCTCCCCCCAGTTTTTCTGCTCATAACTGCAGATTTTTTTCCCCAAGTATGAATCTATTGTACCAAAATCCGCAAATATATTTCTAGCAGGTTCTGGGGTGCAATTCCTTTGAATCCATACTCTTGGGGCAGTTGTGGGGAGAGAAATGTTCCTCAGGTTGCTGACTAGTAGTAGCTCACCAGTGTTTGTGCTTCTGACTCTTGTGTAGTGTGATTATTTTAATTGGAAATAATTCCCAAGGAGTTCAATAGGGTTTATTTCTGTATAACTGTGCCAAGTCAGAAGAGAGCATCTCTAAGTCCACTGTTGCATTTATTCTAAACACTTCCATATCACAAATTTATTCCATAGACCAACAGTGGTGGCTACAATTTTTTAAAAAATTACATGAGCAATGAAATGAATTGTATGCCCATAATATGTGAGCAAAACATATTTGGACTGCAATTCATTGCTAGATTTTCCACGATTTCTGCTCCTCTTCACTTTGAATGTTATTTATTTCAGTTTTTAGACTGGCTTTCAGGATTACTCTTCTAAAGGCAACTCATAACCTATAACAATATATTATTCACCATATCATAAAATCTTAAGCTAAAACAGTCAAATATATCTGCAAACACTACAGCAATAGTTACAGAGAAAATCTGTCATATCCATATCGGAAAGGTAGTTTGCACAGCTTAAAAGAAAACTCTCTTTTCTTTATTTTGTTGATTTATTGCAGGACTAGAAAACCGTGCTTCTACATAAGGTCAGGGAGAGTGGGCCACTATTCAATATACCATGCAGTCATAATGCTCAGCCTAATAAAATAAAGGAGATACACTTTGAGATAGCCAGGTTAACTGCCATACAGGCAATACATAGTAAAGAGAACAGGTGTGATAGTGTTTTATATATAACATGTTGTGAAGACCTAAGCAACTATACATATTGATATTTGCGAAATAAAGGTCTTATTACAGAAAGTAGTTCTGATGTCTGGAATGCAGCCCTTAGGGCATAGCATTTCTATCTAGACCCACAAAAAGCAATATGATGAGGACTGATGGCATAACCCATCTCTTGTTCTTTCTTGTGATTGGTTGTAATCCAACTTCCTGTTCTGTGGTTTGCTATTTGAGTATCCCCTAGTCAGAACAAACATTCTCAGATGTATAAATGCAACAAATACAATAAATGTTCAGTCATCTCTGAACAACAGACACATACATTCCCTGATGTGTAGCACAGAGAAGTCTATTCCAAACTTTAGACACAAAGCCAACTGGATGATCTTGGACCAGTCTCATACTCTCTTAGCCCTAGGAAGGAGGCAATAGCAAACCACTTCTGAGTTTTGCCAAGAAAACTGTGGGCATTTTTCCTGGCTGTTCACAGGAGATCATGACTGACTTGGAGAGCACACACTCCCCCAGCCACCAAAAAAAAAGGTTGTTGTGTTTTCCTTTATTGGAGGATTGTCACCTATGTCATGACATCATCACACAACTTGTATGTGTAAATTGTATATTTTATACAATATCATAATTCCCTCCTGCCCCCTGTGAACATGCTTCTTTGTGCTGAAGGTCATATTATAGAACTTACACTGACCAGAACAGCAACTTGGAAAGATGGCTTCCAAGATTAAAATTCTACGATTCTGTGATATTGCTATTCCTTACCTTAAAGAACTTACTGTGTGTTGCTCTACAGAGCTGAGTACTCTTCCTCTAGGAAAGATGCCTTTTGCCTGTTTTATGGTATATATACCAACTCCATGTGCTTCCATGAAAAGTCATACATCAAAGCTGCTATTAATTCCAAGTTTGAAATTTTGTGATTTGTATCCTCACCCTCAGCCCAAGAACCTTGCCAAAAATGTCCTTTGTCAGAGTACTAATTTTGCTGACGACCCACTTGATCTTCATTTTTGGCTGGTAATTACTAAGTCAGACACAAGCCTTTTTTCCCTCTCTTATCCCCTGGCAGCCAGAGAGGCGGGGATTTCTAAGAACCTATTCATTATAGTTTTGTTGGCACAGAAATGCCCCAAATTCTGCACTCTCTACAGACATAAAAATAATAAGATTGTTAGAATAAAAAGATGTGACCTAACAATTATTTTTGCATTTTTAATGAAAGATCAACATCTTCAGTATTACTTTAACTTCAGAACTTAGAACATTTTATTTTGCCTATAGCTAAAAGTGTCAGCTACAGTTTGAACAGATTTGGTGCTCCATTCCTGAACTACAGTTTTTCTGTGTCTCCATTCCAATATGCTTGTCTACTCATTCACCTATGACATTTCCTCAGATTAAATGGAATTGTCTAGAACTCATACATATATAGCTGGGTTTCTGCTAATATCTAATAAAAAATAGAAAAGAATTAGGATGTAATTGTGGGAGCATTCCCATATTTTTTCAGGACACAATTAAATCAATATACAGTTTTCCTTGGTATACCTATATAATGGAATACACACACACACAAACACACAAGAGTGTGCCAAAAGTCAGACCCCATAGGCCAAACACAGCATATTTTATTAATTAATATCTTTTGTAAAGAAAAATGTTACTTAGGAACATTCCAAGGTCATACATTCTCTTTGGAAAGCCTTTAGAAATCAGCATATCTTTATCAAAGAAAAAAAGTACAGCTTTATAAAGAAAATGCAATGTTTTGAAGGCTCAGGAAGCCACATGTAGAAAATGTTCACTGGAGAAGCTGGATCCAAAAAAGAGACCACAAAGGCATAAAAAAGAAGATAGCAAAGACAGTGAGTCACTTCTGCTTCAGTTGTGGCAATGGGGCACAAAAGGTAATAAGTTGATGCGGGGAACTGGGAGAGAAGGTAGCTTGGACTTTCTGGGCAGCTGAGGCTTCCCAGGACATAGCAAGCAGCCCCAGAGCCACAAGGCAGAGTGCAAGATGACCAAAAGGCATAAAGTGGGTGGGGAGAGAAGTAAGTTTGTGGATGGAGAGGGAGGCAGTGCCTTATCTCACTAGGACTCAGGGCTGAGAGGAATGGCTTGGATTGGGCTGGGTATTCACATAATAACCCACAAATATCAGCTAATGAAGTCTGTGCAGTGTCATAATATCTCATTTTTCAGCCTTACCATTTTACAATAATAACCTCAGTCACAATTGTGGTTGGAGGTTGGAGGGCTGCCTATAATACATTTTCTACTTCCGGCTCTAAAATATAAAATCTCTTTTGGCTCTCTCAAATTAGCTGATGGGTAAGATTATCAGAACAGGCAGTAAAAATTAAACCTACCATCAAGATGAAAAAGTTGAAATGGATCCCAGAAACTTGACAAGCTGTTGTACTGGATACTATTACAACAACAAGTATTACTATTATACCAAGATGGTATCTTCTTAGTGATCTGCACATTTGTTATAGCAGACATCAGTGATATTGGGATAGGTAATACTAGATCCCGTTAGTTAAAGAAACTTTGCCAATTACAGGATTATACAATGAAGTCAGCAAAATAACATTTCTATTGTCTTCACTACCACACTGGTGGCAGAAGTATGGAGTCTATCAGGTTTTAGTCCATCTAGAAGTGCCGTCAATCTAATTCAGGGGTGTCAAAGTGCCGGCCTGCAGGCCAGATGTGTTGTCACGAAACCATGCCCATTCCATTGCCAACAATAGAGAAAAAGCTCAATACATCATGCAATGTCACATGATGTTGCGAGTTTGAAATGTCTGATCTAATTCATTGCTCAGAACCAAGTGGGAAACAATGCTCCATTTTAACAGAAACACTCATGTGATGGCTTGTCACATTTCACCATTTCTCAGTTAGACCAAGGAATCAAACAAAATCAACTACCAGAAAAATATGCCATAAACATTTTTTTTCCAGGAAAGAATAATAGATTTGAAAGGAGGAATTCTAGCCATCAGATTCAATCCTGTGCTCATGCAGGAATCCCAATTAAAGTATCCATGATAGGCAATTGTCCAGGCTGTATTTAAATCCATCAAATGTTAAGGTAACCAGTGCTACTGTTGAACTAGTTTTATTTTTAATTTTTTTTCCTAAGATATCACCCTGTCCCAAAGTCTTGGTTTTCAATAGTTTCCTGAATGACATAAGGGTGGGAACCACTTCAATTACAGTAATCCAATTGTGTAATAAAGAGCCCTAAATTATAACCTGCTGTGAACTCAGTGTCAAGACCCTTCTAAAAAAGAAATAGCTGTCATGGAGATTTCAGATACTAAAAAGAAGAGAATAGTCCTGGATTAGTCAAAAATTGATCATAAAGCTAGTAAATGTTGTTAAATATATGAATGAGCACTGCACCAACCATAACTCTGGCCTATCTTTCGGATGAATCCAAAGCCAGCTGTCATTGCTTGCCTATAATAGAAGCAATTCCTTACAATAAAGTGGGCGTCTATACACAGCAACTCTTTCTCAATTCTCTGGTCTATGTTAATGCTATATCCTTTGCCATATAGGCATAGTTCTTCCTAGTTAGGCATCTTAAATTTCATCTACCCAGATCCTTTAAATCCATGCATACCCTAAGAGCAGTAGCAGGCCAGATATTGGATGCTGGAAAGGAAGTTTGAGAGAACGATAGTTTGCAGCTGTTTACTTTCTTCCTTTTTATTGATCCATCCTTTCCATGAGTGATTTTATCCCTCCTGCCCATGACCACCACTTCATCAATGAGTAGGCATCCTTTCATGCCAGCTACCTTATGAGTGTATCTCAATATGTTCTGAAAATGTCATATGATTTTACAGGCTCCAAAACATTGAAGATGTTTAGTGGCCTAGAACCTGTTTTTCATGCAGAACAGCCAGATTTTATTCCTGACACCTCTAGTGTTTGAGAAAGATCAGGTAGATGGTTTTTCCTCAATAAAATGATCTCTGGGCATTTATATTAGAATTGACTTTCTTCTTTTTATGACAAAAATGGTTTTGGTACATATGCAATGAATAAAAATATATATTGATTTTAGCTCTGTAATTGCTTTCAGCATTTCAAGCTGAGGTAGAATATGTGGATGTGAATCCAAATATTTTGGGCATTTATTCCACTCTAAATAGCATTTTAAAGAAAATACTATTGGGTATTAATATAATGAATAGCATTATAAGCACCAAAGTTTATGTTTATTGCACTTATTAAATGGGCTTTGATATCACCTATAAAATAAATGGCAGAGTTAGCAAATTAGCACTTACATGCTTCCAACCAATATCTGCAATTTTGTCTACTCAACTTCATCAGCCTATTTCTTTATTATTCCTAGTTCATATACAGAGAATCTATAGTAAAGCCTGAGTGGTTATTTTTTAATTATGTAAATTAAACACACACTCTTGGGTATGTATGTCTAGTTACCTAAATACAGTGGCCAGAATTGTTGTTGTTTTTAAAAAGCTGACCTGTGCAGTTTGAAGTTCACAGCTATAATTGCCAGCTGTGTGGCTAATCATTCTTTTTACTATACATTAGTGCAAAGTAAAAGACTATTTAAATAAGGTTCTGTATACAACCCACATGAGACCTTATAATAAGGTCAATGATATCCCATCCTTTGGATTTGGAGAGCATCCAGCAAGGACACTGTGTAGTTATTAGAAAAACCTCTATAGGAAGTATTTGTATCCTTCCTTCCTTTTACCATTTTAATTCAATTTAATGGAAAAGAAATTACTTTCAAATCAAAAACCATTGGATGAAATTATCTGGTTGAAGTGTGAGTTCTTACATTTGTCATATCTGAAGGATAATATTTTGTGTCTGGGTATACACAAATGTCCTGCCATTCGCTGTGAAGTCCTTTATCAGGCAAGTAGTTTATAGCCTCCCTAGTTTCTTGAATCTCAACTAAAACTACAAGAAAGACATCACCAAGTATGAAATTCTTATGAATTTCTTTTCAGATCAGAAAGAAGGGCAACTGGAAGGCTGAGACATAGAAAGCCATGTGATGCAAAGAAATACAGTGTCTTCCCTCAATCACTTCATAGCAATGAGATATGCTACAAAATAAAGATATTCTAAAGATCTCCAATAATAAATTAACACAATAATGTTTTTACTTGTTAAAAGGAAAGCTCAGGAGACTGGAATGAATTTTATCAGGACACTGGCCCAAGCATCAGGATCGTGTGAAACTTCTCATGCTTTGGTGAAAATTCAGAAAATGCACCTCCTCAATACTGATTCATAAAGCAACATAACTGTAATTATTTCTGGAGTGAAATGAAGCAACCATGTTACTTCAGCTTGCTCTGCAGCTCATTTCAGTCTTCTCCTGCAGGGCCTTCCTTTTCTGAGAAGCACCACAGTGAGGACTTAAGCACTACCTTTTCCTGCAGCTGTGGCTGAAGATTTCCCAAGCTGATAGCTACAGCAAAAGTTGAGGGATGCCTGCAGCACATAAAAAGCTGTGCAAGATAGAAGCTCACTAAAGATCTTTCAGAAAACAGCAACAGACAGCAAATGCACCCTTGCAAAGAAGCTGAAGAAACAGTAAACCAACTGGTTAGCTGCTGAAAGAAGATTGCATTCATTGACTGTAAGTAACACCTTGACAAAGTAGCAACAATGGTGCATTGGAAGATCTTCAAGAAATACCATTTGCCTTCAAGCAAGAACTGGTGGGACCATAAAATAGACAAAGTAGTAGAAAATGAAGAAGCTAAAGTGCTCTGGGTCTTTAGAATTCAAACAGACGGGCAACTGCCATATAACACCTCAGACTTAACAATTGTTGATAAGAAAAACAAAAAAGTCAGGACAGGATAGTGGATTTAGCAGTACCTGGAGACAGCAGAACTGGAGAAGATAACAAAATTCAAACAAAGGTAGTACCAATTGCAATAGGCACTTTGGATGCAATCCCAAAACAACTGGGGGTCCCTTGGACAACATCAGCATTGACAAAATCACCACCAATCAATTGCAAAAGGCAGCTTTACTTGGAACAGCTTATATCCTGCAACAATACCTTTAGCACCATCAAACATCAACATCCCAAGTCCTTGGGAATGACTCAAAAGGTGGATAAAAATGCCAACTCTAGTCTGAACATCTGCCTGACTGTATAACAATCCATAATACTTTAAAGTCTTAGCATAGTAGTACTACTATTGGAAAATAGACGGGGGAGGGGGGAACAGTCTAAGTAACTCAAGTGTTACAGGGATTGATAATTAAACTTCCCTGTTTTCTGCTTCTTTTAGGTATGAATTAGATCATAACCTGCACAATGTGCTTTCTGTTTCCCATTCTTTCTCACAAATAAGACAATTCCTACCTACAGTTAGCAAGGAACTTATATTGTTCTCTCCCAGAAACAATACAACAGCTACAGGAGATATTTCTTGTTTAAACAAGTTACAAGAAGATTATTGGAAGGGTAACAGCCAGGTTATCTAACCCATAAAAGTACAAATGATTTACAAATATTTAACAAGGGGGGAAAAACTAATTATGCCACTCCTGTCACACAGAGGGCAGGCTTAGAAATGGTATAATCAATATAGGAATGTTCACTGTAATGCAGCTTGTCAGTTTTTTCATCAACCAAAAAAATCTCTGCCCAGTGATTAAACAGAATGAACCCTCTCTGCACAGAATTGTCTTTGTGTCAATTGTCTTTTTAACTGCCCTGATAGTGAGTTGTGAATGTTATTTAACATTATTGCTGTGGTGAGAAGGATTTAACCCAGGCATGTCAAAGTGCCAGCCCATGGCCGGATGCATCATGTCAAAACCATGCCCACCCCATTTCCGGCAATGGGAAAAAATACGTTGCGCGACGTCACGCGATGTCGCAAGTTTGACATGCCTCATTTAACCTTTCTTTGTAGTCTACTGCTGCTTTACGTCTAGCTTTGACTTCTTAGGTGTCTTCATTTTCTTCTTGGAGTTCTCCATCATTGCACACAAAACTTCAATAGCCCCTCTTATAGTGAGATTTGGTTCTTGATCTTATGATTCTGCCTCATTTAGGGGCTCATGAAAAGAGCCCATTATTTATAGTGGGCAAGGATAGATCCAAAATTGGACATGGTCACCATTTATTTTCTCTTTTTGCTATTTTCTTTCTTTCTCCGTGTCTTCCTCTTTCTATTTGTTGTTTCAGGTTTCCCTTATTTTCTCTTCTTCCATTTTACTAGAGATGAAATAGAGAGTGTGTGTAATGTTAGGAAGAATGGGAGAGGAACAGAAAGGAAGAAAGTGGCAGAAAAAGAAAAGGGTAGTACCAGAAGGCTGAATTAAATGCTTGCCAAAGACAGCTAGAAGGTTTATAGATTGCCCGCCATTGAGTAATAATGACTGCACGTCATTCCTCACCTTGAATACTTCAGAGTCTTTTAGGTAGGAAAGGGGCTTGAGAATGTTTTTCTCCCTTTTCCAAATTGAAGTGGCTGAAAGACCACTCTGGACGACAGGTTAACCAACTAGGATTTATTTAAGAGCAAGGCAAGGGACAGTACAACTTGTCCAGCTTTTATAGCCGGCTGCTGTCAGTGTAGGCCAATCAGGTTCCTTCCTTTTGGCGCTGCGTCCTGTTTGTCCAATCACCGCCGTCGCGTCTTGACAGCTCCTCTCTCCGCGTGGTGAGTCAGCTTCTGTGTTTTGACAGCTGTGAGCTGTCAAATGGCTGTGCCTGCGCTCTGGCGGGGGAACTTTGACAGCTGTCAAAGTTCCCGCGTGTTCTCCTGTCAGCGGTGTTTACCTCATAGTATTAACGGTTATAACTTGTTAATAACATTTATACATACATGTTTATATACACTACACAAATATTGTTTTTATTTATGAGCATGAATTCAGATTCCTTTTCCCCCAAAATCTACTCTTAGGGATATTCTGGAAATGCCTCCCAAACAGGACTGTACAGACATGTTTTAGAGCAATTCCCCAGCCCTTGCCAAAGTCATGAAATTATAGAAATTGTAGTCCAAACTATCCAGAGTATAGTATGTATCCCTACTCTAGAAGTGAGGACCACTCTTTGTTTAATAGCGGATTTTTTATTATTAAAAAAGAGCCTTGAACATGACCAAAATTATGATGGCTTTTTATGAAAGAAACAAAGAGAAAATGTGGAAGCTGTTTCATCTATAATCTTTACACATTGGGATAACTTTATTGCTACTGTCAAAACAAAGGAAGCTACTATTATATTGTAATAAATGAAAGCTACATTTTTGAACTCCTCTGATTCTCCCAAACTACAGTGCTGTAACTCCTAATTTACAGTTTACTCCAATTGCATAGATGTAGGAAACATAAACTTTAAAAAATGATTAATTTCCTTGCTTTTACCCAGCAAAGTCTTCCAAGGATTGGCCAGTTCTCTAAAATAAATACATAGAAAAATACAGCCTCCTCTCCTCTCCTCTCCTCTCCTCTTCTCCCTCCATTAAGTACAGTATGCAACCAGGTAAATTTTACATTTTTCAGCTTGGTTGTATTTGGAGTAAGTCTTTCTTGGTGGAGAATTTTCACTAGTTTTATCAGAACTCTTGCAATGCAAGATGCTTGCATCCTACAGATTCAGAAAAGTCTACCTTTGTGTCTACCAACTGTTTTATGGGAATCCAATGTTTTGGGCATTAAAAAAAACAATTGAGGGGGCAAATTAAGGTACTTCAGTGAAAACTAAACAGACTCAGAAGGCTTTCTAACTGTTAAGGAATAAATTGTAGGAAGGAGAACGAAATGCAGTATACTCTCTGGGAGAGGGTTGGGTAAAAGCTTATAATAATATTTATTTATTTGGTCAATTTCCAATGACTCTGAGTGGATTACTGAGGATTAAAAACAATTAAGTAAAAACAGAGTAACAATTAAAGCAACCACACTGGGAAGGCAGAGCAACTTCCAGTACATCACGAAAACTGTTAAACCACAGTTAGCAAATTCACATAATTACATCACAATTAGTGGGTTCACAATTCATTCTTAACCCAGCGCCTGTGAGAACAATCAGATATTTAATAATCTTATTGTCAGCAAGGCTGGAACTATATAGACCTCAGTAGGGAGGCAGTTCCAAGGGGTAGGCACATTATTGAGAAAACACAGAACATAGAATAATAGAGTTGGAAGGGACCTTGGATGTCTTCTAGTCCAATCATGATTATACTCTTAGACCACTGGTGTCAAACTTGCCACATCAGAGCTGGGTTGGGCATGGCCTCCACATGATGCAACCGTCCCAAGGGCTGGCAGTTTGACACCCCTGTTCTAGACTATCTGCCATGCTGAGAAGGTAGTGCTAGGAATTGATTTGACTCTCTTGTCTCTAAGGCTCTTTACAAACTGTTTGGACAGGTCATTCAGAACTTTGAAGGAGTTAGCTTTCAATCTAACCTGAAGGAAACAATTGAATGTTGAGGAAGTTTGGTTTGGATAATGGGCTGGAAAAGAGAAAACAAGTAAAATTAAATCCAGATAGGATTGAAGCTGATAAATAGAAAAAGGGGCATGCAGATGGGGTTCCTGAAAGAGCATATCTTTGGCCTGGGAGTGATTCTTGATCTTTAGCTGTTGCTGAATTGGTAGCAAGGAGTGAATTGGCATGCTTGATACTGGGGGAATCAGTTCAGTCCCTACCCTTTTGCACTTTCAAAACCTGTTAAGACCTGGCTTATTCAGCATTCCTTTGGGGTTTGAGATGCTGTCTTTGATCTCTCCTGAAGAAGGGAGAGTTGTATGGATTCACTTGTTAGCATTGCCAGGAGTATTTTGATGTACATGTCTTACATATTTTATTTTTAAATAAAGTATTAAAGTATTAGATATCAGGTGACTAGGGGAACTGCCTACAAGAGCCATTTTGTGAGAACACCTTTTGCCCAAGAGGCCAAAAGATTGCAAACTAACTAACAATGCCAGCTAGAAAAACAGTTAGCTTAGAGAGTGATGAATCAATCAGTTTTGCCTCTCCCACATTCATTTAAAAACATGTTTTTCTCAATCTATTTTCTGAATACATTTCCAAATTTTGGATAAGTTATTGCCAGATAACTTAATAAGTAAATAAAAGTTATGTTCGGAACTCCAAAGTTTCACTATATTCATACCTAGTAACATGATATCAATTTACAGAACAGTAAATGGACTTCATAGCACATGCTGGCAGAAGTGAACAGAGTCGGTTAGTAAGCCATTCATTCTCTGTGAGAAGTGTGAATGACAAAAGTATTTAAGTGGAAAATATTTGCCCCTACCTGATGGATACATAAAATGTTAGACATAAAGAAAAATAAATATGGGAGAAGGAGGTGGGGTTGGTTATACAAAAAGATAAAAATTGAAACGGATGGAATATGTGCGTGCGATACCAAGGAGTCTATGAAATACCATGCTGCCCAGCCACATACATTGGACAAACTAATAGGAGAATAAATGCACGCATCGCAGAACACAAGAACTCAGTCAGAAAAGAAGAAAAAACTTCCTCCCTTTTCCAGCACCTTAAAGCAACAGGACATGAAATTGACTCCCTGAATCCTACACAGGAAAAGACCCAAATATGCCAAGACCTACATATATAGCAGATCCTGAGTGGAGTGGACACTATCCAAAATGAATAACAGCTATATTTCCACTTTTTTTCTCCTCTTTTCATTTATATTGCTAATAAGTAAGGATATATGAGGAGAATGAGAAAATCTTTTTTCTCCTTCTAACATTAAAAACTTGACACACTTGTAGCTTGGCCAAGATCATTGAAGAATAACAATGTCTACTTTGATACTTCCAGCTATTGGCATATGACCACACAATGCCTGGGTCATATAACATGTTTAATGATAAATACAAGGGGCATTTAGAATAGATGTATTCTATAAATAAGCAACATTATAGTTTAGTAATATAATCAGCTTCATTCAGTATGCTAGGCAATGACTGAGTTACCACAACACACACTGAATTACAATCTATTTAGCTCTGTAGCCAGTAAACTTGTCTACTGACTATTATCTTCAACTTATTCTGATCCATTTTCAGTTTTGTCAACACTGTTATTAAGACTCAATAAACACTCTCATTTTAATGCTTATCAGATACTGGAACAGGCCTTTATTCAAAGAGAAAATATACTGCTGCCTCTGATGTAGCATGGTCATTCCTATTTTACAGAATGGTCTAGCTCTGTACATGGACAGCATTCCCAAGCATCACCCATCCAAGGGGTAAAACTAAGCTAGTTGACCTTAATAGCTAGGCAATAGGACTAAAGTAGCAGTAGCACCTGCATTTTCTGCATTGCATGAGAAAAGTACATCTTCCTTCCCCTGTCCTTGCCACTTTCTACAGAGGGACAATTGAGAGCATCCTGTCATATTGCATTACAGTCTGGTTTGGAAGCATCACTGTTTCAGACAGGAAGGGGTGTGCAGAGAGTGGTGAGGATGTCTGGAAAGATTATTGGCAGTTACCTCCCTTCCATCCAGGACATAGCATATAAGCAGTGCTTGAGTAGGGTCTGCAACATTGTCTGGGACATTACATATTCTCTTCATGACCTGTTTTCCTTGTTACCCTCTGGGAAGAGGCTCTGTGGAATCCGAAGCAGAACATCCAGATTCAGTTATAGTTTTGTTCCATACAGTAATAACCTTGTGAACTCTAAAGCTTTTTCCTTCTATTACGTATTCAAGATGGACAGTGATTAATATTTATATGTTACTTATATGTAAAGGTGTACGCCTATACATATGCTGTATATAGTATGTTTAAATGTGTGTTCTGTATGTTTACACTTTGAGAGCAAGCAACTAAATTTCATTTGTAATGTGTGCCATTGTGCCCCCAGTAAAAAATGACAATAAAGGTTATCTATCTATCTAAAGAACAATGGAAAGGAGATGGAAATATCTAATGGAAATAGAAGATAAAAGGGCTAGTCATGTTATATAATAATAATAATAATAATAATAATAATAATAATAATAATAATAATAATAATAATAATAATAATAATAATAATAATAATAATAATAATTGGAAGGGACCCTGGAGGTCATCTAGTCCAACCCCCTGCTCAGGCAGGAAACCCTATACCATTTCAGGCAAATGGCTGTCCAGTCTCTTCTTAAAAACCTCCAGTGTTGGAGCATTCACCACCTCTGGAGGCAGGTTGTTCCACTGGTTAATTGTTCTAACTGTCAGGAAGTTTCTCCTTAGTTCTAGGTTGCTTCTCTCCTTGACTAGTTTCCATCCATTGCTTCTTGTCCTGCTTTCAGGTGCCTTGGAGAATAGCTTGACTCCCTCTTCTTTGTGGCAGCCCCTGAGATATTGGAACACTGCTATTATGTCACCCCTCACTCCTCTCTTCGTTAAACTACACATACTCAATTCCAGCAACCGTTCCCTATATGTTTTAGCCTCCAGTCCCCCAATCATCTTTGTTGCTCTTCTCTGTACCCTTTCTAGAGTCTCGACATCTTTTTTACATCGTGGTGACCAAAACTGGATGCAGTATTCCAGGTGTGGCCTTACCAAAGCATTGTAAAGTGGTATTAGTACTTCACGCGATCTTGATTCTACCCCTCTGTTAATACAGCCTAGCACTGTGTTGGCTTTTTTGGCAGCTGCAGCACACTGCTGGCTCATACTGAAGTGATTGTCTACTAGGACTCCGAGATCCCTCTCACAGTTACTACTATTGAACAAGGTACCACCTATACTATACCTGTGCATTTGATTTTTCCTGCCTAAATGTAGAACCTTACTTTTTTCACCATTGAATTTCATTTTGTTAGATAGCGCCCAGTGTTCGAGTCTGTCCAGATCCTCCTGTATCTTAAGCCTATCTTCTGGAGTACTGGCTATTCCTGCCAGCTTGGTGTCGTCTGCAAATTTGATGAGTTCCCCATCTATCCCCTCATCCAAATCATTAATGAAGATATTGAAGAGTACTGGGCCCAGAACAGAGCCCTGGGGCACCCCACTACACACTTCCTTCCATGTAGATGCAGTTCCATTGAGGACCACACGCTGAGTACGGCCTGTCAGCCAGCTATGAATCCATCTGGTGGTAATGCTATCTTACCCACATTTTTCTATCTTATCAAGTAGTAGGTTGTGATCTACTTTATCAAATGCTTTACTGAAGTCCAAGTAAATTATATCTACAGCATTCCTCTGGTCCACTAATTTTGTCACTTGGTCAAAGAATGTGATAAGATTTGTCTGGCATGATCTGTTTTTGAAAAACCCATGTTGACTTTTAGTGATGACTTTGTTTGCATCTAGGTGTTCGCTGATTTGTTGTTTGATTATCTTTTCCAGAATCTTCCCAGGTATTGAGGTCAGGCTGATAGGTCTGTAGTTTCCTGGATCTATTTTTTTCCCTTTTTTGAAGATGGGAACTACATCAGCTCTCTTCCAGTCCTCTGGTAGTTCCCCAGTGCTCCAGGATCTTTGAAAGATATAGTTCAGTGGTTTTGAGATCATGTCTGCCAGTTCCTTGAGAACTTTGGGGTGTAATCCATGTGGTCCTGGTGATTTGAACTCGTCTAGGCTGGACAGGTGCTCACGTACCATTTTCTTGTCTATCTTAACTTTTGTTTCTAATGTGTTTTTTGTGGTACTGTTTTTAGTAGGCTGGATTTCCCCCCCCCCACTTTGTGTAAAGATGGATGCAAAAAACCAGTTAAATAGTTCTGCTTTCTCCCTGCTGCTTGTCATCTTCTTGCCACTTTCCCCCACTAATGGACCAATCATTTCCTTAACTTTTTTCTTGTTTTTTATATGTTGAAAGAAGCTTTTTTTTGTTATTTTTTACTTTGACTGCAAGCCTTAGTTCGTTTTGAGCCTTAGATTCCCTCACTTCATCTTTGCAGGCACGGGCTGTTTGCTGATATTTTGCCTTAGTTATGTGCCCCTCTTTCCACTTCTTATACTTGTCCTTTTTATCTTTCAGTTTATCAGAGAGTTCTTTATGCAGCCATGCTGGTATCTTTTGAGAGCTGTTATTTTTCCTCTTTGTTGGTATTGTACTAGACTGGGCCTTTATTATCTCACTTTTCAAAATTTCCCAAGCTTCTTGAGTTGTTTTCCTCTTTAGGATTCTCATCCATGGAATTCTTCCCATGGTCTCTCTAAGTTTATTGAAATTAGCTCTTTTAAAGTCCAAGACTCTAGTTTGGCTGTATTCTATTGCTTGTGGCTCCAGAATGTTGAATTCCAATATTGCATGATCACTTCCCCCCAAGGTTCCTGTGGCTTCGACATTTTCTATCATTTCATCTCTGTTTGTGAGAATTAAATCCAATATGGCTAATCCCCTAGTTCCCTTCTCTACTTTTTGGGAGAGAAAGTTGTTTGCTAGGTTTGTCAGGAAGCTGTTTGATCTTCCACTTGGTGCAGAGTTTGTCTCCTAGTTGATATCAGGGTAATTAAAGTCCCCCATTACTATTGTGATGTGCTTCTTACATACCTTAGTTAGCTGACTAGCAAAAAGTTCATCTATTTCCTCTGCTTGGTTGGGTGGCCTATAGTATACACCTATGGCAATGTCATTTTTTCCCCTTTTATATTGACCCAAATGCATTCAAGTTTACAGTTTTTGTCATTGTTGTGCTCTATTTCTGTAGAGATAAAGTTATTTCTTATATAGAGCAACTCCACCTCCTCTTTTGTTTAGTCTGTTTCTTTTAAATAGTTTAAATCCCTCTAGCTGTGTGTTCCATTTGTAGGTTTTGTACCACCATGTTTCCGTAATGGCAACAATATCATATCCGCCCTCATTTACCTGAATTTCTAGTTCACCCTGCTTACTGTTCATACTCTGTGCATTAGTGTATAGATATTTGAGTCCTTTATGACTGACCCTGTGTTTACTTGCTGCATAAGTTGTGTGGTGCCTGGCTTCCCCTATTTTCTTAGATTGCTGGGGACAGTGATGTTCTGTATCAATTAACTCACTGTTCCCATTGTTTAGTTTAAATGTTCCTCCAGAAAAGCTGTGATTTTATTGCCAAGTAACTCAGTCCCTTTCTTGGATGGATGCAGACCATCTCTTTTATACATTTTTTCATTGGACCAGCTACAGACATCGTGACTAATATAACCAAAGCCTTCTCCTTTACACCACTCCTTTAGCCACATATTAAATTCCACTATACGCTGGCCTTTTCCATTTTGCTCCTTATGCACTGGTAAAACCTCTGAAAAAGTAAGCGTACAGCCTATTCTGCTAAGTTCCTGCTCCAAGCTCTGGAAATCATTCTGCACAGAGCGTACATCTTTTTGGGACAGATCGTTAGTGCCAAGATGTACAATAGCCTCCACATCACAGTCCTTGCTGGCATTCTTGATTATTTTAGAAATACGCTTCTTGTCCCTACTGGCAGTAGCACCTGGAAGACACCTGACCTCTTTCAAAACCTCTGTGTCCTTTCCTAAATTTCATTTCCTAAATGAAACAAGGGAAACCTCTCCTAATCCCAGAAGGAGAGAAAAGCAGAAAGAGAGGCTAAATACAAATGAGACAAAAAGAGAAGGAAAAGAAAATAATAAAAAATAGTAGCCTGGAATAAGAAGATGGAAACAAATGCATGGGTCAGGTAAGTAAGAAAAGGCACCTGCTGCCGGCGTCGACTCCCCTCCGCCCTGTGCGCGCCCACAGAGAGGGCCTCCTCAGGGTGCCTCCTGTCAAGGAATGTCGACTGGTGGCCCCCAGGGGGAGGGCCTTCTCTGTGGGTGCTCCGGCGTTATGGAACCAACTGCCGGTAGAGCTCCGGATGGCATCAGACCTCTGATCCTTCCGCCGCGGGTTGAAGACCCATTTATTTGAACTAGCGGGTCTGGCCTGATGGGGGTACATGGGTTTTTTATATAGGCTTGTTTTATTATTGGTTTTAACTTGGGCATTGATTTAATTGTTTTTTAATGTTTGTATTGTTATTTATATTTATGCCCTGTGAACCGCCCTGAGTCCCCTTGGGAGAAGGGCGGTATAAAAATCTCAATAAATTAAATTAAATTAAATCAACTTTTATTGTCCTTCACCTTCAGCCATCTGAGCGTGGATGACAAATTGCTGCTTATCAGCCCTCTATGTTTCAGGCTCTGTAGGACTTAATTTTAATAAGTTCTTAATAAGAGGTACTGGAGCAAAATCCTGCCTGGATTTTGGAATGTCTAGACTGGAAAGTCTAGTATGATACAAGGCAGGCTTTCATTACTCAGCAGGAGGCAGGAAAAGAGTCAAAAGTCCTTTCAACTTATTCAAGAGATACAATGAAAAGCAAGTATCTCATCAACTGAAGTTGAGATGCTAGACTTCAGATGATAGGATGTGGCCATGCCGCTTCATGGCAAAAGATCCATCTTCTTAAAGCAAACAGAAGTTCAACTAGTACTGACTCTACATGAGAAATTTGCAGCTCGAAACTTTTGCAAATAAATCTTTATTTAAATATGGAGGCATTCTTCTCAGAAAGAGCCAAACAGCAGTATTTACTCCTGTTAAATATTTACTTCTGTAGGACTGCAGTGTAGGAAGTGACATTTGAAATCTGACAATATCAAATATTAAAAATTCACATGAAATAATTACTCAGAACTGACAACTATGCCAGAACTTCTTTATTGTATGTTTATTAAACAAATTGAACAAAACAAAACAAAAAGGATGGGAAAAGTCTGACAGTGTAGGAGAACCTAATGACTGATGCATTCAAACACGAACATTAAACAATGTTTAATGTGCCAGTATAATGACTAGAATATACATCAGTGGCACAGTATTTTATTTTCAGAAAAGGAAAAGCTATTAAGCAAAGCCCAGATTATGACAGTTGTGTGCTTACATGAACAATTCTTCATATCCCTAAATACTGCCAACTTGCAGTATTTTCTTGTTATCAAGGAAAGTGACACTACAAAGGAATTCCAAAATAGAAATCTAGTTTTGCATAACAATAGAAGAGAATGCTTGAACTGTGGTGCTTGGTACTTTCTGAGCTTGGTGATTTTCTTGAAGACATTTCATTACCTGGCTAGATAACAACTTCAGTGTTAGAAGGGAATGGGTTTGCTCCCTGTTTATAATTCCTCTGCCCTGACAGAGTTGGTGGGGGCTGTGTTTTTTTTCTTCTCCTTTGTAGTTCCTTGATTAGGCTGTTGTTTACTGCTTGATTGTGTGAATTAGTAGATCCTTGACTAGGGTATTATTTATTGCTTGATTGTTTGCTGATATTGCTCCTGGTGTTAATCATTGATTATCTGGGTCTTGATTGCTGGTGAGGAGGTGGTCTAAGTTTTTTGTTTCTTTGCTTAGCTTTTTTTTATCTTTTTTTGAATGTTATTTGTCTCTATGCTTCTGTTGATGGCTGATTTGTCTGAATGCCAGAAATTCCTTAGCATTTTGGGATTTAGTTTAGTTTAGTTTAGTTTATTGAATTTATATACCGCCCTTTTCCCATAAAACTCAGGGCGGTTTACAAAGTATTTAAAAACTTCAATACAATACAAAAGTTAAAGACAGTTAAAATAATTAAATTTAATCCCTGAACAAATATAAAACCCCATTTAAAAACTCTCAGCCTGGGCCGGAAAGCTCGAAGAGCCAGGTCTTCAGGTCCCAGCGGAATGACCGAAGGTCGGGGGCAGTCCTAAGCTCCACGGGCAGCTGGTTCCAAAGGGCAGGTGCACCCACTGAGAAGGCCCTCCCCCTGGGTGTTATCCGCCGGCAGTCTTTTACCGGCGGCACCCTGAGAAGACCCTCCATGTGGGAGCGCACAGGACGAAGGGAACTTGATGCCGGCAGCAGGTGTTCCCTTAAATATCCCAGACCCAAGCCATTTAGGGCTTTATAGGTCATCACCAGCACCTTGAATCTCACCCGGAGGGCAACTGGAAGCCAATGCAGCTCACGGAGTAGAGGTGTTACATGGGAGTATTGGGAAACCCCCATCACAACTTGTGCAGTAGCATTCTGCACCAGCCGAAGCCTCCGAGTGGTCCTCAAGGGCAGCCCCATATAGAGAGAGTTGCAGTAGTCTAAACGGGAGGTCACGAGCGCATGGGTGACTGTGCGTAGAGCATCTCAGTCCAGATAGAGTCGCAAGTGGCGCACCAGGTGAACCTGGGCAAAAGCCCCTCTGGTCACGGATCCTATGTGATCTTCAAAACTGAGCCGTGAATCCAGGAGGACGCCCAAGTTGCGAGCCCTATCAACGGGGGGGTAACACCTCACCCCCCATTGTTAAAGATGGAATAGTCTGATAAACCTGAGATGCCGGTATGCACAGCCACTCAGTCTTGGCAGGATTGAGACGAAGCCTGTTTCTCCCCATCCAGACCTGGACCGCCTCCAGGCAATGGGACATCATGGCAAGGGCATCACTGGGTTGATTTGGGGTGGAGAAAAAAAAGTTGGGTATCATCAGCATACTGATGATACCCCACCCCAAAACCATGAATGATGTCGCCTAGCGGCTTCATATAGATGTTGAACAGGATGGGAGAGAGAACCGACCCCTGAGGAACTCCATAAACGAGAGGCCTTGGGGTGGATCTCTGCCCTCCCGTCAATACCGACTGCGAGCGGCCCAGGAGATAGGAGGAGAACCACCGTAAAACAGTGCCTCCCACTCCCAACCCCCTGAGACGCTGCAGTAGGATACCATGGTCGATGGTATCAAAAGCCGCTGAGAGGTCTAATAGGACTAGGACAGAGAAACAACCCCTGTCCCGAGCCCGCCAGAGATCATTCACCAGCATGACCAATGTCGTCTCCATGCTGTGACCGGGCCTGAAACCCGATTGGTACGGATCCAGGTAAATAGTTTCCTCCAGGAACAGAGGAAGCTGATGCGCCACCACACTCTCAACAACCTTCACCAGAAAGCGAAGGTTGGAGACTGGACAATAGTTATTTAAAACAGCTGGGTCCAGGGCAGGCTTCGTGAGGAGGGGTCTCACCAACGCCTCTTTCAAGGCAGTGGGGAAGATACCCTCCTTCAAGGAAGCAGTTATTACTGCCTGGAACCAGCCTCGTGTCTCCTCCTGAGCCACATAAACCAGCCAGGAGGTGCACGGGTCCAACAAACAGGTGGTGGAGCTTAGCCACCCCATAATCCTGTCCACATCATCAGGGGAAACAGGATCAAACTCAGTCTAGATAACATGCTCAGGACTGTCCGATTAATCCACGTCAGACTCTGACCCATCAGAGTCTAAGCCGGCCTGGATCTGAGCAATTTTGTCCGTCAGTGTTGTGATTCAGGGTCAGCCTGTGGGTTCGGCAGTTGGGTCGGACGATTCAGAGGAGGAGGAGGGGGGTGTTGGAGAGCTTGCTGAGGATAGTGTTGAAGTTCCGCAGAGCCCTCAGCCAGGCCCCTCTCATCTGGTTACGATGCAGACCCAGCTGTGGGAGCCTGACAGCGTGGATGAAGATGACCCACAGCTGACCCTGTTCAAGGAGGCCCGATGCAGGAGGCAGTCAAGCAGGAGTAAACAGAGGAAGGCAATGGGGCACCTCGGAAGGAGGCAGAGAGAAGCCACGCCCTGAACTGTTTAAAAGGGGAATGTGTGGGAGGGCTGGTTTGCTGAAGACAACCGTTTGAATAGCTCCTGTTTCATGGTTCATGTTTTGTTTTGCTCTGTTTGCTTTTGTGTCCATAAATTTGGCAGGCTTAGTTCCAGCCTCTTGCCTTCTTGTAAAGGGGTTGTCCCTGCCTTTTTTGCAGGACCGGTAGTAGGCTGGTACAGAACAGTTTGCCTTCAGCCTCCCACACCTTATTATTATTATGGGGCAGCTACATGCTGAGAATGCCCAGCTCGCCCAGCAACTCACTTTGTTGGCAGCTCAGGTGGCTCAATTGCAAGCTCAGGTCCATGCTGCACCCCCACCATCACCCCCACCCAGGAGAAAATGCCAAGTTGCGATGCCAGATAAATTTACTGGCAATCCAGAACTGTTTCCTGCTTTCCTGGGACAATGCCAGCTCTTTATCAGCGTGAGAGCAGCTGATTTCCCCACTGACGGGGATAAGGTGGGGTTTGTGTTAAGCCTTCTTTCGGGTGATGCAGCTCGTTGGGGCATGCCTCTGCTGGCTCAACCTAGTCCATTGTTGGACAACTTTGTGGGGTTTTGTGATCATATGTGTCTGATGTATGAGGACCCTATAAAGACGCAGACTGCTACTCGACACTTGAAAGCTCTGAGGCAGGGTCAACGCTCCCTACATGGCTATATCAGCGATTTTCAGCTGCTTAGCCAGGATTCCGCCTGGAATGAGGCTGCACTTGTGGATGCCTTCCAGGATGGATTGTCGGAGGAGATGTTGGATGAGCTGGCCCATGTGGATGTTCTTTGTTGATCTCCAATGGCACTCCAGGCATCTCTTAATCTGCTTCATCTCCCTCAAATCTTCTGTAAACCATGGAGAGTAATGGGATCTGTGATAAGAGACCTCCTGGATGCTATCCTAATCAAGGCCTCTGCTGTCATCTTTTTCCAGACAATGACTGAAGCCTCACATCAGAAACAACCCATTCACTCTGGAACCAACTGAGATCCATCAGTCACCATGGATAAAATAGGTCCTGACTCTGCATTGGAAAATCTTGTTGTTAACTGGACAAGATCTGACCATGACAGAAGACCCACAGAGATTTCTCCAAATCCAGATCACACTGACAAGAAAATCAAACCAGGTTTGGACCACTATCCTGTGTTAGGCCCTGGATGACCTGGAATAAACCCATGGCTATCATGGTGGCCATGAATTCTTGAGCAACCTCAGTCCCCATCCCCAGAGAAAGCAGATTGAAATGTCCCAAGACCATATGTCTCAGAAACTCCACTGTCAATCCAAAAAAAAGGAATCAGAGCTCAAGCAGAAGAGTTGCTATGGTTAATAATCTGAAATATTCAATTTAGGGCTGAAATTTTCAACTTGGGAAGAGAATTTTGGAAGAAACATGTCGGAGATTTATTCTACAGTCCTTAAAATGTCACATCACTTGTTAACTTCATTATCATGACATTTTACATGTCCACAAGAATCCCGAAGAAGCCTAAGAATTAGGTGGCTTTGTTTCTCAGTTTCAGCCTCAGAGGTGGAAAAGAGAAATTTGAGTACAGTATGGGGCCTAAACACATGTTAATAAATCCTGCTTTTTTCATGGTGAAATGCAAACTCCTTTGTGCAAAAAGATGTGAAATACATATTTCTTTTGTAATCCAAGTCAAAGCTGAATTGTGTGAATGTATAGCTGTGACAGCTAGAATGTACATTTTAAATGCTTATAAGTGTGTTTCTCACAGTAAAATAAAAGTTAATTGAAACAGTACATACACAATTTGGTTTTGATTTGAGGATAGATATTTTTAAAAAAGTCCATTCTCTGTTTTATAAAATGCCGATTCAATATTTACAAACAGTAACAAGAAGTGACATTGCACTTTGAATTGCTAGATGCTTGTTCTAGAATAATTATTGTAACCAGAAATTCTACATGTTAATACACTGTAGAAAAACATGTGCAAGTTGCACACACACACATACAAACACAAACTGCTGACAGAAGCTACCAGTAGGTGGTCTCTTAGTATCTTGCTGGTTTTGAAGTTCTGAAAAGGAATAAGACTTTTGAAATGTGGGCAAAACGAAAGGAAAGAACAGAAGATGGAAACTACACAAAAGCACATTGGTGACCTGAGCATAGGTGACTTGAGATACCTTGTTGTTCCCAGTATGCAGGCAGACAAAAGGGCCTTTTTTAGCCACCCCAAAATCAGGATAGGGAAAAAAACGCCAGGAGGAGGGAAAACCAAGCATACGATGAATGCACAGCGTTAGCAGGGGAAAGGAGGGAGGAATGCTAGAGATGGGTTTCTCCTTTGACTAAAAGGCAGTGGGTAAGCAGAGCACGCAGTTCAGAGGGTCATTAAAAAGCATCAAAGGAGGTAGCCTCATGATGGTAATAAGATGAAGGCAAAGAAATAAAGGGGCCATTGATCTGTACTATTGAGTGTGACATTTTAACCGAAGCTAAAAGTCAAGAGCCGAGCTGGGCCTTTGATTCATCTGCCTGCCTGTTTTAGTAAATTGTGTTCCCCTACCTCCCCTTTCTCCCAGCCAGTGGCCTCAGAGGTCACTTCATATTAGCTAGCTTGTTAATACTGAGGCAATCAATACTTAATCAACAAGTAATGGAATTTTGCAGTCATCCTGTATGATCTTTCAATAAAGCCCTGAATCCATCTCTGCCTTTTCAGAGCTTGGCTGAAGGTACATGACGGCTGAAAATGAGGAAAGGGGGTAGGGGGAGAGCAAAGGAGGCATTTGATGGTCTGATGCTCTTAGGAAGATCTGCATCTGATTAAGACACCACACAGCCACTGTCCTTCATCCCTTCATTTCTTTATACCCGCAGAATGCACCACCGCACCATTATTTTTCATCTCTGCTTCAAAAGCAGCACACACAGAGAGGGATGAATGTTTCCTTGGCATGAGGCCCTTTTTGCCTCTTTGTTCCTGATACAAGACCCCTTTGGAAAAGCATACCAGGCATTTAGGATCTAACAGCAGACCTAATTCTAGACTAACATCAACTTCTCCAATATTGCCTCTGCAGATTCCAGTCACTGCTAAGAACTTACAGGCATGACCTCTACCCCTCCCTAGTTAACCCAACAAATATTCTGATGTCAGCCCTCTGAAAAATGTCATTTGAAACTGATCTGAACTTCAAAAAATAATCTGCAGTACCACATGTAGGAGGGCAGCAGACGGCCTTGGGTAGAGAAATGGAAAAGGATCAAGTACCAGCAACCTAGCAATAGCACTTAGACTTACAGACCACTTCACAGTGCTCTCTAAATAGTTTATAGAGCCAGCATATTGCCCCCAACAATCTGGATCCTCATTTTACTGAACTCCGAAGGATGGAAGAATGAGTCAGCCTTGAGCCAGTGAGAATAGAACTGCTGACAGTTGGTAGAATTAGCCTGCAATACTGCATTCTAACCATTGTGCCATCATGGCTCTTACCCCACTAAACCTACCCCACTAAACAAATCTAATATGGAATTCTGAGACTTGACTGCAGGGCTGACTTCAGGTTTGGACATTATTGGCCATCAGCCAAGATTTGTACCTACATGTAAGTTTTCTCTGTCAAACCCTAGAGGGTTCTGGCATTATTGAGCTTCCTTCTCTGGTGAATGAGCAGCAGTAAGGAGATTGAGCATGGCTTTTCCCTACTTTTCCTTCTCCATTGGGCAACTTGTTGGGTTGAGGACTGAAGAAAAAAAGCAAATGAATAGGGAAGGATGACAATGCTGCCTGGGAATTGTGGGAATTGTGGCCTTAACATAACTTGTAGGACAGCATTTCTCAACCTTGGCAGCTTTAAGAAGTACAGACTTTAACTTCCAGAATTCTGTAGAGTGTAACATATATATATATATATATATATTTATGACTATCACAGCATTTTCATTTATTTTTTTAGTTTTTATATTCAATTTTATTTTCCCATTTCTTCCACAAACAAGTCAACAAATATATCGCCATACATAAATACATACACATAAGTTTGGGTGCTGCTCATCCATTTCCCCTTTCACTGTATCCACCCTCCTTCTCTCTCTTCCCTCTTCTCTAGTTTCTTTCTCCCTTTCTCCTTTCTTTCCTACTTCTCTCTTCTTCCTCTCCTGTCCTCTTTCCCTCACCACTCCCCTCCAATTTCTCCCCACTTCTCCTCTTTCCCTCCAACCTTCCTACTTCCTTCCTTCCCTCTCCTCTCCTCTCTTCCCTCTCTCCTCTCCTTTCTTCCCTCCCGTTCCTCTTCCGATACAATTCAGGGGTGATGTCCGAGCAGCTCCTCTCCTTAGATTTTCAATGTCTATATTAGGTATAATAATATCCTTATCTCCTCATTTTTCTTCCATCTAAATTAGTGTTAGCTGTCTTTTAAGCATATTCTCTTTTTCACCCACTCATCAAATTTTCCCCAAATTTCATAATACTCTGACTCTGTCTTATCTTTAATTATCATTGTTAATCTATTCATTTCCGCACATTCCATTATTTTCCTGATCACCTCTTCTTCTGGAGGAGCTTTCAGTGCCTTCCAGTTTTGTGCAAACACAATCCTAGCTGCAGTGGTTATATGAATAATCAAATATGTGTTCTCTTTGCTATATTTCTCTGGTAAAATACCCAACAGGAATATTTCTATTCTATATTTAATTCTTTAATATTTAATTCTATATGTTGTTATATCATCTTTTCTATCCATGATTTGATTATGTTTCAATAGGTTTTAGCTTCTGCACACGTCCACCACATATGATAGAAAGAGCCTGGTATTTGATGGCATTTCCAACATTTCATAGATCTGTCCTTAAACATTTTAGCTAGCTTTTCTGGAGACATATGCCATTTGTAGAACATCTTGTACAAATTTTCTTTATACGCTGTCGCTATTGTCAGTTTATAGTTTCTTTCCCACAATTGCTGCCATCTATCTAATTCAATCGTATATCCAAAATTTCTTGACCATTTTATCATTGACTCCTTCACTTGCTCCTCCTCTAATTCCCTATATAATAAGTAGCTATACATTTTTTTAATCCATTTTTCTTCAGTTCCCGTATTTCATCTAACTCTGTTCTTCCCAAATGAAAACCATCTATTTTAGCATCTTTTTCATATCTAGATTGTATTTGCATTCTCATGTACCAATCCATCTTTATTCCTTGTTCCTCTAATTGTTGTTTGGTTTTCAGCTTCCCTGTATCTGCTAGTAGGTCTTTATATCTTATAATGTTTCCCATGTTAAACATATTGGGGTGTATTAACGCTTCCATCATTGAGAGCCAATCTGGAATCTTCAAGTAATGCTTCCTCTTTATTTTCTCCCTAACCATCAATAGAGAATTCCTGATATGATGTCTCTGGAAATAGCTGTGTATTCTATTTTTCCCATACCATATAAACAAATGCCATCCCAACTGTAAATCATGTCCCTTTAATGTCAATAATCTAGTATTCCTCAGTAAAATCCATTCTCTCATCCCTGACATTACTGCAGCCTGGTAATATAATTCCCAATTAGGTAAACTAAACCCACCTCTGAGTCTTGCATCCTGTAACATTTTTAAATTAATCCTTGCCTTTTTCCCCTGCCAAATATATTTCAAAATTATTTTATTTAGCCCCTCAAAATATTGCTTTTCCAATCTTATTGGTATTGTTGAAAACAAAAACAACAATCGTGGTAATATATTGATTTTGATTATTGCAATCCTGCCCATTAATGATAGTTGAACCTTTTTCCATTTATCCAAATCTACTTCGATTTGTCTTTTTAATTTTTAATAGTTATCTTCTTTAATTGTTGTACATCTTGCTGTCAGGTGAATCCCCAGATATTTTACCTTCTTTACAATCTGTATCTCTAACTTTCCCATCAATTCTTTTTTGTTTTGTTTTTCAGTAATATTTTTCACTAACATTTTTGTTTTATCTTTATTAATCTTCAAACCTGCTACCTCACCATATTTTTCTATTTGTTCTATTAATACAGGTCATGTCTCTAGTGGCTCCTCCAAGATAAATACTAAATCATCTATGAAAGCTTGTAGCTTATATTCGTCTCTCTTAACTTTCATACCTTTTATATTCTTATTCTCTTATAGTTCTATTTAGTATCTCTAGTGTCAATACAAACAATAATGGGGATAAAGGGCATCCCTGCCTTGTTCCCTTCATAAGGTTAATCTTTTCAGTCATATCTCCATTAATCATTATTTTGGCTATTTGCTTATTGTAAATTGTTTTAATTACATTTATAAATTTCTCCCCAAAATCCATAATCTGTAGTTGTCTTATCATGAATTGACAATTCACATTGTCGAATGCTTTCTGCACATCCAAAAACATCAATGCCATCTGTTTTTCAGGATGTGTTTCATAATATTCTAATGTGTTTAATATAATTCGCATATTGTCTCTAATCTGTCTTTTGGGCAGGAACCCATTTTGATCCATATGTATAAATTCATTTAGGAACTTTTAAAGTCTTTCGGCCATGATTGATGCGAATATTTTATAGTCCACATTCAGCAAGGAAATCAGTCTATAGTTCTTTATTTTCTCTTTTTCTGTTTATTCCTTTGGTATCGGGGTAATAAGTGCTTCCGACCACGAATCTGGTATCTTAGCTTCAAAGAGGAGTTCATTATAGAGTTCCAGCATTACATTGCCTAACAGTTCTTGCAATGTTCTATATAGTTCTGCTGATAACCCATCTGGTCCTGGTGTTTTGCCATTCTTTTGTTTTTTAATTGCTTCTGTTAATTCCATCATTGCTATTTTCTCTTCTAGTAGCTTTTTAAATTTCTCTGGTACTTTAGGTATCTCTGTTTTTTCCAAGAATTGTTTTATCCTATCATCTGAAACTACTTGTTGCTTATATAAATTCTCATAATATTCCCAAGTTGTAAAGTCCCCTTGGCATCTTCCAGTTGTTTAATCCATCTCTTCTCTTTCTCCTTTTTAATTTTATATGTCAACCTTCTCCCTGGTTTGTTTGCATGTCGCAAAAAGGTTTGTTTAGCTGCCTTTATTTTCCATGCCACCTCTTCATTTTCTATTAAGTTCATTTTATGCTTGTTCAACTCCATTAATTTTTTTATCTTTTTGTTTTGTGTATCTTTCTGTAATTCTTTCTCAAGAGTCTTATATTCTTCCTCCAATTTTTCCCTGATTTGTCTTTTCTGTTTATTCTTTTTCCCCATATAAGATATAGCAAGTCCTCTCATGTACGCTTTCGCCGTATCCCAGACATTTTGAAGTGAGGTATCTTCTGTTTTGTTTTCCTTAAAGAAGAAAGTCATTTCTTTTTCCATATATTGCTGGAAGTCTTTTTCATTCAATACAGTTTGATTTAATGTCCATCTTGTTCTTTTTCTTTTGTCCTTTCCATATAACTGGGCTGTGGTCCGCCCATGTGCTTGTTTCTATGTTTATATTTTGTGTACTTGTAAATAAGTCTATTGATGTCCATATCATATCTATTCTCAACCAGGAAAGGTGTCTGTTAGAATGGAATGGATATTGCTTCTTTTCCAGATATTTTTCTCTCCAAACATTTAGTATATTTAATTCGTCCACCATATTATGAAAAGATTTTGGAAGTGTTCTCCTTAGGTTCTTTTTTTTTTTTTGTCGTGTTATAATCCAGCCCGGCCTTTACAATAGCATTGAAATCTCCAATCATACATATGCTTTCAAATTCCAATTCTATTATTTTCTGGTGTAATTTTGAATAGAAGTTTTCTTGGTTTTCATTTGGGGCATAAATCGCTACCAATAAAGATTTTTTACAATTCATAATTACTTCCACCATTAAAATCTGCCCTTCTTCATCTGAATATAACAATGTAGTTTGTATTGTTTTGTGAATATATAATACCACACCTCTTTTACTCTGATCTCCAAGTGAGGTATATAATTCTCGCAATTTTGGACATTCTAGTAGATTTTTATGTTGTTTATTAATATCTTTATTCTTTATTTTTATCTTTATTAGACTTATATACCACCCTTCTCCCGTAGGACTCAGGGCGGTTCACAAGGTTTTTTAAAATAACAATACAACAATTACAAAAATTAAGAACAGTTAAAATAATTACATTTATGAACTTCTTGTAAACAAATTATATCCATTTTTAATTCCCCCAATTTATTTATTTATTTATTTAATTGATTTTATATACCGCCCTATTCCCGAAGGACTCAGGGTGGTTTACAGGGCGAATTAAAACAATACAAATAAATACAATTAAAATAGAATTAAATTAAGACTAGCCCACAATTAAAACAATTTAAAATTTAAAATTTAAAATTAAATTAAAACCCCCTCAGTCCAGGCCAGAAAGATCAAATAACCAAGTTTTCAGGTCCCGGTGAAACGAGCAAAGGTCTGGGGCAGTCCGAAGTTCCACCAGCAGTTCATTCCATAGGGCAGGCGTGCCCACAGAGAATGCCCTCCCCCTTGGAATCACCCGCTGGCATTCCCTAACCGGCGGAACCCTAAGGAGGCCCTCCCTGTGGGAGCGCACAGGACGATGGGAGGCTGATGCTGGCAGCAGGTGCTCACTGAGATAATCTGGACCCATGCCATTTAGGACTTTATAGATCATCACCAGCACCTTGAATCTCACCCGGAGGGGAACTCGAAGCCAATGCAGCTCGCGGAGAAGAGGTATTACATGAGAGTATAGGGAAGCTCCCATTGCTACTGGCATGGCTGCATTCTGCACCAGCTGAAGCCTCCAAGTGGTCCTCAAGGGCAGCCTCATGTAGAGAGCATTGCAGTAGTCTAACTGGGAGGTCACGAGCGCATAAGTGACTGTGCGTAGGGCATCTCAGTCCAAATAGAGTTGCAACTGGTACACCAGGTGAACCTGGGCAAAAGCCCCTCTGGTCACGGATCCTATGTGATCTTCCAAACTGAGCCGTGAATCCAGGAGGACACCCAAGTTACGAGCCCTATCAGCGGGGGGTAACACCTCACCCCCCCCCATTGTTAACGATGGACAAAAATGGTTCACCTGAGATGCCGGTATGCACAGCCACTCAGTCTTGGCAGGATTGAGTCAAAGACTGTTTCTCCCCATCCAAACCCGAACCGCCTCCAGGCAATGGGACATCACGACAAGGGCATCACTGGGTTGGTTTGGAGTGGAAAGTAAAAGCTGGGTATCATCAGTGTACTGATGATACCCCACCCAAAAACCATGAATGATCTCACCCAGCGGCTTCATATAGATGTTGAACAGGAGGGGAGAGAGGACCAACCCCTGAGGAACTCCACAAATGAGAGGCCTCGGGGCGGATCTCTGCCCTCCCATCAACACCGACTGTGAATAGCCCAGGAGGTAGGAGAAGAACCACTGTAGAACAGTGCCCCCCACTCCCAGTCCTCTGAGACGTCGCAGTAAGATACCATGGTCGATGGTATCAAAAGCTGCTGAGAGGTCTAATAGGACTAGGACAGAGGAACAACCCTGTCCTGAAACCACCAGAGATCATTCACCAGCATGACCAATGCCATCTCCGTGCTATACCCGGGCCTGAAGCCCGATTGGTACAGGTCAAGATAATCGGTTTCCTCCAGGAAAAGAGTGTTCTTTTTCTTTTTATAGCCGAATTCAGTTCATTTACGTTTATCAAAATTGCTTTTATTTCTTCTTCCTTGATTATTTATTTGAAGTTTTAGTTGCTCTCGTTATTCTCATCTCTCTTTGCTCTTTTGCCTCTTTTGGTCTTGTCCCTTCTCTCAACACCCTTTCCTCCTGTTCTATACTATACTTACTGCGTTGCTTCTCTGTCTCGTCTCCTTGCTGTCTGATTACTCTTTCCCCTCTCAGCCTTTCTTCTTCTTGCTGCCCAAAGTATTGATCATAGAAAAGTTCTGCTTTCTCTATTGTGTCCAGTCTATGTCTCTGTTCTTGCCAATTTATCATTACTCCTTCTGGTATTAACCATCTAAAAAATATCCCTTTTTTAATTAAACATTTTGTCAGAAATTGATACTCCTTTCTCAGGTCTCTCACTCTTCTTGGGATCTGTTTTAACATCACTATCTCTCTTCCTTTATATTTTATTTTAACATTTCTCATCTTCTGTAGTATATCTACCCTTAATGCTTTTTTAGTAAATCTTATATGCACCTCTCTGGGGAGAGTATTTATTGTTGCCTATCTAGTGTATATTCTAAATATCTTATCTATATCATTAATTATCTTTTCCTTGCTTTCCTCCAATGCTTCTGCTAATATTCCCGCCATTACATCTGCTAGGTTCTCTCCCTTTTCTTCTTCAACATTTTGGAATCTTAAATAATAATCAGCTCTATCCATCTCTAAAGCAATGATAATTTTCTCCTGGTTCCTGTCTGTTAATGTAAGTTGGTTATCAATCTCCTCTAGTCTCTTATCTGTTAATTCAATTCTTTCTTCCACTTGTTGCAATCTTTGTTCATTTTTCTCCATCAGTTCTTTGACCTCTTTTAGGTTCTCTTCTAGTTTGCCAATCCCTTCTTTGAAGTCTGTGTGTAGAGCCAGTATCATATTTTTCAATTCCATGTTGGATCTATCTTGCTGCGTTGTGTTGTCCAGTGATTTCTGTGCCACCGGACTCTGTGATATTAGGGCAGCTGTTGCTGGGTGTGTTGTGGTCTTCTTCATTTTCTCCAGTAGTTTGTAATCCAAATGTTGATGGGGTATTATAATCCAAATGTACTAAAAAAAAAAGTATGAAAAATTTCAGCAACAAGTAAAGGTGAGTACAAAGGGAAAAGGAAAGAAAAAGAGAAGGAAAAAGCCAAATATCCTTATATCTAAAAAAAGAAAAAAAAAGAAATTAATCCATACAGGTTACGCTCTTTTTTCATTTCAGAGTCTCTGTACCTTAGTCCAAAAGAAAAAAAAAATCAAAGTAAAAAACAATCTACCATTCCTCAAACTAAAAAAAAAAACCAGACTCTATAAACTTCTTATCAGTGAGTTCAGCAGCTGTCATTCAAGGTCACTTATTCTCCCTTTTTTTCTTAAGCTTCAAGGGTATTCTAAGCCAAGATACTTGATTCATTGCCTTCTTTTGCCTTCCATTGTTATCCATTGCTGCAGTTCCAGGAGAGGAGCAGTTTAAAAATCCGCTCCCCTCCCCCACTTCTCCATGGCTTCAAATTCTTATTTTCCCCCCACAGTTTCCAGCATTTAAGGATTCTCAATCTTCTCATCCAGGCAATCCTCCAAACTTACTTTCAAGATCTTCCAAGTGGCCACCCTGGCTTGTGACAGCTCGCAATGGCCATCTGACAGCTGCTGGTCTGGGAAGCTTCCATCGGCTCTCCAGGAGGTTGCAATCTCTCCTGTGCTGCCAGAACTGTGCCTCCCTTCTTCACTGTCCCTACAGGACAGCTCTGATCTGTCTGAAACTCAGACAGATCCCCCAAACAGCTGAAAAGTGACAATCCTTTGGGAGCTTCCAAAGGATGTCGTCCTGCCACGGCACTGGCGCTGGCCCACCTGAGTGTAACATATATGAAAACACAAGCAGAAAGTAAGCATGCTAGTACTGTATTTAACATCAAGACAATACAATCAAGACAATTCTGTGCAATGCATTTTGCTCTCTGAATTGGAGAGTTATATTGGATTGCACAGATTTGCACTGAAGCAAAGTCTGAATTTCACAGCCCCTGTTTAGCTCTCAAAATTTTGCTATCATCATAGCATTGCTATGAGTTAGACAAATATCACCATAAAAATAGTCAGTGGCCGTACAAAAGGATGACCTATTAAGAATTAGCAGTTCTTGGATTTGGATTAGATTGAGTTTTGGGGGGAATCATAGCCCATTTCAAACACCTGTGGAATGCAATGAACTGGAGAAAACTAGCTTGGACAGCAGGGCATTCATTGGATGGGTCAACAGAGTCAAGATGACAGTTATGATCATGTGTTCAAAGCCACACCCTCTTTTATATATGCCACACCTGCAGCACTCATAAAAATGGGGCAGGGCTTTGACTGCATCACTGTTTCAACTTTCAGGATGTTCCACAGAAAGGTTGGTAAGATAGGCCAACATACAGTTTGTAGTGTGCACAATATATTTATCTATTTGCCACAGTGACATTACAAATGGCTCATTAAATTGATTATGGTTCCTTTGGACCTGAGCCTGAAGGGTTGCTTTAAAATGTAAATTGCCAAGAATCCTGCAATTTAAATAACTTTGTCTAGCATCACAGTCCCTGGCACTAAACAAGTGTTTGCAATATGAAATCAAACATGTATGCCACTTAAATCAGTGTTTACAATATGAAATTACAAGCCTCTCTCTTTGCTATTCAGCCAGTGTGTTGTGCAATAACCCTAACTTCATATAGTTAGGAAAGTAAACCCTTGCCCCCTTCCCCTTTTGAAAAAGGCCTAGAAGTAAAGGAAAATCCTGGTCCTACCCAGTGCATGATTCAGCCCATTCACTTTGCATCATTGTCCTATCTTCAGTGACCCTCATTCCCTCAAAAACGTTAAGTGTATCCTCTAAACACAAAACGATTGCTTTCATCTGAATTGTAAACAATAGACTATACTGATTGGACTTAATTAACTTTCAATTAAAGTAAGAGTCTCCTACTTCTTTATGCCTCTTTTTAAGTTTCTGCAATTTCAGTGCTATTAAATTAGTCATCAGTGCAGGACATCACAATTAAAATTGTCACAATAAAACTGAAAATCATTTCTTAAAAATATCAATAAAGCTAACAAATGTATTTCATACCAATCCCTGAAAGCATCCTTAAAATAACAACCTAAAATTGCAACAAAATTGAAAATCTTTTTAACAAAATCAATGAAACAAATGCATTTACAGACAGTTGTTTTAACTTCCTTAGAAATGGCAGCATAAATACTAAATTAAGAACTTTCGGTTGGGCATATAAATCCTTCCTATAAACACCAGCTCCTTATACAGCTACTGAAATGCCAAATGGAAAATAGACAAGAATATTTCTGAGGAAAGAATAAGGTGTGGTGCTACCAAAAAGAAGGATGATGTGGTTAAGATGACTCAATGGTTAAGATGACAATGCTGGGCTTGTCAGCTGGAAAACAACAGTCAGGTTTCGAGACCCGAGAGCTTCCCAACAGGGTGAGCTCCTGTTACTTGCCCCAGCTCCTGTCAACCTAGCAGTTTGAAAACATGCAAATGCGAGTAGATAAATAGGTACCAGAATCAGAGATGAGCACTGCCCCCTTTAGTTGGTCACAACTGGACAAGAGAAACTTTAAACATTTAACCAGAAAAAAGGCTGGTCTCTTAACCTTACCTTCCATGAAAAGTCCCACAGCTAAGAATTGGAAGACAGATTTATTAAAATTGATCTTTATAAAGAAACCTAAACTTGAGAACACACAGTTCTTCAGTAGCCATCACCAGAAGTGGATCCAGAAACAACTTGGTAACAATTCTTTGCTAGAATTTGCAGAAGAAAGAAAGCAGAGCTGCTTAACTTATTCTTTGCATCGGTCTTCACACAAAAAGAAATTATAGCTCAACCTACCAAAAACATAACTGAAAAGGACAGACTAAAAATAAAATTCAAAATAAACAGAAAAAATGGTAAAAGAACACCTGTTTGATCCTGATGAACATAAATCACCGGAACCTGATGGGTTCTAAACCAGAGTTCTAAAGGAGCTGGCAGATGTCATCTCAGAACCATTGCACCATATCTTTCAAAAATCCTGGAGCACTGGGGAACTACAAGAGGATTGGAAAAGAGCTGAGGTGGTTCCCATCTTCAAGAAAGGGAAAAAACAGACCCAGGGGACTATAGGCCAATCAGCCCAATATCAATATCTGGGAAGATAATGGAAAAAAATAATCAAAAAACAGTTATGCCAATGAAACCAATCAAAAAAACTTCAGGGCTTGGAATTCTTTCTCAAAGAACATTTTTTTATTTGGCTACAAAATAATGGCACATACAAAGGTGAACCCAAGACTAAATTCCCCTCCCCTCAGTTACAAAGTTGCAAGTTGCAATTCCCATCTCATTCATAAATAGTGAATAAATCACATTCACTAATTGTTAGAAAATGGGGGCACTCCTCCCAACTCTCCAGCCCACCAAAATGTTATCAGCAATTACCTTGGTTCCCATACATTTGAATTCTTTTGGCTAACTGAAAACTATGTCCCCCTTTCTTCTTCTAACTAAATATGTAGTAACAAAGGCAAAATGAAAATGGCTTCAGTTTGGTTTGTCACCAACATCTAGAAACAAAGGAAGTTAAAACTAGAAGCCAGCATACATTTGTTAAAAACAGATCATGCTAAACCAATCTTATTTCATTCTTTGACCAAGTAACTAAATTAGTAGACCAGAGAAATGCTGTGGACATAAGTATACTTAGATTTCAGCAAGGTATTCAACAAAGTAGACCACAATCTACTTTTGGAAAGCTAAAAAAAGGGGGATAGACAGCATCACCATCACATGGATTTTTAACTAGCTGACAAACTGTACGCAACAAGTTGTCCTTAATGGTACTACATCTACATGGAGGGAAGTAAGCAGTGGGGTACCACAAGGTTTTGTCCTAGGCCCAGTAATCTTCAACATCTTCATAAATGACTTAGATGAGGGAATAGAAGGGGAATTTATCAAATTTGCAGATGATACTAAGCAGGCAAGAATAGCCAATAACTTAGATGATAGGCTCAAGATCCAGATGGATCTTGACAGACTTAAACAATGGCCCCTGTCTAAAAAAAATGAAATTCAATGTAGAGAAAAGAAAAGTCTTACACTTAGGCAAGAAGAACCAAAAGTACACATATAGATTGGGTGAAACCAAGCTTAACAGTAATAACTGTGAGATGGATCATGGAGTCTCAGTGAACAATCAATTAAATAATCCCAAAACTCTTTGCTATCTTATTGAGATAGCAATAAGAAAACAAGTTTGCTTTTTGAATGCTCAGGATAAACGTTCCTTAAAGGCCTCAAGATTTGCCAGGCACTTCTTAGTTCATGCATGGGAACATTTTTTCCCCAAGGCCATATTTCTTAGGGGCACTCTGTTAATTGTAACCAATTTCAAAGCCACAAGTGGGTGGGTCAGTCCACTTTGAATTACTTTTGTGTTGATCAAATGTCAGTGATTCCTCATCAGATCATCATTCATGCCTAATGTTGTTGCCACTCACCTTCCCATGTAGTTCAGCATGCATTCAAGCACCAGAGGCAAGATAATATTTTGTTTTGAAAGAAGTTTATTGTGCTTTGTGGAATGCTATTGTGGAAAGCTTTAATGTTGTGAGAAGCTTTTTTGGGGTAACTAGTTAGGATCAATTTAAAAAACTGATTTAAAAAACACATCAATAGAACATGGTACAACAATGTTCCCCAACTTGGAAGACTGTGTAGAAACTGAACTTTTCAGAATTCCCTCATAGCCTACTCTTTCTCACATAACATTTCTGGAGGGTATCAAGTTGGAGAAAGCTGTGGTATGAAACGGTTAGTTTCCTGGCTTAAACTGTTGAAACATAGGTGTGTGAAGTACAATCCAGCAAAGATAGGCTTTTAACATCTGTTCACTTATACATTATGGATCAATTTCAAATAGCATTTTTGTGGTCAATTCTGTATCTGCTGACTAGCCTAGAGTCAAAGATATTTGCTGAGCAAATAAAATCTTCTGGACACTTGCTCAGTGATGAACAATTATGCACATGAAGAATGTTGTCATACCTGGTTTCACCCTTTCATATCCTGGTTTTACTATCTCTCTGTTTTACATTTTCCCCTTCTCCCAACATGTAATCTCACTTGTTCCTAATCTCAATTGTATATACATCTTGCTCCATCTAAGGTAAAGGTAAAGGTTCCCCCGCACATGCGTGCTAGTCGTTTCCGACTCTAGGGTTCATCTCCGTTTCAAAGCCAAAGAGCCAGCGCTTGTCCGAGGACGTCTCTGTGGTCATGTGGCCGGCATGACTAGATGCCAAAGGCGCACAGAACACTGTTACCTTCCCACCATAGTGGTCCCTATTTTTCTACTTGCATTTTTACATGCTTTCGAACTGCTAGGTTGGCAGAAGTGCTGAATCTAGCCCTATATTTATATACAACTAAATTTCTCATGTCTGTAGTCTTTACCTGGGAGATCATAGGGCAAAACTTTGTCAAGTAGCTCATCTTGCACAGGGGTCTTCAAACCTGGCCCTTTTCTGACTTGTGGACTTCAACTCCCAGAATTCCTCAGCCAGCTGTTGCAGTCCACAAGTCATAAAAGGGACAAATGTGAAGACCCCTGATCTTATAGATCAGACATGTCAAACACAAGGCCCGGGGGCCAGATCCAGCCCGCGAAGTGGTTTCATGTCACACATGAAGCCATCCTGGAAACAGTGAGGGAACAGCCCCCACTGCCTTGGCCCTGGCCCTGGCCCAGAGACCCTCCTTCTGCCAGAGACCCTCAGATCTGTCCCACTCCTGCCCAGGCCCCCATAGGCACCCTTGATGCGAATGATGTAGAGCTGGCCATGCCCACCCAGTAGGCCATATGCACTCTAGCCACGCCCACCCAGTAGGCCACGCCCACCCTGGCCACACCCACCCGTCCCCCTGAGGGCAACCACAATGCTGATGTGGCCCTCAATGAAATTTAGTTTGACACCCCTGTTATAGATGGTGGAATTCATTACTCCCAAGGGAATGAAATTTAGGGAACTTGTGGCTACTTCAGTGCTGCTGGGTTGTTGTTGCTTCAGCACTGCATAATGCTGCAGTCATATGTTCTTCATTTTCAATCCTCCACCCATCAGCAGCTACTTACTTGTGATGGGAAGGGAGGAGAAAAAGGGAGAGATGGAGGAACAGGGAAGAGGGAAATCTTGCACATCCTTCCCAGTCCATGCCCCCCTCACTTGCTTTCCCTGACCCTGATACCCTCCATAACCCTTCCTGAACCCACAAGGATTGTGAATCTTTGGGGGGACAAATGACAAAATTGCATAGTGAAATCATGAAGCCCCCCTTTATAAATACATTGTGATGTACAATGTAAATGCGTAAAGAGTGGATCTTGCTTTGCAGTCTCAAAATGCATGTTTTGCCATTTTAACAACATTCTGTCTTTCTGTGGATGCCTTGTTTGGGGGAAGGGGCTTTTTTGGGGTAGTTTTGTGTCTGAGAAGAACCTACAGGCCATATTGAATTCCATGTATTTTTCTTGCTTCATCTTGGAGTTCCCAAACTGCTGAATTTAATAAATAATGTTTTTAGCAGTATGACTTCCACAGGCATAATAATCAAGTTTACCTTCTAATATACTAATAATCCTAAATGCTTTCCCAAAAACAAAAGTGAAGATTCCAGCTTTTCCAAATTATGCTGATGTCACTGAATCTATCTTCCTATGGTTTTTGTGGTTGGAAGATAATTTTTTGAAAAACTCACCTCAGGAACATATTGAGCTGGATCCACCTCAGCCTGTATCATGGCTACACAGTTTCAATGTTATGCTACCTTATGGCAAACCCTATTAAGCAGGGCTTAAGAAAGGAGGGAGGCTGTTCTTTGTAACACAAGAATCCTTTGCTTAATTATAGCAGTAAGTGGTAAATGTTGACAGTGAAGGGCTATTTCCAACAAGAAACTTGTTATATTCAAGTGTTATCTGACAGTGCATTGTATGACTTCATTAGCTTGAATGATTAAATTAACTCTTACAACTGACCTGAGTTCTGAATAGCAAAAACTGAACTATGGATAATCAAAGAGTTGTAATATGCCATCTGCAGGTAGAGGCTTCAGATCTGACCAGGGTAGGATTGAAAGGTATGTTACACACACCCCCACTCCCCAGTTTTAGAACTTTCTTATCAATACACATGTGAATTGGAATACATACATGGAAAGTCCATGATATTTGGAGGGCCCAAGGTAAAGTATATCATGTTACCCGAGGGACCATCTCATTCCAATTACATCAACCCATTTCACCTGGACAGTCAGGGAGACTGTGCTATGGACTCGGTTGATTACAGAATTTTGACAGATGGTGTCTAGAAAGAGAGCCTTCTTTGCCATTGCTCCAACCTTCTGGATTAACTTGCCTGCAGAGGTGAAGTTGGTCCCCACTCTTATGGCCTTTCAGAAGGATGTGAAGATTTGACGCTTGCAATTGGTACGGGAATCAAAGAGTGACACACTAAACTGGGTGTTGCTGATGGCTTGAGGATACTTAATTTTAGGAACCATGTCTATGTATCTGTATCTTCTGTTAAGGATTTAGTTTTGTTAACAATATTTTAAAATAATATAGGTAAAGGAAGAATTGGGAAAATATACAGAATATTAACTGAACTAGAAGATCAGGCAAAGGTTTAAAATTAATCTGGGAAACAGATTTAGGAGAAATAAATGATAAAGATTGGAAAAATATTTGGAGCAGAAGAATATATAAGAATATGTCAGTTAGAATTAAGGAAAATGGATATAAAGTGATATGGAGGTGGTACCTAACACCACGTAAATTAAATCAAATAGATGTTAAATATACAAATATTTGCTGGAAGTGTGAGAAAGAGATATGTGGTGGGATTCTAATAGCACACAAATGATATGGGACATGTTGTTTAGGGAAATTAAAGACTTTTGAAGGTAAATTTAAATATGTTACCAAGGATTGCATTACTGTTACCGGTGGAAAAACAAGATATACATGAAGCAAAAAAGGAATTGATTGTAAATTTGATAATGGCAACTAGATTAGTGATGGTTAAATATTAGAGGTGGAATTGGGTTATTCAAAGAAATGAGTGGTATAATGAACTATGGAATAAATGATAAATTAACAACAGAAATTAAATTTAAAAAAGAGATGATTAAAGTAAATAATTATAATGAAATATGGGATGATTTTATAAAAACAGTCTTGGTGGAAGGTGTTCTGGTTCCCAGAACCAAAAATGCTTCTCTAGTTCCAGAAATCATAAAGTTTTACTCAACGAAATGGTGGTTTAGAAAGATTTTATTTCCAGATAATCTAGCCAATTTACTTTGCTGAAAACTGGTCTGGTACAATCATTTCTGTCCATTTTCGTAGGTTTAAAAAAAGGAGTTCTTTCCCCATTCCAGCTCTACTGGTGGTTACAGATGTTCAGTCACGCGTGTTGCATAGTTGGTTAGAACAATGAAGCTACCCGCTTGGCCCCCAGCCAGGAAATCCTCTAATAAACTAAAGTCCACCCACTTAACTAGATAAGCATGGTATTCAATAAACAGTCAGAGTACAATTCCCATAAGGCATCTGTTGAGGAAATAACATTTAACCCTGTAAATGCTACATGTTCTTACATACAATGCTACTAAAAATGTTGTATTAACCCTATAAATGCTGAATACACTAACACAGTTCTTACTTCCTAAACTAGATATAAAATGGAGCAGCTGAATGTATACTGGTCCAGCACAGAAGGCAAAGGGAATAAACCTGCTCAAGAATATGCTGTGTTAGAGGGGATAAGGGCACAATTGAAATATATTGTATATTGTTAGTTGTTATATGGGAAGAAATATAGGTAATAAAAGTGGTCTCCAGGGGTGTGGGTGCACTGTAGTATTTGTATTTTTTAATATATTTTTATTTAGATTTATATGTATTATGTTTGTATTATTTGTATTTGAATAAAAGAAAATTTAAAAAAGAACTAGAGACCAATATGTCTACTAAACGTAGATTATAAATCTTTGCTTCAATAATAGTAGAAAGACTAAAGAGATTCTTGATTGAATTTATACATTCAGACCAAAATGGATTTTTACCAAAAAGACAAATAAAGAACAATTTAAAAATAATTTTAGACACATTGGAATATTACGAAATACACCCAGGGAAACAAATGGCTTTTATTTTTTTAGATGCACAGAAAGCCTTTGACAACATCAATTGGCAATTTATGGTTCAACAACTAAACCATATGGATTTTGGAGAAAATTTTATAAATATAATACAAACAATTTATCATAGACAAATGGCTAAAATAATTGTGAATGGAGATTTCACTGAGAGCTTCAATATTAAAAAAGGCACAGGAAAAGGATATTCATTATCCCCACTATTATTTATCTTAACTTTGGAAGTGTTGAACAGGAATGTTAAACAGGACCCATAAATCAAAGGAATGGAGATAAAAGATGAAAAGTACAAACTGCAAGCATTCGCAGATGACCTGGTATTTACATTGGAGGATCCTTTAGATACAAGTTCTAAATTATTAGCAAAGATTGAAGAATTTGGAGAAGTAGCAGGACTGAAAATTAATAGAGAAAAGACTAAAGTTATAGTTTAAAATCTCACAGATAAACAAAAAAAAAACAACTATCAGTAAAAACAGACCTGCAAGTAGTTAAGAAAGTTAAATACTTGGTGATACATCTAACAGCAAGATGTGCAACAATTAAAGAAGACAATTATGTAAAACTATTAAAACAAATAAAACTAGATTTGGAAAAATCTACAACTATCAATCCTGGGAAGAAAAGTAACGTTGAAAATGAACATTTTACCAAAACTACTCTTTTTATTTCAAACAATACCAATAAAAATTGACCAAAAAATTTGATGAATTAAATACATTGATGTTGAAATTTATCTGGCAAGGGGAAAAAGCAGAATCAGACTAAAAATGTTACAAGAAGCAAAAGAAAATGAAGGTTTTGACCTACCAGACTGGGTCTTGTACTATCAAGCAGCCACATTAGCATGGTTAAAAGAATGGATAACTCTTAGAAATAAGAGGTATGGGAAGAGCAAAATTCACAAATACTTTCAAAACCACTATGTAAGAAATGCACTGCTCTTGACATGAGAAAAGGTAAAATCAACTTACATGAAAACTTATATAAATCTAATTAAATTAAATTAAATTAAAATTAAAATATCAGGATAGATTTTGACAATGGAGGCATTTGTACACCCAGACTTAATCAATTATGAGAAACTTGTGACTTATGAAGAAATTTTGAATACTGATGAGAAACTACAAACTAAACAAGAATTGAAAGAACAGGACATTGAGCTATCATGGTGGCCACACCTGCAAATGCAAATGAAATATGAGAAAGATGCAAAAATATATGGTTTTTAAAAGACCAGACTTTCAGACCCCGTCCGACGAAGCACCCAAGGAGTGAAACCGGAACGGGAGCTGGTTCTTCTAAGCCGTGTTTATTATCCACATAAACGTTCGCTCAAAGACAGATGAAGTCAGCGTTGACTTTACAGCACAGTCAACGCTGGTTAAATAGCCGGCAAGGCCGACTCCCACCACCACACCCTACTTTGCACCACCACGCCCCCACCCTACTTAAACCCCGCCTCCCATGGTCCCCTCCTTTTGGCTCCCGTCCCACCACCAACGCAGTCGGTAAGTTACCCCCCAGCCTAAGCCTCCGTCTTTTCCCCCAGGTTCCTGCCATGACTCTTCATTCCCCTCACCACCCCAGACCGCCGTGAGCTGCTCGCTAAACCCCCTCCCGACCCGCCGGTTGTCTCCGTCACTCCCTGACCCGCCCAGGCACCCATTCCTGTCCTGCGGCTCAAGCGCCGGGCAGCCACCACCCAGTCCTTCGCACGGCCCCTTCCCGGCCCGTAAGCAGTCCCTGTAGCCCGACTGGCTGGTCCGCGGCCTCCCCAGCTGGGAGGCGGCCCGCTGCTGCACCGTTCTTCTTGCTGGCCCATTCCCCGATCCGTCGGGATGGCGTGGGCGTGGCCAATCGTCTCTGGCACCCGGCAGCATGGAGAAGAGGCGAGGGAGCCTGCGAGCGACCTCGCGGCCCGGTGGGTCGCTCCGTGCGGTTACCGGGTCGCTGGGGAGGACCTCGTGCTGACCCGGCTCTCCAGGAGACGACGGGTGACGGCAGGTAGCTTTGGGGCCCGGTGGGTTGCTGCGGGTCGACGGCCGGCGGCGGGAAGTTTTGGGGCCTGGTGGGTTGCCGCGGGTCGACGGGCGCTGGCGGGAAGCTTCGGGGCTTGGTGGGTTGCCGCGGGTCGACGGGCGCCGGCGGGAAGCTTCGGGGCTTGGAGGGTTGCCGCGGTCGCCAGAGCGCTGGGGAGGGCCGAATGCCGTCCTGGCCCTCCGGGAGATGACGGGCGCCGGCGGGAGGCTTCGGGGCCTAATGGAGCGCTCTGCGTGAGTCTGGCGACGCGGTGAGTCACCCCGCGGCCGCGGCCCGTCCGAATGTCGGGCGTGCTCGGCCCGACATGCCGCCCCCCCTACCAAGGGTCCTCCTGCAGATGTAGAAAACAGGGTTATAGCATCATTCACTGTGCACACACCCCCAGAACCCCCACCCCCCGGCCTGCCAGGGTGGGCTCGGTGGAACGCCCGGATCAAACGGGGAGCATGGACGTCCTCCCGCGACACCCACGTTGCCTCCTCCACCGGGTACCCCTTCCACCGAAGGAGGTATTGTAGGGCGCCCCTCCGTACTCTGGAGTCCAAGACCTCTTGCACCTCATATTGGTCGGCGTGGACTGGCCCGGGACCCCCCTCCCCTGTTGCCGCGGTAGCCGCTGGAGCAGGTTTCAGCAGGCTACTATGGAACACCGGGTGGATCTTACCCAAAAACTTAGGCAACCGTAGCCGCACCGTCACCGGGTTTACCACCTGCACCACCCGGAACGGCCCGAGGTATTTGGGTCCTAGCTTACGGCACGGGACCTGTAACCGTATATACTTGGTGGACAAGTACACCAGGTCCCCCACCCGCGGTGTAGCAAAGGGTTTCCGTTTCTTGTCCGCCTGTGCTTTGGTCGCCATGGCGGACCGCTCCAACGCTTCCTTCGCCGCCCCCCAGGCAGCCGTGATCTGATGCATCCAGTCAAGCGGGGAGCACGGAGTCGCCTCCTCCTGAGGGCATTCACTGAAAGGAACGAACTCGTGACCAGTGACCACTCGATATGGAGAGAAGCCAGTACTGCTGTGCACTGCGTTATTGTATGCGACTTCAGCAAGCGCTATCAGGTCTACCCAGTCCGTCTGCCGGAAAGAAACATAGCTCCGCAAATAGCGTTCTACAGCAGCGTTGGCTCGTTCTGCAGCCCCGTTGGTACTGGGATGATAGGCGGTACTCAATCCCTGGGACGAGCCGATACGACGCAGGAACTCTCTCCAAAACCGGGCTGTGAATTGCACCCCTCTATCCGAAATCACACGCCGCGGCACTCCATGCAGTCGATATACGTGCGTGAGGAACATCCAAGCTAGACGCCGGGCTGATGGTAACCCCCTACACGGGACAAAGTGTGCCTGTTTCGAGAACAGGTCAACTACTGTCCAGATAACGGTGTGACCCTTACTCTCTGGGAGGTCTACTACGAAGTCCATGGCGATGTCCTGCCAAGGCCGGGTCGGGTCAGCTACCTGTTGCAACAACCCCAAGGGCTTCCCAACTTGGGGCTTTGTGGTGGCACAAACATGGCAACGCCGTACGTACTGCTCGATGTCGCTCTTCATGCGAGGCCACCAGAATTGACGACGTGCCAGGTGTAAGGTTTTCACAAACCCGAAATGTCCCACCTGTTTGGCGTCGTGACACCCATGCAGAACGCGTGGCCGCACGGTTTCGGGCACGTACAGTCGTGTTCCATGCCACGCTAATCCGTCTCGCATAGTCAATAGTCCCGGATTAGCCCGCAACCAGGCGTCCTCCTGCAAGGTCCTTTGGATGGCCTGGTTCAAATTCTCCTCCGATACCTGTCTAGCACTCTCCGATCCAACCCCCTCGGTTGCCAGTGTCGGGATGAGTGCCTGCACCACCTCCTCCCTCTTGCTGTCATACTGAGGCATGCGTGACAAGGCATCTGCCAGAAAGTTCCGACCCCCCGGCACATACTTCAGCACAAAACGGAAACGACGGAAGTATAAGGCCCATCGGACATGTTTAGGCGACAAGCGACGAGGGGTTTGTAGGGCTTCCAGGTTTTTATGGTCCGTCCACAGTTCGAACGGACGGGAGGCCCCCTCCAGAAGATGTCGCCAGGTTTCCAAAGCCCAACGGACCGCATAAGCCTCCTTCTCCCACACCGCCCAGGCCCGCTCGGTGGGAGTCAGTTTCTTAGAGGCATAAGCACACGGCTGCAGGACCCCGGCACTGTTCCGTTGTAGGAGGACGGCCCCAAGAGCAACATCGCTCGCATCCGCCTGTACGACATAAGCCAGCTTGGGGTCGGGATGTCTCAAAACGGGCTCTTTAGCAAAGAGGGACTTCAATTCCTCGAACGCCCGCTGACACGCGGTGGACCACTCCAATTTCAACCCCGGACGCGGGCGTGTCTTCAACTGTCGTGTGCGCAGTAGATCTGTTAACGGCAGGGCGATAGCTGCGAAACGTGGGATGAATTGTCTATAAAAGTTGGCAAAGCCAAGGAAACTCTGCAACTGTCGCCGGGTCTGCGGAGCCTGCCACTGTTGAATGGCTTGTACTTTTTTGGGGTCCATCTCCACCCCCGCCGCCGATATACGATACCCAAGGTAGTCCAGCTGGGCCTTATGGAACTCGCACTTGGACAATTTAACATAGAGCTGCGCTTCCAGCAGTCTTGACAACACCTGCCGCACAAGAAGCACGTGCTCCTCCAACGTGTCCGAGTAAATCAGGATGTCGTCCAAGTATACCAAAACACCCTGATACAGGAACTCATGCAGGACCTGATTGATCAATTGCATGAACACAGCGGGAGCCCCCTGTAGGCCAAACGGCATCACTCGGAACTGGAAACTGCCAAGAGGACAATTAAACGCGGTCTTCCATTCATCCCCAGCTTTGATCCTCACCCGGTAATAGGCTTCCCTGAGATCCAACTTAGTGAATACCCGGCCTGTCGCCAACTGGGCCAGCATGTCCTTCATCAAAGGAAGGGGATAGAGGTGCTCCACGCACACCGCATTAACCCCCCGGTAGTCCACACATAAGCGCAAGCCCCCATCCTTCTTTTCACGAAAAAGAACTGGCGCCGCCACCCGGGACCGTGCTGGTTGAATAAATCCTCTTTCCAAGTTCTTATCTATGTACCGCCTTAACTCCTGCATCTCTTTTGGAGACATGGCGTACATACGGGGCTTAGGTAGTCTGGCCCCAGGTTCGAACTCAATAGCACAATCTGTCGGCCGATGGGGTGGTAACGAATCGCACTCCCGCTCATCGAAGACGTCCATTAAATCCGCGTAGTCCCGGGGTACATGCACCTTTGAATCACCCGTGACCCCACAAGCCTTCTCCCGCGTCCCCGTGTCCTCCGGCCCCAGAAAGGAATGGTGGAGAGGGGGCTCGGGGCCCAGACCCACCCGAAGATGGCGACTACCCCCCTCCCACCAAATCGTGGGGCCCCATTTATCAAGCCACGTAAGGCCCAGAATGAGAGCTTCAGTCATAGAGGGCACCACAACAAACCGCAAAACTTCCCAGTGGGCCCCCAATTCCAGCCGGACAGGTTCGGTGACGTGGGTGATAGGAGCCCCCCCAAGGAGCGACCCATCCACTTGTTGGAAACGCAGAGGGGTTACCAGTCGTTGCAACCGGATACCCACCGCAGCCACTGTTTTTCGGTTGATAAGACACCGAGTGCTCCCCGAATCAACCAAAGCCTTAACCGCCCGCCTTTGCCCGGACACGGGGCTCACCAACACCACGGGAAACACAAAAGGGCACACCGGAGCGCTTACCATCGGATCATCCTCCAGCTCCAAATCCTCAAGGTCTTCCGTTGGCACGATCTGGGTAGTTACGGGCCCGGTTGCCAAAGGAGGTGTCGTGTCCCGACGGCTGTCGTCTGCGGCTTGGTATGCAGTTCGGGACCGCTCCGAGGTCTTCCTAGCAGGCAAAGCCCGTGTCGAAGTTGCTGGAGGAACCATCCGGGCTGGCGGGAGCGGGCATTCAGCCGCCCGGTGACCCGGCTGGTCACATCGGAAACACCTAATACCAGGACGTGGTGGTGGTACAGGGTTGGCCTTGGTCACCGGCAAGCCGGGCCGCTCCTCCACTCTCACCCTTTCAGCCGGCCGCCGGGCCCAGGTCACCCCCTCTGACCTTCCTCGATTGTCCTGCAAACCAATGTCCAGCTCAATGGCCACCCGGAACCAGTCCTGCAGTCGGGCCGGAACCCCTCTTACCACACAAGCTCGTCGTAAAGCACTATCCAGTCCGGCCTTAAAGTGGTGCACAAGAAGGCGTTCAGGCCATGACCGCAGCCTCCCGGCCACCTTCCGGAACTCCCCAACGTAGCGTACTGCCGGTCTTCCTTGTTGGCGCAGATCCAGCACTTCGGCCTCGGCACGAAGCACCCGAGAGATATCCTCAAAACGGGCCCGTAAAGCGTCCAGGAAAAGACCAAGGTCCCCGAGCTCACGGGCATGGTCGCCGTATAGATCAGCCGCCCAGGCCGCAGCCTCTCCTTGTAGACACGCTGTGACAGCCACTACCATCGCCCACTGGGACGTATAGGCCGGGCCGTATTGGTCCATGTGATTGATCACCTGCCCCAGAAACATTGCCAGGCGGTCTGGATGACCATCATAGACCACGGCCAGGGGCGGAGGACCCCACGCCAGCCCTTGGCCCCAAGGACCCAGCGGCATCCCCAGGGCCGGAACCCCCCCATCTGGTCGTAACGGCCGCTGTCTTGGTCTTCCGGTTACGCTGTCCCAGGGAGTCGTGCCGCTTGGTACCGCCGTAGTGGGAGCCGAAACCCCGGGACCTCTGGGAACCTCAGGCTGGCGAGCTGACCCCTGGTATCTTGGGCTGTCCACACGGAAGCGGGGTGGGCTAGGCCGCCGAGCGAGGCCACTTGGGAGGGACCACTGCCCCTGGTCAGCCTCATCTGGCACGGACCAAAGCCCAGGCTCCCGACCCCTCACTTCCCCGAACCGCTCTCTGAGAACCTCCATAGTACGGTTGCCCGGAACGGTGGAGTAACTCCATTCTTCACCGCTGTCCTCCATGAAACACCGCTCCCTCCACTCAGTAGACGCACCTTTAGGCCGGTTCATCAAGCCTTGGTCGGGTCCTCGCTGATCCCCCTCGGAATAGGTCCACCGATCGCTGCTGCGACCCCGCACTGCAGCCTCCTGAGGCCTCGGACCAGGGCCTTCGAGTGGAGGGGGTTTTTCCTTCCGCCGCACCGAGGGCAACGCCTCCTCCCCCACCTCCACCGACTCCAAGAGCCCAGCCGCTGCTCCAGCCTCCTCCTGCTGCTCCTCGGCCAGTGGTGCAGCATCCTCCGTGCCTTCTGCCATAGCAAACTTCCGAGGGAAGAACTCCCCGCAAAGAAAGAAAAAGCAACGCTGACTTACTTTCAGACCCCGTCCGACGAAGCACCCAAGGAGTGAAACCGGAACGGGAGCTGGTTCTTCTAAGCCGTGTTTATTATCCACATAAACGTTCGCTCAAAGACAGATGAAGTCAGCGTTGACTTTACAGCACAGTCAACGCTGGTTAAATAGCCGGCAAGGCCGACTCCCACCACCACACCCTACTTTGCACCACCACGCCCCCACCCTACTTAAACCCCGCCTCCCATGGTCCCCTCCTTTTGGCTCCCGTCCCACCACCAACGCAGTCGGTAAGTTACCCCCCAGCCTAAGCCTCCGTCTTTTCCCCCAGGTTCCTGCCATGACTCTTCATTCCCCTCACCACCCCAGACCGCCGTGAGCTGCTCGCTAAACCCCCTCCCGACCCGCCGGTTGTCTCCGTCACTCCCTGACCCGCCCAGGCACCCATTCCTGTCCTGCGGCTCAAGCGCCGGGCAGCCACCACCCAGTCCTTCGCACGGCCCCTTCCCGGCCCGTAAGCAGTCCCTGTAGCCCGACTGGCTGGTCCGCGGCCTCCCCAGCTGGGAGGCGGCCCGCTGCTGCACCGTTCTTCTTGCTGGCCCATTCCCCGATCCGTCGGGATGGCGTGGGCGTGGCCAATCGTCTCTGGCACCCGGCAGCATGGAGAAGAGGCGAGGGAGCCTGCGAGCGACCTCGCGGCCCGGTGGGTCGCTCCGTGCGGTTACCGGGTCGCTGGGGAGGACCTCGTGCTGACCCGGCTCTCCAGGAGACGACGGGTGACGGCAGGTAGCTTTGGGGCCCGGTGGGTTGCTGCGGGTCGACGGCCGGCGGCGGGAAGTTTTGGGGCCTGGTGGGTTGCCGCGGGTCGACGGGCGCCGGCGGGAAGCTTCGGGGCTTGGTGGGTTGCCGCGGGTCGACGGGCGCCGGCGGGAAGCTTCGGGGCTTGGAGGGTTGCCGCGGTCGCCAGAGCGCTGGGGAGGGCCGAATGCCGTCCTGGCCCTCCGGGAGATGACGGGCGCCGGCGGGAGGCTTCGGGGCCTAATGGAGCGCTCTGCGTGAGTCTGGCGACGCGGTGAGTCACCCCGCGGCCGCGGCCCGTCCGAATGTCGGGCGTGCTCGGCCCGACACAGACAACATTAGACCAGATACTATTGACATCAGATGACAAACTAATTAAGAAACTTTCTGTTAAATTTAAATTTCTGTTAAATTTAAAGATGGAAGATGAACAAGTTAAAGAAACAATGATAACTTGGGCAAAAAAATGTAGAGTTAGAAAAATGGCAAAACATATGGGAAAGAAATTACAAAATAATGAGGTCAACTACTTACAAAGAAAATTTATATAAAATGTTCTATAGATGGCACTTACCACCTGCAACATTAGCAAAAATATTTAAAAACGTGTCTACCAATTGTTGGAAATGCAAACAAAATCCAGGCATGTATTATCATCTTTGGTGGACATGCCCTAAAGCAAAGAACTATTGGTCAAAAATGCATAGGTGGCTAGAAAAGATGATAGGAACACATGTAAACTATAAACAGGAATTATTTCTTTTAGGCATAATATCAGAAAATTATGATAAGAAATTGTATACTTAATACTACATATATTAACAGCAGCAAGAATTATATTTGCTCAACACTAGAAAAATGAAGAAATACCATCTGAAGAAGACATAATTTACAAAATTTTGGACTGTGCAGAAATGGATAGGCTCACATTGAAAATGAAGGGGATTCAGAATACTTTCAAATATGGGATTTTTTTTAGAAAAATGGAATATTTTGTTAGAAAAATGGAATACAGGGTAAGAATGTCCTTAGGGAGAAGGGCGGCATATAAATTTAATAAATTCAATTCAATTCAATGGGAATTGTATTACTATTAATGTTAAACACATAAACCCAGACAATGTGTTGCTTATTAAATACTAAGATTGTTACTGTAAAAAATTAATAAAATATAAATAAAAAAATAGGATGGATTGCCTCTTTATTTGTTTATTTTTATATAATTCAAATAGAGAACAGAATGTTTGTAACTCGGGGTTGAACTGTGGAATCCTTGGTACTCTTGGAGTTTGATTCTTTGCTTGCAGATGTTTTATTAGCTAACTAGGTAACATAATCAGTGAGACTGAGTGTGTGGTTTGCTTCCTGTTCATATATGGTAGCTTGTCCTTTCAGGGTTAGGGAGTATGTGGTTTTCTCCTTGGTTGTTCCTTGATACCATTTTCTGCTTCATTATTTGTCTAGCGCTAGTCCTTGCTTATCAGGGCATTGTGTGCTGGTAAAGATGGACACACACCCTCTTTTTTTTTTACTTTTTTTTACCCTTGGGATCTCCTGTCATGTTCTTCAGTAGTTCTATTGCAACTGTTTTGATACTTGACATCTACATTTATTATTAGAGGGATTGTTTCTTCTGATTGTTATATTTCCCCCCTTCCTTGTATTATCTGTTGCTACAACCTAACTGCTGATAAAGTAGGAAAGACAATTTCCCATCCATGATGTTTGTGAGGGACCACAAGGATTTGGAACCATATCAGACTATATAAGTTCTCTGTGTAGAAAAGATCACTGATAGCCCTTTGATAACAAGACTATAGCCATTTATGAATTTTCTATTAAAATCTGGCGCGTACCTGCAGTGTAGAAAATAGATTAAGAGGCAGGAAAGAAAAAGAAATGTGAAAATACATTTTGTTTTTGTTCAGCTATCAGAATTTTATGGCCAACTTGTGAAGCAGGTCACCTGAAAAGACCTATAACTTTAGGGAATTCTGCCATAGCTGCAGGGCATGTCTGGACAAAAAAAGAGACTTTGTTCCCATTTTAGCCAGAAAATCTCACATTTGTCAGCTCTGAGCCTCGGCTTGGACATCTGCTCTCTTATCCTTTTGTCAGGAACACGTCAGGACTAGCCTACTATGACACTTTTTATCAGCTCCAGAAACTCCTCATTTTTCACTAAACATATTATTTTCTCTCAGCTGTGTGCATGCTTTGAAAAATATAGTTAATGTTCATGTTCCTGCTATGACAAGCCAAGGATGAGGAAGGCAAAGCACACAGAACTGCCATATTGCATGCAGACTACAGCAGATTGTGATCTCTCTTTTGCCCAGAGTAGGACCACTTTAATATTTATCATGGCAGTAATTCATGAAGCAACAGAATGATCTGCTTAGAATAACTAGATTTATCAATGAATCAGGGACTTCCCCAATGTAGAGGTAGGGAAAGATGACTAGTAAAACCACATCTAAAATACTGCATCCAGTTTTGGTCAACACATTACAAAAAAGATGTTGAAAAAGTGTAAAGAAGAACAACTAAAATGATTAAGGGCCTGGAGACCAAAACATATGAAGAATGGTTGCAGGAATTGGATATGCCTAGTCTAGATAAAGGAAAACCTAGGGGTGACATGACAGCAGTGTTCCAGCAGCCACAAAGAAGAGAGAGTCTACTTATTTTCCTTAGCACCAGAAGGCAAGAAACAATAGATGGAAACTAATCAAAGAGAGAAACAACCTAGAACTAAGGAAAAACTTCCTAATAGTGAGAACAACTAACCTGTGGAATAGCCTTCAGAAATTGTGGATATTGCATTACTGGTGGTTTTTAAGAAGAAACTGGACAACCACATGTCTAAAATAGTATTGGGTCTTCGGCTTGAGTAGGGGGTTGGACTAGAAGACCTCCAAGGAGCCTTCCAGCTCTCTTCTGTAACTAACTAATTAATCTTATGAGATTGTGGTCTAAAGAATTTATGACATAGGGACAAAGGTTTTTAAACCCAGTTTTACATCAGGCAGGTTAGAATGTGGGAAAGGGTAGTTGGATTGCATACTTTTCCTCTTTTGTTCAAGCAAATCATTGATAACATTTCTTATTCTGTTCTCAACATAACCATTCTCATTGCCTTGAACTAATATGACAGAACATGGTAGCCTTTTCTGTTATTAACATGAAGGCCAATCTTCAAGCTCATGAATTTCCTTTCCTGCCTATGGAGATGAGGGCCACAATATCCAGTGGACCCTGAAATATAACTTTAAGGCCTTGGTACTGTACCATAAAGAGCATAAAATAGATCTATATAAGTATATTCAAAATGTAGAGAGATATTTTCCAGTTTCTAATAGCATCAGTGATAAGAATCAATTAAGTAGTGGAAGTGAATTTCATTTAAATCTACTGGTATCTGTTTAAGCAGGTAATTTAAGTATTTTAAGGGGTTACATTTCGCACATACTGTATTGCTAAAGAGATCATTAAAATGTCATATTATTCCAAATATTTTAGTGTCAGTTATATTTGTTGTTAGTTGCAAAGTCGTGTCCAACCCATCGCGACCCTATGGACAATGTTCCTCCAGGCCTTTCTGTCCTCTACCATCTTCTGGAGTCCATTTAAGCTCAGACCTACTGCTCCAGTGACTCCATCCGCCACCTCATTCTCTGTCATCCCCTTCTTCTATTGCCCTCAATCTTTCCCAGCATTAGGCTCTTCTCCAGTGAAGCTTTCCTTCTCATTAGGTGGCCAAAGTACTTGAGTTTTAGCTTCAGGATCTGGCCTTCTAAAGAGCAGTCAGGGTTGATCTTCTCTAGGACTGACCGGTTTGATCGCCTTGCACTCCAAGGGATTCGCAGGAGTCTTCTCCAGCACCATAGTTCAAAGGCTTCAATTCTTTGGCGCTCAGCCTTTCTTATGGTCCAGCTTTCACTGCCATACCATACATTGCAACTGGGAAGACCATAGCCTTGACTATACGCACTTTTGTTGACAGGGTGATGTCTCTACTTTTTAGTGTGCTGTCTAGATTTGACATGGCTTTCCTCCCAAGGAGCAAGCGTCTTTTAATTTCTTGGCTACAGTCCCCATCTGCAGTGATCTTGGAGCCCAGGAAAATAAAATCTGTCACTACCTCCATTTCTTCCCCATCTATTTGCCAGGAATTGAGAGGGCCGGATGCCATGATCTTGGTTTTCTTAATGTTTAGTTTCAACCCAAGTTTTGCACTCTCCTTCTTCACTCGCAACAAGAGGCTCTTTAGTTCCTCTTCACTTTCTGCCATTAGAGTGGTATCATCTGCATATCTTAGGTTGTTGATGTTTCTTCCGGCAATCTTAATTCCAACTTTTGATTCATCTAGCCCTGCCTTTCTCATGATGTGCTCTGCATATAAGTTAAATAGGTAAGGCGACAGTATACAGCCTTGCCGGACTCCTTTCCCAATTTTGAACCAATCAGTGGTTCCGTGTCCAGTTCTCACTGTTGCTTCTTGGCCCGCATATAGGTTTCTGAAGAGACAAATAAGATGGTCTGGTATGCCCATCTCTTTAAGGACTTGCCACAGTTTGTTATGATCCACACAATCAAAGGCTTTAGCATAGTCAATGAGTCAGTTATATAGCTTTAAACAAATATGTCCTGAGATGATATGCATGTACAAACATTTTTGTGTTAAAAATTTACCAGTTATTAAAATAAGCTTTGACTAAATATATTCAGATATGAAATAAGCCAGGTATAGATTGATCAATATATTTCTGGGTTCAACTAATAAAATGAGGTTGAATTGGAACAAAGAGAAGCTTAATTAATGTAGAAAGCATTAACATTAATGGATGCTACAGTCATAGGATGAGGTAATGGCCATTTTTAGATAGGTTTACAAGGGATTTTTTTTTTAAAGTCAGTTGATTGCTATCAGTCATAATACTTCTATAGAGCATGTTTGTCTTGAATGCCATTTGTTGGGATTCCAGAGCAGCAGCTGTTACTGATTATCTTGAAAACAGGATGCTGGACTAGATAAATCCTGGGTTTTATCATTCCCAGCTATCCTTGCCTTTTTAATATATTTATCTTCTCTTCAAAGAAAAAATGAGGATGAATTAATATTGTTAATTATTATTTTGTTACGTTTATAAAATAAAAGAAGTTTCTTGTTAATCTTGCCTAAGAATGTTAAGGAATTTATATGTGTGTATATCTGAATATGTGAATAATTGTGATTTCTGGTGTGGACCAAACAAGACCTGTCCTCCAGGAAAAACATGAAAATCAGAGGTGTCATTATGTTCTAGAATTCATGCTTCTAATTTTGCAATGCAGTCTTTGGTTAAAAAAAAATCAAAGTAATAAGACTTATGCAGGATAAAGAAATCCCACGTTTCATGTGGCACATAAAGGGCTGCACTTCAGACTCAGGCAAGTCCATTCCTGTTTTGAATTCAGGAAAGTTAAACTTCAGATGAATGCCTTAAGTATATACATGAAAGAAAGAAATTTTTGTTCCCACTTACTATTATGAGCCATGGTGGTGCAGTGCTTAGAATGCAGTGCTGCAGGTGAACTCACTGCTCACTTCAGGAGTTCAGTCCGGACCGGCTCAAGGTTGATGTAGCCTTCTATCCTTCTGAGGTCAGTAAAAGAGGACCCAGATTGTTCAGTGCAATATGATGACTCTGTAAACTGCTTAGAGAGGGCTGTAAAGCACTATGAAGTAGTAGATAAGTCTAAGTACTATTGCTACTGCTAAATAAAGACCAACATATTAAACATTCCAGATTGCCACAAATTCCATCTTTTCTTGGTTTCTATGAAAACCTCCTCCCTGTGCATGTCTGTGCATTCATATAAAATAAAAAAATCCACCATGGCTTTTATTTATTCATTTTAATAATTTATTAATTTAAATACTTATAGTCAGGGCTTTTTTTCTCATACAATGCTCAGAACGGAGTTCCGGCACCTTTTTTGGATGGAACCTTGTAGGGTAGGCAAGGCGGGTTGTATGACATGTGTGAGTTCCGGCACCTTTTTCTTTTACAAAAAAAGCACTGCTTATAGTTCATCCTCTATCCAAGTATGTCTTAATTTTTTTTTCAGAACTTCTTCCCACTTTAAAAAATAATGGAGGACCCCAAAAGAGTTTTTGTTTGTATGCTTTATATTGGTTGGTACTTATCATATTAAATATTAAATTAATGCATTTGTTGAATACTTATTTATTGAATGATATAAAACATCTTCATTAATAATATTAAACCAATTAGATATTAACACAAATAAAATATTTTACATGAAATAAAACTAGAAAAGAGGCATGGAAAAACAAAACATTATATGACCAGTGCATAAAAAAAATAGCAGGGAAAACAGATAATAAAAAAGACCTGGCAATGGCTAAGAGCAGGAAAGTTGAAAAAAGAGGCAGAGGTGCTAATTCTGGATGCAAGACCAAGCCTTAAGAACAAATGTGTACAAATCTAGAATTAAGAAGACAGCAATGGGTAGCAAGTGTCGCCACTGCAAAGAAGCTGAAGAAACAGTGGATCACCTGATTAGCTGGTGCAAGAAGATCCCATAGACTGACTATAATCAGTGGCATGACAAAGTAGCAACAATGATGAATTTGAAGATCTTCAAGAAATACAATTTGCCTGCAAACAAGAACTGGTGGGACCATAAAATAGAGAAAGTAATAGAAAATGAAGAAGCTAAAGTGCTCTGGGACTTTAGACTTCAAACAGGCACCTGCCAAATAACACTCTAGACTTAACAATTATTGATAAGAAAGACAAAAAAGTCTATACAGTGGATGTGGCAGTAGCTGGGAACAACAAAATAAAGGAGAAGGAATTGGAGAAGATAACAAAATACAGAGATCTGTAAATAGAAATAGAACAATTGTGGCTAAAGAAAGCAAAGGTAGTACCAATAGCAATAGGCCTCTTGGGTACAATTTCAAAATAAACTGGAGCACCACTTGAACACCATTAGCACTGACAAAAATGCCATTGGTTAATTGCAAAAGGCAGCTTTACGACCTGCAACTACCTTTTACACCATCAAACATTAATATATGACTATCCCAGATCCTTGAAATCTGGGAAGGACTCAATAGGAAGATAAAAATGCCAAATGCAGTCTGAACACCTGGTTGACTGTGCAGTAAACCATAAAAATAATGATAAGGGTAACCTTCTTCTAATTTTTGCAAATATCTCCAATATCTAGCAAATAATTTTGATTTTGTTGACCCCTGGAATGAACTTGGAAGATTCCCAGGCATCCTTGGACCACACTTTCAGCAATGCTGTTCTGTCCTAATGCTCTCAAGATAATTGAAAGTGATTTTTGTCCTAGAAAATAAAGTGAAATAGCAAATTAATGGGTCTTTCCATTGAGTAATACTGGTATAAAATTTGATCAACACGAATCAGATTTCTTGTTTGTTTGTTTTTCAGTGAGCTTTTAGATAGAAGGCACCATCATTTGATTTTGTATACTGACACAGGGATCTCTTATTTTTTTTCTCTAAAGCTCAGTTTCTGCATGATTTGACAAACAAAAGATGTCCTTCTTACACAAATTGTGATGAGATTGTCTGCTGTTATCTTTCAGGATTTGGCCCTTGCACTAGAAATCTCAGAAAAGCACTGAGAACAATAAAATATTGTGATTTTGATCACTAAAATATATATTTATTGATGTTTATTATCAAATTTAATAATATCATTGAAGATGCTATTATTTATTTATTAATCAAATTTAAATAGCCACACCTCTCACCAAACCCAGATGTGGATGTAGTGCGCAGTTTGAAGTCACCTACTATGTCAGAGTCTGCATAGCCAAGGATTGAACCTGGAGTCCTCTTCATGCAAATAACACCTTCTGCATAGATGACAATATATCTATCTATATATATTATCCATTAAATGGCTCATTAAAATGTCAACAAATTAAAAAAACATGGACATTTAATCATAATCCAGATTTTGAAATTGATATTCTATATACAGTAAAGCAATAACTCTACTCAGAAGCAAAATGACAGGAAAGTGTTGCTAATAGATGAAAGTGTGAGATCAAATGATCTTCACATTGATCTGAATGAAATAGCTTCCAGGTTAAATGTCTTTTTAATTGCACCTCATGCATATTTGAAAGATTCCAGCTTTATTCATCCCAATAGCTGTTCTGTTTTTAATAGACATGTTAATGCTTTCCTTTTGATTTTATATTATACTTATGGATATAGGTTGATCACAGCTTTTGACACTGAGGGCTCTCTAATGGATTGTATGGCTAAGATTCTTTGAAGCTAGAAAGGTTATGGTGAAATTGCACACACACACACACACACACACACACACACACACACACACAAATGAGGTGCTATTATTAAAACCGCTGGCCGAGCATACAAAATGATCCAAAGGTGGCACTTTATACAGCTATGTTCTTGACCTCAAAAATGCCTTCAGAAGGCTCAAATCTTTATAGTGCTTTACTGGCCTCTTACATTAATTCACTGTGAAAGCTGAAGTGGTTTGCTATATAATCACAAGAGACTAGAAATCCTTGAGGTTTCCTTTGGGACAGAGCTGGATGGGCACGAAGGACTATTCAGCTGAATGCTATTTTCCCATTTTCCTTTGCATTGATACCAACTCTTGAATGAAAGAACAAGACAATTTGGTATAGCATCTGAATGAAAATTTCAAAAAATTACTGAATTATGTTACTTTATCTTGATTATTATATACATATTTGAATGGTATGAGAATTTGGCACAATACCTTACTCTTCAATGCCTATTTTTCTTTTTCTTCACTTTTTTAAAAGTATTTTTTCTTCCTATATTTCACCATTGCTAATCTAAGAAAGAATCCCTGAGACTTTAATGCTTTACAAGGAGGACATGATTTATTAATTTGCATTTGAAATAACAATTGCCATCGGGAAGAATCAGTGGAAAGCTTTAATTATGTGGGAAACTCAATGCCTCAATACATCATACTCCTATCCAAAATTCTGAAATTGCAATCCCCCCCTCTCTTTTTTATTTCTAGAAACATTGAAGAAGGTTGGGGTTCTCAGAGGATTCAGAAACCATATGTTATGAAACCTGGGATATAGCCAAGTAATTTTTCAAAGACTTTATGGTTTCAGACTGGCCAAGTCCAACATTTGGTCTCATGATTAGGAGAAATTGTATTCCTTTTGCTTAGCTCATTGTCTGTCTATGGCTCCAGAACTTGGGTCTACAAAATTTCCATTTGAAAATATGTAATAATTGTCTTAATTCTATCTTCTAATGACCCAATCCAATATGTGTATTTCTAGATGCCTAAAATATTTTTGCAGCCTCTGAAAAGTATAGTGCACATGACAATGATACAGAACATCACCAGAGGGAGTTTTTTTTAGAAAAAAAAGTTTTAAAGTTACTTCTTTTTTTTCTTTTTTTAAAAAAGCAATAAAATAGTTGTGTTAAAACTACTTGAGGTTCGACTTGTCTGCTTTATTGCCTGCCTGCTGCATATGCCAATAATAATAATAAATAAATAAATTGCCATATTAAAATTCAATAGTCTGTGGTACAATCTGGATTTCGTGGCTGCCAAAATAAAAGGAGATGGTGAAATGTGCCCTTGGGATCTTGTGTATCCTTCCATTCTTGTATGTGATATCCTGTGCTATTTGGAGACAAGACGCTTGTGTCAACATGATCTCACAGTTAAAACTTAATAAACTTAATAAACTTTCTAAGAGGACTATACTTTTCCCACTTGCAGAATATTTCAATGCACTGTGGAATGGTCCTAGGCCCCTTAACTATAGTCCAATTTCCAGCATTTCCTCCCCTCTTTCTTCTCTTTCCTCTTTCTTCTCTTGGCCTAGGAGAAAAATATGCTACAAACCTAACTGGATTATAAACACCCATTATGTTTTGTTACTTGCATGAGACCAAAATGACTTACCTAATTGAAACATGCATTTAGATATAAGTATGATGGATACTCATTCAATTCACTGAATCTCAAAAATGAAAGGAAAGGCAGCTTGGTTGTTTCAATGAACTCCTGACAAAAGGTGGATTAGGTATTGTTAAACCATTGTTGTATGTAGCACTAGGTAGATCTCAGCTATGGAATGACCTAGAGATCTAAGGACTTTCTACCTATACAGAGTTATTCCCAAAGTTAGTTGCAGTTGTATGGCCTTAAAATTGAATAAATAAATATATGTGTGCATACATACTGTCAGGACCCACCCCAATCCACGTCTTAGGAAAACAAAAACTCTTGGAGTCAGTTCTAGTCCAAAAGAAACTTTTACTAGGACATGTTTGGTTGTGGAAATACAAGACAGGACCTGGTATTGTTTTACAGATTGAAACTTTATAAAGAGTTCCTGGTTCAACCCCCCCTTCCCTCAACCCCATTTGATCAGCCCCCCATCATTTACTTCGTGTCATCCCTTTCGTGGGAAAAAGGGAACTTCGCATCTTTACGGTTATTGCCTTCTTCCTTTACAGATTCAAATGGAGACACAGGCCAGATGCCTTCTTCCCTAACCCTCCCCTTTGTACCCCCAGTTCAAAAGGTTTCCCTTGGTCTTTGAAATAACCTAAAGCAGGCTGAATCCACATCCGCTCCTCTTTCCTCGGGAGATGGCAGAATCCAGGGGGGGGAATAATGTTTTAAACATACATTTATGAATGTGATATAAATGGATTCTGACACATACATACTTAACTGAATCACAAATATAGATGGCCTCTATCAGCATGAATCTGTGGATCAAAAAATATATCTTCTATAGAATTATGTCATGAGCCCCTTAGAATAGGGAAATTTTGTACAACAGCTTCCTAAAAGTCATTACAGATAACAGCCAGTCAAAAAGGTAAAGGTTTTGCCAGTCCAGTCATTTCTGGTGCTTGGGGGCAGTGCTCATCTCTATTTCTTAGCTGAGGGAGCCAACTTTGTCTAAAAATATTTCTGTGATCATGTGACCAGCATGACTATATGCCCAGGTTCACAGAATGCTGTTACCTTCCCATCAAATTGGAATCTATTTATCTACTTTCATTTGCAATCTTTTGTGTCACTGCGTGTTTTTTAGTTTTGCCAGCTTCGCTCATTTCTAATTGTACATCTCTTTCTGCTCTGCATCTGTGTATTATCTTATCTTGTAACCATAGTGACTCCAGCTATGTCCAGCCAATGTTTTGGTTTTAAACTGTTTTGTGCGCAGGCCTAAAAAAGTTCTCACAGTTTCTGATTCACTTTCTCCTTCTACCTGATGAGAGAATGTCAGTCTAGGTCTTTTGTTTCCTCATTAAAAGTTTTACTATAGAATATGCCTTGGATTTCTTTTCTTTGATATTGACCATGCAAATGAACCACGGTCCATCCACCTCTGGTCGGACTGTTAATTGTTCCGCGACATTTTGAACTGCTAGGTGAGCAGGAGCTGGGGCAAGTAACAGGAGCTCACCCATCATATGGTGCTCAGGTCTCAAACCTAGGCAATAGCTTTCCAGTTTACAAGCTCAACTTTTTTAACTGCTGAGCCACCATGCCTCCTACCCACTCCAGTTAATAGCTTGCTTTTCTATAATACAAGTGGCTTCTAGCTTCATTGAAAATAAATGTTATTTTTATATCTTTCCTCACTTTGAAATCTCACAGGAACAATTTTTACTGACAGTATCAAAACTCAGAACCTGGCTGCATTGTTACAGATGCCTGAAGTTAGACTCTTTGACTAGCTTATTGCAATATTTACCGAGTATTCAGATCCACTCAGTGTTTATTTGTGGCCTTGTATTTTAATAAGCATTCTGAGAAATGCGTACATGTAGTCCTCAATTTATAAAACCAGAACTGAGCCAAAATTTCTGTGGTTAAGTGACACATTTGTTAAATGAGTTTTGCCGCATTTTATGATTTTTCTTGCTACAGTTGTTAAGTGAATTGCTGCAGTTGATAAGGTAGTAGGCTGGTTGTTAAGTGAATCTGCTTCTCCATTGACTTGGCTTGTCAGAAGGTTGCAAAAGAGGATCGCATGACCTTGGGATACAGCAACAGTCATAAGTGTGAACCAGTTGCCAAGCATCTGAATTTTGATCACATGATCGTGGGAATGCTTCAAAAGCTGTACTTGTGAAAAATGGTCATAAGTCACATTTTCAGTGCTGTAGTAACTTTGAATGGTCACTAAATAAACTGTTATAAGTCAAGGACTACCTGTATTTATTCTTCTCACTCTTGTATTTTCCACTGTCTGTAATATTATTTTCGAATATTCTAAATGAAGAGAAAAGATAGTTAAGACTACAATAGAACTTTTGGGATAGACTAGAATAGAAAAATCATCTTCACAATGTAAGATCCTCTGCAATAATTTATTTTATTTTATTTTATTAAATTTATATACCGCCCTATTCCCAGAGGACTCAGGGTGGTTTACAGGAAGATTAAAACAAACATACAAAAATTAAAATCAGACTAAAACAATTAATTAAATAGTCCCCGAAATTTAAAACTAAAGCCTAATAAAAATTAAAACCCCTCAGCCTGGGCCAGACAGCTGAAAGAACCAAGTTTTCAGGTCCCTGCGGAATGAGTGAAGGTCGGGGGCAGTCCTAAGTTCCATGGGGAGCTGGTTCCATAGGGCCGGCGCACCCACAGAGAATGCTCTTCCCCTGGGAATAACCCACCGGCATTCCCTATCCTGAGAAGGCCCTCCCTGTGGGAGTGCACAGGACGAAGGGAGCTTGATGCTGGCAGCAGGTGTTCCCTCAGATAACCTGGACCCAAGCCATTTAGGACTTTATAGGACATCACCAGCACCTTGAATCTCACCCGAAGGGCAACCGGAAGCCAATGCAGCTCGCGGAGTAGAGATGTTACATGGGAGTATCGGGAAAACCCCATCACAACTCACGCGGCCACATTCTGCACCAGTTGAAGCCTCTGAGTGGTCCTCAAGGGCAGCCCCATGTAGAGAGCGTTGCAGTAGTCTAAACGGGAGGTCACGAGCGCATGAGTGACTGTGCGTAGGGCATCTCGGTCCAGATAGGGTCGCAACTGGTGCACCAGGAGAACCTGGGCAAAAGCCCCCCTGGTCACGGCTCCTATGTGATCTTCAAAATTGAGCCATGAATCGAGGAGGACGCCCAAGTTGCAAGCCCTATCAATGGGGGGTAACACCTCACCCCCCATCATTAAAGTTGGAATAGTCTGGGTAACCCAAGATGCCAGTATGCACAGCCACTCAGTCTTGGCAGGATTGAGACGAAGCCCCACCCAGACCTGGACCGCCTCCAGGCAACGGGACATCATGGCGAGGGCATCACTGGGTTGGTTTGGTTTGTTGAACAGGAGGGGAGAGAGAACTGACCCCTGAGGAACTCCACAAAGGAGAGGCCTCGGGGAGGACCTCTGCCCTCCTGTCAACACTGACTGTGAGCGGCCCAGGAGATAGGAGGAGAACCACTGCAAAACAGTGCCTCCCATTCCCAACCCCCTGAGATGCCGCAGTAGGATACCATGGTCAATGGTATCGAAAGCCGCTGAGAGATCTAATAGGACTAGGACAGAGGAACAACCCCTGTCCCGAGCCCACCAGAGATCATTCACCAGCGCGACCAATGCCGTCTCCATGCTTTGACCGGGCCTGAAACCCAATTGGTACTGGTCCAGATAATCAGCTTCATCCAGGAACAGAGGAAGCTGATGCGCCACCACATTCTCAACAACCTTCGCCAAAAAGCGAAGGTTGGAGACCGGATAATAGTTATTTAAAACAGCCGGGTCCAGGGCAGGCTTCTTGAGGAGGGGTCTCACCAAGGCGGCGGGGAAGACACCCTCCTTCAAGGAAACAGTTATTACTGCCTGGAACCAGCCTTGTGTCTCCTCCTGAGCTGCATAAACCAACCAGGAGGGGCACGGGTCCAACAAACAGGTGGTGGAGCTCAGCCTCCTCCTCATCCTGTCCACATCATCAGGGGAAACAGGATTGAACTCAGTCCAGATAACACACTCAAGACCGTCCGATTCCTCCACATCAGACTCTGCCCAGTCAGAGTCCAAGCCGGTCCGGATCTGAGCGATTTTGTCCGTCAGATGATGACTAAACTCCTTGGCCCGCCCCTGTAAGGGATCCTCCCTCACCTCCTGGTTGAGAAGGGAGCGAGTCACCCTAAACAGGGTGGGCGATTATCTGCAGATGCGATGAGGTCAGCAAAGTAATTAGCCTTTGCCGTCCTCATCGCTGCAAGATAAGACCTTATAAAGATTCTTAACTGCAATCGGTCAGATTTGGATCGGCTGGATCTCCAACAGCTCTCTAGGGAGTCTATTCTCCAAAGCACCTGAAGGCAGGACAAGAAGCAACAGATGGAAACTAATCAAAGAGAGAAGCAACCTAGAAGGAGAAATTTCCTGAGTTAGAACAATTAATCAGTGGAACAACCTGTCTCCAGAAGTTGTGAATACTCCAACACTGGAAGTTTCTAAGAAGAGACTTAACAACTAGTTATTATTGGACAACTTGTTGTTGTTGTTGTTATCATCATCATTACCATTATCATTATCACCTACTCTTGAACAAGAACTGTAGAATAACTTTATACAGCCAAATTCACAGAAAAATACTTCAGGATTCAAGCATTATTAAGGTGGAATAGGTCCAACTATTTATCTGACTTTTAGGAGTCTTCTTGTAAGAATTTGTTACTGCTATATTTTATTTATTTTTAAATGTTCTTCAGTGTTGGTCAATTACATGAATAAAAAAACATTTGATTTAATTTGAAAACACTTAGTCTTGATAAATGTATTCTGAGTGTATTAAAGTGCTTACAAACCAGTCTCTTTATTATCTGTTCTACAATCCTCCCTGGTATTGAGGTCATACTAACTGGACTAACTCAGATCTTCCTGATAAAACACATATTTTCTTTCAACTGTTAAAGCAACACCCTTTTTTGAGCCACATCTGCCTGGAATCCTGAAAGAAGAGGGGTTTTTTTAATGAATAACCACATACACAAATTTGTAATAATTCTTCCAAATTATTGCAGGTTCTGGGCCTCCTGTTTGTACTCTTTCTTAATTTTTGTTTTCAGATCTTCACTAAGCTTTTTGCATAGCCTCATTGACTTTTTCTGCTACCTTCCATGTTTTTGTAGCTACAACTCTTTTGTCATTGTGCTTGCAGTATGTCTCCCAGAGCTCCACAGAAAACCATGGAGCCCATTGGGATCTGCACCGGGTCAGGGGTCGCAAGGGTACAACACGGTCGAACACCTCGGTGGCAGCCCTTTCCCAGGCCTCCACCAAGTCATCGACCAGGCTGTGAGTGAGGGGGCTAGGTATAGACCCAAGCGCCATCTGGAACCGTTCTGGGTCCATTAGGCGCCTGGGGTGGAACCACCTGGTCAATTCCGCAGCCCAGCAGCGGGGGGTGGCATAGCAGAAGGCCAACCTCAGGAGGTGATGATCGGACCATGATGAAACCACCACACTGTGCTTTGTACCTAGTCATATTTATCTTTTTGGATTTATTTATTTTTTTGTGTATTATCTCTCAAAGGACAATTTCAGACGATCATTTATCATGGAAATATGGTAAAAGGAAGCTGAGAAAGAATAAAAGCTGAAATAAGGAATACCCATAACATGACAATTGCACTTAGGGTCTTCATTGGGATAATCCAGCTCAAGTAGAATCTCCACGGCCAGGAATCTTCCTCTTCCATATAAAAACAGACATTTGTAGAGGCAAGTATATGGAGACTCAGTGGATAGTTGTCAACATGAATAAAAATATCAAGAGAAGCAAATTGTTAGGAAAGAAAGTAATAGCAAAGAGTAAATTCCTTGAAGGAGTACAGGGAGAGAGAAGACTCCAAACTGGAAGGTATAAAAATGCTTGAGTCCTAAATGAAGGAAGCTGTTAGCCTCATGTTGTGAGGTGATTTCTTCATTGCTGAGTATTATTTTTTTTCCAATTTTTGACAGTTAAATAAAATATGATATAATTGGACCTCATAGCCACAATACCATGAGCATGGCATTTGAGGAAGTTATGTCTTCATTTTATGCTCAGGAAATTTGTCACATTACTTCTAATAATATTGGGGTTACAAGTGAAAGATTAGCAGTTATGGGTTATCTAAAGTTTGCCAAGTTCAACTTTTCATTCAAAAGTCTGTTATTTCTTCTTCTTTATATAAATATTTTATTAATTTTCTAATTTTACAATCACAAGTACTTAATAAACAATATGTTGTCTCTGTCCATTGGTAATTCAGTGGTACATATTAAATTTCTCAGTCTAGTTCCAATACTACACCATCCAGTGCTTCCTTGATCCTCTCTTTTTCCGTTTGTATGCATTTTTCCACACTGGGCAAATAGAATACTTGTTACTGTTAATACATATACAATTAAATATAGACATCTTCATCACATTTTTCTGGTATTATACATAATATCAATAGTGTCAGTTTTTAATATATTTTCTAGCCAGAACATATCTCAATTGCATTTGCACTTAAAATCCATTTATTCAATCAATATCCTGTTTTTCCTGCTTTTTTTTAAAAAAAATTCCCATCAATGTTCAAAATATCTCTATCACTTATAATTTTCTCATAAAAATATATTTGAGTAACCAAAAGTTTCCCTTATTCAAACCCTTTTAGAATTTTCATAACAAAGTATAATATTCTAGTTATAAACCCTGTCCTAATTATAATAATACTTTTATTTCTAACAGTTATCTATTTTCTTAACCATATTCAAACATCTGTTTAATAGTATAATATCCCATATAATTGGTCAAAACCTCTATTTTCTTAAGTCTTACTCTAGCTTTCTTCCTTTGCCAAATAACTTTCCAAGTCAGTGCATTTGAATCATCAAGTAATTCTTCCTCTGTTTTTTTAATATTTTTGTTGGAATGAGGAAGAGAATTTGATTGAAGTATTTTTGGAAGAACGCTCAACCCATTTATATTCATTAAACAGCCTCCATCCTTCTCCTTCAGTTTTTTGTTTTCATTTCTTGTTTGTCAATATACAGCATTTCTCTTAACAGCTTTGTCATCCATTCCTTATCCTCAAATGTGTTCTGAGATCTTGACAAGAAAGGTATCTTTTCCATTTCCAATGTTATTACTTCATCTTCTATTTTTTCACTTGTCTGTATCTGTCTGTTAATTCCTTCCTTTAGGTCCTCCATCTTTGGATATGTTTCTTCTAATTTTCCTTCTGTTTTCTGAGTTACTAGTTCCTTCTTTGTAGTCATTGTCTGGATGTAAGTTTAGGTTAGAATATTGTTCCTTTATTTCATTTGTGTTATTTTTAGTCTCATCATGAAATAAAATAATTGTCTCTTGGATTGATTTCAACATAGAATTTCTTTCTGAGATTCATTAACATTTGTTTTTGGTATATCAAGCTGGGGGCTTCAGAAACAAGTGCTAAATATGATATTTTACCATTTGAGGCTAAGTATGGAACACCCATTTTGTTTCTGTATCTAGTCTTTATAGTCAAATAGGGTCCCTAACATAGCCAAAGAGGTTTTCCCCCTTTTTTTTCTAGCTGCAGTCTTCAAAAGTGAAATTTTCCAGGAACAACAAAGAGTCTTATCTAAATCCAGGGTTCAAGCCAAGTTTCCTTTAAGCATAATAAATTGTAGTGCCATCATTCGCAACTAGATGTTGTTGACACCATCTTCCAGCTTTCCAAATCCAAGTCTATTTTACAGAGTTTTCTAAAAAAAAAAAAGTCTCAAAGGTACTTTTAGTCCCCAAATTTCAAAGCTATATATCTGTATTAATTCCAAATTGACCTTGTAGCTTTCTCTATTTTTCCTCAAAGCAATTAATTTGCTTCTTTTCTTTACCTTTGGGAGCAGGGCAAAAACTTTCCTTCCTGAAGATAAGTGTTTATCTTCAGTTGTCAGCAGCTTCTGACTGGCCACATGAATGTAGCCAGTCTTTCCCCCACCTGTTTGGAGGTCTTCCTCAAACCCAAAGGAAGGCCCGTCACCCTTCTGCGATCAACAAAGGTCCCCTCCTCCTTTGTCACCCCTCTGGGGTGACTTTTGATCCTTTTTAGGGTCCCCAGCAGGGCGAAATTGAACATGGAAGATGGAGCCTCTTCTTCCTTCACCTGTTATGCCATGACGCCTAATTGGAAATCAAAAGTCTGTTATTTTTTCATGGCAGAAAGCCTTCCCAAATAGCAGTTGCTACCATGATCATGCCAAGAACTACCTATTTACTTAACCTTCACACCTTAAAATATTACACTCTTGTTCTCAAAAAGATGTGATGCGGCCATAGAGGCTGCTTCTCTATGATACTGTAGCAGAAGGTTACCTTAACCACTACTGTGCTGGTAAATGTAATAACCGCTGGCTCCATTACAACAACTGTGCAATGCCACCAGCTGCTGAATAGCTGATTGGTGTGCAAGAAAATGAGGCTCAGCTCTGCTCTCAGATAGTTCACAGAATTTCAGAAAATGTAACCAAATTCTCTCACAAACTGATATGAACCAGCTCCAACACACCACTGACTCTACTCTTGGAGGTTCATTTATTATAATTGAAGTAAGCCAAATTACTAAGTTTAGAACATAGTTTTGTAGAAGGGTGGAGAAGAATAGACAGTGGATGGCTGAATGAGTGGAGAGATGAACAAATGCTAATTCCAAATTCATTTACATGGTCACTTGAAACTGTCTCTTAAGCCTTTTCCATATTAACAATATCTCTGCTTACAACTCAGGCCAGAATCCTAAGGTCCTACATGGTTCATATATTTGTGAGATTTAAATCCATTGCCTTCCAGAAATAATGCATTCAACTCTTTCATAAGTATGAACTGCTCTAATGAAAATAGGATAGTTTTTGGATATCAGACTGGTGGGAGCACAAATGTTTTCTGAATTAAGGGTTGCATATCTTTTGAGTGCTGCTTTGAAGCCCACCTTCCAAAAATAATTGATGGACTATTGAAATATATTTAACTGATGGGTTATTAAAACATATTTAACGTGACCACACTAGTTGCTGGAATTGGGTATGTCTAGTTTAATGAAGAGAAGGGTGAGGGGTGACATGATAGCGGTGTTCCAATATCTCAGGGGCTGCCACAAAGAAGAAAGAGCCAAGCTATTCTCCAAAGCACCTGAAAGCAGGACAAGAAGCAACAGATGGAAACTAGTCAAGGAGAGAAGCAACCTAGAACTAAGGAGAAACTTCCTGACAGTTAAAACAACTAACTTCCGGTGGCGACACGACGCCGAAGACAGCCGTCTCCGGGCTGCCCGCTCCGCAGCAGTGTTTTTTCCATCGTAAACAGCGCTGATCAGCTGTTTAGATGGATTTGAAGCCCCCTCCTCGGGAGAAGAGGAGGGGGTGAGGCCCCAGGTAGGGGTTGAGCTCTCCGTGGCCGCCTGAGCTGAGAGTTTGGGCGGCTGAAGGATTGAGCCCCCCCGAAGCCTGGGTTGCTCCAAGCTGCGCAGCGTCTCTGCTCCGTGATCTTTGGAGCAGAGCCAGGCGTTAGCAACCACCCCTGCCAAAAGGAAATACTTTTGAGTATCAAGATGCAGGCAGAGCGGTACAGGAGGTCAAGGTGATGTGGACTTTTACCTTTACTCTCTAGCTCAATGGATTTTATAGCTTTAAAGTGAAAGTGCGCAATAAGTGAAAGTGGGGAAAGATGGCAGCCAAGACTTCTAAAGCTCTTCGGAGTGCGGGGTCTTCCCCGGTGCAACAGACCTTGTTGCAAGCTTTGCTTCCTCCTGCATTTCCTCCGGCACTGACGCTTAAGGATTTACAAGATGCCCTTGAAAAGCCTTCACGGTTAATGTCTGATATGATGGATGAAAAGTTGAAAAAGCTGGAGGAGAAATTGGAGAAGAAGATGGAAGAGAAGTTTAGAGCAATGAGGGTAGACATGTTGTCTATGATTGAAAGTGTAGCTGAATGTGTGCAACAGCTGGGTGAAAAAGTGGAGGATCTCAGTCAAAAGAACTCTATATTAGAAGCAAAGGTATTAGAGAATGAAAATATAAGGGACAGAATGGACGGAGAATTGAGCCTTGTTCAGTACCAACAGATGCAGTATGCTATTAGAATTAGGGGTTTAAAGGAGAATTCTAAAGAAGATTTAAAGCAGCTGATCTCTGAGGCTTTGGAACCGTTATTGGGCCAGCCAGCATCTGAAATTGAGGGAAGTATGGATAAAATTTTTCATGTAAATTCATGGATTGCAAGACAGAGGAAATTACCCAGAGATGTGGTGGTCTATTTTACAAAGAGAGTAATTAGAGATGAAGTCATTCAAGCTGCTTATGATACTAAATTGGTAGTTGCTGAGCAAGAAGTTTTGGTTTTAAAAGAGATTCCTCCAAAGATTTTAAGGAGAAGGAAAGATTTTGCATTTCTTGTACAGGAACTTAAGAAATGTGATGTCAAGTTTAGATGGGAGATTCCAGTTGGACTGGTGGTGATGTACGAAGGTAAAAGATATCGTTTGGTTACTGTGGCCCAGGCACGTGATTTTTATAGCAATGTGTTAAAAGCAACCCCCCTATCACTTTTGGAAGCTGCAAAGGGACATGGCGATGGAAAGCCTCAAGATGTTGCAGATAGACAGACAGAGGAGAACGGTGCTAGAAGGGATCAAGTTACAGTCTCATCGGTTGCTGCTGGAGAGCAGAGGATGACGCGTGCCGCCCTAAGACGAGCGAGACGAGAGCAAGAGCAAGACAAGCAGAAAGTTATGGAACCTCCAAAGCGTACTTATAGTGAAGCTGTGGGAAGGGCGTGGTCCAAAGAAGATACAGGGGTCATCTCAGACGTGCTCCAAAAGCTTTGGAGCGTCAAGATTGGTGACTAAATCTCTAATTTAGAATGTCTATGGATTAAATTCATCATAGAGGAGAAAGAAAGTTTTTCAATATTTAAAACAATTTAAGACTGATGCTATTTGTTTGCAAGAAACGTATATTAGGGTTATGGACTAAAAGTATTTATTAAATTTAAGATTGGGTACGCAAACTCCTAATCAATAACAAGTTGATTTTTCTTAACTTACTACATATAAAGGTTACTTAATTGGATTAAAAAAATTTAAATTTTTTATTTTATTTTCATTGGAGATTGGAATCGTGTCCTAGACGTATAGATGGATGATCTGGAACTGTGAGACATTTGGTGTGATATATGCAAGAACTATTTTTGATCATAGATCAGTTTGGTTGGAGATTAATAAGGTTAATAGAGATAGGTGCCTTTGGCACATAATTGAGAATTTGTTTAGAGTTTAGAGAAATGTGGGAGAATGTAAATAGTAGATAATTTTTTTTTTCTTTTCTTTTTTTGAAATTAATATGAATAAGGATTGGGATTAAGAAATTTTATTTAGTATTTGAGTAAAGTTCCTTTTCTGTTTTCTTTCTTTTTTTTCTTATCTGTAATAGTAATATTGTTTGTAATCATTTTACATGAGCTAGAGGGCGATAGAATTAATAGTTTATTGTGATAGCATATGGATGCTTATGTTTGTTTGTTTTTTATACCCTGTATTTAGCTCTGGGAAGTCGGGGGGGGAGGAGGGAATGGGGGAGAGGGATAGGGAGGGTTAGATAGGGGTGGGGGAGGGGGGATTAAAGTTAAAATGTAATGTAAAACTTTTTAAATAAAAAAAACAAAAAAAAAACTAACCAGTGGAACAACCTGCCTCCAGAAGTGGTGAATGCTCCAACACTGGAAGTTTTTAAGAAGAGACTGGACAGCCATTTGTCTGAAATAGTACATCATCATCATCATCATCATCATCATCATCATCATTATTATTATTATTATTATTATTATTATTATTATTATTATTATTATTATTATATTTTCCCCTTCTGCTGCATCTAAAGTACAAATTGGAAGGAACTTTTGGAATTCTCTGAAATTTTCATCCAAGGGTATTGTGAATTCCAGATGAAACATAGGTACATCTGGGCCTCATCTTATATAGCTCTATCATAAGATTCCCATTTGTATGCCTTTGTTTCTGCTTTGAAAACCAAATTGTAACCAGTGGATTACATCAGGGCCCCATTAAACAGGCATGGAAGTTGTCTTATTCCTCTGACTGTCATTTTTAGTAGTCAGGAGGCTTTGTATCTACTCCTAATCTAGTTCTGGCTGGGACAGAATCAATATTCAATAGACACTTTATGTAATGACTGGCTGGAGAAGGTTTGCATATCCTGCAATCTAGAGTGGCAAGTGGAGCCCATCAGCTGTGCCACATTTTTTCTCAGTCTTAGGACAGTTGCTTTTGGCTTGGATAGAGTTTGTACAAAGAACCTGGGATGAAATCAGAAGCAGATGCCACAGACTATGTAGATTTTTTACTTCCTTCTTGTTTCACAGTGCATTAACTTTATGGAGAGGTACTCATTATGTGTTTGGATTATTTATTATATGAGTATGTATTTAGGAATTATTTAATTATACCCAAAGAACATAGGACAGCCAAAGGGGTACACTTTGCCATATTATCTTGGCAAACTAATACTGCAGATTAAAAAAATATAAAAGATACTAGGAGAAAAAAAATACAAGCCAAGGAACCATAGATTTAATGTGGCAGACCCACTTGTAATCTATAACTTGCCAGCCAAATATGGTAGCCTGCCAAGATTTCAACACTATGCTTTGTAGACTCAGCTGAAATGTAAACATAAGGTTTATTGAATCCCATCACAGAAAAAATCAATTCTGGATAAAATGTCCTTTATAGGCTTCAGTCACATATCACACTAAGTCATAATGTGGTCCATTCAGTTCTAGCTTACCATATTTATTTATTTTACAATGTTTATAGTTTGCCCAACTCAAAGCACTCAGGCAGATTATAACAAATTAAAATTATTGCAAATCAAAATGATGAAAAAACAACAGTAGAATAAGAATACTGCTTAATTAGTAGATGTGATCTTTGTTCCTCAGAACACCAAACTAGTAGACTGGAGGAATATATTTGTATCTATCTATATTTTTATATAGATATTATTACAAATGCCCAGTTGTCTTTCTTTGTAGGACTTAAATTGTTGAGAGGGTTTTTTTTTGCAAGTTACTCTAGAGAAATTCTATCCTCTGTTCCCTAGGTGTTAAAGGACAGTGTTCCAGATGAGTGAAGTCACTACTCAAAGGCCAATTCTGAAAGTTTATTTTGGAGATCCCCTTGCATGGGCCAACTTGTTTGTTGTTATGTATGAGCAGTGAGTGACAGTTAGGGCTTAAACTGGGAAGTAATTAATTCAGTTTGTTGGTTTAATTTAATTTGAGTTGGTATTATACATATAGGCAGATAAGGGAAACTAGAGAATGAAGTGTGGTCTAGGAATAAAACTGGTATAGTTATTGCAGGAGGAGATAAGGTGAGAGCTTGCAACCTGCACTGCAGAAAAAGGAGAGCAGGTCATTGGCTGGCATTCATTTCAAGTTGCAGTCAGTGTGGCAGTGAAATCCTCAAGGTCCCAAAGGAGGGCAAGTAATGAAGAATGTATCAAAATGGTGTGACATGAAGTATAGTCCTTTTGTTCTGATATTCAGTATATAGGGTGCATTCTGACAAAAGCTTCAGTTGCTGGGAATGCCTATGACCATAACTACAGAGCTGTCCAAGTTAGCATCTAAATGTATATATACTGCAGGGCAAATCCTGGATTTCGCAATCTGTGTGACTGGAACCAATGATCTGAAAATGAAGCACTCAAAAAGTAATCTCTTTTTAATTTCCTAATAAATTTTAGGTTGGTATCTGCTATAAACATGTTCAGGGACAAAAGATCAGTTTAAACAATCTAACCTACGTGCCCATTTAAGCAAAAGGTTTTCTGAATGCACTTGGGACTGTCCCTTTCTGCCATACATTTTAAGCTGTGGAACATGGATGCAGTTGATCTATAGTTCTAGGCTTGCATTTAGCAGAACTGAATTAGCAACTTGATTCACCAGACAGCTCAGAGTAATGAAGGAGACAAGTAGACAGCTGGAGCAGAAGTGCAGGAAATACCAAGATTAAACAGTGAAGCATTTTTTTTAAAAAAAAAAATCTGGATGTAATAAAGAGGGCTTACCTGCCGGTTGACCCTTTGCCTGCTGCACTGATTAAATTAGAGTAGGGTTGACTCCATGGTTAAAGAAAATGATCAATGGCTCCCTTAGTGAAGGATATGTTCCCACTTAAAGGAGACAACTATAAGACTTTACTAGACCCAGAAAATTTTAGGTAATTATATTCCACTTAAGTATTCCATAGCTAAAGTGATTGAAAAAGTGATGGCTTCACAGTTCTAGATGCACTAGGATGAAACTGATTATTGATACCCAACTTAATAACATTCTTGTTCAGGATAACGTTCTGGACTTCTTTGGTTGCCTTGATGAATGTCATGTGCAAGAAACTAGATGAGAAGAGTGTAACCTTATTAGATTTCTTGGGTATCTTAGATGCTTTCAATTCTATCAACTATATTATTCTTCTGAGTTGACTGATTTGGCTGATTTTTGGAAGCATTGGTTCTGATCATTCCTATCAGGATGTCCTAGATGACTAATATTTTATGCTTAAGTTGTTGACATATGGTATTCTACAAAATTTATTTATCCCAATATTGTCTAACTTCATCATGAATTCTCAGAGATAATTCAAAATTTTGGAGTAGAATGCCGTCATTATGCTGATGACTTCTTCCTTTTCTGACTGTGGAAATTTAGTACTTCCACGTTTAGTACTCCATCACCCAGGAAATAGTAGGTACCACTCAGTAGTGCTAAATTTTGATAATGCTATTGATGAGAGAGAAGCTGAAATTAAATCCAGAAGACAAAGATATTACAGGTAAGGAGAAAAATGGAAGAGATTAAGATGAATTCAGTTTTGGATGGGGATATATGGCCCCAGAAACAGCAGGTTCACAGTTTGTGAATGTTTCTTGACTTCCAGCAATTACTAAATTTAAATCTGGCAGTTGCAGCATGGAGTATGCTTGTACAATTATAAGAAGTTGCCACCTGCAACCCTTCCTGAGCAGATGAGACTTGCTGGAAAATACAGTTTAAGGACTGTATGATATCTATATTGAAAGATTTCTAGTCATTTTGTTTATTGTTGACCCTTAAAGCTCCAAATTACTTAGCCTTATCTCACGTTAAAACTTGTCTGATTGCTTAAATTAGCAGGAGAGACTTTTTTGAAGAAACTCTCATTATCAGAAATGTAACTATTTTTTTTGTTTTGCTTGAAACCTAAGTAATAGTCTCCCCAGGTAGATATGTATGTCCCCACTTTATTAGTATTTAGGAAAATGATTCACATAGCTTTTTCATTAAGCTTTTTATTATTAGTAAGCAGAAAGGCAGGGTATAAATTTAATCATAAATAAACATGGTCATCTTAGAGCAGCACAGTGATCTAGAGGTGAAGACATTTGCCTCACACTCAGGAGGTTGAGAGTTCAATTTTAGGCAGCAACAGAAGTTTCTTTATAAGGACACAAAGAAAAAATATCTGCTGTGAACTCCATGTAGGCATCAGGAAGGGTATCCAGCCAGTAAACACTTAGCTCCATTCAGTCACCCCGACTCCACCCCAATAAAAAGGATTACAGGGTTGTAAAAAGAGAAAAAAAACATAGTCATCTGACTTTCTTATGTATACATACCTCTAGATGAGTTAACAAATCTGGATGAGCAACAAATGAGCTCTGCTGCTAATTTTCTTTATATTTCAAATTGTAGTCCTTTCCCTATAATTGCCTAAATAGGGAGAAGCTTTACTGCCTTTTCTATCTTTACATGCAGAATGAACTTTCATAAGAAGTTTAATAAAGATTGTGCATTCAGGCTTTGCCAACCTAAACCTTAATGGTTAGTCTAGCCAAAATTATTTGTGGACTATTTCAGTGTGCTGTACATGAGACTGACTATGAAAAATAGAGTGGCAAGTTTAGTAACTGGGATAAATGCCAATGAAATGTTTTCTTTTGAAAAATTCCACAAGTTGGTAGTGGAATTTTGCAAAGCATAGGACAGTTTAAGGTACACATTGTTTGGATCATTCTCCTGTGCACTGATACTAGCGCAAGAAAATATATATATATATGAAAGAACAGCAGCAGGCAATATATTTAGTCTTAAGAATATACTTTTTTTCTTCTTTTCCCCAGATAGTTCTCAGAGTATAAACTATTCCTAGGCCTGGTTATTTTCAATAGAGAGAATCTCAGTTTGAATACAGAGTGGAGGAACAATATTTACATAATGACAATACACAGAAAGAATAACCATACTTTTGGCGATCCTATCATGCACATTTATCATAGGAATATGAAGTGTTACCTGATTACTATCTTCAATCTTCCAAACCAGCTTTTTTCTTTATTTCAGAATTTCCAGACCTAAAGATGCTCTTTAACCTGTCATTGCAGCAGATCCCATCTGTATGAATATAAGAATGCAATAGGTAAGACCTAGAAGAGAAATTTTCTCTTGATGGTGGGGAATGAAAAAGCAAAGCTGAGACTTTAAATGTAATTATAGATTTTGTGCATAGCATGAATCTCTCCACACTAACTATTCCTTTGTCTCATTTGTGTCCTTTGTAGCTTAGTGTCATTATCTTGTGACAGAAACAAATCTTAAGTATAATCTTAAAGCTATAGTGACTATTTGGGGAGCCAAAAGCATCTTATTTTGTACATTTGGCACCTAATTGTTCTATAGGATGGATGGGGACCAATGATAAAATTAGTTGGGTTACATGGATTAGGTGTCCTTTTTGTTGTTCTTGTTGTTGTTGCAGATGGTCAATCACTTGAGTTCTTGAAGTGAGTAGGCAGGCACTACCATATCCTAGACTTAGAAATGGAAAGGTATATTAGATCGAACCAGTCCCCTACTTATTCCATTGTGTGTGGTCTATGTTGATTATCAGCAATAATACAGACTTTTTGACTTCTATATGAGGGCCTTCTCCATAGAAAGTAGAAGCTACACTAAACTACAATCCTTCTCATTATTCTGATGCCGTTGGTCACTGTTGTGTAGATAGTAGCAAGGAATGTCTTTTATAGAAAGGAGGGTGAGAAATAGTTAGATTTGACCATGTATTGCAAGCTCATTTTGTTTTCATATTGTTGCTCAGTTACCTCTTCTTCATAGGTTAACATAATACTGTATGATTCCGATGTTGCTTGAATTTGATGTAGTACAAAAACCATGGAATTGCATATTTGTTACTAAAACTGCAAATTTTGTGCTAATGTGTATAATAATAATAATAATAATAATAATAATAATAATAATAATAATAATAATAATAATAATAATAATAAAAAATCAGATAGCCCTACAAGCTTTATAGGCCTGTATCAGATATCTGTGGAATCAGACAGATTTCAGTTAGACTAGTGTGATGCTAAAGTATTTAATCTTCTTTCTTTAGAAGTCTTTGTAAAGATTTTGTCAAACACAAATTATTTATATGCCATGAAGCTGTTTTTTTACTGTGAGACTTCATACACTTTCTCCATGATGATCTATCCCTAATATGGTCTTTCAAGTCATATCTATCTATCTATCTATCTATCTATCTATCTATCTATCTATCTATCTATCTATCTATCTATCTATCTATCTATTTTATTCTGATAAGCATAAAAGGAATAATGTATTTCTTATTCTGATAAGCATAAAAGGAATAATGTATTTTGCATATTTGAGGATGGGATTATCCTCTCTCCCAAATGGGATTCCTCCCCCACAACCCCCACCCCCAAAATCGCTGAACTGAAGTGTAGATCTTGGAAAGCAAACCACCAAAAATAGGTCCTTTCCTTTCCTTTCCTCATTGTCAAAACAAAGGCAGATGCCTCCAAGGATCCTTTTGCCACCACTGCCGACAATGCTCTAGAGTAGAAAGGAGGTGGTGAATGCTTTGTTTTTAAGAAGGAAGAGAAGGAGGAAAGTGTTTTAAAAGGTGCTTGGTTTGACACAACAGTGTTGAACAGGAGGGGGAAGCAGGAGTCACAGAAATCTGCCACCTTGCCATCCCAAATGACGCTGGCACAAAAACTGCGGAAATCAATGTGTTGGCTCTCATGATGCTCCTTGAAACAACCTAAGGGAGCAGCCAAGTGCAAGTGGCGCCATATGGAAAGTGGCTGCAATGTGGATGGTAGGAGTAGAGGATGTTTGGTCTGCAGCCATGGATTTACCAAGGCCGTATTAGCTCCAGTTCTTTATGGTAGAGTTCATTTGTCCCATGTCTGCTTCCTTTTAGGAAGAAAAAAACAAAACCTCAAACCAAGCCAAGGCAAACATGCTTATTTTAGAATATAAGAACAAAAAAAGAATAAAGGTGTAGCTGATGATAATACGGTTAATTTTATATAATTGGGATTGTTTTGTTATTACAGATAAAAATCAAGAAATGTACAGATTAGGTGAAACCTGGCTCAATAGCAGTAACTGTGAAAAGGATATTGGAGTCCTAGTAGACAACCACTTAAATATGATCCAACAGTGTATAGCAGCAGCCAAAAAAGCCAACACAGTCCTAGACTGCATTAAAAGAGGGATAGAATCAAGATCTTGTAAGATATTAGTATTGCTTTATAAAGCCTTAGGAAGACCACACTTAGAATACTGCATACAGTTTTCTTCACCATATTATAAAAAGATGTTGAGACTCTGGAAAGAGTGCAACAAAGATGATTAGGGGTCTGGAGACTAAAACATATAAAGAAAGGTTGCAGGAATTGGGTATGTCTAGTCTAGTGAAAAGAAGGACTAGGGGTGACATGATAGCAGTGATCCAATATTTGAGAGGCTGCCACAAAGAAGAGAGAATCAGACTATTCTACAAAGCACTAGAAAGCATGACAAGAAATAATGGATGGAAACTAATCAAGGACAGAAGCAACCTAGAATTAAGGAGAAATTTCCTAATTTCTAATATTGTGAACAATTAACCAGTGGAAAAGATTGCCTTCAGAAGTTGTGGGTGCTCCATCACTTGAGGCTTTTAAGAAGAAATTAAGAAGTCCCTTTTCTGGAATGGGTAGAGTCTCCTGCTTGATTAGGGGGTTGGACTTATAAGGTCCCTTCCAACTCTATTATTTTGTATTAATTTACTTATTATCTATATTTCATCCATGAGGTCAAATCAATGATAGGGGAGTCTATTTTTGCTAATTCATCTTCCCTTAAAATATGCCTTTTGAGAATTATGCCATAATAAGAGAAAGGAAACTACATGATATTTTCTGGCTGAACCTTCTATTTTTGTTCACTTATTTTTTCCCCTACAAGTCACAGGTACTTCAAGAGTACATGCTCACTTCTGTTGTACTATGCATAACTGGAAATGATCTATAAATGGACACAATAAAGGTCATGGTTCCATCTATAAAAGCCATGGGAGTCAATTTAATTCCCATGTTAAATTAGGAATTAAATTTTACCATGCTATTGATAATGAAACAATTGCCCATACTGTATCTAAGTGGAGCAGGCTACTCTACAGCAGGGGTGTCAAACTGCTGGCTGGCCCACAGAGCAGATGTGTCATGCTGAAACTGCCCCACCCCATTGCCAGCAATAGAAAAAAAGTCACGATACATCGCAACACATCATGTGACATTGCGAGTTTGACACCCTGGCTCTAAAGGACACTGTGGTAAGGCACATACAACTGTCTCTTCTGACATCTGGCTGTCCTATTGTGCAATATTTGCTACTTTAAAAAGATCCGTCCATCTGATGATAGGGCTTTGACTATACAGTAACTTCCGCTTTTTCTCCTTAATATATGATGCTAATAACCTCTTTGCCTTAAATAAGTTATTTTTGAAGTAGGAAAAGGTGAAGATTACTTTTGGATAAGAGTTTTTCTTTATTCTTCTTTTGGGATGTTTAAGAGTATAACAGCATAGTTTATGGTACGTAGTACATACAATATAGTATATAAGGTAGAGTATATAGAGAAATATTGGGAAGTAGAGTAGAATAGAACTAAAAAGTATAATAAAATATGTTGGTAGATGTCTTGTAGGGCACCTGTTTTGTTCCTACACTTTCTTCTTTTGCCACCTGGAAGAAAATTGTGGCCTGAGTGTAAATAATTAATTTAAGTAAAAAACACATAAATAGAAGGAAAGGGAGAAACCCAAGCAAAGTAGTTGTAGCCTATTGTTGTAGACAGTTCTCTAGTGTGCTGTAATATAAACAAATCAAGTGCATGTGTTTATTCAGTGTGAAAAAGCATTTCCAGGAAGCCCAGGTGCTTGCCAAATCCATAATTGCACCTTCTTAAATACTTTCATTACTTAGAAACACAATAAGGGAGGCAGAGACACAGACTTTCCATTTGGGTGTCAACAAAACACCTCTGAGAAATTAAGCTTCTATGTTCTCTCAAAAGAATCAGCAAAAATAAAAGGGTATTCAGATGGGGTTTCATTGATTTTGTTTTACTTAAACTATTGTTATATGCCGCCTTCTGAGATAGTGCCTTCATGAGGTGATTTGCAAGGCCAGGTTTAAAGCAATAAAATATAAAGTTCTGTCAGTAGAAATAGAAAATGGAATAAAAAGGTTTCCAGTTTATAGCATTGGATAAAATAAATCAAATGGGTACCTCTAGTTATTACAGTGATTTACTCTATAAATAAATATGTATATATTGTTAATACACACACACACATTTTACACACACACACACACACACACAGAGAGAGAGAGAGAGAGAGAGAGAGAGAGAGAGAGAGACGATTGAAGGATGCATGTTGACAATGATTTGTCTGCCAGGTTTCCAGACCAAACTGTCATTTAAAGAAAAGTAGTATGGAGGAATATGGTTGGAAGATTGTGGAGAGAACAACTTTTTTGAGGGGTTCTGGAGTTCAGTGTCCTAGTAATTTTGGAAAAAAAAAGTTTTATCAGTTTTTGTAAGAATGCTTTTAGTTCAGGCAAGAATTGGAAAAACTGATTCTGTATCTAGGACCACATTCCTTCAAAGGGAATCATGTCAGGGAGAACATATCAGTTGTGTGTAGGACCTAAACTAAAAACGGACCAGACACAAGACCTTCTCCCCCTCTTCATTTCACTCAGGTCAATATCAGCTCCAGTGTCATTCTTGGCAAGAATATAGAAGTAGTTTCTCATTTTCTTCAACTACCAGTACATATATTCAACTTTCCTGTATAGCTTATAGCCCTGGGATTTCCTGGTAGTTCCCCAGCCAAGAATTAACCAGATCTGACCTGCTTAGCTTTTGGAGAACAGCCAAAGTTGACTAGAAACCATAAGCAGAAACAAAATACTCCTCCCAGAGATCTGAACAAATTAGATTGAGGGACACATGCTATTATATCTCTGAAATCCCAACAGCTGGCATGGAGAAATAGCAACCCAGTAGCAACAGTGAGCTGCTGAGAATATTTCATTTAGCTACTGAGAACTAATGAGGAGGGATGAAAGCATATGGACAACTAGCAGCAGGTAAGATGGTACATTTCAAAGTTAAGAGGATTCTAACTATTGATTGGCAATGAAGCAGGGAAGGAAAAGTTGTCAATCAATCCACTATTGAGAAGGGAATGTGATGATGTCACAGTGTTTTACAATCTATCTGATCTTACTATGTGATGTCATCACTGAAATAAACAAAGGGTGAAGAGCTAAGGTAGGGCTTCTGCTAATGACCCCATCGGTTCTGTGAAAACTACACAAATTGATAGATAATATCATCCATCCATTCATTCATTCACTCTCTCATTCATTATAAAATTAATTCTGAAAATTGACCTCTAATTTTAAAGTCTTATTTTAAAATCTTTCTATTTTAACTTTTGAACTTTATTTTTTGATTTCCATATACATAATTTGGAGTGTCACCAATGCCTTGACACCAAGAGGAAACATGATCACAACCAATGTTTGTAGTTTGCCATATTCGACCATATTGCTGTAGGGAAGAGAAAGATATTACAAAATCAACTTTAAATAGGCAATAAATTTCTGTGCTAACTATCTTTTCTTTTCCTTTCAAATGAGACCTTGACTCTGTCAGCAAATTTAGAGAGTCTTTTTCCCCCTGTATGTCCCTTACTTTTTCCATTACAAAGAAAGGATTTTATACTGCTGTGTAATTAATATGTGCATACAGCACTGCAAACATTTCTTCCAGACTGCTTATTCTGTAGGCAAATTACAGGAAACCCTAGACAATACACCTGGGATTCCTGCAGTTTGAAATTAGAATACAAACTCTACTCATCTTCCCAGATCCTCCTACTTTCCCCCCTTCCTGTCCTGATCTCAAACTCTTTTCTCATCAGAGTTAACAGCACCAATTAGTTTAGCAGAATTTACAACTAACTAATGGCATTTTAGCGACTTCTTTTTCTTCCTCTTTGCTTCCTGATAAAGCAACCACTTGGTTTTTTAAACTGCCTTAAGGAAGGAACTTTTTCTTTTCAACTATCAAAGCATAAGAATTCTGTAATTAGCATATGTTTGCAAGCTATGATGTTGGTCTAACATCAATTATCCTCTCTAGTTATCTCCTACTTTATGGATAAGGAAAGGGCAAAGCAAATACTGGCCAGTTTCTTTTCTTTCTCACACTGGCATAGATCCTGCATGGTGGAATGCTTTATTTGCTGCTTCTTCAATCAATGCTGATGGATTATCTGTGAAGGATAGACAAGGTCTTAATCTTCAGTGACTCTTCTGGATGTTACCCAACAACTCTCTTCAGCAGTGTTCTCTGAACATTGTCCTTGAATTAATAAGCTTTCGGCATCAAAGCACTGCCCAGCCCAATTTAGATTAATGCACATTTGTCTTTACTTAAATAAGAAATCTTCAACAACTACCACTAACTAGGTCCATCAATGTTGCTTTTACCATTACACTCCTTCCATCAAAGTTTTCCTTCCAGATCTTCTACCCAGAGTCTTTTCAGTTGTTTAAGACTCCATGTCTGAGACCAACTCAATAGTCCCTCCTTCTTCTATTGTCTCAAATTCTATTATCACTTAAGAGAAGACAGATTCCACCACTTCCTCTGTACACTTGTGCCCACTTAGTGTATGCATAGCTATGGCAAAAACATATCCTGTCAACATCTTTTTTCTTGTGTGCTTCCATTGCATTCTATTCCAATAAATACAGCACCGGAACCTATAGCACCAGTGCCTATAGTATCTATAGCACTGGTATCTATAGTACCCTATAGCACTGGTACAATCAAGGGCAATGTAAGCCCTTTACATTGGTCTTCCTCATATATGGTGATGATATATATATATATCATCTATATATATAGACCTATAAAGCCCTAAATGGCGAGGGTCTGGGATATCTGAGGGAACACCTGCTGCCGGCATCAAGCTCCCTTCGTCCAGTGCGCTCCCACAGGGAGGGTCTTCTCAGGGTGCCGCCGGTAAAAGATTGCCGGTGGATAACACCCAGGGGGAGGGCCTTCTCAGTGGGTGTGCCTGCCCTTTGGAACCAGCTGTCAGTGGAGCTTAGGACTGCCCCCGACCTCCGTTCATTCCGCTGGGACCTGAAGACCTGGCTCTTCAAGTTCTCTGGCCCAGGGTGAGAATTTTAATTTTAATTTTAATTGGTGTTTTTATTTGTTCAGGGATTGATATATTTTTTTAATTGTTTTTAACTTTTGTATTTTTTGTTTTAATCACCCTGTAAACCACCCTGAGTCCTTCAGGAAAGGGTGGTATATAAATACAATAAAATAAATAAATAAAATAAATAAATATATATATATATATATATATATAGGTAAAGGTAAAAGTTCCCCCGCACATGCGTGCTAGTCGTTTCCAACTCTAGGGGCCGGTGCTCATCTCCATTTCAAAGCCGAAGAGCCAGCGTTTGTCTGAGGACATCTCCGTGGTCATGTGGCCGGCATGACTAGATGCCAAAGGCGCACAGAATGCTGTTACCTTCCCACCGTAGTGGTCCCTATTTTTCTACTTGCATTTTTACGTGCTTTCAAACCGCTAGGTTGGCAGAAGCTGGGACGAGTAATAGGCGCTCACTCTGCTACACGGCACTCGGGATTCGACGCACCAAACTGCCGACCTTCTGATCGACAAGCTCAGCGTCCTAACACACTGATCCACCGCGTCTCATATATATATATATATATATATATATATATATATATATATATATATATATATATATATATATATATATATGTGTGTGTGTGTGTGTGTGTGTGTGTGTGTGTGTGTGTGTGTGTGTGTGTGTGTATGTATGTATGTATGTATGTATGTATGTATGTATGTATAAACAAAGTAAGCAAATACTGGGATGGAATAAGAAAAACTAAAACAGTTTTTATTGTTAAAAGATCAAGCTTTCATTGGCTAACTGCCAACGTTGTCAGGATGGAAACACTGGGGTGGAGAGATCGTGTTTATACTGTTGGTGTCTCTGCGCTCCGCTCATGGAGAGTCTGTTTGTTGATGCCAGCCTCATATATATATCCTGAGTTGAGGATAAGTGAAAAGCAGAATAACTCAATAGTGGGGAAAGACCTCATTAGTTGCAACAATGTAGCAATTTCACAAAAAAAGTCCTTTTTTCTGTCAAAGGTCCACAGTACTTTATGTTTTCCCAGGCTAAGTGGCACTAGTATAGTAGCAATTTAAGTGGGCATGCTACATTTATGATTAATTCTAGTCCTTTCTTCTTAAGGAGGATTATTTTATTTTCACAAAAAAAACCTATAAAATTACTTTAAACCAATTTTGTCTTTGTTATTGTTGTTTTGTATTTTCCTTCTGGCACTGAAATGTAAAAGTCCTTATATCAGCCTTACTCCCAGTGTGCATGTTAACCCCGTGAAATCATAACTGTATTAGACAATTGCATGGTTGACAAATTCTAATCTTAATGCATGGATGTCCGATAACTCTATACTGGTGTTATGTTTAAACAGGTAAATACAGTAGGTGATGGAAATACTGACACTTCAGTGCCCTTGTTCTTCCTACTTTACCCCTGAACGTCTGGGATTCATCCACAATTCAATCACACATAAGTATTTGTGCTGTTGGGAGCCTTATTTATCAAGATTTTGCTATCACAGAACTTCTACAAGTCTTCAATAGAAAGTGCTCAAAAGCAGGACTTTTGGGAACAGCATAGCTGGTACAGATAGTGGAGGGATAGGGGAAAGTGTGTGCCCAGTATCACTGTATGTAGCAATTGTCTCTTCAGGAAAAAGGCTTCTGTGAGCTAACCAGAATCAGTAGTGAACAAACATTTCTATGTTCAGAATTAAAATACCTCTGAAAATCACTTTTTGTAGAGTAGTTAAATGGGAAGAGTCTCTGTCTTCAGCCTTTGCTTATAGTTTTTCCCTTAAGAAGTAGGATGCTGGCTCTAGTACACTTGTTTCTGCTCTACAGACTGCAGAAGTCTAACTTCTGTAATTGTTTATTTGCTTAGTACAAAAGAAATGGGAGGGGGGAAACCCCCCCCAAAACTGTTTGCATTATGTCTTTTTCTTTAGCAAATATTGCAGCTGGCAAGAAGGGCACCACTGTTTTAGGAGATGCTATCTTCATAGCTCTCTCAGCTCGAGAGCAGGCTGTTGACAGCTGTGTGGCGAACAGCTTCACAAGAGCATTCTGCCAAGAATAATCACATCCCCAGAGGTGAGAGAGGTAATTCATGCTCTAGGAAGGTTTTTCTTGTCCTTTATTTGTTCTCTTAAACTGGGGCCAGTAGTGGCTTATTTCAAAGTGAATGAAATGAGCAAATGCAGTAAGGAACAGGAACAGTCATTTTCATCATTGAAAAACAATACATAGAAACAAAAAGTGGCCCAAATAAGAAAAAAAAGGAAACTTATACCAAAGGAAACCCTAACACAGTCTTTTACATTGTATATGAAACGGATGGTTATAGGAAATAGTGTCTCAGATACTATCAGAACTCACATTTCTGGGCATGGGAAAAAAATCATTTCAGGCTCACTTTGTTCACCTCAGATATACTATAATAATTATGCCTCTTTCAAGTCTTTCTTGGCTTATGTCTTCAGCCAAGATGGAGATTCATTTTATTTTATTTAAACAGTAACACCATAGTGCTATAAGACCTATTAAGTAATAAAAAGCTAATGTTTGTACAAATCCTAATAATCTGAAATATCCCTGTAGCTGGGGCTAAAACTCTGAACAATGCTATTAGTTTGTTTGTTTGTTTATTGCTAAATTAAATAGGGTTTCGGGGATTTTCAAAAACCATGGAATGATGTACTGTGACAGACCCATGATCTGAAACTATACCATGTACAGTAAATTTGGCTTCTTTAACAAAGACCATCCAGCAGCCAGTCCCAACAGCACTGTGAAGACTTCATTTCCTTTCAGAAGCATCCCTGAACAGCCAAGGATGCACAAAGATCTCAAGTTCTCAATTCTTTAAGCCAGAGGTCCCCAACCTTTTTGGGCACCAGGGACGGATTGTGTGGAGAGAGGTTTTTCCACAGATCGAAGGGGGTGTGGTTTTGTGTGCTGCCTGCATCCTATGGATGGGGTTTTCCTTGTTTGTGTGGACTGGTTACTGGCATGCTGCGGCCCGGTACTGGTCCACAGGCCAGGGGTTGGGAATCCCTGCTTTAAGCAGAATGAACAAACTTTTTAAAATTACATGGTGCAATAGCCTAGTTTCTTTCTCTAGCTTTATCAATAAAATAACTCCAAGTCACCATAAATATGCATGAATACAGTTGCTCAGAGATGGTCTGCAAGGGTTCAAGCTGTTGCTTTCTAAAGAATCCTCCCAAGAGGTATTTAACCATTTAAAGAAAGTCTACTAGATGGTGCTGAACGGATACAGTGCCAGCATGCTGTTTTTCACAGAATAAATTCAGAGAATCTTAACTGCTGTATGTGTGATTATATTTCTTACAAGTCTTCTTCAGTTTACATTCTGATAATCAACTCTAATTTTATTATTCTCAGCTCTTCAGAATATCAAACTGTTGTCCTAACTCTCAGAATGCCAATTTTTTTTGAGTCAACTACTCATTCCAGGCAAGACCTCCAACTGAGCCTGCAGGGAAATTCACACCAGAACTCAGATATCTATTGAGCATCATCATCCTCTGGAGGCAGTTTATCAGATTGGTACCCTTCCCCTGTCAAAGCTGCAGCTTAGAATATGACTAAGGGTCAGCCTATTTTGATATAAACCTCTCCAATCCTTCAGATTAGCAAGAAAAGTGTGACAACTACAGTGAAGCATCAGTTTCCCAGGAAGGAGGGAGCACATTCCAAGAGGTGGGTGAGAGCAGGGCTTTTTTTCTCATAGAACGCTCAGAACGGAGTTCCGGCACCTTTTTTGGATGGAACCTTATAGGGTAGGTAAGGCGGGTTGTATGACATGTGTGAGTTCTGGCACCTTTTTCTTTTACAAAAAAAGCACTGGGTGAGAGAAAAGGCAAAACAGCCTAGAGCTGGATAGGAGACAGAGGAAGAGAATGAGGGCACCCACTTCCTGGAATATCCCAGGGTACATCCATTAGAGTCAGGGTAGTAAGAATTTAGTCTGGCAAAATTCTATCTATTGTGTATAAGCAAATAAAGAACTCAACCCTAGTTGGATTGGTCCATGTCATTCTTGGAACTGATAAGAAGCTTTCTTAAAACTTCCTGCAGTGTCAAAAGCCCATCTATAAGGCCCTCTCACAACTTTTCCAAAGTAATGAGAAACATTTACTTGAGAGTTGTATTGTGTTTCCATTGTTTTTGCTTTCAGGAAAGGAGTGAATCCTCTTCTCTTGAGCCAGGTCATTTGAGGAGAGTAATAATCACTAATGGCCCTTTTACTACTTATTTATCTAATTTGTAAATCTGCCCAATGCCATAATGGCTCCATAACAGTTTTACAGAATAGAAACTGAAATAATAATAACCAAAATAAATAAAGTGTGGAACTTGAAGGTCCATCCACCCGACTCCCAAGACCCCTTCCTGTGACCCAGAAAAATTCCAGTTCCCAAGTAGTGATTTATAAGTTTTCCTTTCTGCTTTCATCCTGCTCACTTCTATATCAGCTACTTTTGATTTTTAAACAGTGGCAATGGAAATCAGGAGGAAAGGTGGAGGCTTTATTGAAATTCTGTAGTTGAAGTATCTGTGGAAAATAATGGTTTCATAAGGCTTGCCATGCTCACTTAAATGGGATAGATGTTATGCAGATGTGCAGATGTAAAGAACATAGATCCACCAATGGTTAACTATTAGACTCATAGTGTAAATGAGACACCAAGTTCCCTGGCAGTATGAAATGGAAAACTAACTGGTATAGCATGGTAGTAATAAGTTGGCCAACTGGAAACATCTAAACTAATGAATATATTGTAAGGGGCTGCTAAAATAAACATAGATATATAATTTTAATTGGCATTTCATTGGAAATTTATCTCAAAGAAGGATTTGTTTTTTTAAAAAATAAGAAAGTATTAAACAATTTTACAGTTGTTTTATTTTAGAGGCCCATCTGGTCTGTACCCAAAGCATATCCTCTACACATTTCTGAAGAGAGGGCATTTGAATGTAAAACCAGGAACTGTGATACTATCCATCTTGATCTTCATTAGTCTTGTGCATTACATTTATTTATTTGTTTGTTTGTTTATTAAATTTATATGCCATTCATCTCATTACCGAAAGCAACTCTAGGCTGGGCTGTCTTAAAGTCCCTCCTCTACCACTCCAAACAAACCTCAGACAGAATGGATTCCTTATTCATAATTTAAAAGCTACATTTAAATTCTAAAGAACTATTCCTTAAAATATGGGACAGGTAGCAAACCCAAATAAAAGACTTTAGGACAGGTGTGTCAAACTGCCGGCCCACTGGCCAAATGCATCATAATGAAACCACACCCACTCCATTGCCAGCAATGGCAAAAAAGTCACGATACATTGTGACACGTCACGTGATGTTGCGATTTTGACACCCCTGCTCTAGGACCTTTATTCTCAAAAATATCTATTTGCTGTGAAAGAGGAGGTGCTGGACTATAGCTGGCATTACTGAAAACTTGTGAGTATAGAAACTAGGCAACATCCTGGTTTCCAATGTCATTTCTGCCCTCAATTTATTACTATGTGGCTTTATGCAAGCTATTTATTTTGAGCCTCAGCCTCCTCATCTGAAATTTAGGGCATAACAGTGCTGACTTACTTTATTGGTATCTTGTAAAGAATACAACTAGACAATGTACATACTTACATACAGGTATGTCTATCACATTATTCCCTTTTGAAATAAGTAGTGTTTTGCAAGCAGTAGAAAAGAAGTTAAAAAAACAACAATAAGCTATAGGAATTAAAGGCATGAGGGTTTTTTCTTTTGCAGTAACTATAGCAAAATGTAGATTACACCAACACTGTTCACTATACCTCTTCATACTTTTCTACTCTTGGGAACACCCCTGCTTCCATTTCCTCTGCAGATCAATTTATGTACTGCCTTTTGTTCTTTAAACTTTTCTCCCGCCTCCCTCTGAGGATGTCCTCAATCTTCTTGGCATTTTCCTTCCACTCAACCCTATTCACTCTTCCTTTGTATCATATTTTGCAATTCAATCCTTTTTTTCTTTTTTTCTTGTGACTAAACCACCTCAAAGTACTTCTTCATGCTAGTCTCAGTCTGTTCTTCTATTGGCACCAAGGATTCTACTTAGTAAACTCTTAGGCATTCATCTGTATGAGGATATTAAAACTCACCCTTCAACTATGTTACAATGAAAGAAGGCATTGGGTGTGTGTGGGGGGGGGAGGAATCCATGAAGCTGCCCAACAGTGATTCTTGCAATACCTGTAATGTTATGAAGTCACCCTAGAGAAATAAAATGTCAAAGCTGTAAAAATGAAAATGAATACAATAAAGCCAGCTCCAATAGTGACTGTATATTAACAACTTTTATGTTTTACATTGAATAGAAAATGTTCTGTTTTCTTCTACTTGACCTTCACCTCTTTGCAAGTATTCCTGCCCAAATCACTAAGGGTGATGAGGGTCTGCCATTTCTCAACATCCCGGAGAGAAGCGCTCATGAATAATTATTTTCTCTTAAAGTGATTTTTTTACATGTTTTCAAACTGAAAAAGGCTGAAAGGACTCTGATTTAAAACCCATACACAAACATATACAATTAAGCAAAAATAGTCATTACATATTTCTTATTCTACATGCAACAAGCTATTAAGTTCATTTCTAAAAGGTGCATAGAAAATTTTGTGAGGGCTCTGTGCTCATGCACAAACACATGCCTAAGTTCCAAAGTGCTGTTTGGAATTCCTCTGATGTTTTACCTAAAAGAGAGTCCAAATTTGCTTCAAGTACTATTGCAGTACTATTGAATGGAAGGCATACCCTTGGCTGAAGTATAATTTAGTGTATATGAATAAGTACACTATACTTTAAATAAGAAGCCAATCATCATATGTAACACACATACACACACACATATACATGTATATATATATACATATGAGAACCAGGGGTTAAAGTGCTGGGGAACTCAAGTTCTAATCTTCTCAGAAGCATAGATATATAACCCAAAGCCAGGCACTCTTTTTCAGAAATTAGATGGAGAAGTGGAAAGACATTTATCCACTTAACTGAATGGAAGAAGTATGGTAGTTTATGGTTTATAACCTTCCATTGAAGAGGTTTTCATCCTGCAATGAACTGATTCTGGCTCATAGTAATAGTAATGGTTATTTATTTGATTTATAGACACTCTTTAGTAGTATGGGCTATGGGGGGGGGGTGATCAAAAAACATCCCAACGGAACTGCTTCAAAAGTTCTTGGGTGTGTCTAGCAGTGTGTAGGCAAGTGTTATCATGAATCAACATCACACCGGAAGTCAGCATGCCCCAACACTTGTTACGGATGGCTCAGCTGAGTTTTTGTAATGTTTCAAAGTAGACTTCTGAATTAATGGTTGAACCATGCTCTATGAACTTCACTAGCAGTACTCCTTCGACATCTTCTCATTTGGTGTGGTGTTGGTCCATGATAATGCTTGCCCGCAAACCACTAGACTCACCCAAGAACTTTTGAAGCAGGTCCATTGGGATGTTTTTCAGCACCCTCCCTATAGCCCAGATTTGGCACTGAGTGACAACTACTAAGGAGTCTCAAACCTTGTAAGTAATGTAATGTTGTAGTTTTTTGTGTATAATAAAAGTTCTGTATCTGCAAGTGTCTGTCATTGATAACCAAATGGAGGTTTATTTCCAAATTGCCCTCATATTATACAATGTCATCATGTGGGACTGGAGTCTCTATGGCTGCATGTTGCCCTATTTTATAAGGCTTAAAGACCTGGATGTTCTCACAAGTAATTAAGTTGGGAAGTTAAACCAGTCTACTATAGAGAGTGTCCTCTCGTACTGTATTGTGGTTTGGTATACTGTTCTGACAGCCTCGGATAGGAAAACATTACAGAGGGTGGTGCGCACAGCACAAGACATTGTGGGTTGTCCCCTGACACCACTGGATGACATCGCCAGGACTTGCTGCCTTGGAAGAGTGAGGAAAATTCTCAGGGATGACTCACACTCTGGAGTATAGCCAGTCATACCAACAGGCTGAAGAAAAGCTTTTATCCATGGGCTGTTAGGCTTTTGAACAGGATATAATTTTATAAACTTTATGCATGATTGACTTGCGAGGCCAGTGTGTTGTGCAATTAGCTCACATGGTGTAATAAGATGGAGGATTTGTGTCACTGTAAGTTGGGAGTGGGGCCACGAAGGGAGGCTCAGCCAATTGCAATGTATACATGGTTGTACTTTGACAATAAAGGTTCATTCATTCAAGTACAGTCATCTAACTATTACGATTGTATTATATTGTAATGAATAGAATTGATGTAAATGATATTTAGCTACATTTCCTTTGACTTATTTCATGCCTTTAATTTCTTTGGCTTGCTATTTCTTATTTTTTTCTGCACTCTGCATAAAGTCGCATATACACAAAATGGGAATAACATGATAGGAATATGTATATGCAGTAAGTTGCTGTTGTTTTTTTCTTTTAAATAAAGGTCAAAAGCAAATTTTATTTTGCTGAATTGTCTGTGAATGGTTGAAAAATATGTAGGACAGTTTGGGCAATGTGGCTTTAATAATGACAACAAAGGTCTCCTGGGGTGAGTAAAGATTATATATTAGGTGAGCTAAACTCTGAGAATAGACACAACCAGGGATAACTCATTATTAGCACTGGATAGGTACATAGCTACATATATTTGTTTTCTTTTTACTAATGGCTGCCTCTAATGGATAATTAGCCAGGAATCACATACCAGTAATTGACACAGTCATAGTTAAATCTAAAGTTGGGCATATTTTTCTCTTTCTGACACCTCCTCCCCCCTCCCCCGCTCTTTTTCTCTTTCCTTGGTCTTAAAGGCAAAAGTTTTACAAAGCCCCTTAAAGGCTCAAGAGACCTCCAAATGTTGTTACCAGATTGAAAATGTTAAAGGTAAGAAAGGGAACATAAGTCCATACTGTAGGATTTCTAGAATTGTCTAAAAGCTTACCACTAGCCTTAAGACAGTTTCTACAGAGCGCTCTGTAACATTAAATAAAAGAGAAAAGAAGGAGAAGCTATTGGTTTTAGCCTCCACTGGTAGCCATAAGCACATTTGTTTCATTGGGTATTTACAATTACTGCCAGTAGCAAGAATGGCAGTAATAGAACAAGACACTCTTAGATGGCTAACTTCCCACTATCTGTTACCTGTTTGTAATGCAAAACATGCTCCATTTTGCTAGATATACTTTCAGAGGTTCTCATTGGGTTCTTTTGTGCCCAATGACACTACTACCCTGAGGCTCAGGCCCTTTTTTATGACAGTACCAAAATCAAACCAAGGGGGAAAACAAAAAAGAAAAAGAAAATGAAAAGCAAATATTTCTACTTCTTTTCTCCAAAACAGTTGACTTATTTTATTTAAATTATTCTTTCATCATCCTATTTTCCCATTTTATTTTTGAATGCCAGAGGCACTGGCAAGGAGGATGGCACCTTTGGTGGGTGAAGTGAAGTAGACACAAGTGGGTATTCCCAACCTCACACAGCTCTAATTAAGAATAATTCTCAGTAATGGACTTTGGCTGCAGGCTAAATAAATACTGTTCCTGAATATTTTCATCTTAAATCTCACATAAATGTGCTAATTGAAAGTCTCACATCTTCTTCCAAATTGAATCCAACTCCATGTTCTTTGAATTATTTCCTTTCATGTCTATTGTTCAAGCAGCTTTGACTAATTCCACTGTAGTTAAAGATCTCTCACCAAGAGCTTATGCTTCCATTTCTGCCCCCTCTAAGGAGATGTATTCTTAACCAGCCTTCAGCTGAAAACTGACACACAGACTATGTTGATTTTTGTACCTCATATGGAGCTGAGTTGTTTAAAAATAAACAGACTTAATAATATCCAAATCTTTCTCCTGATGAATATTTAAGCACAATCAATTCTACCCAATAAAATCTAGAATCTTAAGATTTAGAATAACTGGTAGCGTGGAATATGCCACCTGATATCAAAATAAAATAGTTTGCACACTACCAAATCTACTTGGGGAAGATATAAATAGGGCACCACAACTAAGAAGATCTTGCCACTTATAATTGTTCAACAAAATTCACTTGCTAGAGGACATTCAGAAGACAGTTTCTGAAGATGACATAATCATTTACACAAGTGTGTGTAAAGAGACATCACCTACAGATCTTTATCCCTTCTGAGTTTTGAAAAGCACTAAGACTTTGCACTTGGTCCAGGAAAAGACAGTGCCACCCTAACCCTAATCCTGATAAAGTTATAGTATTATGTGGTCCCATTATTAGCAGCTCTGTTCTGACTAATGGAACTTTCCAAACAATTATTAAAGGTATGTTCCAGCACAACATGTTAGAGTAATTCAAACAGTATTAGTGAGCCTTATTTTGGATGAATTCAGTATCATGCAAGCTTTATGCTTATGTTTGTGCAACACATCTCTCTTTTTTACCTGCAGGTTCCCATCTGCTCTGTAGGTTCCCAAAGTTTCTAGAACACAACATGACGCTGATCAAGGAAGATTTATCTTTTTGCCCTGTCCTGTTTCAGGAGACAGTTCTACAGATGAAGGGTATCTGGATTCCACCCTTTGAAAATGAATATGTTGATATTCAATCAAACCAAGATTTTGATTTGCATCACAAGGCAACACTGGGTTGCCTTTCATTTCCCATGATGATTACAATGTGACATAATTATGTAAAAATATATTGTGAGGTTTAGTTAGCAGTTACTCAGAAAATTAATGAAGTATGAAGGTGGAATTGTTGCTTTGTAACATCAGTTGATGACAAGATTGCAACTGTTGCTGTTTCCTCAAAAGGAATGACACACTTGAGTAAGGCTGAGTTGACTGCTCTGTCCCTGGTCCAAGGGGAAAAAATGAAGCATGTGAGTATAGCTCTATCCCACAATTTAAATCAAACACTTTATTTTTCCCCCTGATCTATCTTTTTTCTTTTTCCTTGCTCCCCTTGAGCCTTTAACTTGCTTTGGTTCTGTTGTGCTCCCACAGCAGATGGACTCCCTCGATGTTCTGCTGTTAACATAGAAACTTTGGGGAATAGGGAATAACAAATAGATAGAAAAGCCTATTAAATAGCCTCCTGAGTAGCCTGGACAAAGATTCATTTCATCTTTGTGTATGTGTGTGTCTCTCTCTGTGTGTGCATACAGATAAATATACACACAAAGGCAGGAATTATTTTTGCCTAACTAAGGCTACATTAGCAAAACAAATTCCTGCAGAGTTTCTACTTTTGCTCTTTAAGAAAAGATAATGAAAAGCTTTAGTTTACATGAAAAATGAGATTGCAAATCCAGAATTTATTTTATTTTGCAGCTCATTTTATTTTTGGTTTGAAAACAGTATTTTATTGAACTCCCCTTTCCTGAAGGTATTTAAAGGGAGGCTGGATGATTGTCTCTTGAGGATTTTACAGTGGTAGATTCTTTCACTGGTCGGAAGGATGAAGTAGAGGATCTCTAAGGTAACATCCTACCTGTATGTTCAATAATTCTGTCCAACATATGCAAGGTTAAACTGAAAATTTGAAATTAATATTTGTATCATTATTTGTAAAACAAAACAAACAGAAGCAAAATTATGAACTCAATTTGGCTTTAGATTGCAAGTGAGGGAAGCCAACTATTTTCATCTATTGCTCCTAGCTAATCAATTATGCATTTTTGGAACAATAGCCATTAGCAATCATTGAAAATGCAAATCAGCTCCCTTTAGCCAATTAACAAAAGACATTTACACTTTTTAGAGATACCAGGCTGAGTGAAATAATCACACACCATTCAAAACCACATTAAAATACAACCTAATAAAAACAGTTAAAATAAATTGAAATAATTCATGATACTGCCCCTTTATAAAGTTTTATTTGTATATTTATAGTATGAACAAACATTAGATGATAGATAGATAGATAGATAGATAGATAGATAGATAGATAGATAGATAGATAGATAGATGAATAGTTCACAGCCATGTAGTTCGATGGTTAAGATGCAGTGTAAGATCAGGAATTCACAGGCTATAGTCCTCTTTTAGGTATAGAAGACAACTATTGAGAAGATTTTAAACCACTTACTGTCTCTCAGTCATGAACTGGGGATTTGAAAAAAAAATCTATTAACTTTCATTGGACCAACATATACTATAACTTTCAATAAAATTGGCCTTCATCCAACAAGGAACAATTTGGGCTTTTAGTAACAACAATAACACACCCTCTTCCACTACTTACATAACATGTATTTTAGGTATTCGTATTTTGTATTCAATTGTAAAAGGGGGCTGGAAAGCTGATAGCCCAAGTTTGAGACCTGAGTGCTGCACAATGCGGTGAGCTCCTGTTCCTGCTCCAGCTTCTGCCCACTGTGAAGTTTGAAAGCATGCAAATATGAGTAGATTAATAGGTACCACTTTGATGGCAAAGTACACCTTTGGCATATAGCCATGCTGGCCACATGGCCATAGAAAATCTCTCTCAATGAAGAAACGGAGATGAGCACCGTGCCCTAGTGTTAGACATGACTGGACAGGGAAGCCTTTACTTTTAATATTTAATTGCAGGACTTTGAAATAAATCATAGCTTCTAGAAAACTGAGAGGCAACATGGATATTTATATGATAAGAATTTCATTCATCATTTTTTTCTCCACTACAGGGTTCAAAAAACAAGCCAATAACAAGTGAAAGTGCGGTTGCTGATCTCTATTTATTTTTATTTATTTTTATTTATTTTAATTCCATTTATATCCCGCCCTTCTCCGAAGACTCAGGGCGGCTTACAAGCTTAGCAGTAGCCTTCATTCTATGTATATGCCTGCTTATTAGGGCTTTCATACACCCCCCAAGCGGCATTATTACAAAGTCAGCTTAATTGCCCCCAACAATCTGGGTCCTCATTTTACCTACCTCGGAAGGATGGAAGGCTGAGTCAACCTTGAGCCTGATGGGATGCGAACCTGCACTAATTGCAGGCAGCTGGTGTTACTTAAGGAGGCATTAGCCCACTGCTCCACCAAGGCTCTATTTAAGCTAGTAAATGGAACAATCTGGCAAAAGAAGCCAAATGCCTAACAATGAAGGAGTCAATTGCTTTTGCTTCCCAACTTACTTTTGTGCATTGTCTGAAGTCCAAAGAAACATTGGAAACCAAGTCTCAGGTAGAAGTATGACTTCCCTGTTTTTCTAGTATCAAAAAGACTTGACATAAAAATCCTCCAAAGTCTTAGATAATCCCCAGATTTGTAAGGTTTTGCCACCTTATTTCTCTGGTTGTGGTTATGGGCCTTTAAACACAACCTGTGCCATGGGGAGACATGAAATCCCCTACCTGTCCAGAAATTTCATTCATCTTATTGAAACCAGCTTGGCTTCCTTCAAAATTCTGCACATATTAGAGGGGAGAAATTGTGTAATGTTTCATCTATACTTCTGTTCAGTTTGGGATTTCCAAATGATATATAGACTAAAATGCTACATTTTTTTCTTTCCTCCCATTGAAGAGGGCAACAAAAGCTTCACAGCTGACAATCTGCAGTTCCCAGAGATACTTATGATCATACTGCAGATATTTGGTGATACTATTGCCAAATCTAGAGTCATGGTTTCCTATCATATTGAAACAAGAAAATCAGGAAGCTTGTAGAGAAATTCAGGACTACATCTCCATGTCTTATGTTGAAAAATAAAAATAAAAAAGTAAAACCATTAAAAATATTAAAAATCTCTTTAAGCAGCTGTTCTATACTTATGTTTCTCACTTCTAGTATATCTATCCCTGCACAAATGTCATTTCATAGATTCCCTAGAGATGGGAAATAAGAAATAACCTGTCAAATTTTAAAGTCTCTCTGTTTGAACATCTTGGATTTATTTGTGTGATATTTGGCAAAATCCACCCAAACATTAGGGAATCCTATAATTGAATATATCATAAAGCTTCTCCAAAGAGTAAATAGCTCATTTAGTCAGTGGGAAGATATCCAAAGGATCAGGATACTGAACTGAAACTGCTGTTACTCAGAAATGAAACAAATAGAATATTGTCCAAATATTCAGAAGTTATGGTCATGTCTAATGACTTATTGTCATTAGTATTCCTTCCATATGTATTCCCAAATTCAAAATAGCATATGAAATTCATGCTTCCTTTCTTCATTTTTCTTCACAAAAGAATCCTCTGAATCATGTTCATTGAGAGATAATAGTTGGTGTAAAGGCTTCGTCCCCCCCCTCCCGTGAGTTTGACAGTTGAGAGGAATTTTGAACCTCTTCTGAATAATAGTCTGGCATTAGATGTAACACCATTAAATAATGACTTCTGTCTATCTTGGAAAGGAATTGATAGATACAGTAGTAATAATGTTATTAATTCAACACTGGAAGTTTTTAAGAAGAGACTGGCCAGCCACTTGTCTGAAATGGTATAGGGTTTCCTGCCTGAGAAGAGGTTTGGACTAGATGACCTCCAAGGTCCCTTCCAACTACTTCTTCTTCTTCTTCTTCTTCTTCTTCTTCTTCTTCTTCTTCTTCTTCTTCTTCTTCTTCTTCTTCTTCTTCTTCTTATTCTTATTATTATTATTATTATTATTATTATTATTATTATTATTATTATTATTATTATTATTATTATTATTATTATTATTATGAGAGCCAGTTTGGTCTAATGGTTAAGGCACCTGTTATGTACTGGGCTTTTGGAATATCACCACGTGCGTTGCTGGAGAACCGTTAGGACAGGATGTCTCCGGTCCTGCAATTGGTCAACTTTAGGCGGCAAACAGGGATTCAATCCTATTGGTTGCTACCATAGGGTTTGGCTATATATTGAGGCAGGGTGACTCCAATTCCTCAGTACAGTTTCTACTTAAATAAAGAATGAGTTTTTCTGTACTCATCTGCGTGTCTTCGTTCCTGCTCATCAGAGTGAATGACATAATAGTGGCGAAGAAGGTGGGATCCTGCTTTACCGCCTAAGGGCTGAAGTCACGAGGGGACGGCATTACTCGTTGGAGGGAAGAGGCATCTTCCCTCCTCCTCTCTAGCCGGCTAGTAAGCTACACTAGCGGCCGTGTGCTCAGAGGACGCATTCCTGAGCCTAAGAAGCAGGATCCAACAACAGTGCAGGAATTGAGGAAAGATGCCAAAGGTCGGCAAGCTCAGAGAGTTCAACATCAAACATCCAGAAGATTGGCCATCTTACCTCTCACAAGTGGAGAATTACTTACGAGCTAACCAGATTGCAGAGGAAGGCCTAAAAGCTGCGACGTTGCTGTGCATGTGTGGGCCAGCGACTTTTGATCTAGTGGAAAACCTCTTCGCACCAACACCCATTGAAGCAGTATCATTTGCTGACCTTAAGAAGAAGCTGACCGGGTATTTCCAGCCAAAAATGTCGGAGATGGCATGGCGTTTTAAATTCAATCAACGAGTGCAGCTTCCCGGTGAGACACCATCAGAGTTTGTCGCGGGCCTAAGGCAGGCCGCACGCCTCTGCAAGTTTTCAAAATTAGAGGAGCGTCTGAGAGACCGACTCATCTGTCGCCTGAGAGACAGAACCTTGCAGCAGAGATTGTTTGCTAGAGCAAATCTCACAATCACTGAAGCACAAGACGAGGTCATGGCTGATGAAGCAGCCGGAGGTGCAGTACAAACAGTGCAGCCCACCAAATCTCCAAAGATAGAAGATTCCGTCCACCATGAGGTCACCAAATGCAGCGGAGAATCATCAGAAGACGAAGAACCCAAAATAAACAAGCTCCAGAGACAGCCAAGCATGCAAAACCGCAGCAATCAGCAAAGAGAGAACAATTACAAGGCAGTTCTCTTACCTAGATGTAAGAAGTGCGGAGGTGACCACTCCTGCACAAATTGCAGATTCCATTCGGCCATGTGTAGAGCTTGCGGAAGGACTGGCCACATCGCGGTGGTGTGCAGAGCTTGCCAGAGAGACAGGCCACCCAAGCACCAGTCGGAGGAACCGACTAGGAAAGGTTCTGGGGCCCTGGGTCCAGTCAGTGTGGGGTTCTTCAAGAGCCAGAGAAGCGTTTGTTGCACCGGGGCTCGTCATCCCCTTAAGCCAAAACTTAAGTTCTTGGTGGAGCTACAAGGAATTCCATGCAAAATAGAATTGGACTCCAGCTCAGCGGTCTCAATCATCTTGCAGCAAACAGTGGTCTAAATTAAGACCCTCAGATATTATTTTTACAGATTTTCAGAATGCTCAGGTTAAAGTGAATGGTGAAGCCACTTTATTGGCGAAATTTAAACGTTTTTTGGGGCACCTGGATGTCATAGTAGTAGAGGGCCAAAGAACAAGTCTTATAGGACTTGACTGGTTTGAGGCTTTGAGCATTCAAATAACAGGCATTAACCGGACACAGACAGCAGACCTTATGACTGTTTGTGAGGAATTTGCGGATGTTTTCGAGTCAAAACTGGGAACTTATACTGGGTCACCAATTTCTTTTAAATTAGATCCTAACGTTGTACCGATAAGGGTCAAACCTCACAGAGTTCCTTTCGCCTTAAAACACAAAATCGATTCTGAAATCGATAAGTTAATAGAGCAGGGTGTATTACAGCCTGTTGATGGGGGGGAAGTGGGAAACTCCTATTATCACCCCACTAAAGCCCAATGGGGAGGTTCGCATTTGTGCAGACTACAAATGCACATTAAATAAAGCCTTAAATCAACATGCATACCCGGTCCCGATAGTGAGCCATATTCTAGCCTCTTTGCAAGGGGGAACCATTTTTGCTAAACTTGATTTAGTGGAGGCCTATCAGCAACTGCCGGTAGATGAGGCCACAGCTGTGGCTCAAACAATAGTAACTCATAGAGGGGTATTCAAAGTCAAACGCTTGCAGTTTGGAGTCAGCATTGCACCGGGTATTTTCCAAGGGATTATGGAACGCACACTTAAAGGTATTCAGGGTGTCTGTCCTTATTTTGATGATGTTCTCATTGCCGGGGAATCCCCAGAAGTATTGGCCAATAGGCTCAGGGCTGTGTTACAAAGGCTTCGCGATGTGGGCCTCAAGTTAAAGAAAAACAAATGTAGTATTGGGGTTTCTTCAACGGAATTATTGGGGTTCCGTATCAATGCTAGTGGGATTCACCCTGCTGAGTCAAAAGTTTAAGCCATCAAAATGGCTCCTAGGCCAAAATCAAAAGCAGAGCTGCAAGCATTTTTGTGCCTCCTGAATTTTTATCACACATTTCTACCTCATAAGGCTGCAATAGCTGAGCCCCTCCACAGGCTACTTGATAAAAAAGCCCCTTGGAAGTGGACTGACTTACATGAAAAAAGTTTCCAGGATCTCAAGGCCTTCTTTCAGAAAAGTCCACTGTAACTCATTACATTGAGTCTAAACCTGTATGTCTTGCATGTGATACATCTCCCTACGAGGTGGGGGCAGTCTTAAGCCACATTGAGAAGAATGGGAAACAAGTTCCTATTGCATTCTATTCTAGAACCTTATCTGCTGCTGAGTGTAATTATGCACAAATTGATAAAGAAGCCTTAGCCATAGTGGCTGGAGTAAAAAAAATTCATGATTATTTATATGGCAGGGATTTCACTGTCTTCACTGACCACAAACCCCTTTTGGGCCTATTCACCACAGATAAGCAAACTCATTACATTGCTGAGATGGTCTATATTTTTGTCTGCATAAAAATTTAAGTTAGTTCACAAACCTGGGAAGGAAATGGGCCATGCAGATGGCCTCAGCAGACTACCACTGCCACTAATGGATCCTGATCCAGCTCCTGCTGCTAAAATATTGTCCATTCAGGACTTGCCTGAGTTTCCCCTCCATGCTGGGGATATTGCTGCTGAGACTGCTACAGATAAAATTCTGAGCAGAGTACTGTCATGGGTATACACGGGCTGGTTGGAAAAAAGTCTAGGCCCTGATTTCCAAAGTTATTTTGTCAGGAGACATGAATTGTCTGCACATAAGGGCTGTATATTATGGGGCAACAGAGTCATTATCCCTACCTCATTGCGGGACAGTCTTACATTCCTTACATGAAGGCCATCCAGGCATTGTATAGATGAAAGCCTTAGCTAGAAGCTACCTTTGGTGGCCTGGCCTGGATAAGGCTGTAGAGGATCAAGTCCATGGTTGCTATACCTGCCAGAGGTCTAGGCCAGAAATGCCTCAGGCCCCAGTTCATAGGTGGGAAGAAACACATACCCCCTGGTCTAGGGTTCATATAGACTAGGCTGGGCCTTTCCAAGGACAGCTTTTTATGGTAGTAGTGGATAGCCACTCAAAATGGCTGGAAGTAGTTCCAGTCCCTAATATGACTACTGCTAGGAGCATCCAAGTACTGAGAAAACTCTTTGCAACACATGGGTTGCCTGATGTTTTGGTTTCTGATAATGGGGCTCAATTCACTGCTGCTGAGTTTCAGGCTTTTCTTAGAGCTACCCTCATCAGACATGCTACGTCTGCACCATTGCACCCCTCTATGAATGGACAAGCCGAACGCATGGTGAGGACAACAAAGGAGGCATTCAAGCGCATCATCACAGGTGACTGGCATCACAGATTGGCAGATTTCTTGCTCTGTCAACACACTACACCCTGCACAGCTACAGGCAACAGTCCTGCTGAGCTTCATTGGGGAAGGCGCTTAATTACTAAACTGGACAGGTTGCATCCAGACAGAGTGGCATCCAAAGCCTCTAAACCAAAACCCCCAAGGGGGCTGCAAACAGGTGATTGGGTTTGGGCCAGGAACTATGGGCCTGGAAACCTGTGGGTTCCTGGTCAGGTTATCAAAGAATCCGGACCCCTATCTTATAAAGTGGGGTTGGAGGGAGGGCGACTGGTCAGAAGACATATTGACCAACTTAGGAAAAGGTTTCCAGAACGGTCACTAAGTGAGGACTATGACACAAGTCCCTCCCGAGGTCCTCAAGCTGGCACCCAAGCCAGCTCACACCAGAACCACCAGGGTTTTCCTTTCTCAGTGGAACTTGATTCAGAAGAGAAACATGGCAGCTCAGAAGTGCAACATGGGACCCCTGACCAGGCGAACCAGCCGAATCTCAGCAACCATTGTGCCTACTCTGCTAAACAGTCAGACTCTGGGGTGGGCCAACCTGGAGAGGCCAGCCAGGGCAATTCAACTCTCCTGGACACAGGAGCACAAGGGGACATGGGTCTACCCAGCCCACCGGGTAAGCTGGTAGACCACAAAGTGACTGGAACCCCAAGGCGTTCCTCCAGACCACATAAACCCCCAGAATATCTTACAGACTATGTTGTAAAATAAAGTGATGTGTAATGTATGACATTGTACCACTACCTACAGAATTTGGCGGGGTAAAACTTAATTGCTGTCAAGCATGTTCACTGAGATGTTGTTTTATCTCTTTGTAGTATATTGCATGGACAAGCTATTCTTTCACCTCTTTGTAGTCCACTCAACAAGGCACGTCTGTAAAGGTCGCGTAATATCATTCTACTACCTTGGGATAACAAAGCATTACATTTATTATTGTTTATTATTATTTTAGTATTTTGGTTGTTGGGAGTGATTATTAAGCCTTGACTATTGTCAAGGGTGTTATAGCCTGATCTTAGGAGGGAGGGGTGTTATGTACTGGGCTTTTGGAATATCACCACGTGCATTGCTGGAGAACTAACGGTTTTCCAGCAACTCAGACAGGACATCTCCGGTCCTGCAATTGGTCAACTTTGGGCAGCAAACAGGGGTTCAATCCTATTGGTTGCTACCATAAGGTTTGGCTATATATTGAGGCAGGGTGACTCCAATCCTCAGTACAGTTTCTGCTTAAATAAAGAATGAGTTTTTCTGTACTCATCTGCGTGTCTTTGTTCCTGCTCATCAGAGCCCACGACATAATAGCACCAGCTATAAAGTGGGAGACCATGAGTTCAAGTCCCACCTCAGCCATGAAAGCCAGCTGGAAACTTTGGGCCAGTCACTCTCTCTCAGCCCAGATCACCTCATAGGGTAGCTGTTGTAAGGAAAATAGGAGGAGGAAGATATGTTGAATACTTTTGCCACCTTGGATTATTTATAAAAAAATATTAAAGGCAGGAAATATATGAAGAAAGAAAGAAAGAAAGAAAGAAAGAAAGAAAGAAAGAAAGAAAGAAAGAAAGAAAGAAAGAAAGAAAGAAAGAAAGAAAGAAAGAAAAAGAAAAGAAAAGAAAAGAAAAAAAAGAAAAGAAAGAGACATTGGTTTGACAGATAGTAAAATCAGAGAAGGGCAAGACAGCCAGACAGATACTTTAGCTTTATCTGGGGTTTTCCAAATTAAGCAGCAAGAATTCAGGGAGTTTTATTTGTGTTCATTTAATATAAGCAGACCTCTCCAGTAATCACACAGAAGTCAAGTTATGCGGACTTCAGTTTTCAGAACAATACAGCCAAAACCTTATTGCTCTTTTTACAAGATGATGTCTATTTATCATAAGGATGGCCAGGTTAGAATGAGGTGCACAGAATGAGTGGAAACTGCTTCAGACTTCTGCTGAACCTGTGAAGGTCAACCATGGAAGTGGCAAGACAAGCAAATATAGGGACATTGGAGGTGGATTGCCTCCTACAGGGTTTTTACACACTGGCTTATGAACTTCCTTTTCAAAGGCCTTGTTAGAAATTCAATTGTTTTGTTTTTTATATCTGAGTTCCTCTGTGAAAATCAGATGTACCTCAACTGAAATGCATTTTGGTGCTGTGTTATGCAGTTCACATGTATAAAATGCCACAGCTGTATTCAGTCGGGAATGACCTCTTTCTTACTTTTCAGACATCCTAAACACATTCCTGCTTAAAAGTAGAATACTTCAGTTTCTTTCTAGAATCAGAGAAATAATAGGGCACTGTAGTGATGTTGAAGTCTTTTATCTTTGTGCAGATTCAACCACAGTATTGATTCCTTATTGACCTAAACTCTAAGTATGGTTGTGGGTCCCTCTCCCCCCCAGCCCCCCTTTACACAGTCTAAGGGATGGTTGAAGTAGCTATTCCTTTAATATTGATTTCTATGAAGGAAAAAAAAGATACAGAATACCTATGTGTCTGCAGTTGCTCTTAGCTGAAGAAAATATCTGATTATGCATTTATAGCATAAGTCTTAATTGGCAGCTTTATCTCTTTGTCTGTCTGTCTCTGGCCATCTTTCTCTCTTTTAAAGCTTAGAAATAGGTTTGCTCAAATGTGTTATTGGTGTTAATGATATTTTTGAAGTGAGGCAAATTCATCAGCCTTTTTGAAGACTGCAAAACTCAAAGATTAGATAGACCTTTGTGGGCTTGCTGTGACAGTTTCTCAAATGTGATCTTCTGAGCCTTTGAAATTGTAGTAACAACAACAACAACAACAACAACAACTGATGAGAAAATGGATCCCCCTTTGATATGATGTTAAGATGTTCTAGTCTAAACTTTTGAATCAGGCTGGAATTTAGCAAATAAGAAATGTTATGATCTGTTTGGTATTCATTTTCTACTTCTGTATGTCACAACATCAGAGTTTATAATAAATCATGTACAGATTGGTCATGGTCATATCTGTTGTATGTACAAATTGATGCAGAACCATAATTAGAGATAGCAACTGTGAAGGAGCAGGTGGCAGAACCAAAAATAAGTAAAAAGGTTAAAAAAACAATGTTTGCATAGATGAAAATTTAGATTATCATCTCTGTTTGATTATAATGAAACAGATAAAGAGAAAATAACTAACAATTTAAATATCATTTTAGTTATAACAGTCATGACATTCATTTATAAATATCATAAATAGGAACCCATACCATTTTTCCCCTATAGATTGGAAGATTTAAAGTTGCAATAATGTTTTTATGTCTGTAAGAGAGCACACATGCATACACATGCCTTAAAGTAAGTTTCTGACATTTGGCACTTGCCTGGACAATTTTTGACAATGCTTTTCAGAAATAGTTGCCACTGCCTGCTTCCCAGGGCTGAAAGTGTGTGACTAGCCCAAGGTCACCCAGCTGCCTTTGTGCAGGGGAGGGGGGAAAGAGGGGCTAGTTTCTACACCAATTTATTTATTTATTTTCTATAGCCATAAGTGTATTATATATGTAAACATTCCTTTAATCAATGTATATATATGTTAACAGTACAAATAAGAAGGCATCGCCTAGCATATAAGGTAAAACCGCCTGACAGAAATACACGCGGGAACTTTGACAGCTGTCAAAGTTCCTCGCACCACGCAGGCGCCACCACTGACAGCTCGCGGCTGTCAAACGCCGGACTACGAAGAAGCCTGAGCTGTCAAAGCACCCACCGTACAGCGCAGGCGCAACCACTGACAGCTCGCGGCTGTCAAAACACCAAGACACGCGGAAGCCGGAGCTGTCAACAAAAGACGACGCGGATTGGTCCCTGCCTGACAGGGCGCCAAAATGAACACCGCTGATTGGTCCTCGCTACCAGCTGCCGGCTATAAAAGCCGGACAAGTTATTCTATGTTTGCCTTGCTCTTAATAAACCTGTTGTTGAGCTAGCCTGTCGTCCCGAGTGGTCCTTCGGCCACTTCACTGGCGACGAAGGTGGGATCGCTCCGGAGCTGAAGTCACGGCCGAGGAAGAGAGTTCCCGGCAAGAGCTGTCACGGTAGTTTTAACTTCCATCGGAGCAACCCAGGACCGGACGACATGGCAAACTTCGGCCGTGTGAGGGAGTTTGATACCCGCCATCCCGAGAGATGGCAATCACACCTCGGCCAAGTCGAGGGATTTCTCCTCGTCAGTAAAATCACTGACGACCGAGCAAAGGCCGCCGCTCTGCTGTACATCAGCGGGCCCCCGGTGTACGACGCAGCCGTCGGGCTGTTCAGCCCAGTGCCCATCACGGAAGTCTCCTACGCTGACCTGGTGGACCAGCTGAACAAGTACTACATGCCAGCGCGTTCAGAACTGTACTGGCGGGTGCAATTCGCACAAAAGAAACAACGGCAGGACGAGCCCGCCAACGAATTCATTGCCGGGGTCAGACACGCCGCGCGGAACTGCTCCTTCCCCGACCTGGAAGACCGCATCAGAGACCAGGTGGTGATCGGTCTGAGGGACGAGAAGCTACAGAAGAAACTGACGTCCAAACCCGACATGAACCTGGCAGAGCTGACCAGGGAGATCATGGCATATGAACACAGCCACAAGAAGAAGCCGACGAACACGACCCCAGAGACCCCCGCGACCGTCTACCAGGAAAGCGCAACCTTCAGCGACAGCGGAGAGTCAGTAGACTTCACCGATGGAGAAGCCCTACAGCGCAGGATGGAGCACCGGCAGCCGAGGAGGGGAAAAACGTCGGACCGCCGCGGATCCAGGAACCCACCACCGCCACCACCGCGTTACGAGCCACGGGCCGCCTGTGCCAGCTGCGGGGGCAACCATGCCCGAGGAAGCTGCCGTTTTAGGAACGCGAAATGCCACAACTGCGGGAAGACTGGCCACATCAAGCCGGTGTGCCGCAGCAAGGGCCGGGACAACATCAATGAGGTGGAGGCAAACCCCCCAGGTAGGCCGGCTGCCCAGGCCAGCAGAGAAACCCCACCAGGCCCCCTGGTAGAGACAATTGACAGGGTAAACAGCATAAGCTCCAAAGTTAAGATCCGGGTCAGAATTCAGGGGGTGCCCTGCCACATGGAGGTAGATTCTGGGTCAGCAGTCTCATTAATTTCGCTGACAACCTATCAGGAAATCTGTCAGAAAGGCCGAAGACAAATTCCCCTGAAACAAACTCAGGTACACCTTGCAGACTTCCAGAAAACCCCTATTCCGTTGGAAGGGAAAGCCAAGGTCCTGGTGCAGTATAAGGGGTTCAAGGGTCCCCTGGAGGTTTTAGTTACGCCAGGGAACCGTACCAACTTGATAGGGCTAAACTGGTTCACTCCACTAGGCATCGCCTTAACGGGGGTTAATACCATTCAAACACCTAGCCTAGAAGCCGTTTGCGAAAGGTACGCCGACGTTTTCGATGGCACTTTAGGGAAATATACAGGTTCCCCCATTTCCCTGCAACTAAATCCAGCAATTCAACCAATTAAAATAAGAGCTAGGAGGGTACCTTTCGCCCTTAAAGAAAAAATTGAAAACGAGCTTGACCGACTCGTGGGACTAGGGGTACTGGAACCAACAGAAGGGGGAACCTGGGAGACCCCTATTGTCACCCCAATCAAACCTAATGGCGAAGTGAGACTGTGCGCAGACTATAAAGCGACAGTCAACCTAGCCCTCAGCCCCCATGCTTACCCGGTGCCAGCGGTAAGGGACGTATTTGCTTCCATCCGCTCTGGCACCATTTTCGCCAAGCTCGATCTCACACAGGCGTATTTACAGCTGCCTGTCACAGACGACACCGCGGAAGCTCAAACTATTGTCACCCACCGCGGTGCTTTTAAAGTAAAGAGGCTACAATTCGGCATATCTGCAGCCCCGGGTATTTTTCAGGGCATCATGGAAAAGACCCTGAAGGGAATACCCGGGGTCTGCCCCTATTTCGACGATGTTCTCATCGCCGGGGAAAACGAAGCTAGTTTAGCTGACAGGTTGTCAGCTGTGCTGAGCCGGCTCAGAGAAGCCGGTCTCAAACTTAAGCGGGAGAAGTGCTCTATTGGAGTCACTTCTACAGAATTCCTAGGGTATAAAATTGATAGCCAGGGCATCCACCCCACCGCTGAAAAACTAATGGCTATTCAAACCGCACCCAGCCCTAGGAATAAGCAAGAGCTTCAATCCTTTTTGGGGCTGTTAAACTTTTACCATGCCTTCATTCCCCACAAAGCCACTATTGCAGAGCCGCTCCATAGGCTCCTAGACAAAGGTACAACTTGGTCCTGGACCAAGGAACATGAGAACAGTTTCCAATCGTTAAAAAAGCTTATCTGTCACAGCTCAACTATCACCCTTTTCAAGGAAGACACCCCAATATGCATCGCTTGCGATGCCTCTCCCTATGGAATCGGGGCTGTATTAAGTCACATATTCAAGGACGGTACACAAAGACCCATAGCTTTCTATTCACGCACTCTGACCAAAGCTGAAAGAAACTATGCACAAATTGACAGGGAAGCCCTAGCGATAGTGGCAGGGGTCAAAAAATTTCACGATTATCTGTATGGAAGACCATTTACTATATTTACAGATCACAAACCCCTGCTAGGCATATTTACTTGGAATAAAACTACTCCACAAATCCTCTCCCCGAGAATTTTAAGATGGTCAACATTTTTAGCAGCCTATTCTTATCAGCTAATACATAAACCAGGTAAAGAATTGGGCCATGCTGACTGCCTCAGCAGACTGCCCATACAAACCAGGGACTCAGACCCAGCCCCAGCCAGCGGGATTTTAGCAATCTCCCAACTTCCAGAATGCCCCCTGACTGCAAACATTATAGCCAATAATTCAACAAAAGATAAAATACTTGCCAGAGTCCTCAAATGGGCCACAACTGGGTGGCCAACTCAAAACCCACAACCCCAATTCCAACCTTATTATAACAGGAAAAATGAGATTTCAACACACAGAGGTTGCCTGCTATGGGGAAATAGGGTCATCATACCAGAGAAAAACATAGACCAAACATTGCACATTTTACATGAAGGGCACCCTGGAATTGTAAAAATGAAGGCGATGGCCAGAAGTTATGTGTGGTGGCCCGGCATAGATAAACAAATTGAACAGTATGTGGGTGGGTGTTACACCTGTCAGGAGACCAGGAATGAACCACCCCAGGCACCAATCCATAAATGGGAGACTACAAGGAACCCTTGGTCACGTATACATATAGATTTTGCAGGACCTATCCAGGGCCAAAGTTTCTTAATTGTAGTGGACAGCTATTCCAAATGGCTGGAAGTCACACCCCTTAGGAAAACAACGTCCACAGCCACTATTCAAGCCTTACGAAAAATATTCGCAACACACGGCCTACCTGATACCATAGTTTCTGACAATGGACCTCAATTCACCTCTCGTGAATTTCAGATCTTCGCTACGAGGAATTGTATTAGGCTGGTCACGTCGGCGCCGTTCCACCCATCGTCGAACGGAATGGCTGAAATTATGGTACGATACACAAAAGAAGCCTTGAAAAAATTCGTTAAAGGAAACTGGCAAAGGCGACTCAGCCAGTTCCTCTTATCACAACACACAACACCATGCTCTACAACTAGCAAATCACCAGCAGAATTAAGATGGGGGAGGAGGCTAATAACACGTCTCGACAGACTGCACCCTGACACAGCCCCAGAAGAAAAACAGCACCCCCACCCCGGCCGCAAACTCAACCCGGGTCAATTAATATGGGCACGTTCATACACAGATAAAAACAAGTGGGTCCAAGGGACAGTAATAAAACAAACAGGGCCCATCTCATACCTGGTAGCTACGCAAGCACAGGGCAACATACGCCGCCATATTGACCAGCTCAGACCCAGACAACCACCACACGCTTCTGAGCAACCACCCAGTGCCGACTTACAACCCCCACCGGAAATGCGGCCTATCCCAAACCAGGAAGCTGAGCACCAAGACGAAGAACCAGAACCAGAACACCCACCACCCCTTCGCCGCTCAACCAGGAATCGAAGACCACCCACCTACCTAAAAGACTATCAGTGGGCAGGTTCAAACATCCAAGAAGGAAGAAACGAACCAGGGGAGGGGTAAGGGGTGTATTATATATGTAAACATTCCTTTAATCAATGTATATATATGTTAACAGTACAAATAAGAAGGCATCGCCTAGCATATAAGGTAAAACCGCCTGACAGAAATACACGCGGGAACTTTGACAGCTGTCAAAGTTCCTCGCACCACGCAGGCGCCACCACTGACAGCTCGCGGCTGTCAAACGCCGGACTACGAAGAAGCCTGAGCTGTCAAAGCACCCACCGTACAGCGCAGGCGCAACCACTGACAGCTCGCGGCTGTCAAAACACCAAGACACGCGGAAGCCGGAGCTGTCAACAAAAGACGACGCGGATTGGTCCCTGCCTGACAGGGCGCCAAAATGAACACCGCTGATTGGTCCTCGCTACCAGCTGCCGGCTATAAAAGCCGGACAAGTTATTCTATGTTTGCCTTGCTCTTAATAAACCTGTTGTTGAACTAGCCTGTCGTCCCGAGTGGTCCTTCGGCCACTTCAATAAGCACTAAACCAAACTGGCTCTTGGTTTATTAATTGATAACACCATTATTATTGTACCTGTTGAGTCCTTCTTAAGGACTTGGGATAGGCAGAAGTCGTTAAAGGTAATATCTCAGGATGTAAGCTGTTCTGAATAAAGCTGCCTTTTGCAATTGATTGATGGCGTTGTCAGTGCCAATGGTATTCAAGTGGTGCTCCAGTTGTTTTCAAATTGCACACAAGGCACCTATTACTATTAATACTACTTTTGCTTTCTTTCTGCCAAAGTTATTCTATTTCTACTTGTAGGTCTTTGTTATCTTTCTCAGTTCTTTCTCTTCTCTTCTGCTGTCTCCAGGGACTGCCATGTCCACTATCCAGACTTTTTTGTCTTTCTTATCGACAATTGTTAAGTCCGGGGTGTTATGTTGCAGGTGCTTGTCTGTTTGAATTCTAAAGTCCCAGAGCCTGTAGCCTGTAGCCTGTTGACTTCAAATCCCAGAATTCCCAACTGGCCTCAGGATTTCTGGGAGTTGAAGCCCACAAATGATAAAGGGGCCATAGTTCCCCACCTTTGCTTTAGCGTCTTCATTTTCTATTACTTTGTGTATTTGGCAGACAAGCAGTATTTCTTGCAAATCTTCCAATGCACTATTTTGCTAATGACCAGAACTGCTCAGATATTAATTGCCTTGACAGTATTTCTTCCACTGAATGGAGGTATTAATCTTGGTGAACAGTGTTTCCTCCTCTGACTTTAAGATCTTCCTCATTCTCGTGATGTATTCTAACATTCCTCCTGACTTCAATGGGCTTAATGTTCAGCTTGAAGGATGTCCAGATATTTCTAGTGATCATCTTCATCCAGACTGTTGATATTATTTCCATAGGGCATCTTAATTGCTTCAGTTTTCACTTTCTCCCTATTTGGTGGCACATTTGTCAGGCCATTTTTATTATTTTTACACAAAAAAGTAAAATCACAACTAATGGTTGTAGCTTGGGTTGGCTTTCATATCCATTGAGTTCATCCCAAGACCCTAGGATGTCATAATATATTGCCATAATATATATGTAGATCCAAGCAGTGTGGTCTTTAGTAATGGACAAATGGTAATTCTGCTTATGTGCAGGTTTTTAAAGCACCTTCCAAGATTTTTTGGCATGGCATACAGTGTGATGTATGCCACTACTAAGTCCACAACAGCTGTTTTATGCAATAATCTTTCAATTTGATTTTAAGATCTTGATACTTTGTGATATTCTCCAATTTTTTGTCTTCTCATCTATTGTCTCCTGGTTTTGTTACATCAGTAATAGCTTGACTTGGTTTGTTTTTACATGAAAGATGATATTTTTAATAGCCCAAATTCTGCCTTGATGTCAAGATGCACTGCAAAAATCCTTGTAATAAGCTGCACAACACTTTTGACTGTGCAACATTGGTGGATTAGCAAAATGTTTAGCAGTCATTTTTGTTTGATTATTTGCATAAATGCCTTGCAGGGATTCACTCTACCCTTTTAATTATGTTTCCACACGTAAAATAAAGCTGTGTCCCATACTCATGTTCTACATACAAGAACAAATGAAAGAAGTGAAGGGAAAGGTGTGATGTCTATAAATGTGCGCAATTTACTGAAATATAAATGGAGCATTATAGAAAGAGGTCCAAAGAAAATGAAGTATCTTTAAAGTTAACCCAAATATATTTCACTCAGTTTGTGTGTGTTATGTGATCTCACTTCAGATTCTGTTTGCCATGTTGTATATAATATATAAAATAAGTGTGTGTGTTGGTGTGTGTGTGTGTGTGTCTGTTTGCATGCATTATGGAGGGCCACTTCATAACACATTTCTATTTTGTCACTTTTCCCTATCTTTAGTTTTATAAATATTTATGTTCAATCTTTATGTTTAAAGATCTCTTCCATGAATGTCTGTTAGCTTTTCTTTATACATTCCCATCATAGTATAAATTAATATGTTAATTTTGGTCTAACTTGTTACTGGTAAGCGTTTCAACTGTGACAAAAAAAAAAACCTAAATTAAAAATATGACTTTTCCACAGACACTTATCAGTAAAATTCTTAATTTATGAAATGTAATCCTTTTTGGAAACTGGTGAGGGAGAGAATTCAAGGAGAGGTTGTTTTATGTTCATTTGTTAATAAATGGGAAATATTTACAAGGCATCTTCTCACATGAGTTCTAAAATACATTTAACCAGATAAAATTCATAGGTGCAATACAACTTTTTAATGAAAAAATGATTTGGAATAAAGCAATCTTTAGTGGAAATGCTTCATAATCACAGCCCTCATGTTATACTGTGTATGTGATAGAATATGAAAATGATGAAATAGGAGCCCTGGATTTATAACATTGGATTATATTAATTCAATGCAATCCTAAGTATACAAATTAAATCTAATTTATTTTTTGTCCCAGCCCTACCTACCTCTGAGACCAAGGCACTTAACATACTACTAAAGCTCATCCTCAGTGTCTCAAATGTTGAACACCCATTTTGTGCTTGCATGAAGATCTGTAGAGAAATAAATCATACATGCCACTCCTGATGGGCGTTTCATACCTATATGGTAAATGCTAAAAGACCTTCTCCCTCATGCTTGCTGACAACACTGTCATCCTTCCCAAAAGGAATTCCTTGGAGGTTCTCAGCTTGGTGGTTGATCCTACAAAGGTTAATTCTCCCCTCTTTCCCTTACCCTTGTTATTCAACACCTACATGAAGCCATTCTCCAGCAGTTTGGTGTGGAGGGGGAGGTGTTGGCATCACCAAACTGATGGTAGAATAACTTCTGATTGTTGGCTGTTTTTGGAATATGAAGGGAGCTGATACTTGGAAACATATTTTGGGAGTGGTGAATCCAGTCCTTTGGAAAGGCCTCCTGTTTGAGGTTAGATGATCTATTACCTTGATCCTTTACACTCCTTGTGGAGGGCATTTGGGTCATGGCACTTCTTTGTTTGGCATTGTATGTTTTAGGGAATTAATGATTCTCTGTATCTTTGTACTGGATTTTGTTTTTGTGGGTCTTTCTCCTTCTATTTCTCCTCTTCCTCCTCCTCCTCCTGTAGCTGCAAGCTACTAAGTATTTGCTAGATAGCAACAGAGTAAAAATCAAATCAACAAGTAAACACATTTCCAAGAATGATCCTAGTATACAGGCTAGTTGTTGCTAATTAATCTGTCTTATCAGGTAATCATTTTGTACTATTTAATTCATCTTCCCTTCTTTGCCCAGAGTGGAGAGAATTATGTATTCCTGATGCACTATAGTAAGAGCTCTTCAATAAGAGCTCTTCTAAAGTTGTGATTATGGTTGGTAATTGGTAGCCACTATTGCACCATATTGATGTTGTACCTCATATAGGGTGATGGACTGTTTCCATCCATCTAATATTCATGTGGTTAATAAATCTATTGCTCTGTTCATTTACTGTTTTTCATGCATGGAAACATACATTTAATTATGTGATAGTGTTTTACAACTGTGTATATATGTGTGGGTGTATTTGTAAAACAATAGTGCAGGTTCGCATCCCACCAGGCTCAAGGTTGACTCAGCCTTCCATCCTTCTGAGGTAGGTAAAATGAGGACCCAGATTGTTGGGGGCAATTAAGCTGACTTTGTAATAATGCCGCTTGGGGTGTGTGTGAAAGCCCTAATAAGCAGGCATATACATAGAATGAAGGCTACTGCTAAGCTTGTAAGCCGCCCTGAGTCTTCGGAGAAGGGCGGGATATAAATGGAATTAAAATAAAATAATAAAAATAAATAAAATATTTCCTAAATATGTTTTCTTTTAAAATATGATTTTGAAAATAAATATTTATCCTTTTCATGTCCTCCATGGGTTTTAAACAATTCCCATCACCCACCCAAGCCAAACATTAATTGTTCTGGCTGGATGTAATACAGCTTGAGGGTACCAGCTTATCATAAATTAATACAGTTGGGAATGTAGGACTTGTGGCCCCTCAGTCTCCCTGCACTGCCAGTAACCATCATCCCCTGTGAGGATTTCTATCAGTGATGCAAAGCTTTATAATAAAACTTTTTGAAACACAATATTTTTAAAAAGAAACCCCACAAGTGAATGAAGTCCTTTGCCTATCAGACAACTGTGGGGAAAGGAAGGAAAAAAAACACTACCAATAACTACCAATAACTTTTTTACAACACAGTTATCATTAATCCTAGTACCAAAATCCATTCAACCCTCTTTATACAGGTTACATAGTCATAAAAGTTCAAGCAGCCATAAAAATTGCTGTTGAAGATAAATTAGCAATAAGTAAAAACTGAAGCCCAAACAAAAATCCAGGCTTCTAAAATGTGTACCTTAAATTAATTTGAGATCACTAATTTCATAAAAGACCAGTGGGAGAAGAGAGAAAGCTAAAGGAAAAGTAGAATTAACTTGATTCAGCTATCTTGAAAAGTAAAGGATAAGATCCATCTTGGAAAATGTGCTCAAGTAGCTCTTCAACACTACAATTCTGATTGCTTTCATGTCCCAGAACCACCTTCTGCTCTGGATGAGACCTTCTTGAGATAAAGTCAATACTTTCTGTTTGGTTCATAGATCCAAGTTATTCTATCACTTGAGATTCCAAAGCCTTGCAGCATCCAGCATTTGGATATGAATTTTGATGTACTGTTTAATGCTATTTTTGTAACAGTTCAGTCAGCTCTAGTAGAATGAACTGTTGTTAAGGAGGAACAATTATCTTATGGATGCCAGGCCAGGCAGTACATAAATTTTAATGCTTATTTTCAGTGGCAGGGAAGAGAATCTTAAGATCAATGCACAACCAAAACTGGTAAAATCTTCCCTCTTATAAAACTAGTGTTGGGGGGCGAGTTGGGGTGAATTAAATGGGAGTGAGTTGGATGAGAGGGAATGAGAATTTCCTCTGAATTTCTAATTGGGCAAGGATAAGAGGGAGAAGTCAGGAGGTGGCTGTGAGGTGGCTGTATTTTTTAACTGATTTTTTTTTAAAAAAGTTGCTTGCAGGAAGTATCAAGTGCTCCAGAAGAATCTGCAAGGGGAAGGACCACTCCCCAGTCAGAGCAACCAAGCAGGTCCACAGAGGACTTTTGTTCAAGATAAAAGAAATGACAGACACCTCTGCCAGTGTAAGGAGATATCTCCTTTCTCACTATCTCCAAGCAAACATTTAAATTTTATTCTCATAAAAGTTTATCTCATTAATTCTTTTACTCCTGGGCAAGAAGACAATAGGGGAGGGGGAATATGCCTGATTCAAAGGGAATATATAGCATTTCTCAGGCACAGGGGGGAGGATTTAGCTTAGCTTTAGATAAGAAGGTCAGCTTGTCACCTGACTCCCCCCTTCATTTCCTCACATTAACATTTTCCATATGGAGGAAGTGAGAGCTAAGTGACTGCAGACACACTATCTGTCTTTCTGCAGGCTGCCAAAGCACTAAATCTGTAGATGGACTCAAGTTTGCTTGTGGTCACTTGAGAGTGAATACTTTTTTGCTTCAGAGAACTAGCACATTTCTTCCAAGAAATCCTCTATAATCCTGGATTTGGGATTCAATCAAATGCATAACCCAGTATTTCATACACATAGACACACACATATGGTTTTGGCTCAATGCTTGAGGGATCCTTGGCATATTGTCCTCTGGTGGTCCTCCACTGGTGTTAGTATCCTTCCAGCGGGCTTTTCTAGTAGTGGCAACAACAACAGTCTGATCAGTTACTCACTACTTTAATTTGCTGCAGTGCCCCTAATTGTAGAATTGCTGCTGGATATTGTGGGAAATTAAAATGGCATCTGCCAGATTCCCACTGGGGATCACTATCTTAATTTCCTATCTTGTCCCAGAGCAATGCTATGTTGGAGAATTGTAGTAAATTAAAATGGCAGCCTGCCAATGGGGGTTAACCAGAAGGCTCAAGACAAGCAATTTGCAGTCAGTCTTCATGTATATCAGCATAGATACATAGAAAACAATGAAGGAGAGAGATACAACAGAATGGAAAGCCTTCAGAAATTCTTCATGTAGTCCTCTTAATGCCCTTGGAGCTTTAGAGAACATTATATTTTGTCTTTCTTGTTAATAATATCCTGAATGAGGATGGATAGATCTTGGGCCTTTTCAGTGGTGGCACATTTACCTGACAATGAATATTAGAAAAAAAAGTCACCTAAGAGTAAGAGCTTCTAAACATACGATAAATTGCCCAGAGAGATTGTGGGAGCTTTTTCATAGGTAGCCATCTGCTAGCAAGCTTTAATATTTATATTGTTTTTATGGGCAAAGAGGAGGAAGAGGAGGAGGACTCGATGGTTTGAATAGCCCTCCTAACTATTTAATTCTAATAGAGAGGGATGTTCAGATAGTTCTTTCATTATTTTTGGATATCACTAAAATTTCTTTTCTTTCTTTGATGAGAAAATCTCTAATTTTTTAAAACTTAAAAATTAATTTGACTGTATTTACAGGCTAATTTGATCTTTTAGTCCTGGCCATTTCATTTTATTGTTTATATGCTCTTAATTGCTTCCAAATCCACTTGCACAAAACATGGAGGATAGAAACATTTGAAGCAAATGAATGCAGAAGGACTCAACAGATAAGCTATCAAGTAAATGCTTATGAAGTCATGCATGGCATCTGAGCTTTGATTAGAAAAGTTTGCCACAGGATCAATGGAATCTATAGGTATGTACATCTGTGTAAGAAGTTTGTTTTTCCAACTTTGGGTCTTGCTATTAATTGCTATTCCGATGCTGCTTTCGATCAATTTCCTTTCCACTGATTTCAACATCAAGTAGCTTTGTAATCCCCTTTGACTGCTCTGATTGTTATATATATAATTGGTCATATGAATGAATGTATAAACAGCTGGGCAATAAAAGTAGCAACGTATCCCTCTTTTTGCTTTCCAGTGGCATCTACGATAGCCACTCTGAGAGTGATCAGCGAAAAAAGTATTCTGTTCAGATGCACCGTTTCTTATTTCTCCAGGGGATTCAGTTTATTTTATTGGATGATGAAGGGCTGGACAAGTGTGAAAAGCACTGAATATTTTACAGGGCTCAAAGGTGCAGGTGACTCTTTTGCTGTGGAATGACATGCTGTGGAAAACTGTTGCTGCTGAACCCTTAACAGCAGTTTTGCTGGATCCTCACATTAAAATGAAGGGTAACTGAGTTAAAAAAGATGCTTTTGAAGAGATGGGGGGAAAAAATCCCCCAAGCTCCACTATTTAGAGACTTTTTGTTGCCAGTTTACTTCTGTACCATTATTTAAATCATGGAAATGGTTGTATATTCTTCTCAATGGATTAATTGAATGGGAAATCCCAGGCTGTCAGAGATCCTGTAGTGAATGAGACAACGTACTAATGATAAAGACACAATCAGATTTGACTATCCCATGTCATCATCAATTAAAATCAGCAATTCTTTAATTAAAGGATTTCTAAAGACTTTTTGGATGCTGTGTTAATTTTTCAGCTGATACTGAAGAATACCTTAATTAAAGGATTAAATATTGTTGTATTCAATTTGGTCTCCATGTTTCTTAACATCAACATTCCTAATAGGTTGTTTCCATCTGTACAGACTTTTTAAATATAAATATTGATTATGAATGATTAACATTTTGTATCTTTCTTTAAAAATATAAATTTATTTATGTGTACTCCTAAACCATGTATGTGTGTTCAATTCTTTTTGCCTAGTTCTTCTATTTAATTTATTATTCTAATGCAAACTGCATCACTCATGCACAAAGCTCAATCCATTCCTGTTGATGTCACAAGAGTAAACAGATCTGGCTATTTTTGAGGACATGGGAAATAAAAGAAAGTAGTTCATTTTGGCTGGACAAATATTTTCAGTTTTTTCAAAACATTGTTTTGACATGAATGCTTATTGTAGCATTTTTAAAAGATTACCCTTCTGTTAAAAGAAGCAGAAGGATTTGTCTTGATGATCAAGATACTGTGGCTGCAGGAAACTTCTGGGAAAAATATTGTCCTGACAAAGAATTGTCCCAGCTCCCTCTGGGCAGTAGTATGGGAAATAGCAAAAATTAAGAAGTCTTGTTATTGTTTCATATGAGAGGGAGAAAACAAATTGATTGTTTTTAAGAGGGATATAGTAAAAGAGACTTGATTTACATGGGTTGAAGATCCACACATTTTCATACTATAATAAATATATTAGTCTATAATTTGCAACAATATGGTTTTTTTTCATTGTGGCAAATTAAAATGACTGCACCTCAGGGAATTATTTTGGCTTTGCTTCCCACTAGTAAGAATGAAAGACAAGAATCCAATTTAATTCTGAGCATCATGTATTGCTAATCAGTATTGGCAGTACTGGGTTAAGTGATAAGTAATCCAATTTTATATCATGCATCTTTATATGAGTCCATTATATATATTTTTAAACAAACATTCTGCATGATGCAAAGCATTTAATTTAACCTCCAGCAAGGCTTGCGATTAGTTTAGACTTTTCTCTCCAAATTACATTATAATTTCTTATCACTGGACAATCTGTGACTTAAACTGCCACAGCACTAGTATTCTCCTCACTAACCTATTTTAGATGCAACACTGAAATTGAAAATTATTTGTTATTTCTAGATTGCACAGATACTCCAATTTCCCACAAATTACCGGCTTCCTGAGCTGAGCTTTTAGGAAACACCATTTTCCTTCAACTTTGCTTTAGCCTAATTATTCTGTTCTGCTTCTTCCAGGCCCAGCTTGAAACCAAGCAAATGGTTTCTTGTTACAGTAAGGTCTAGCTGTCTGACATTAAATTGAAGTTAAATAAAAAGCTCAGTCAACTCTTATCCTTGGGCAATGGGTATGCTGAATGAAAAATCAACCAGGAGACATTCTCTGAAACTGAAGCTTCTGAGGTGGAAGATAAATCAGAAAGACTGACTTCAAAGTTGCTGTGCCTTAAAAAAGATCCCTTTGACACCCCCCCACCTCACTTATTCTGCTTGTTAGCATTTTGAATGAAAATTTCAGGAGGTGTCACTAGCAACAGAATATTTTTCCCCCCAATTTTATATCACTGAAGGATTTCCTCTCTTTTCCCCTCCCTCTTTCTTGGTGCTGACTCTAATAGCAGTGCAATGGCTGCTTAGCCAACCTCTGTTATATGTCTCTTAAGGGAATATTTTTGTTAATTGCAAATATTTGATTGACAAACATGGGATGCAATTAGTAGGCAGGCACAGTAGGAGAGAGCAGCGAACTGGATCTCTGAACCAACAGTCTCTCAGCTTGAAGTGAAATAAGCAAGAGCATTTAAACCATATGTTTACCTCAGACTTGTCCCAACCCCCACCCCGTGCTAAAAAAAAATTCCCATTCCTCTAAACTGGCTTTGTTGTTGTTGTTTGCCACTTGCCAAGGGACTCCCTCCTTTATAAGGATTGTGTCAAAATAAAAACAGGAAATTCCTCATGAACCTCAAATGTATGTCTGCAATTTTTGACTGGGACAATAAAATTTAATGAGAACAAAGACTGTGCATGCTATACAAAGGCTTAAGGTGAAAAGGGGAATGTGATCTAATTCGGGTTCTGGAGCACTGAATAACTTGGTGCCATCACAGTGTATTGTAATTGCACCTATCATTGTAAAGGATAAAATTTATATAAACAGAAACTGGCCATTAGATTTGAATCTCTATTCCTCTTTCAATATATTCCACTGCCTTTCTAAAGAAAAATCCCTAAAACTTAGAGGTTTTAAGATTAAACAGGTAAGAGTATCATATCCAGATGATTATTTTAAGACAGCACTGAAAGTCCATGCATCTGTCTGAGGTTCATATTTGTGCAGCCCAAATATAGCAACCCAATAGGAAGATAGCAATTCAGTTGCCAACCAGTACTTTAGGATCAATTTCCCTGTACAACCTGAACTTCTTAGAGAAAAGGCAGTTCTGGAATCCCTAATATTGGCCATAGTTTTACTATAAAAAAACCACACACATAAAACATATATCCCTTTCTCAATCCATTTTCACATAATAGATGAGCCCCACTCATCTATTATTGTATCACTAACTGCAGTCTTTATACTTTATCCTGCCCAAAATGTCATATTTAGCATCATTACAGGAACATCATATGTCCAGTGGTGTTCCACAACTGTCCTATCCAAAGGCTTTAAATAATTATTTGGAGCCAATAGAGTATATAAAAGTTTTTTTTAAAAAAAAATTAGAGATTGTTTGAGCAGCCTATTTATTTCCAAACTTTCAGAGCATTTGCCAACCTATCACAGCATTGGAACATTATTCATTCATTCATTCATTTATTTAATCAATCAATCAATCAATCATTTCTGGGCAGTGAACAAAATTAAAATAAAAATAATTTCACAAATATAAAAATTAAAATACATATCAGCTGAGAAAATATGTCCCATAAATTGCTAACACAACCAAGAAAGGGATCCCTATTCACAGAACCGGGTCTTTTGGACCTTATGAATAAGTTATGGTTATTGAACAAATATTTAGCACAGATTAGCAGCTGTGTGACCCAATTCAAAACAGAATCACAACATATAAGGAGTGATTAAACCTTTCTTGTTAAGTAATTCAGTCACCCAAAATCACCCATGTGAAAATGTACAAAGATGCAACTGAAGTAAATGTTCCAGTCAGGAGCAACTTGCACTATAATTTCTGATGCAGAAAAGGGCACCCTGAAGAAATAAGGTGTTAGACTAACTCTCCTCTAAGAAAAAAGTTAGCAATGTTTCAATGGACAGTGGAGAAGAAGAAGAGGGAAATGGTATAGGATTTAGGGTTTCCTGCCTGAGCAGAGACTAGAAGACCTCGGTTATTCTTTTATTCTGTTAAGATGAACACAAGTTTTTTTCCTCTACTGGGATATTAAAATCAGGTTCATTTTATGAAATTATATAGTGGGAAATTCTGGATAAGTAAATAGAAAGACATCTTCATGAGGAGAAGAGTTATTTTATAGAATCAACTGCCAAACATTTGAGAACTTTAAAAAGCATTGGTGAGTTCCCTTTGACTCAAGTACAAAATGACAATACATAACTTGTAGTTTCAACAGTACCCTGAAAACAAGCTCTGACTTTAAATAATATTATTTGACCAGGCCTAAAAATATCTGGATGATCATGACAGAAGAAGTACTTGCTTTGTTCCTAACAGATAGTGGACATCTGGATTTTTGCAACAAAAATCTAACTTTAAGTAGTAAACTTTTTTGTCAAATGTTATTCAGGCATGCTTAGTAAAACCATCCAACTTCACCTCCATAAAACACAAGCCTAATGTTTTGATTAAGGGGGACAATATTCTGACTCTGTAAACTGCTTAGAGGGGGTTGTAAAGCACTATGAAATGGTATATAAGTCTAAATGTTATTGCTGTGTTGGCCAAAATAAAATAAAAATAAATCAGCCTTGATATGTCTTCCCCAAATCTTTTCTTTTTTTGCTGTTGCCATGGCCAGAATGGCAGTAGTCATAAAGTATTTTAAACTGCAATGTGGAGGCTTTTTTCTTTTTTGAAATTAGCCTACTTTCTTTATCTATGGATCATAGGGTTATAAGACTGCAGCTTCTAACTATGTGTCAGAATTTTTTGGGGAAAAAGAACAAAATGAATTAAAAATAGTTCAAAGGAATAATAAATGTACATGTTTTTGGAGTTGTCAATTAACCAAACTATTACTGGCCTAAACAAACTCAAAAATTGAAGATAAAAATTAATTTACAACTGATTTTGTATAATTGTATCTGTTATAACTTGTATTTGTCATTTTAATATTTTTATTAAGCATACGGTATTCATTTGCATAGGTAACTCAATAAATATATTCCTTTACAAAATAAAGCAAGCTTACAAACAAGCTTTAAAATTTTGCTGCAGAGGCTATGAATTAATAACAAAGGCTGAATTTGGGGCCAAGCATTATAAGTGTTATTTCCCTTTATTTCACATAAAATCATGTTTCCTTTTTTCTCTAATTCAGCTGACAAAGACATGCACAACAAAGAATGCAAATCTTCCCCCCACACACAATCTTTTGTTCCCACCATGATTACTTGCAATGTAGAATAATTGAGAATGAATGTTCCAACTTAATGTCAAGTTACCTGCATTTTCCCCTCCTTCTGATACCAGCATCTTGTCTAGTAGAGTCCCAAATCATTTTCGGATTGGGATAATGCTATTTGTGCTTTTGCATAATGAAATGTTTTTATACCCAGCAACCATTTCTGGCCCTCCATTGTTCCCACAGTTTAATAAATCAACCGTGGGGGGAAAAAATAAACTACACAACTTATTATGGAAATCGAGTTGCAGAAACAGAACTCCTGCCCATTGCTCCCTCCCTCTTACAGCATCATTGCTAAACTTGCTTAAACCTCTGCCACTCAGATGATATTGCAATATTAGTTTTTTTCTTCCCCCCCTCTCTCTCCCTCTCTCTTTCCCCTCCTTCCACCCACTCCTTCTTCCTTTTTTGTCTCTGTGATGATTGTTTTCTGTCCATCTCAAACCGGGTGTCAGTTCATTTAGATTTACATCAAGTAGTAAATTAAAATGATCACTCAGCAAACACTCTCAGCTCGGTTTTCCCTTTTCAGTCTGGAGTTGTGTGAGATGCTTGGAGCATTCATGCAGAAAATATTGCTGTCTAGATATTTGTCCTCTGGGTGATAAAAGAGGCATTGTCTTGGGACCTACTCAGTCCTCCAAGCTGATAGTTGCTGTGCATCACAGCTGTGAAGTGTGCTTTGTTATGTGTCTGAGGATTAGAGTTCAAGACCTTGTTTTTCTTGAAATTCCAGACTGATCAGAGCTGCATATGTTCAGGGAAAAGCCGAGGTCGATGGTTCTCTGTCCACATTTTACTAGATTATTCTTGGACAGAGTTCCTGGAGAATGCTATGGTGCTGAAAACTATCCCAGGAGCTTTCCCCCTCAGTTTCTCTCTTGTTTGTTCATTTTCAGAGTCCTACCACTCATGGATGGGGGAAAGGGCAGGAGTTTTATCGATAGGCATTTGAAACAAAAGGTGATAGCCTACTTTTTGTTATTGTACTTTGAAATTATGCAGGAACTGTCCAGACTCCATTGTATATTTCCAGTTTTGATCATATTTCAAATTCTGAGAAGGATTATTGTAATACCTTGTGCCAATAATGAGAGGGAATAAGGACAGGTGGCTGATCTCTAGGTCAACAGCTAAATTTAAAACATAAGCTATACTAGCAAAGGGGATTGGCAGAGCTATCTTATCCCTCTCCTAGCCTATCAACTTTCCTATCCTATCATCACTATCTCGAAATGGCTCTCACCTGTGAATCTCTCTGTGTTTGTTGTATTAAGTTAAAAGCCCACCAAGCCAAAAGAAAAGTTATGGTGAAAAGTTGTGCATAGTCATTTCAATGAGCCCATCTTCTGTTCCTGTTCTCTATTCCTCACCCATCACTTATTGTGGCCATTAATTTAGAAAATAGTGGGATGAGTAAATGTAACTGGGGAGAGGCAGTTGTTGTGATTCAGCGTCAGCCTGTGGTTCCGGCAGCTGGGTCGGATGATTCTGAAGAGGAGGAGGAGGGGTTTGGAGAGCCTTTGGTGTCAGAGGGAGGTTCTGATGCACTACAGAACTCTCAGCCTGGCCCCTCCCATCTTGTTCAGACTCAACCGTGTGAGCACAAGGGATTGGAAGAAGACGATCCACAGCTGGCTCTGTTCGGGACGCTAGGAGCAGGAGGCAATCTAGCAGAGCAGAACAAAGGAAGGCAATGAGGCAACTCAGGAGAAGGCAATGAGAAGCCACGCCTTGGGACTGCTGATAAAAGGGGAAGGTGTGGGAGGTGCTGGTTGCTGAAGGCAACCGTTTGAAGATCTTCTGCTAGAGTCCCGGTCTGTTATTCTGGTTTAACTCTTGTTTAACCTTTTGGTTTAAGTCTTGTTTGAACTTTTCATTTCACTTTTGTTTGAACTCTTTGGAAATAAATTTGGTTGGGTTTTTTCCAGCCTGTTGATTATAAAAATGTCCCTGACATTCAAACAGGGCCGGTCGTAGGCTGGAACAGAACAGAACAGCAGTTCCTCAAATACCCCACTCCCAGACCATATTAATACAGAGCTTATTTAGCTAATAGGAAGGCCAGTTTTATTGTTGGCCCATTTTCCAGTCAGCTAAGTCAGAGCTGTGCTAGCCTATGATGGACCAGCCCACCAGAAAACCCTTTCAGCTGAGCTGAACCCAAAATAGTCTCTCAGAATTGGAGCAATGGAAGCAGGCAGTCCTATCTATATGCCAATTTGGTCTAGTGATTAAGGCACCAGGCTGTAAAGCAGCAGGTCATGAATTCACATATGTAGTTCTATAGCTATAGATATACTTCCTCTTTCTTTCATCAGTCTCTGTTCAGTTCAGTTCAGTAGAATATCCTGATTTCTAAAACTTTGAGAAAAGATATAAAATTTCCCTCTCCACAGTTTCCAAATGATGTGTCAGAGCATGCTCAGTCTTATTGTGCTGAGGTAACCCAGGAGTAAATACAGTACACAGTGGTCTATATTAAATGTTGGTTTATATTACACTATCTACATTATACACTAGGAACAAAATACATACACATGGTAATATAGCAAACTCCATCACATAGCAGTTACAGCAGGAAATGGACGAGAGAGTGATACTTCAGCAGAAGCCTTCCCTTTTATACTCACGTGTATCAGCTGGCTATCCTCCAAATTTAGGATTATGCTCGCCAATGCTTTCTCATTCTTTCTCTGATCCCCATTTTTTATTAATTTATTTATTTGGATTTATATACCGCCCCTCTCCCAAGGGACTCCCATCATCCAGGACTGCAGGTGTATCAGCAACTATCATCCACAAATCCTCCCTACTCAGGTACATCTCCATTTTCAAACACCAGGAGAAATATTTTGTCTCACTCAGCCGAGATACTGCAAAACTTCCTCCCATTACACTGATGGAAGCCATGTTGCTTGCTTCTTCAAACCACCACAAACCACCACAAATCACAAACCTCAACTCCTCTGGCTCTGGGTCAAGCTTCCACTGGCTTCTCTTCTCTCTGGGCCCATAACTGTCAGAGAATGCACATTCTTATTGTGCTGAGGTAACCCAGGAGTAAATACAGTAAACAGTGGTCTATATTAAATGGTGGTTTATATTACGCTATCTACAATATACCTTTTATACTCAGACTCTTAAAGGGACACAGACTCCTGCTGAGTCATACTGTTCTATCCCAGCCTATGACTGTCCTTATTGCATCACAAGAACAACCCCTTTTTTATCAGTAGGCTGGAAAAGCCAACCCTTTTTATTTCATATATAGTCCTGATACTTATTTCCTCAAAATAAAAATAAAAAAACCAAAATACTTTTCCAGTGAATAATTGGTTCAAACAGCAAAACAGAGAAGGAGTTAAACAAGCATTTCACCAGTAAAACAAACAGACCATGATTCCCTTGAAGTTCTTTACAAATGGTTGCTTTTAGCAACCAGCACCGTCCACACCTTCCCTTTTTATTAAAGAGCCCGAAGGTGTGGCTTCTCAATGCCTTCTCCTCTTTTCACTGAGTTTCCGTGTAGTCTTCCTCTGACCTGCTCTAGTTAACTGCCTTCTATTACGAGCGCCTATAATGAAGTTCATCTGTGAGTCCTCAGAGTCTGACATCTTCCACACATAGCTGAGCCTCATCCAGAACACGATTGGAGGGGCCAGGCTCTTCCTCTGATTGTGAGTCTTGTAATGCATCAGAGCCTCCCTCCGACTCTGATGGCTCTCCAAACCCCTCCTCCTCCTCCTCAGATTCCTCAGACTCAGCTGTCGGGAGCACAGGCTGGCACGGAATCACAACACATTCCTATCATTGCATCATCCACCTTATGTTACATTACATGATTACATAAGCTGTTTAGCTATTAAATTATTACCTTGACACAATGCATGAAGTTTTATATCACTTCTTGGGGGTTTTTTTGCTAACATCACATATATTTGTTCTAATTGGTTTAGTAACTAATACAGTATATTCTCTATTCGATTTTCTTGGCCAAACTAAGGATTTTCTAGGAGAATTTTTTGGGGAGATGTAATAAGGACAGTGCTCCTTTAAAACACATTTTTTACAATGTGTTACAAAAGATATGCTTAGTACAACTTACTAAGTTTGGGGGGACAGTAGTGGACTATATAAATGTAACAAAAGCTAAAGTGTTTCTCTGTGTCCATACTTTGGCTGAAGGCTGATACTACAGCACTGGAAAAATAAATGTATGGCCCCATTTACTCAATGGATTGAAGACCTGATTACATTTTCTACTTATCAGCAGATTACCTTTAGAAGTACACTTTGGATGATAAATATAAAGAATTATATTTATTATGTTCATACAATGGGTTAAAAACAGCATAATAGTCATATAACTGTAATATATATGTATGTGTGTGTGCATTTAAGGCAGAATCTGAGAATATAAGCAGTTTCAAGCAGGGTTTCTTTTCTTTTCTTTTTAGTAAAATTAGGATATTCAGGTCCAATAAATTCAGCATTTCCAAATATCAAAAGAGTCCTTTAAATATTGCTCCAAGGCCTCCCCTCATGATTGGTATAACAGCGGATTTCTTTTTCCATAAGTGTTCAACTTTGATCTGCAAGTCATAGTATTGCATATTTTTCCCCAAAAAATATTATTTCACTTTTATGTTTCTCATTATCTAATGTTGCTCCAAAAAGAAAAATCTCAATGATGTTAGCCTTAGTGGAATTGCTGTAACAAAAGCAAAGAAACAACAACAACAACAAAAAACTAAACAGGATTGGTTGGTTAATATTTGGAGGGAATACCATTAGAAAGGCCAGTACTGAAAACTAAACTTGGAAGTTCACAAGGCATCCCAGAAAGGGCCAGTCTTTGTTACCAAGAAAACATGTAGATGTACAGGAAATCACAAGGACCTAATTCAATTCAAAGGAGATTATTTGTGGCATGATTTTAACTGTGGGAATATTATAGATGGATTTTGTCTGTCACATTTCAAAAGAGGGACACAAATGTTTTGAAACAATTATTGTTTTAAGACTCCATAGTTTTATTCCTCCCCTTCTATAATCTTGCCTACCCCAAAAAATTACAAGTATGTGTCCATAAAATGATGAAATGTTTAACTTCTCTTGAAGAAATTTTACAATTTTTACCTTGAACAATTTGACATCATAAGAAGTTTTGCCCCCTCACTACTTATATCTAACTCTAGAGTCTATAAATAATTAAAAAAATAATCTTTCCAATACCGATTCCTGTAAGGTGTTCCTTTCTCACCTTTCCAGACTAAAAATTGCCCTTATTCTCCAAGTAACCTGTTCCTGAAAGTATCTGTTCCATGGTTACTAAGCTGTCTCATGGCTTTGAGGTTTAAAAAGTTGGCATTGTCTATTGAATCACCTTGCCTATAAGTTTGCTCTTTAAAAAGATTTCATATGACAAGGCTTACCTTTGCAGAAACCATGATGGTTCATTTTCAACAGAATTAGTTCTTCTATTTATTTTTATTCAGGAGACATTAAGTTATTGCCCTACACTTCCTTAAATCATCTTTCAACCCCTGTTTAAAAATTGAAGTTATATTTGCCATTTTACAATCCTTGAGAGCAGTTGTCAGTTTTAAAGACAACTCATATATTTTTGTCATCTAATGAATAATTTCACATTTGAGCTTTGAAGACCCTTCAGCTAAAGTTTGGTTGAACTTACTTACCTGTCTCCTCCACACTGATTCCAAAAATGGAAAAAAAAAATAGTTCACCTACTCCACAGGTATCATAATCCTATTTCCCTTTTCTCTGGTCAAGCTAGGGAAAATGAGACATTTGAAATGATAGTGGTGCACTGGTTAGAATGCATTATTGTGGGCTAATTCTGCTCACTGCCAGGAGTTCAATCCTGACTGGCTCAAGGTTGACTCAGCCTTCCATCCTTCCAAGGTCAGTAAAATGAAGGCAAGGGGTAAGGTAAGGGGTAAGGTAAGGGTGAAGATAAGACAAGACAAGACAAGACAAGACGAGGCGAGGCGAGGCGAGGCGAGGCAAGGTAAGGTAAGATAAGATATCTGCTATTACAATTCTAAGAAAAGGAAAACACATTTTAGTAAGATTAATGAAAATATTTAAGAAATAGGGATGAAACATTATCTCTCTACACAGTACAATAGTTATATCAATCCAATTAATGCCAAGAATTTGTCTAAAAGATCTTAAAATTCAGCAACAAAATATTTGAAAGGAAAGCTGTTTAACAGGCAGATTCCATCTAGGTATATTTACATTATCAGTAATTTCATATTTTTCTATTCTTTACAGTGTAACAATTGAAAGTCATATGGGTCAACCATTGTTTAAAATGCTAAAATCTACACTCTTAATTGAGAGACTAAGAAAGATCATGTATAAGTTCCTAGGGTTAAGGCATATAGTTGAACTGTCAGCAATATGCAAGGAAGAAGCAGGGAGGCAGAACAAGAAAGTAAGCCTTGCTTTCTGAATGGATCATTACTGAAATAAAACATCTGTCTCTCATTTGAGGTTGAACTGACAAGCAATAATTTAGTTGTCCAAATACAGAGATTTCTGGATTCCAGATATTGCATATATGTCAAAAGACAAGAAAGATGCACTGATAAGATTTAAAAGTAGCCTATAGCATCAACAACTAATTTAAGGTGGTAGCTTTGTTTTAAAAGAAGCAACAAGAATTTCATGGAAAGAAAGATTTGAAGCAAATAGTGATTTCTTCTTGAGTAAAATGTCTAAGAATTTTTGAGGAAGATTAAAAAATTTGCAGAAACAATAAGCGAAGTATTTCTGGAGATAGTTGGATAAATATTTTTCACACATCTTAACTTATAGAATCAGTTTGAAAAATCCATTTCTTGAGAAGCATCTGAAGAATTCATTAAAAGGTCAGATGGTTTTTAATAAGATTTCAAGGGATAGAAGATGTTCAGATATTCCTGGAGAGAAAAAAAAACAAATGAAGTTATAAAGTTCTTATTATTCTATGTATTATATTCCTTAGAGAATTCCACTCTTAGACTATGACCAGGTGGGAAACGTTACTGGGATGATTTAATTCTTTCAAATGCTGCTAAATTTTCTCAACAGTAAGTCTTATAAAGCAACATTTTAGTGAAGTTTAATGGAAAAGCAACTTCCATATGCCAGCCTTGATACCTAAAGGATATTAGAAGGTATAGAAGAATACTCAGAAATTATTCTTAATTGTTAGGACCAAAATCAAGAATGATGCTTTTGGTGATACTTACAAACTGAATTATTTATTATTTCACACCTATAAACAAAATCTTGCCAGAATGAGCACACTACTATCTCCATCTACAATATACAATGTGAACTATTAGGAGGGGCTGACTTCATCCTCTTTCTCTCACACATAACTTCTGAACTAAATTGCCTCTTTCTCCTTTGAAATGTACTCTGTCCCTCTTGGACATCTAATAGTCTAACAGTATTAGGTATATCTGATACTAAGTTGGGTTATTAGCCCATATAGTTTGGAATAGTCCAGAGTGACTGACAGCAGCTGCTCTTTTGCATATAAGCCAAGCCTTCTACCTTTGAATTATATTTATATATGAAGGTTACCCACAATCAACTCTTTATATTGAACTTTCTAATCTTATCTTTTAAAGGATAGGATTTATTTTTATTTTTTATTTTATTTTAATCCCATTTATATCCCGCCCTTCTCAGGGAGGCTTACAATCTAAGGCACAAATCAATGTGCTTAGCAGTAGCCTTCATTCTATGTATATGCCTGCTTATTAGGGCTTTCACCCCCCCCCAAGCGGCATTATTACAAAGTCAGCTTAATTGCCCCCAACAATCTGGGTCCTCATTTTACCTACCACGGAAGGATGGAAGGCTGAGTCAACCTTGAGCCTGGTGGGATGCGAACCTGCACTAATTGCAGGCAGCTGGTGTTACTTAAGGAGGCATTAGCCCACTGCTCCACCAAGGCTCCACCAAGGATTAAATCTGTGAGAAAATAGGAAACGTATCATTGAATATATATACTTTTGGACAGTGGCGTAGCGTGGGTTGTCAGCACCCGGGGCAAGGCAACCGGAAGCGGAAATAGAGGGGCGGGCGGGCGGTGACGTCACGGCACTGCTGAAAAGACGCGCCCCGCAGCGGCGTAGACTTTCCAAGAAGAGTCGCGCGCATGCGGGATGCTTCCGGGTCCCTCTCGACGGCGGCTGGGCGGGGCTCCGACCTGCAAGAGCCGCTGCATTCAAGCTCGCACGTGAGCCCCGCTAAATAAAGCCACGCATGCGCACGAAGCTAGGCCAGCCGGCCAGCGGGTCCATCTTCGCTCAGCCAAGCCTGCCGGGGCACCTGCGGGGCGCTTGCGGTTGGCCTGAGCCTGGGCGGAGAGTTGGCCGCTTCTATTTATTTTATTCAGTTTATGTGGCCGCCCATCTCACCTGCCGGACTCATTTCGCTTTGCAAGAAAGAGCAGCTCGAGAGCGGAGCCAAGCCAACTCTGTGCAGCCCTTGGGGCTCCCTGAGCAGCTCAGTGCGAGCGCGCCCCCCCAGATGTTGCGCCTGGTGCGGCTGGCCCCCCCTGCACCCCCCACGCTACGCCACTGCTTTTGGATTATTATTTATTTATTTAGAATGCTATGGCATGTTAGATTTGGGAGGATAAGGCACAATAAAACACAAAATACAAAAAAACCCACCAAGATGCTTGTGTATTGCTAGAAAAGATTTATATTAGAAAAAGAATTTAGAAGGTGAAGTAGCTGAAGGGGGGGGGAAGGAATTATACAAGCTACTGTGGATATCTTACATCTGCACAAGTTGATAATTTGGCATGTTTTTGTTGTTGTTCTACATAAGTGCCATAATCTATTTCAGTAACCTAAAAGATATTACCAGATTGTTCTTTGAAATTATTGTAAAAAGAAATCCAGATGGTGGGTGCTTATCCAGTTACCAAGAATTGAATTTAAGATAATGGCACCTAAGAAAATATTTTTTATAGAATATTGTCATATTTTGTGGCATAGCAGAGAAAGAGGCACATTTGAATAAGTAGATCAAAGAGCAGTCTGTCATTTTAGAGAACTGGGTTCTAATTAGGTTCTCCCTATTGCTCCAAATATGTCACCTGAGCTTTCTTGGATGATAGCTGCAGGACTAGGTCTAGTGGTGGCAGTGAAGCAGTATTGTTCTGGAGAAGAATCTTCAGGAAACTTTTCTGAAGGCACAAGAAATTGATACATAATTTTTTTTCAAGATAAGTGGTATTTCTATCAGCAGCATCTTGCCAATACCCACAAATCAGTGGCAAAGTGATATTTTAAGGTCAAAATGAAATATAAATAATTGAAACTTTAGTTTCTATAGTTAAGTTAAAAGCAATCGCATCCTCTATATATTTTGGTAAACAAAATGTTTGACATATGAAAACATGATGAAACTTATTCTCACATGATGACACTTAATTTTACCAACCCATTAGTACCTCACTCTCCCGTCTTCAATAAAAAAAGAAAAATTCCCAAATAACTTAAGGTTGCATTTTAACTGAACGATATAGTGCCATTAATTTAAACGACAGTAACCAGATGCAATTTAGTGTGATGCTTTAAATTGTTTCTTGCATGTGCATTTAATTGAAATTTATTGAGATGGTTATTTATGTTAATAAAATAATTAAAGGCAGTTATTTAAGACTAACTATGAAATAGCTGTGTAACTACCTATATTAATAAGACAGTTAGTTAAAGGATAATGTCTATTGCTTTATCGTAATTGCTATAAACAGCTGCTGAGTTTGATTAAACGCCGATGACAGCAAAAGAGTGGGAGCAATCATGGTAGCTGTTCGTGGAAGACAGCACAGAGAAAAGGCAATAGTTAGCACGATGACGCAGTTTAGGGTAGTGTTAATGATATACAGTATTATGCGTTCCTTAACTCAGCATCAAACGGAATTGATCATAGAAATGTGTTTTTTTTTTAAAGTAAAAGTGAATAAATAATTAAGGGGCACAATTTACTTTTATGGAATAAGAACTTTATGATTCAACCCATATGAATTACTGTCACCTGGAATCCAACAAGTATTTTGTCAAGTGAAACATAGATGAGTATAAATATGGCTATCTACTGCTATGTCTTCTGGGTTTTGTAGTGTTCACTGTTTTCCCTGGAACTTGTTCAATAGGTTATCAACAAATTGTGTCAAAGACAAAGGGGGAGAGAGACCTTGGCAAGGGAGATTAGTGCTCCACCCCTCCATCAAGATATGATGTGCATCTGAATGAAAAAGTTCTTTTCCACCTTGCTCTAGGGGCATATGAAATGAGATCCCTGGAGCACAAGCCATTCATCTGATTTGAGCTTGGAGTGGAGAAGCTTCATTTATAGCTATACGTAGCTCTATATAAGTATACTAAAAAAAACACATATGCAAATTTGTCAAAGAAAGAAGAGAGAAAAATAGACAAATGTCCTTGTTATTTTTTGTTTTTAGAAACTATTTAATTGACAATCAAATGAAACTCAAAACTATTTTGATTACGTTAATTAAGTGTAATTTGTGGTTTATGAGAGATACACAGATTTTTATACAGATCCATAGTGGTAACCACAGTTATTATGGTTTGGTCTCTGCATTATTTATATTTACATTTCTTAACATCACATTTATTAAAAAATATCCAGAGCAAGTAACTGAAAAGCTGTTCATGCTTGCCAATTGCAACAGACCCAGCATCAATATAGTACCAAAAATAAGGCAATTAGTTGTGTCATGTGGGAATGAATGGTGATTCTTGAAAAAAATATTGAATATATCATCAAAGATGGGAAAACCCTGAATAGACTTCAGGAAACAAAATATGTTTTAATTCTTCCTTTTTGCTAAAATTTAGGACATAGCAAGAAAAAGAAGGGCAGTGTAATGGTAGAGCTGGCTAGTTGGACATTATAATTTGAAAAATCTGATTTGTTGGATTTCAATCTATATTGCTCAGATGAAGGCACTGGTAAGTAGTGGAGTGAATCTCACAATGAATACTTTGGTCAAAAGCTTGGAAAACATATGTTATGAAGGATTTAGTTTAAAACCTGCATGTTTTATAAAAGTGGCCGGTTTAGCTGATTGTTGTACACATATTGTACCATGATTTCAGAAAAGAATTCAACAACAAAGTTTAGTAGAGAAGACAGTAAAATGTAACTTGGACTATGCTATGTTAGATGGATGTGGAGTTGATTGAACAATCATATCCAAATGAAGATCTCTATGGTTTGTCACTAGGATTTATTTTATTTATTTATTTTATTTTATTTTAATTCCATTTATATCCCGCCCTTCTCCGAAGACTCAGGGCGGCTTACAAGCTTAGCAGTAGCCTTCATTCTATGTATATGCCTGCTTATTAGGGCTTTCACACACACCCCCAAGCGGCATTATTACAAAGTCAGCTTAATTGCCCCCAACAATCTGGGTCCTCATTTTACCTACCTCGGAAGGATGGAAGGCTAAGTCAACCTTGAGCCTGGTGGGACGCGAACCTGCACTAATTGCAGGCAGCTGGTGTTACTTTAAGGAGGCATTAGCCCACTGCTCCACCAAGGCTCATCAAGGATACTTTCAGGACTGTTTCCTCCAGTTAGAATAAACCCACTCACCATCTTTTATATATCTCATGAGAAATTGCTTTTGGTACCCCTATCTTAGTGAAGTGAGGAGCACTGAGTAGATGTTTCAGTGGCTACACCTATGCTTTGGAATAGCCTCCCTCTGAAGATGGGACTTAACCACTACTGCTAGGCTTCTGAAGGTTAATAAAAAGTTTCTCACAGGAGTAAGGACATTAAAGCATGCCAATGAATATTGTTTTATTTATTTTTTTTATTGTTGTTTTGTTAATATATTTTCTTAATTTTATGTTTAGCTTACTGTGCATTTTTTATGTATTTCTGCATATCTTACTATGGATGCTTACTTATATGGTTATTTTTATATGGATTCTGTTAACCACTGTTAATACTATTAACCAATGTTTATGGCAGATATAAATTGCCTCAATAAATAATTAAACTGAGGTGGACAGCAAGCAGTATATGCAAAGAAAATCTCAGTACCTGTGTAGTTCTCCTTTCATTTTATCTCTGCAGCAACCACTTTGTGTGGTAAGTTAAGTCGAGAGAGAGGGATTTGTCCAAAGTTGCACAATGAGTTTCCAATAATAATAATAATAATAATAATAAAAATATGACTTGCCTGTGTCTGAAAAGTCGTGGGAACATAGGGTGGAAAAAGTTGTCGAGAATGAGAGGGTGAAGATCTTATGGGACTTCTGAATACAGACAGATCGCCATTTGGAACACAACACGCCAGATATCACAGTTGATTGATATCGCTGTACCAGGAGATGCCAGAGTTGAAGAAAAAGAACTGAACTGAAAAAATTATGAAATACCGCAACCTGGCCATCGAAACTGTGCAATTATGGATGAAATGTGTAACAGTGATACCCATTGTCATCGAGGCACTGGGAACTATGTCCAAAAACTTTGCAAAATACATCAAGAAATTGCAGCTTCCTGCAATAACTCCAGCAAAGCTACAAAAAACTGAGCTACCCAGAACATCTTACATTTTAAGGAGATACCTGGTTGATACTTGGATGCTGGCAGCAACCCATGTCAACCATCAGCACCAGTCAAACTGTTGTTCATGTCTAATGAATAATAATAATAATAATAATAATAATAATAATAATAATAATAATAATAATAATAATAATACCTGCTTAGCAACAACTTTCAAATTGCTAACTGGTGTGGTAGCTGATGCAGTACAACAGCATCTAGTTGAAAACAATCTCTTTCCACCCAAGCAGAAAGGAAACCGCCCCAATAGCAGAGGAACAAAAGATCAACTCCTAATAGACAAAATGATCTTGGAAAACTGCAAGAAAAGGAAGAACAACCTGAATGTGGCATGGATTGATTACAAAAAGGCATTTGACTCTCTGCCACATGATTGGATAATCAAGTGCCTAGAAATAACAGTAGAAACATCAGAAAATTTGTGCAAAGATTGATAGCACAATGGAAGACATAGTTTTCAGGTCAATGATGAAAGACTGGGAGAGGTTAATATCAAGAGAGGAATATTTCAAGGAGATTCATTATCATCACTACTATTTGTTATTGCGCTGTTTCCTTTGTCAACAAAATTGAATAACTCAGGACATGGCTATCAAACATCAAAAACATCTGCCAGACTATCCCACCTCCTTTACATGAAGCTGTATGGAAAAACATCATCTGAAATCGAATCGCTGGAGAATAGCTTGACTCCCTCTTTTTTGTGGCAGCCCCTGAGATATTGGAACACTGCTATTGTGTCATCCCTTATCCTTCTCTTCATTAAGCTAAACATACCCAATTCCAGCAACCGTTCCTTATATGTTTTAGCCTCCAGTCCCCTAATCATCTTTGTTGCTCTTCTCTGTAATCTTTTTAGAGTTTCAACATCTTTTTTACATCATGGTGACCAAAACTGGATGCAGTATTCCAGGTGTGGCCTTACCAAGGCACTGTAAAGTGGTATTAACACTTCACATGATCTTGATTCTATCCCTCTGTTAATGCAGCCTAGCACTGTGTTGGCTTTTTTGTTGAGTGCCTACTTGGATTTCAATCTCTCTGCCCAGGTTTAACACCTTAATCACTACCCCATGCAGGATTTCAACTACTTTGTGTATTGTAGTTCCTGCGCAATATCACGAATAGCAGCATGTAAGGACACAACAAAATGTGCACAATTTTTCAGTTACACACCTCATGAAACCACTTTCAAAGGTCTGTACTTTTCAGCCAGCTCTCCTATCATACTTGTTTCCACTGTCCTATTTTTCATTTTGACTCTATTCACTGGATTATAATCTTATAAAAAATAGTATTTATGTAAGTAGACATATTCTATAATGTCCACGCCCACTGAGAAAACATATGTAGCTACCCAAAAGATCTAGATTCTAAAAATAGTCTTGTCAGCTTGTATAATTATAAGAAATAAATAATCAACATACAGTATTCATAATCTTTCTGCTTCCATTTTGCAAATATGTTTGCTATCCTGTCTCCCGCCCAGCTTCCTTCCCAGACTGACATGCTGCCTTTCCCATCCCCTCTATCAGTCATAGAAGGCAATAATAATTTTGAATTGTTTCTTCTGTTTTAATTATTATATGCTTATGAGGGCCTTAAACATACCCTACATACATATACTCCTTCTAAGGTAGTCCAATTAATTCTGATTTTTGTAAATGCTCTTCAGAATAAGGTGCCCTATATCAGAACAAATGCTAGGCCTTATTGGCCTCTTTTAACTGAAGCCCAACCTGGTTAATCTTCTAAGTCTAAGTGCCCTTGATAACACTGTTCCCAGGAGGGAAATGGTGCAACAGTGGATAAAAGATAAAAGCTGGCCTCCCAGCGTAGTTACAAGGAGATTGCTTTTTCTCATCCCCTTAGCAAAAAATCAGTTTGAAAGCTATTTATAAAAATTGTGTGTATTTCTGAGAGATTCAGTTTTGTTGTTGTTTTTTTTACATATTAAAAAAAAAATATTCTCACACAGGTTCCAATCCTCTGTTTAAGACTGCTAGGAGCTACTGTATATATATAAAAAATGATTTTGATAGGTCTAGCTCAGGCTAGAGATGGCTGCACTGGTGTCTCTATTTGGACCTGCCCCTAAGTCAAATCCTTATATAACTTCCATTCATTTGGAGCCAACTCCAAAGTAATAGAAGATTATTTTCATTTAAAGAAAATTTCATCAGTTTATAAAAATGAGAAGTGATATTCAACAATTCCTTCCTTCTGTATTTGTACTCTTTATCATTCCCTGCTTGAAGGCACGAGGGCTACATAGAAAAGTGGTTTTGAAAAACAGAACCATCACCTCTCAAATGCCTCCTAAACTGAAACAGATGAACAGAGGAACAGCACTGACAATTTTAATGACTGCCCGTTGGAACCGCAGCATCACTTGTGGCCAGTGTCACTTACTGCTACTGTATATCCTTCAGTTCTTTTGTTGAAAAAAATAAGGCTAGGCTGCATTAACAGAGGGATAGAATCAAGATGAAGTGAAGTACTAATACCACTTTACAGTGCCTTGGTAAGGCCACACCACCACGATGCAAAAAAGATGTCAAGACTCTAGAAAGGGTACAGAGAAGAGCAACAAAGATGATTAGGGGGCTGGAGGCTAAAACATATAGGGAACGGTTGCTGGAATTGGGTATGTGTAGTCTAATGAAGAGAAGGGTGAGGGGTGACATGACAGCAGTGTTCCAATATCTCAGGGGCTGTCACAAAGAAGAGGGAGTCAAGCTATTCTCCAAAGCACCTGAAAGCAGGACAAGAAGCAACGGATGGAAACTAGTCAAGGAGAGAAGCAACCTAGAACTAAGGAGAAACTTCCTGACAGTTAGAACAATTAACCAGTAGAACAACCTGCCTCCAGAGGTGGTGAATGCTCCAACACTGGAGGTTTTTAAGAAGAGACTGGACAGCCATTTGCCTGAAATGGTATAAGGTTTCCTGCCTGAGCAGGGGGTTGGACTAGATGACCTCCAAGGTCCCTTCCAATATTATTATTATTATTATTATTGTTGTTGTTATTATTATTATTATTATTATTATTATTATTATTATTATTATTATTATTATTATTATTATTATTAAATGCTATTCAAATGGCAGCTTCTGGTTACTGTTATTTTATCATTACTTTAATATATATCTCACACCTTTGTTCAACAAAATCATTGATCAGTTACAGCCCATTGACTAGCAGAAGAAACCTGCATTTTATATTTGCATTTTTACGGTGCCGTGATTTAATAGATTTTTTTTTAAAGCATAGGTATTTATTTCTTTATTTTAAGTGAGGCTGGGTGATTTCATTTTACACTAATAGGTCTGGAAAACTTGTAAGAAATGGCATATTTGTAGGCAGAGAGAAATATTGGCTGTAAGAAAAACAAACAATAGTACATGGATGTATTTAGTACATCCATAATAGGACATGGATGTTAAAGCACCTAGTAGGGCTGTATTACCTATTATCCTTCTCATCTATTCATCCTTCCTATTACCTATTTCCTTAGCTTCTTATGACTATAACTTGGTTGTTTATATCTCATGATTTATGTTGATTACCCTTACTTAGTATCCTATTATGATTTATATTGTTTGCTTATTTAGTATTCTATGACTATCGCTGAGTTTGTATCTTATGATTTATGATGATTATATTTTATGATTTTGATCATAATATATCACTTGTTGTTTGTATGTACACTGAGAGCTTATCCACAGGAGATAAATACCTTGTGTGTCCAATCACCCTTCATCAATAAAGAATTCTATTCTATTTAGCATAGGGACAGCACATAGTGATCTGGGATGTAGCAAAATTGTATCACACATTCCACTGAGAAGGAATCTTGGGCACTAGTTCAACTAGACTTTAGGATGGAGGAGATCCAATCAAAAACCATCAAGATAATAAAAGAAGCATAAATATTGCATTAAAATAATGGTAGTTATCACATTGCTTAGTTAGTGTCTCAGTGATTTATCCTTGGAGTGGACAAACCTCTGCCTTAGTATATTCTTGGGTTTAAAATGTGCACATATGTTGTGTTGGTGAAGATCCTCCTGAGCTTTTCAGAAGCAATGTTGTTATTCCAATATCTGAAAAGCTCAGGAGGATCTTCAGCCAACACAACATATGTGCACAATTTAAACCCAAGAATACACTAAGGCAGAAGGTACATTAAGTCCACCCCAAGGATAAAACACCCAGACACAAACTAAGCAACGTGGTATATGCAGTGAATGTAGTGAGACATGTGCGGATCTGTACATTGGAGAAACAAAACAACCAGTTCATAAACACATGGCACAACATAGGAGAAAAAATCCATCAGGACAAGAGTCAGCAGTTGATCTGCATTTAAAAGACAAAGGCCACATTTTGGACACTGGTTTGAAAGAGGGGTCAAAGAGGCCATCTATGTCAAAATTTAACAGCCCTCTCTCAACAGAGGGGGAGGGATATGACATCATCTATCTCTAGTCTACAACACAGTACTTTCAGTAGTTCCAAGAAGGCTCCACACCCATTTGCACACTCAGGTGACCTTGAGCACATATATAAATCTTCAAGTGGCCTCAACAACTCTCAAAAATAATGCAAATGACCAGCTGTCTGCAAGGAATATAAATCCTTCCATTTCCCACCATCTAGTCAGCTGAAGAAGCCTCTTGGATGAGAAGCAAAACATCTTCAAATAAAAACAAGAAAGTCCAGTTGCCTCTTGAAAATGTGCTAAGCACATTGATTTGTGCTTAGATTGTAAGCCGCCCTGAGTCTTCAGAGAAGGGCAGGATATAAATGGGATTATTTTTTTTTTAAAAAAAGAACCTTTGGGAGTAACTGTAAATCTGTGCAAATTACAATCTGATTCCACTCAAATTAGAGATCTTTTATGGCTTTTATTTTTAATTTATTTCTTTTGCCCTACTCACAGATGTGAGGATTTGTACTTTTTTGCACATCTATAGTAGCGACTTTATCTCTGAACATGGAACTATACTTTCACTGCAGGAGGTAAGTCTTCCAAACTGTCATATATTCTCCAATTTGCTCCCCTATTAGATTTTTTTTCTCCCTCAGCTTGCTAACAAGTTATTGCTGAAACCTGACAATGATTTAAACCTCTTGATACTTGAAATTCCTCATTAATTATCCACTAAGACCACCCAAGTGAAAGCAATTCCCCCATTGGTGGAATCGGATCCTGATATTTCTTTCCATTAAAAATTATATTTGGAAGCTGGTGAGGGGAGGAGGGTGGGGAATCACCCATCTGGCTCCTTCACTTTGACACCTCACTTCTAGTGGACTGTTCATTAGTCAAGGAAATAAACAGCTCCATTTCCATATTATTCACACTATCACATAGTGTATTGCAGGTCATACATATTCTGCAACTTGTTTAATAATTCTTTTATCCTTTAACAAATTCCCATTAATCTCTGACCGGGACGAGCAATAATAGGTTACTTAGTCGTCATATATAAAAATCAGAATCAAGTATCTTTAATGGCTTCCATTAATTACATGTCTGCAGAAGAGGGGGAGAACAGAGGGGAGAACAGCTAGCTCTCTTAAGCTCACTAGCTTGTCACTTGTCAAGAGGAATCTCATTTCTGAAATTAAAGCAATAATACTATTGGGTAAATCAAGCAAAAAATACATGCAGTGGAAAGAAAGAATACAGCATTTTGTTTGCTCTTCACTTACAAGTTTTTGCTTTTATTCTTAAAATATTTTTTCCAGTTAATCTCTCCCCCAGAAAAATAATAATAAAAAATTCACTAAAGGAAATAAAGTGCTTGCAAATTAATAGGACAATTGCTGTACTGCATGATTACTTAGCATATGCATTTTTCTGCTTGATTGAACCCAAGTCTAAGTGTTCTTCTCTAATGTTACTAACCTTCCCATGCTATCTTGTTAACATTTCCACTGTAAACTGCTTTAGGGAAGGAACATCTTTGTTTATGGTTCTCTTTATAACTGAATGCTTCTTGATTATAAAATTGTATAAAGAAATAAAGTAACTTTGAAGATTATCATTCCAAGCCCTCTTGCTCAATGCAGATTCTGCAACCAGGAAAGAAGAAATGGTTATACTCCAGCTCTGTACTGAAATACTTGTAGTGAATGTGTTCAAGAAGCAGGAATAAGAATCAAAGGTCTTTATATGGCACTTCAAGATTAACACTGATGAGCCTTTATGCTTGACTTTACATTGCAGTAAATGCCTGGCATTCTTTTTAAAGCCAAGAGAACCTCTACCTGGAGTGGCACTTTGAGATGGCAAGTTATGTTAGCATTCAGAGGGAATTTGCAATGTTGCTTCTTAACCTAGCATCTGTGTCTACACTGGGCTTCTATAATCCCATCCATGCATGCTAATAATTTATAGGGAGTGCATGAGTATATCTCTCCATTAAAGACAGATATATGAGCCTTGGTGGAGCAGTGGGCTAATGCCTCCTTAAGTAACACCAGCTGCCTGCAATTAGTACAGGTTTGCATCCCACCAGGCTCAAGGTTGACTCAGCCTTCCATCCTTCCGAGGTAGGTAAAATAAGGACCCAGATTGTTGGGGGCAATTAAGCTGACTTTGTAATAATGCCGCTTGGGGTGTGTGTGAAAGCCCTAATAAGCAGGCATATACATAGAATGAAGGCTACTGCTAAGCTTGTAAGCCACCCTGAGTCTTCAGAGAAGGGCGGGATATAAATGGAATTAAAATTAAAAAAAAATTAAAATTAAAAACTAAGCAGAAGTTGCTGTAGCTATGGTAAAGAAGCTTATGAAATTATCCTGTTGTCTTCTATCAGGTTTCCTCAATTTAAGATTTAATTCTAACCAACAGAAATCCATAAGAAAAAGATTTAAACTCAGAAACATCATTTCCAACACTGAAATCTGGTAAATTCAGTACAGGTTACAGTGCTGGGCCTAGAGCATGGAGATTTGGCTAATTTTTCTCTTGAGTATAAAATGAAAGAAACTGTTTATGCTTGACTTAATTTTTCAAAAAGGGGAGATATGAGAATATAAAACTGGTCCCCGAGATATTGTTCAAATGTTGCAATATGAGAAACAAAGAGAAAACCATTGACAAAGGGACTTAGAAACAAACATGGACAAGTGGATGCCTCTGTAATTCCAAAAGGTAGAGTTCTAACAGGTACAATGGACAAGGGAAATACTGTGGATATAATCTACCTTGATTTCAGCAAAGTTTTCATCAAGATTCCACATGACATTCTCATTAACAAACTATTTAAGTATGACTGAAAGGCACAACTGGGGGGTTCACAATTGGCTGGCTAACTGTACTCAGAGAAGCATCATTAATGGTTCCATACTGAATTGAGGAGCTGTAACTACTTGGGTTCCTCAGACAGCAGTTTTAGGACCAATATTTTTCTTGGTTTACATGATGATATTGATATTAAATTTATGGATACCTCAAAACTGAGAGGTCTGCTCAACATCCAGAATGACAGAATAAAACTACAGCCTAATTTGTACAGATTAGAAGATGGGACTGAGAGAAATATGTTGTATTTTAATGGGGAGAAATGTAAAATATTATATTTCTGGAGAAATAGAGTAGGATATATGTACAAGAAAGGGATTTACAAAGCTTGAAAACTTTGTTTCTGGGGAGGACATGTTGGTAGTCACTGATAATAAACTGAACATGAAGATATAAACTAGTTTCTAGAAGGGCTAATGCAATTCTGTAGTCCATTAGAAGTAGCATTATATCAAAGATATTAGGTTATTATTCATCTCTATACACAGTGACACACTTCTGCTGAGATTATACCTGGATCACTGTGCACAGTTCTGGGGATTCCATTTCAGTCAGGATATTGACAGGTTGGAGAGGATTCAGAGGAAGGTAGCAAAGATGACAGCAATTTGAGGACATGCCTTATCAGGACACTTTGATGGAACTCAGGATGCTCAGTCTGAAGAACATAAGATTTAGGGAAGATATTATAAGTGTGGTTAAGCACATAAAGGAAAGCTACAGAGAAGATGGTCAATCACTTAGGAAGTGAGGGCTTGGCAGTACAAGGAAACAACAGCCAATGACTTAATAGTCAGACATCAACACCCCAATAAACATCTTAAAAGCCACATATAACAGGCACTGTATAAATAGCACACACAGAATAGGCCAAAGCACACACTCTGCTAGAGAGACATTCCCTGAAGATGGGCTCCAGCACGAGTCTGAAAAACTTACTCTCTCTTCCCAGTGACTGAACCAGATTGAATCCTGCAACATTATCCTGGGGCTTGTATATTCGCCTTCATTCATGGTCAGTCACTAGTTTCAATAACCATAGAAACTGCAACAAAAATATAAAGCTATACAACCTGGGTTTCATTTAGTTATACGGAAAAGATCATGAAAGTATGATTTACATAACAGTAAAAGACTCTACCTATAGAGGTTTTCGGTTTTCTATTTTTGGATCATTTGATGATTCTTCTACGTATTGCAGATGGTTGGAATAGATGATCCTTAAAAACCTTTCTAAGTCTACAACTGTATAAGTCTATGGGTTTGGAGCAATAGATTCCTTCATTCTTTTTTATCACTGCCCCCTGGCAAAAGAATATCTCCCAGAATATGATGGAGACTAGCAGAATATTTTTTTTAATGTTGGTTGATATAGTATTCAGTATCAGTCCACATCTTGGCTCAGATTCAGAGATATTGTGGTGAAAAAGTAATTGTTGAACTAACAAGGGACCCAGGCTCCTTGGCTAACATCCAAAAAACATTTCCTTTGAAAAAGAGAGAGAGAAAGAGAAAGAACACAGCAAACAGGACACTGCATACAAATGATGACATCTAACGCATTAAAACCACAGAGAGAGAAAGACTAAGCTTTTATTTGTGAAAACATTAAAAAGGCAATGTGGGTGCTTCTTCAGGTTGACCTATGGCTAGGATGAGGTCATAGTTTAACCTGAACCAGGTTTTTTTGGGGGCCTTTTGTTATGAAACATAGCTTAAGAATTTGACCTAGCACCTAGGTAAGTGAATTAAACAACACATTTCTTCTTTTTTAAGAGTTATTATTTCATTGTGGTTTATCTTATCTAGCCTTTCTTCCCATGAAACCAGCAATAGTTTATCATACTTAACCTTCCTTCCATTTGAAGAGATGGAATTCAAGTATATTTGATTATTTGAAGGTCAATGGTAAAACATCTGCTTTGCATACACAAGATTGCAGTGCAATTGCTGGTACTTCCAGTTACAAGAATGAATTAATAGAAATGAGCCTTTTTCATCTGAGATGCTGGGGAACTAGAGGAAACTCAGAATATAATATTTTGGGGTAAATCAGGCTTTTCAATAAGCATTTCACTTCATGTTTGAGTGGTTATCCAGAGATTGTATTGTTTGAAAGAAAAAGAGCCAGGTCACGGGTGTCAAACTCGCTGCATCATGTGTCGTATTGTGACAAATCGCAACTTTTTTTGCATTGGTGGAAAAAGGGGTGAGAATGGCCTCCACATGATGCAACTGGCCTGCGGGCTGGCAGTTTGACAACCCTGAGCTAAGTCCAAAACTTAAGGTGGCCAGGTAAAAAAAAGTAACAAGGGCAATATAAAAACATCAAAGACATTTACAGCAAAACTTTATTCTCAGTGTCACAACTGTAACAGCATCAAATCATTATGCAAAAAAATAACAATTAGGAAATTATGTTAATGAATTGGGGCAGGGGCCTTACTTTTTAAATTCAGTAGCAATTTGAACTGTTAAATTTAAGTGGCAACTCATTCCCAAAGCAACTAAAAGCAATAGAGTCAGGGAGAGGACATGGTGCCTAAAGCCCACAGAGTGTAAACTTCCTACTCTTGGGCAGATAAACAGAAAAATCCAGTTGGCCTGAGTTCCTAAATTCAACCAGGGATATGATAATGTATTGTAATGGAAGCAAATAGCATTGAAACTGATGCTGAATTAACTATATTTTGAAATACTGTATTTTGATCATTAAAAAAAATCTTCCATTTTATTTTTTATTTATTTTATCACATTTATATACCGCCCTTTCCCGAAGGACTCAGGGCGGTTTACAGGGTAATTAAAAAACAGAGATACAAAAGTTAAAAACAGATTTAAAAAATTATATTCGTCCCTGCATAAGTAAAACCCCAGTTAAAATAAGATTAAAGCTAAAATTAGAATTCTCAGCCTGGGCCAGAGAGCTCGAAGAGCCAGGTCTTCAGGTCCCATTGGAATGAACGGAGGTCGGGGGCAGTCCTCAGCTCCACTGGCAGCTGGTTCCAAAGGGCAGGCGCACCCACTGAGAAGGCCCTATCCCTGGGTGTCGTCCGCCGGCAATCTCTTACCGGTGGCACCCTGAGAAGACCCTCCCTGTGGGAGCGCACTGGACGAAGGGAGCTTGATGCTGGCAGCAGGTGTTCCCTCAGATATCCCGGACCCAAGCCATTTATTTATTTATTTTAATTCCATTTATATCCCGCCCTTCTCCGAAGACTCAGGGCGGCTTACAAGCTTAGCAGTAGCCTTCATTCTATGTATATGCCTGCTTGTTAGGGCTTTCACACACACCCCAAGCGGCATTATTACAAAGTCAGCTTAATTGCCCCCAACAATCTGGCTCCTCATTTCACCTACCTCGGAAGGATGGAAGGCTGAGTCAACCTTGAGCCTGGTGGGATGTGAACCTGCACTAATTTCAGGCAGCTGGTGTTACTTAAGGAGGCATTAGCCCACTGCTCCACCAAGGGCTTTATAGGTCATCACCAGCACCTTGAATCTTTTTATTTTATTTTATTTTATTTTATTTTATTTTATTATTTTATTTTATTTTATTATTTTATTTTATTTTATTTTATTTTATTTTATTTTATTTTATTTTATTTTATTTTATTTTATTTTATTTTATTATTATTTTATTTTATTTTATTTTATTTTATTTTATTTTATTTTATTTATTATTTTATTATTTTATTTTATTTTATTTTATTTTATTATTATATTTTTAGCAGTGCAGCTTAAAGTAAGGAAATTTGCTTTAGAAATTATGTCAAAAGAGAAGCTGATTTTGGAAAAATGATCATGGGAGAGAACATTGTTCCTTGCTTTGTCAATGTCTTAGATGACCAAGGGAATGAATGTTTTCTGTTAGATAATTTTCTCTCCAAAGGTCTCTAGCCTCCTCGGTTTTCTATACCTCCATTAAATCCCAAGAGAAGATGCCTGAAGGAATTTCTCCCACTGGGCTTTTAGAGTAATGATCCTGCCAACACTGCTAAGGATCAGGTCTCCCTTTGAGAATTTGTTGGAGAAATTCTTCTTCAATTTCTTCTGGAGAAATTCAAATAAGTCATTCACCAGGTTCTCTTCATACAAATTTGGCAGGGAAATCCAAAAGGTTGTCTATACCCAAGTCTAAATTTTTAATATTAGTAGAGATTCATTTATGTATAAAATTGCCATACTTCCTATACTGAAACAGTCTCAGTTGGTCCTCATTCAGGATGAAGCTTGCTATGACGTCTATGAGCATCATCACAAAAATATCTGGGAAATACTGATCTTTTTTACTACTGTAAAAAAGATGAGTATAAAGTAGTTTATCTGAATGTGGCCAAATTCTGCTATGCTATGCTATATGTAAAATTAGGCAACCTTTCACTGTCCACTGTTAATCTGTCTCTTATTTTTATTTTTACTGCTATTGCTGTAACAACAGAAAATCACTCCATGCTCTGAATAGTACATTTGGGAATTTTTAGCCCCTCTTCTTTAAATAAAGTGTTTCTTACTTAATTCAAAATCTACTAACTCAACAAAATGTCCTGAATTGGAAGGCTTTTTTGCTAATTCACTTACTAGAAGCCCCTGACATTTTCCTTTCAGGAACCAAAATTGTCTTCCTGTAGAATGATCAACCACAAGAGCATTAGTAGTCTACCTAATGATGGAGCAAGTCCTGTTTCTTCTTCACAGTGTCCTATCACTAACTTCTAATTTCTAGGTTAACTAGAATTTCTATGATTAATTCAAGATTTGCAGCATGAACAGTTTCTTTAGAAAATGCCAAATTTTAGCTTTATGAAAACACATACAATATCTTCTATCTTCACTCCTATGAATTAAAAAGTCCCCAACACTACACTTACTATTTGCTATGATATTTATGCTACCTCTTTGTCTATTCAAGGCAGATAATAATAAAATAAAAATAATTAAAAGTAGAATACTGTGAAACAATTGAAATTACATAAAGCAACACTTTCTTAGGTGAAAAGAACTGCATATCCTTGATCTGTTCATTGCCCTTTTCTGATTTTTTTTCAAGCTCTACTTCCTTAAATGAGGTAACAGAAATCTAGATTATGTGGGAACATCATATATTTGTGGAAATGACATTGCAATACTATTTTGAATCTGATGCCTCATGTTATCTGACTGGTTTGACATTTTTACTGAGCAATCTACCATGACCTTGTTGGTTGATTTAGTCTCACAGTTTATCATTTTCCATTTACATTAAACTGCATTTGCCATTTGTTGGCTTGGAAAAGGTTTGTTCAGGAACTGTAGTCAACTCCAAACTGAAGTCACCTGTAAGACTAGTTTTCTAGTTGTTTTCCCAGGTTCCATATCATTTCTAAATGAACTCATTGACCGGAGACTATATTTTTACTACTTCTAGTGCACAATTTGAAGATCCATGTTTGCATGAAGCCTTCAGATGCATTCTGTATATGTAGGATGCATATGACAGGGGAAAAAATGCTAAATATGTTCAAATAGTGATATTACTGAAGATGTATCTAGCCCTACTAATTATTTACTTAATAAACTGCCTTATTCCAGAGGTTGTAGGACATATACAAAATTGAAAATATTAAATTTTAATAATGAAATTGTAAGTCTTAACATATAGTAAAGGGATGGAGTTGTATAGAAAGAGAGAAAGATGATAGATCAGGGGTGTCAAACTCGCAATGCCATGTGATGTGTTGCAACGTATCATGACTTTTTTGTCATTGCCAGGAATAGGGTGGGCACGGTTTTGCTATGATGCATCTGGACCGTGGGCTGGCAGTTTGACACCCCTGGGATGGATGGATAGATAGATAGATAGATAGATAGATAGATAGATAGATAGATAGATAGATAGATAGATAGATGATAGATAGATAGATAGATAGATAGATAGATAGATAGATAGATAGATAGATAGAATTTGCTAATCCTGCAATGTGATTCTAGATGGCTAACAAATTTTAAAAACCAAGCAACCAATTAAATAAAAGCAATAATCAAAGACAAACAAACTACAGCAACCAAGAAAACCAACAACTAACCCATCTGACCTCAACTATCACCCTGCCAGGTGTGGGAAATTAGCCAAGCCTTAACAGTTCTCTGAAAGAACAATCGGATCAAGGTTAGCCTAACACAGAGTGTCCAGAGAGCAAGCATGGTGGCAGAAAAGGTGCCTGGATGAATAGGATATTGCAAATGGAGAGGGGAAGCAGCCAACAAGATATTCTCCAGCATGATCCCTTAATACTGTATTTCCTGATAGAAGGAGATCTTTAGCATGCACCCCCTCTACTCATCCAGGCAAAGATGACTTGGGATAGATACTCAGTCCAGATCATGAATGTATTTTTCAGCAGAAAAAAGAGATATGACTTATTTAAAGTCAGGGGTGACAAACTGGTGGCCCGTGGGCCGAATGCATCATGCGCAGGCCACACCAGCTCCGCGAAGGAAAAAATGTTGCAATAAATCATGTGACACCCATGTTTTAAGGGCTCTAGTAGCTGACTACAGCATTTCCAGTGTTGACTGACATGGGAAGAAAGAGAAAGAGTCAAAGCCTCTTATTTCTGCTAGTGCAGCTGCAGCTAATATATAAAGGAAAAAGGAACTGTTGGTATGGCAAGTAGTAAGAGTAGCTTGGGGGCAGGACTCAGATGCTTGCTTTGGCTCAGAAATCCCTTCCATGTTTTCTCTTCATTCAGCTGAAGTGGGTAGCTCAAAAGTCAGCATTTTATACTAAGGGAGCGCACAGTGGTGTCATCCCTCTTCAATGAATACCTCAACTACTCTGAATGCTTTTTGAAAATGATTAGTGCAGAAGCATTCTTGGGATGGAAGATTCTATTGATAAGAAGATGGTCAACAAAAAAAGGAAGAAACTGAGTTCCTTTTACCCTTGGGGGGAAAGGCAAATCTCAGTGGTCCAACTTTTTTTTTTACAAATTTTATTTATTTTCTAATATTACATTCACATATTTGAAAAGCAACGTGGTGGCTGAGTAGTAGTACTTCAATTACATACAGTTATCATTAGTACAAATTTTAGATTGCTACCATAAACATTTCCTCTCTTTTTTCCCTTCATATATACTATTTGTAAACTAAAAGACAAGTTTTATCCTATCAATCACATAGAAAATAACTTTCTTACATATATCCATGGTTTTTAGTTTACACATATTCTAGTTATTTTAACATACAATCTTTTAGACAATCAATGACCTAATAGATTTCTTAGTTTCAATTTCCATTAAAATTTAAATTTAAGATTTGATATTTATCATTCCCAAAATTTTTAATATACTCCTAATTCATCTATCACCATTCCTCACAAAATCTAATATTCAAAATACACATCCTGTCTACTTAACTTCTCACCCTCTATGTCAACAAATTAAGGATACAATATGATATCCTTCCTTTTTGTTAGTTTTCAGTTTTTTTGTTTTAGTAATCAAAATTTCTTTTTATTTCAATATTTAATACTTCCTCTCTCTTCCTCTTTGTATCTGCTCTCTTGCTTAAACTAATAATTTTCATTTTTAATGTTCCATATAGACCTATTTATTACTTTCAACAATAGGTTTTTAGCTTATCTACATTATTCACCTTTACATGACCTTTATGCACAAATCAATATTCAAATTAGCTATTAGTATTTATACTGCTAAATTTTGATGGCCATTTTTTTTCTTTATCTCAGTTCATAACAATGTCTTGTATTCAACATACACATCTTATCTATTTAAGTACATTCTATTTTAGATTTCAATAAGATGGTCAAAACTCTATTCTTCTTGAGTCTTATTCTAGCTTTTTTCCTTTGCCAAATCATCTTCCATGTCCTTGTTTTTGGGTCATTGAACTAATATCCTTGTAATATCATGTATATTAATTGATATTGGCAAAACCATCTGGTAACCATTTTTTTGAGAGGACTTGTAGGTCTAGTGGGTCATCTCTTTATTCTTCCATATTGACGGGAGAAATATCAACAACCTAAGATATGCAGATGATACCACTCTAATGGCAGAAAGTGAAGAGGAACTAAAGAGCCTCTTGTTATAAGTGAAGGAGAGTGCAAAAGTTCGGTTGAAACTAAACATTAAGAAAACCAAGATCATGGCATCCGGCCCTCTCAATTCCTGGCAAATAGATGGGGAAGAAATGGAGGTAGTGACAGATTTTATTTTCCTGGGCTCCAAGATCACCGCAGATGGGGATTGTAGCCAAGAAATTAAAAGATGCTTCCTTCTCGAGAGGAAAGCCATGGCAAATTTAGACAGCACACTAAAAAGCAGAGACATCACCCTGTCAACAAAAGTGCATATAGTCAAGGCTATGGTCTTCCCAGTTGCAATGTATGGCTATGAAAGCTGGACCATAAGAAAGGCTGAGTGCCAAAGAATTGAAGCCTTTGAACTATGGTGCTGGAGAAGACTCCTGCGAGTCCCTTGGACTGCAAGGTTATCAAACCGGTTAGTCCTAGAGGAAATCAACTCTGACTGCTCTTTAGAAGGCCAGATCCTGAAGTTGAAACTCAAATACTTTGGCCACCTAATGAGAAGGAAGGACTCACTGGAGAAGAGCCTAATGCTGGGAAAGATTGTGGGCAAGAAAAGAAGTGGACAACAGAGAATGAGGTGGCTGGATGGAGTCACTGAAGCAGTTGGTGTGAGCTTAAATGGACTCCAGAAGATGGTAGAGGACAGGAAGGCCTGGATGACTGTTGTCCATGGGGTCGCAATGGGTCGGACAGGACTTCACAACTAAGAACAAACAATTGACGTGTTTGTTCTGAATTGTTTATTTTCTCATCCAACTGTTCTTTTTCTAGATCCTCTAGTTCCTTCTGGGTTGTATAAGAAATATTTTTCTTTTTCTAAGTTGTCGATGTCTTTTATGGATTTTCAAATATCAATATTTGTTGAATAGTAGATTCTTCTGTCATAGTATTTGAATGTTTCATTTTTTCTATTGTATTTGGTATAGATGATTTTTTAGTTGTGGTCAAAGTTTGGGCTTTCATATCTGGGCTGTCTTCTTGTTCCTTCCCATAGCTTCTTAATATTACATTGATTGTGGTAAGAATTTGAATTAGTGTTTTCAACATATAGAGAGTTTGTGGATCTTCATCTATAAGGAAATTTTGTTCCTGGTCTTCTTCCATATTGGTATTTTAAACTAAAGGCTTTACACTTAGAAAATCCAAGAGAGATTTTTTTTTCTAGTTAGGGAACACAGAGCCTTTCACAGCTGTTGTTTCAGAGCTCTCAAGGTTATGTATCTTATCTATTTCCCTGGGCAGTCAGCCAGGCCCCTTTTAAAGTTTCCCTTTGAGTCCCAAAGTTATCTTAATCTTTTCAGTTTTTCTTTTTTTTCATAAGAAGAAACCCAGATTTCCAACAGAAGTAAATAATGAAAAATAAGAAAGAAAAAATCTTTCAGTCCACATACTTTAAGAAATAAAGTTCCAATTGGGATTTAGTTACTTTTTCAACATTTAAAATGCCCCTGGGTATTTAGTCGCTGCTGTTTCTGGAGGGAGGGCTGAAATCCCCCTTCCCTCACCACAGGGGGGAGAATGCTTAGCAGCTTAAGGAGTACAGAAAGTAATTAAAGTGTAAAAGAGGTAGGTCTCACCCAGTCTCTTCCCTGCTGCTTTAAGAGTTGCCTGGTGGAAAATGTGACTTTGGCTGTTCACAGCCTAGGGATGAGCCATAATGGCCAGTTCTTTCGTTCGCCAGTTTGGAGGCATCACCAGGACCACTGAGGGCTCTCCTGCAATCCAGCCCCTCCTTGCTGGTCGCCTCTTCAGGGTGACTTTCAGCCCTTTTCAGGGCTCCCCAGCAATGCGAAACTGGATGGGGGAGAGAGAGCAAGTCTCCCAGCCATCCATAGCAGTTGCGTGGCAAACCGGAAGCCCTCAGTGGTCCAACTTCTATGAATTCCCCATGCCCCATTCTTCTTTTACTGCTCTGTGTTTAACTGAACAGTTACCATTTCATTTCAGAAGCCAAAGGTTATCCTGCCCAAGATTAGCTTATAATAACATAATCTATAATAATATAATTCAGGTCAGGCCATGAATCCATATTCTCAGGACTGGACATACAAACTGGAACTAGCTCTCCAAAATTCCCAACAGGTGTCTTTACCAAACAATCTGATACCTGGAAGGTTGAATTTGAATTTGCATATTGTCATCTGCAATCTGCACATCTGCAAATTCTTAATTGTGAAAGCTTCCCCCCCCCCATGTGCCAGTCTTTTTTGTAGCCAGGAAATAATAGAAGTTATAATTTGATCCACCAAGATCAGGGATTCCAACCAGGCATGTGAGACAATATTCCAGGGTGTGTGAAAACTTGGGCTTTCAAAATTATAGTGTATATGCATAATTTGTTGCCGTTATTTTAAACTTTTGTAAGGGGTGCGAGAATTTATCAGAAGCTTCCTAGGGGTGCGAAGTATAGAAAAGGTTTAGAGCCGCTGACCTAGATGGCATGAATTTGGGGGAGATTATCCATCTGAATCAGTGTTGTTTGTTCCAATTTGAATAAGGATTTTTGTTCCAGGGTGTCTGGTTATAAAAGTAGTAGTATCCCATCCTGTATGAAAAAAAGAAAGAGAGAGAGAAAGAAAGAAAGAAAGAAAGAAAGAAAGAAAGAAAGAAAGAAAGGAAGGAAGGAAGGAAGAAAGGAAGAAAGAAAGAAAGAAAGAAAGAAAGAAAGAAAGAAAGAAAGAAAGAAAGAAAGAAAGAAAGAAAGAAAGCTTTCTATTCAGCTGTCCTTTGCTGTCTTTTGATGGATCTCATTATTAAAGAATCATTTAGCTTACATAATTGTCTTCTGCCATACATAATTCCAACCTTTCAATGTCTCTTCAAGTTGGCTTATTAGCCAAAATGCAGTCTTTTGTTTTTGTGTCTTCATCTATCAAACTTCAAGGTGGACAGGTTCATCCATGTGCTAAGTTTAATAAGTCAAAGATAATTAAGTGGGGGAAAGAATGTTTTTTTATATGTATTTGTGATATCAACTATCTTGAAATGCATTTTTATTCTTCCAGAAATCAGTTTACTTTAATATTTGGAGGAAGTGCAACAGACTAATGTATGCTCATTGAAAATTCTGGATGAAAATTATGATTCTCCTTTGAAGAGTTCCAGTTAAACCCTATGAATGCACAGATATGTATAAATCTAATCCAGATATGTATTTACTGGTTTTCAGCATTTAATCCATTTCAGTTTTAGATCTGTACTTTTTACATACAACTTCCTCTAATTCATGCAGTTGTATTGTATTTTTCTCCAATGCATACTTCAGTATAAATGTGTTTAAATATTATTATCCCAATGTACAGGTTTTATACATGCACTTTTAATACGAAGGGTTTTTTAAAGAAAAAGCTTCCCAAATATATACATCTTTACAGACAAACCTTTTGCAAACAACTGAGTGCTTTGCATGCATTTTTGTTTTCCTGCACACAGATGGATGCTACCCAATGCTATTCATTGTTGTTTCCTGGGCTAATGGAACTTCATTTTAGAAGAGGCTGCCAATCTGTCCATTAAAACTTTGTAAGTTAGAGTCCATTAAGTTCTTAGGCATCACCAGTTGATTCCCCCAAATAACTTACAATGCATTTCTCACTGTAGTCTGTTTTCAATGAGTGTCATCTACATCTTGAAATATGCACTGGAGAAAACCAATGAGTCAGTTATTAGGCCTTACCTTTGTCTGAATAGAAATGATTCACAATATGCCAGGTTCTTTTTTAAAAAAATTCCTGATGAGAACTAGTATCTCTACTTTGTTAATGAAGCAATGGATCTCTTTATTTTTATAATATAATGGGACAATCAATTACATTGTTTGTTGAACTTCCTGGTTCACACTGCAGCTTGGAAATTGAAATTTCAAAATCACCCAAATAAGGATATGCTTAAACCTTACCACTTCATATTACTGGGTTAGTTTTTCTTTAGAATATTAACTTATATAGCCTAAAAAGAGATCCAATTAAATGCTCTGTATGTATGCTGCTTCTCCAGTGGGTGGAACCATGGAGTATTTCATTTTGACTTGGATTACTTTTTTTATTGGCACATACTCAGCAGAGTATCCATATATTCTCTATCAGGGATGGAAAACTATGGCCCTTTTATGATCTGTGAACTTCAACTTGGCTGGCTCTGGAATTCTGGGAGTTGAAGTTCACAGATTGTAAAAGGGCCATAGTTCCTCACCCTTGTTCTACATATTGCTAATTCCATCTATTTTGCTTTGCAACCAAGTTTGCCAAGTTCTTGGTTTGGTTAGATGCCTTTTACTAACATTGTGAAAGACTTATGTTTCATGCTACCTTCTATTTGTAATGGACTATTTGCAGTCTTTTTTAAATCACATACCCACATGCAACTACATTCTTATTGGAATACTTTTTTTAACCAAATGCCACTTTAAAAATTATATTTTCAGGAGGAGCGGACAGCTTTATTAAAAATGCATGGCTACAATGATCTGATAATGCGATGCTCCAATACCAACAGATGTTTTGTCTAACATGTTCCCCGAAGCTGTAGTCTGTGCCTTAGCATCTTTCATTTCCACTTTCTATCTACTGACGGTGGGTTGTCATGTATGTACCCTATAGCTATGAGCACCACTTCGCATCTGAGGCTGCCACCACCATGCATAATGAGCTTCACAAGATGCTTGTCGCAATAACTCGGCACTTCCCCAACCATATGGAATGCAACTCTCCAAAGCCCACAGACACTCTTTTATTTTTTAAAACTATATATAACAGTTCAAATTCTGAAACCATAATCTAAATGATATTTAGAGAAGGTACATGAAGAGCTGCCGAAAACAAACTTAACACTTGTTCACATCATCTGTTACAAATGTCCAATTTGGGACAGTAAAATTCCTGGGAACCTGTTCTTCTGCTGACTCGTAGCTTTATCTTTTCTTGCGCTCTTTCCTTTTGTGACACTTTTTTTTTTGAACTATGCATATGTATTAAATGGGATTTGTTGTCCCTAGGTACCAATTTGCATAAAGTGCAAGCCATCATTGGTTGGAGTGAAGCAAATTACTTCTCTAGCAAGATCACACTTCTCTTTCCCTCCACCCCTCTTCTTTTTCTTCTTCTTTTAATTTTAACAAACCACAGGCAGAGGTTGTTAACAGCACTTAGGCAGATATGTAAAGTATCTTTTTTTTCCCCTAAAGCAGTTTGATCAAGGAAGGGGGGAAAAGAAATAGAAAAGAGAAAAAAGTGTGATTTAATTAAGACTGAAATCAAGAAGTTCCAGCACTGAGTTCTCTCTATTTACCTGTAGGTAGCTATATTCCAGTTTTTTTAAACAAAATGAGATGCTATTTACAACTGGAGTGATGGCTATTGCTGTTGTTACTATTTAGCTGTAATTGTGCTAAAACCTGTCCTGCAATTTCTAAAAGCTGTTGTCCCTTGCAAATAAGCCTTTGCCTTCCCCTCCCATCCTGAGAATGGTTTACAGTTCCTTTTGGGAGGAGGACATTTTCTGATCTTACCTTACTCTGAGTAAGAAATGTTATAGACAAGGATTTATATTTGCCAGTGACAGTAGGTCCCTTCAACTCCTTTGCAGCCTCCCTAGTTGTCCAGTACAAAATTTGATGGCAAGAGTCATCTACTTTTAATTGAAGTATGTTAGACCTTAAGTATGAGACCTCACCTGAGAGAATAACAAAGTAGTCATTTCTCTCCCCTTTCTTACAAAGGGGAGAGAGACTTTTTACAAAAATCTCCCCCAAAACACATTCCTAAAGGCATGTTCCACTGTCTCACTGGCCAAAGTTTGTATTCTTCGCACAAAAACAAGTTGTGCCTAGGTCAATCATGTTTCAAATATAAAGTGAATAAAATTTAATTAGCTCAGGCACCTAATCAATTTAACACAATTAGCAGACCTAGGCAGAAAAACCTGCCTGATTACCAGATGGTAGCAAAGAAGTAAGCAAAACTCAATTTCTTTGCTGTCATTTAGGGGTGATCTAGATTTTTTTTCATCCAAAATAAGATAGTTCTAGGTGAGAGCAGTAGCTTAAATTTTGTGGACGTACAATGTTCTAGTCGAAGTTAACATGAGGTTGATTAGTTCAAGGTGTTGTAGAAACTCTGCCATTGCCTTAGAATATTGGTAAACCAAATCAATCCATTCAACTATAATATGGTTTCACATTACATTAAGTTATGTGATGCAACAATTGTATTTTATTAATCCAGGTTTAGAGTTTAGTATGTTGTGTGAACTCAGGTATGCTGCAGCAAAAGTATAATCCTGCTCAGGAGATAGGTTATTGACTGTAGCTGTGCAATGTAATAAATCAAACTATTTAACTGCATTCAGCAAGGACATAAACAGAGAATTCCACCTTGCAAATGGATGTTTGTTGCAAGAAGAGAAGTACAGATACCCCTTCCCAAAACACCCCAAAATGTTTGCAGTTAAAAAAAAGTCTTCCAAAATTGAATACTAGCCTCCTAACCCTTTTCAATAACTACTGTGTGCATACCCAAATTCTAAGTAAGTCCAATACGCATGTGTCCTATTACAGTAGTCAATAATCTGTTTCAAAAGCTGTCAGATAATTATTCTGTAAATGAGGATGTCTTTTGCTTTAAGGACTTAGTTCAAGTTCACAGAAAGAACCTAAACAGCCAAAGAAAAAAATATGAACATATCTGGAAAACTGAATGAAGAAACACATACTGCAGGGTGCATGGTCTCTTCCACTAGGTTGGGATGACCATGTATGCACAGCTTTTTCATGTCAAATTCTATTCAATATATACAGGGGAACAGCAGCACCACAGTAAACTACAATGTTCCAAAATGATGACAAGCACATTTTATCTTTACACAAATATCTGACTTACATATTTTCATTCCATCATTTGAAGCAAGCTGGACCTGCATTTTCATAATGGCATTGCCATACATGTTTCTTCATTTTCCCTTTGCCCACTTCTCCAGACACGAAGGGAAGATTGGGTAACAAGGAATACATTGAGAGGAATCTAGACCAGTAAATGTGGCCCAATGTTCTTTAGTTTGTAGTAAATCTATGATATAAGCTAAAGCTGCTCTGTCAAGACCACTCTTTTTAAGATCTCAATTCATATAAGGTATTATTTCTTTCCTGACCTAGACCAAACTGGAATGCATGATGAGGGGAAAAGAATCTTGGTGGGGTGTTTTTTTCCCTCTCAAAGAAAACAATTGCATATGATAAGATTGAAAGACCAATTTTCATTTTGATTGGCTGGTTTGGTCAAGCCAAGAAGGCACATTCAAGCATGCAGTGTATTTGCTTGCTATCTGAAGGCATGCTATTTAAGATTGCTTTCACCACCTCATCTGCCATTTGGATGGATAAGGTTGAACAAACAAGTCTGTCTGTGAAATTTAAGATGGCATTAACTCCCATGTTAAGATTGTACCTGCTTAAGCAATCATATTTGCAGAAAATGCAAAATGCACCAGAAAAAAAATGAAAGGAAAGTGGATATTGGACAAGAATCAAATATGTGCCACAGCCATAAAAGTAAAGCTTGATATACCATTAAATGAAACAATCATTTTCTTCATCTTACCTGAGTTTTTCTGGGTTCACAGAAAAGTGATATTAGCCCAACTGTTGGTAAGTGCACCTTTCTGCAGCCTTTTGTCAGGTAAGTTCTTCTCACGCCTTGATGGTCTGGCTCAATTTGTATGGCAGTCTAGAGACTATGGTTAATTGGACCAAAAGAGAAATACTTCGCCCTTCAGACTTCACCATGAGGACTTCAACAAAAGGTTTCATTAACTGGAACATTTTGCTAGAAGATGAATTGACTTCCTTGCCTTCCCAATGAGGAAAAATGTTTACACTACAATGGCTCAGATTTGCCTGAAAGACTTTTACTTTACATTCACATTCTTATTTGCAGATCCTCAGACACTCATTAGTTCATTAATTAAAACACACACACTCTGCCTGAAAAGAAGGATTCTTTTCTCTATAAGTATTTCATGTTCCAAAACAATTTTAAATACAGACAAACTGCATATATACATACATCTTAGCAGCTATCATTTAGCTGAAGAAATTCTAGAGGCCTCAACCCTCCTGCCCTTTCACTCTCTCTTACACATGCACATAAATACACACACACCAAAAAAACACTATCTTTTTCAAATCTATATAAAAAGGTTTTGTTTTCATGTAGATTAAGAAACTGATTAGTCATTTTTCAGAGGTGGAGTTGTGAACTGGAAATACAGTAGGCAAGAGCAGGATCCCATTATTTAAAGTAGGCCTGGTTAATGTGAAGATGTTCCAATTAAAGGAAACCATAAATCATTAGCTATGTTCACTTCTGCAGTTACTAAGGTCTGGTTACAGGCAGCTCAATAGATAGGACCCTAAACTGAGACGGTACCCCCACCTCTCTCTCTCTCTCTCACACACACACACACACACAGAGAGAGAGAGAGAGAGAGAGAGAGAGAGAGAGAGAGAGAGAGAGAGAGAGAGAGAGAGAGAGAAGACACAAGTCTACCAATGCCATTCTGAGTGAAAAGAAAAGTCTATGAGATAATAATATGATTCAACATCCAAACCAAGTTTGTTTTGTATATCCAACTCCAGTTGTAAAGAGTGGGTTGGGGGAGAGAGAATATTTTCTTCTGCCCTCTTATACATCTTCAGTGACTAGCTGACACATTGTCCTAAGTTCTAAAAGGATTTGCTTGGTGTTTATTTCAGTGAAGAAGGAATAACTGGAGGGAAAATACTCAACTAGTCTGCCATCCAATCTTGCTGCCATGGTACTTGTCCTAGTGGCAGCACTTACATGACTGATAACTAGAGGCTTGGCACGACCTCCCTGGGAGCCTGACTTGTCTCCAATTGCTGATCCTTGTCTTTAGAGGGAGCAGTGTCTCAAAGCAGAACAACTGAACATCCCCACATTTTGTACCTCCAGCACAGCCTGCTTTAAGGGAGAGCAAAATGAAGAAAAAAAGAAATAATGCAAGGGATTGGTGAGGGGAAAGGAAACTAAGAAGAAATATAACTTAGAGCTTGGCAAGAGTGCCAGTGAGGATGAATTACTTTGCTCAATCCAAGGAATGAAAACAACCAGAGAAGAGTTATTTTTTATCAGGTTAATGCATTCCATGCTTCTTTTGTTGTAGCCTTTGCTTTCCCCCAGTGGGCACTGAAACTGCCTGCTGATGTCCCCCATGCCTGAATGTCCCTGGCACAGATCATACTCTTGCTTCACACGGTGGCAATCGTTCAAGCAATTCCCATGACTGCCTTTATAAGAAGTCTCTCTCTTAAGCCCCTAGTTTAAGAATTTAGAGTAATCATGTAAAAATGATACCCCTGTGCTCTATGATCCACTGAATCTCGCTAATGCCAGATCCCAGAAGAGGGCTTATTAATGAAAAGATGCAATGCCTCAGTCCTGGCTCATGTTTCACACGAATCTCTCTCATGGATTCAGCTGTAAACCTCACCATTGATAAAGTGAGTCTAATGAATCCCCTTACTCTATAAGGGGAAACATTGGACTGACGATATAGCTGCCTGCTTGCTTTTCTCAGATACATCAGAGATGCATTTAGCAGTAGCCAGGCTTGAGGCAGAGCTGTGCAATGGTAAGAGCAATGGCTTCTGGGCTTCTGCCTCCAAGAACAAATGGTCTTTGGTGCAGAGACTTCTGGGGAGTATTCTAGCTAACATGGCTGGTCAAACTTCACTGTTGTGTAATATGCACTGAAGACATCTAGAAAAATATCAACTTGTTGCATGGTCTTGCAGGGAGCTTTTCCAGGGTTACCAAACTTTCTTTATACATTTCAGTGGGATGTCAGATTTCTTGAAATTGAGTTGATTGCCTGATGAACCATGTAGGAAAATGTTTTCCATAATTTTGGTGTTGCCACTGAGAAGATTTTGCTCTGAATACCCAACAATGTAGAAAACAAACTACCTTAAAACAGTTTATGCCTAAGGAAAAGTTTCTAAAGTAATAATTAGTCTAGAACTAAAAGAATTATTGATGCTCATTGACATGTACACTTATAAAAATTCTCATTTGATCCTCCTTATCCACAATTCTTACAGTGGTTACATATGAGACAGATCTTATATAATTACATATATCTTGTGTTTTTCATGTGGGCATTGATAACCAACATGTCCCCCATTCTTAGCACAGATGCCAGAATAGAGTTGAGGTCCATCAGTATAAAATATTTAGCACCAGTGATTTTTAGCTTCTTCAATGTGAAAAACTCATTTCATTTCACTTTGGTTTATAAGATTGAAAACAAATGACTACAATGATTGCCCCAGCAGTAGAACAATTAGTGAGCCACTTGATTCAAAGCAAGATGTGTTCAAACAAAAAAAAACTGAAGTAATGGTTCTACCTTCAGGATTCCTTAGAATTTTTAAATTATTGTCTGTACATTGGATTTGGGTATATCTTTCTATCAATGATTATGGGGAATGACTGAGATACTTTCTGAATGATCCTGAATTATGTATACTAGAAAAATAAATGCATTTACTTTAAACTGCTTAACCCTAACACTGGAGAAATGTAAGCTGCAGAGAAAGCCATCTCATATTCTTGCAGCCCCTTTCCTCCAACCCCCACACTCAGATCATAAGCATTATTCATACTAGAAACCAATAATCTTCATTTATGGTTCCAATAGGTAGTTCAATGATCCTGTGCAAAGTTTACATTTGTCTATTTAGTGAAGCAGGGCTTTCATTTAAGGGCAAACTCAAATATGCTCAAACTTTGCGGAAGGATCTGGAGTTGAGCTTTGTAACTCAAGACCTTCTCATCTCATTAACCCACACCCCAATATCCCTGTGGGTTTAGGGAAGACAGGAGTCTTGACTTTAACATTCTGTCTAGCCACTCTACTTTTACATTTCCTCAATATAAATAAATGTGTGTTTAAGTTGTATCTTATTGAATAAAAGATTAGAGCTATTTTCTTTACTTTAGTTAATTTTGGTACATTTCATTGTATGTATACAGTATGATGTGATTTTGTGTTTTCCTTGTAGGGCGTCACCATTTCAGAAACTTTAATTGTTACACACCTAGAACTCAGCTACATTCTTATTCATGAAAACTGCTTTCTTTATCCCAGGGGTTCTCAACATGTGGGTCAGACACTTAGAGGCCTTGTGGGAAAATTGGAGGTAGAATGGTTTCCCTCTTTTTCTGCCCAAAAGGCAGGCAGCCAGCTTTGCCAAACTGATAGTGCTGCTCATAAAGACTGCTGCCACCAAGAGTGTCCATGGGGCACAACAGAAATGGCTTCCCCTTGCTAGTGAGGAAGGCCTGTCCCCAAGGTGCTGGTGGTGGGGAACAGAACTCCCAGGAATCCCTGGTCTACTATGGCAGTAGAGTGGATCTTCTGAATAGAATGGACCATGTGATGCAGGTAGGTCATGCATGGACCATGATGCACATTCCCAGGCAGGAATGCTATGGTGTCTGGGCAAAGAAAGCTGGGTTTTTTCCCATTCCTTCCTTCAGCCATGTTAGAAGATTGTCACCAAAAGGAAATGCACCTTTCTCTGTCTAGCAATCTTATAGCTCTACTGTTTTATCAGGGGGGGTCCTCTTTTTTGCCTAGGTCTTTGATTCCTACCCCCCCTTGAAAAAGTATTGCATATAAGCGTGTGTGTGTATGTGTGTGTGTTCCTGCCTCCTTCTGAATGCATGCTATTAGGTTAACATTTTTTTTGTAAAAAAAAAAGCCTCATTATTTATACCAGAAGCATTCCAGCATAAAAACAGAGATAAGAAAACCATAGAAGATGAGACATTAAGCCTACGGGAGATGGGGGTAAGGTTTTGGAGCTGAAGAAGCGTGAAAAACCCCCACTGAAGAACATAAATAAAATGCAGATATAGAGATCTTTTGAATGAATAAAAAATCCCAGTGAGGAAGGGATAGAGCACACATCCTCTACCTCAAAGCTGTGAGTAATATTTTGTCACTTTCTATGCTTAAAACCCCATTTGCAGAGTAGCAGGTCTGCCTTTACACACAACTGCAAGTGACCTCCAGTGGCTTTTCAAACTTGATGCAGGGATGCCATAGAGTGTGGTAAAAAAAGTCAAGATGGGGGGGATTATTATGATGGCTGGATGTATACTTTTGTGAAAGTGCAAGATAATAGGTGGATGACAACTGCACATCAAAACCTCTGTATATTGATTGTGGTTATGTTCTGGTCATTTTTTTTACTGAATATAGATACATGAAATCCAATTATGAGACCATTAAAAAAGAAGTCATCTCTATTGAGATATAACTTTTGTATCTGAATAATACTTTTATTTTTTTCTTATTTACTGTATTTGTTAAGGCTATCCAACTCCAAGAAGACCCTGGGTGATATACAGTAAAAACAATCGACCAGTGGAACAACCAGATTAGAAACATAAGTTAAGATAGGCAAGAAAATGGTAACTGAGCACATGTACACCCTAGATGAGTTCAAATCACCAGGACCAGATAGACTACATCCCAAGGCTTTGAAGGAACTGGCAGATGAGATCTCAGAACCACGAACTATATCTTTCAAAGATCCTGGACCATTGGGGAACTACCAGAAGCCTGGAAAAGAGCTGATGTAGTTCCCATCTTCAAAAAAGGGGGGGGGAAATGGATCCAGGAAACTACAGATCTATCAACCTGACCTCAATACCTGGGAAGATCTTGGAAAAGATAATCAAGCAACGAATCAGTGAACACCTAGAGGCAAACAAAGTCATTACCAAAACCCAACATGGGTTTGTCAAAAACAGATCATGCCAGACAAATCTTATTGCATTCTTTGACCAGGTGAGAAAATTTGTGGACCAGAGGAATGCTGTGGATATAATTTACTTGGAATTCAGTATGGCATTTGATAAAGTAGATCACAACCTACTACTTGATAAGATAGAAAAATGTGGGTTAGACAGCATCACCACCAGATGGATTCATAGCTGGCTGACTGGCCATACTCAGCACCTGGTCCTCAATAGAACTGCATCTACATGGAGGGAAGTGTGTAGTGGGGTATCCCAGGGCTCTGTTCTGAGCCCAGCGCTCTTCAAGATCTTCATCAATGATTTGGATGAGGGGATAGATGGGTAACTCATCAAATTTGCAGATGACAGCAAGCTAGTAGGAATGGCCAACACTCCAAAAGATAGGCTTAAGATACAGGAAAATCTTGAACATTGGGCGCTATCTAACAAAATGAAATTCAATGGTGAAAAAAGTAAGGTTCTACATTTAGGCAAGAAAAACCAAATGCACAAGTATAATATAGATGGTACAATGCTCAATAGTAGTAACTGTGAGAGGGATCTTGGAGTCTTAGTGGACAATCACTTAAATATGAGCCAGCAGTGTGCTACAGCTGCCAAAAAAGCCAACACAGTGCTAGGCTGCATTAACAGAGGGATAGAATCCAGATCATGTGAAGTATTAATACCACTTTACAATGCCTTGGTAAGGACACACTTGGAATACTGCATCTAGTTCTGGTCACCACGATGTAAAAAAGATGTTGAGATTCTAGAAAGAGTACAGAGAAGAGCAAAAAAGATGATAAGGGGACTGGAAGCTAAAACATATAAGGAATGGCTGCTGGAATTGGGTATGTCTAGTTTAATGAAGAGAAGAGTGAGGGGTGACATGATAGCAGTGTTCCAATATCTCAGGGGCTGCCACAAAGAAGAGGGAGTCAAGCTATTCTCCAAAGTACCTGAAAGCAGGACAAGAAGCAATGGATAGAAACTAATCAAGGAGAGAAGCAACCTAGAACTAAGGAGAAACTTCCTGACAGAACAATTAACCAGTGGAACAACCTGCTTCCAGAAGCTGTGAATGTTCCAACACTTGAAGTTTTGAAGAAGATACTGGACAGCCATTTGTCTGAAATGGTATAGGGTTTCCTGCCTGAGCAGGGGGTTGGACTAGATGACCTCCAAGGTACCTTCCAACATTATATTATTATATTATATTATATTATATTATATTATATTATATTATTATATTATATTATATTATATTATATTATATTATATTATATTATATTATATTATATTATATTATATTATATTATATTATATTATATTATATTATATTATATTATATTATATTATATTATATTATATTATATTATATTATATTATATTATATTATATTATATTATATTATTATTATTGTATAAAATTTTTATTCATAAGACATGAAACTCAGTCAACTGAACACTCAAATTGACTGACACTAATGGCTGACACGGGTTGCTGCCAGCATCCTAGGTATCAGCCAGGTATCTCCTTAAAATGTAAGATGTTCTGAGTAAAGCTGACTTTGTAATAATGCCGCTTGGCGGGGGGGGGGGGGGGCAAAAGCCCTAATAAGCAGGCATATACATAGAATGAAGGCTATTGCTAAGCACATTGATTTGTGCTTTAGATTGTAAGCCGCCCTGAGTCTTCGGAGAAGGGTGGGATGTAAATGGGATTTTTAAAAAATGCAGTTGTTGTTGTTATCTTGCCTTCAGAAGTTGTGGATGTTCCAACACTGGAGACTTTTAAGAAAATACTGGCAGCCACTTGTCTGCAATGGTATAAAGTCTCCTGCTGGAGCAAGGGGTTGGACTAGAAGACCTCCAAGTTCCCTTCCAACTCTGTTATTCTGTTCTGTTTTGTTCTGTGTATACATTAAAAGATCACATTAAAAACTACATAATTGATGAAGTTAAAATAATACTAACATGAAAAAACTCAGCAGGGGCTCCTTAGCCACCCTAAATCAGGCCTGGGAACAGAATCAGATCTTAAGTTACTTCCAGAAATTAAGGAGAGTAATATCCATGTGAATTTCCAGGGAGCTGCTATTCCATAGAACGGGGGTTGTGACAGAGAAGGCAACCCTCCTTGGTATCATAAGATGATAGCATTTAATTCATGGGACCTGGGGTAAACCCTCTTTACCAGTCAGGTAGAAACAATTGAACACAGGTGGTCCCTATGCCATGAAGAGCCTTACAGGTAATAACCAGCAGCTTGAATTATATCCAAAATCCAACTGGTAACCAATGCAGCTTGTGTAGCAGTAATGACACATGGGCATAACGATGCCCATTACTGTTCACATTGCTGCATTTTGAACCAGTTATCTCTTCTGCTATTTATATATTGCTTTTGACATGACCATGAGCTCATGGGATGCATTAGTATACGTATTTACTAAAAGTAGCCAATAGGCAGTATTATGGAATAAATTATCACACAACTGATAACTGAATAAGAAAAAGACCACTGGTGAAAATCCATCAATTTACCATTAAGTTCAGAGGAAATACTGAGATGGATAGCCAATGGGCTGCTTCAAGGATCTTAAGTCAGGATCACATGAAATGTACATCAAATGCCACTCCTTATGTACTGATATGCAACACTAAGATGCAACTATGACAGACTAGACCTTTTCACTGTAATGTTATAATGCATGCATCTTCATTTTATTATGATTGGGGCTGGATGCCTAAGCTGATAAATAACAGAGGACTCGTAGTTTGAATTTCCTGAAATCTGTTGAAAAATAAAAAAGAGCACCTCATTTCAAAACAACTCTAAATAGGTCTTCTGTGCTAGGGAGCCAGACAAGAATTTCAGCAAGCAAAGGAAGCCACTTCAGCTGCAACTGGAAGGCTATCATGGATCAATATGTCCTCCCTCACCTTTGTGGCAACGACACTAATTTTGGGCAGTTGGAGTGTTTCCCTTTCTTATGGGATTTATAGTGTGAGTTGTGCTACATTGTTTTCATCATCATTTCAACAAGCACTGCTTGTTGGGGAATCGCACTCTGACACTCTTCTAACCTCATGTTCAAAAAGAAGACATTATAAAAGGGTCAGAATGCCCCAGAGGGTTCCCCTTAGTGAGAACTTTACCTGTCAGTTTACCTTTTCATTTCCTGCACTCTCCTGTGATTATTAGTACACCAAAGGAATAAAAATAACTTCATATTCCTACATGAATCATAAATACAGTCCTTTTATTTCATCAAAGAGGTTGGCAGATTTACAGTCCTTTGCAACATCTATGCAATGTGAATGACATACCTTTAATTTCGCCCACAGGTTTGTCAGGCCCAAATGAAAACAGAGTGAAAAATAGGAGATTCTCGAAACATTTCACAGTTGCTATGAATTTGCCAGGTATGAGTATAAAATTCCACAGCAATCAAGACGTCCAATTGATCTAGTTAAGCTGTGAAAAAGTAACATTCAAAAATGCTCCTCAGAGTCTGCAATTGGTATACAGTTCTCAAAGTGTCTCAGATCTGGTGTCCACTTTGAGAATGTTCTTCCAATGGGGGATAGTCAGGGTCCCAGATGGAGAGGCACTGCCAACCAGTAAATATATGTTTGTTTGTTTGAACATTTCTGTGATGACTTTCTTGCCTGTTACATCTAACAAGTGTTGAAATTGTTTACTGTTTTAATTCTTTAAGTAATGTTATGAGGCTGCTGCTTTGTCATCGATAAGTGACTGGTTTAATTTAACACAAGGAAGACTATTAAATCTTGAGGGTTATGATTTGTTATTTGGTTGGCATGCATATTTATTGTATGATAAGAAGGTGGATAATGTGTTTAAGATACATATACTAAGGTATGCTCTGTTGCGAGTTTGGAAAAAGTATAGACATAAGTTAAATTATAAGATACCAATTTGGACAATACCTAAACATGCAATAGAAAATATAAATGTGGGGTTTAAACATGATGAGACTACGTACAAGGAGATCTTAAGTTTAGAAAGGAATGTATGGCAATTAAAGCCATATAATATATTAAAAGAAGAAAAGATTGTACAAACTTGGTTTCAGTATGGGCAGTTACAGGCAAGATGGAAAGAGGACCAGAAAGTTGGTTTTTCGATGATTGATGAAAATTTGGTAAAACAAATTAGAGATCAAGGTCAAGCACATATAAAAAGGATATATAATGCATTGATAGAAATTGATTCAGAAACGGAACTTGTTAAAGATTGTATGATAAAGTGGGCCCAGAATTTTCAAGAAGTTATAACAATGGATACTTGGGAAAAGATCTGGGTTAGAAATGTAAAATTTACGCAGGCCCAAAATTTAAGAGAGAATTTTTATAAAATGTTTTATAGGTGGCACTTAGACCCTAAAAAATTAGCAAGTATGTATCCGAATTGCCAGCTCAAATGTTGGAGGTGTGGTGGTGAGGATGCAACGTATTTTCATATATGGTGGACTTGTAAAAAGGTTAAAGCTTTTTGGATTAAAATTTGGTGGAATATGCAAAAGATATTTAAGAAAAGGATAAAGTTTTCTCCGCAATTGTTTTTATTGGGTATTATTACAGATACTACTGTTATAGACACTAAGTTGATGTTGAATCTAATTACGGCAGCAAGACTTTTAGTAGCGCAATATTGGAAGAAGGAGGAACTGCCGACTATAGAAGAGTGGACTTTGAAAGTTTCTAACTTGGCGGAAATGGCAAAGATTTCAGCATATTTGAAAGAACAATCACAACAGAGATATATTGTGGAATGGAGAAGATGGATTGAATATATTCAGAATAAATATGGGACTAAAAAGTTTCATTTAGCATTTGAATAAGTAGTGGTTTTATATGATGTATTATTAGTTATTTGTTATCTGTTAGTAATATAATTATGACTATGGAGAGTTAAAGTGCGATAGAATTTATTGTCTTATTTTTGTTGTTAGCATATTCTAGCTTATGTTTGTATCACTATACCCTGTATTCAGCTCTGGGAAGTCGGGGAAGGGGGAGGGGAGGGGAGGGTTGGGGAGAGGGGAGGGGGAGGAGGGAGTTTTTTGTATTTAAAAATGTATTGTAAAACTTTTCAATAAAAAAAATCTTTAAGTAATGGTTTTGATTGTGCTTTATTTTACTCTATATCATTTGACCGATATTTTATTAAAAACTGTTTTGGGATTTTTTAATGAAATACCAAGTGTGTGTGTGTGTGTGTGTGTGTGTGTGTGTGTGTGTGTGTGTGTAAAATGAGTGAAAGTTGTAATCAAAATAATGTGGGAAGGTTCCCACACCATTCTAGATAGAAAGAACAAAAGTGTAAAGTACATAAGGAGCTTGAACTAAAAACAAAGTAGTTTTGGGTTGTCTCAGAAATAGTAAGAAAAGAACCCATTCTATAAGAGGATGATAGGATAGTAGAAAGTGACAGGGAATAGTAGAATTCCTCCATTCCTATTTTGCTTTGCTTTTCTCCCCATAGCAGAAACATCTTGAAATGGAATTAAACAAAACAATGCCTTCATATCAAGTTGGAAGGAAGTATCAAGTGTTCTAGACCCTGTGTTGTTGAATATGTTTATAAATTATTTGGATGGATGTTTAGAAAATGAAATTATCAGCTTTGCAGATGACAATGTTATGGGGAATGGCAAATAGTTTATTTTAGAATATTGTGACAAGGTGAGACAAGAAGCATAAACCAGGAAGATGAATTTCAAAAGAGGCAAATGCAAAATCCTAATTTGTATAGGAAAAATTAAAGGAATGACTATAAAATGGCAAGGGAAAACATACTAGATATAGCAGTATAGGTAAACAGAGTTTTGTTATCTTCGTGGATCAAAACTGGACATGAGTTATCAATGTGATGATAATGAAAAAAGACACTAGGTCTAAAAAGGACATTAGCAAACTATAAGGTGTCCAGAGAATAGCAGACAAGATGTTCAGGATAGCAACCAAGAAGGAAAAGCTTGAGATATGGTTGGAGGCACTTTTTTATTTTAGCACGGAGAGAAACGATAATTATCTTCAAGTATTTGAAGGACTGTCCTATAGAAAACAAGCCATAATTATTCAAATTTGTTCCAGAACATAGGATAAGCAACAATGTCTCTTGGGTTTAAATTACAAAGAAACATTTCAGTTGGACATCACACATGCTTTAATAATGATATAAGCTGTTCAACTGTGGACTAAACTGCCTCAAAAGTAAGTTGTTATTCATGTCAAAATACAGGCTGAAAACTCATTTATGGTGTTGCTATTGTAATAAATTGCTGCTCTGGAACAGGTTTGGGGTAGGGAATTATATCCCTTTAATGTCTTGTGGACTTCAGTTCCCATGCTGGGTCAGGAATTCTGAGAGTTGAAGTCCAGAAGTCATAAAGGTTCATAGTTCCCCACCTCTGGTCTAGATAATCTTCAAGATACTCCCACTTTTACATTTTTGTATGACTAGATTTAGTCTTCCTAATCAATTTTCACTAATGTGAGATTCCTTAAATGTGATGATCTAGAAACCCCCATCACCTGAAACCAACGTGTGGGATATTAGCTTAAGAGATCCAATATTTTGTTTAAAACTTCTCAGGAACAATAAGCAACTTATATATTTTACCAGTATTCCTCCACAAGACGTTTAGCTACTTAGATTACAGCATATTTACTTCAAGTGTTTTATCTCAAATTTATCCCAAAAGCAGGAAATCTCTTCAGTAAAGCAAATGAGACATGCCAACCCCTAATCTGACCAAGCTTAAGGATCCAACATAGATGAAATATAGTTTAAGTAGCATTGTTTGTACTGTATATTTAATGCAACTGGTAACACTGTATAAAATGTTTAAGATGCTGTAGATAAGAAAATAGCCTATAGCCATATACCTTTTATTAGGTAACATGCACTATCTGACTATTCAGTCTGGTTTCTAACCTTCTTATGGATGGCATGTTCCATACCGAGGAAACAGAACTGTATTAATGGAAATACTCCACCCCATTTGAATCACACTACAGCCATATTACTAAGTATTTTTTTCCTAAGGTAGAAAGAACAATATGAGTCTCCAAAGAGCAGTTAACTGCTAGAATTCGGATCTATTATTGAGCAGAGCTGTCTCAACGCTGCTGGATCACCAGGACAGATGTGGAAGACAACAGGACATCTTGGTTGAGTGCCAGTCATGAGAGGCAGTCAGGGGGGAACCTTGGAATTACAAGAAAGACATGATTGCACAAGCAGCAGGTGGAGAGCAAAAGACATTTCTATAGCCAGAAGCAGCTAAGCCCAAAGGACCAAATGCTTCCAAAGATTTTTATCTCATCTTCCCTGCATCTAACAGGCAGTATCACCTCAGGCCAATCATCTCTGGATACTCAGAGCACACTGTGTCATGGCCTATTTGAAAACATACCAAGTTTTTAACATACCAAAGGACAATATCAGATAAATGTGTTTTTGAGAATGCAAGAGAAATGGAGACAGTATACACAAAGTACCTTCTTGAATGTCAGCAGTTTCCTTAAGTGTTTATCAATCTGCACAACCTAGAGTTCAGGAAGGGTAATGTTGTGTAGTCAGTTCGTTGCAGGCAATAAGCGAGACAAAGGTTCCAAACAGTAACATGCTTTATTGAAGTAAAGAAGAACAGAACTGAAACAGTGGCTGCTGTGCAGCTATTTATATGGTTGGCCACTAGGCGGCCAATAGATTTGAAGGAAGCCATTCCCGCCCCAAATCTACCAATGATGGTCCTGGTGACAAGTCTGGGTTAGTAGCCGTTACACATACACACCAATGAGCAACCGTTAATCCAGCATTTAAACAGACACATGAATCAGTACAAGCAAAACCCCAATACATTACAGGTAACCAACCACACTTTATTTATTTATTTCAAATAAAACTGGAAAAGCCTCCCTGGAAGGGAAAGGAATCTATTGAACTACAGGTGATTTTTTTTTTACCTTGGAACAAATGTTATTAAAATATTTATTCCTTTAAAATATTTCTACCTGTCCTTTGAGTAAATCTAAAGAAAAAAAACTGCTTATATCTTTTCAAACAAAACAGCAGTAATGTAATAAATATAATGTATAAATAAAAGAGCAACAGCAACTTTTCAGACATAGAACACAGAGCGATTTAATCAAAATATTCAGCATACCAGACACCACTTAAATGACATCACACACCTAAAGACAAGAAATTGTCTTCACCTAGTCCTGAGAACTATCAGATATGGTGTCAATTGTAGAAGAAGGCAAACTGGAGACAAAACAGGCAGTCCTTGACTTACAACTATAACCGAGTCTGAAATTTCTGTTGCTAAGTGAGACATTTGTTGAACAGAAATTTTATGACCTTGCTTGTCAGAGTTATTAAGTGAACCACTGCAGATGTTAAGTTAGTAACATGGTTTTTAAGTGAATTTGGCTTCTTCATTGACTTTGTTTGTCAGAGGGTTACATGACTCCCAGGACACTGCAGCCATCCTAAATATGAGTCAGTTGCCAAGCGTCTGAATTTTGGTCACGTGACCATGGGATGCTGCAAAGGTCATGTGAAAAATGGTCATAAGTCACTTTTGTCAGTGTTGTCGTAACTTTGAACTGTTGTAAGTCGAGGACTACCTGTATCCCACAGGTGACAATCCTATATAGCTGAAAGCCATCTCTCATACTTCAAAAGGTGGAGCGTCACTTTGACATCCATTGATAATCTGAAGAATTAGGCAGCCTTGTATGGGGAAAAGGCAATATTTCATAGCCCCAGATCAGTGATAACTTACAGCTACAATGTTTTGTGATCGTCAGGGTTGCCTTTTTGTCTTCCTCCAATGCCAGTGGATTTTGATGGTTTAATTGTGAAAAAGGTGGGAGTTTAATTACTTTCTGTATCAAAGCAAGAAGCATACTCACACTGGAATAAAAGTACTGAAAAGCTTAACACCAAAGACAGGGGGAAAAAACCACTATCTCCCCAAGTGGATGATTCCAGCTTCACCTGTCCTGCCTCTAAACAAAGATTAGTGCAGTTTCTGTTGCTTCTGAAGAAGGTTATATATCATTGTTCTAAAAGATGGACTTCCTGAGTATTTGAAGAAATGTCATCAAATGAGAGCTTATCTCAAAGGAGAAGCTAAAGAAAGATAGTGTAAAATGCCTGAGCAATTCACTCCTACCTTTTTAGAACAAGGGTATCAAACTGGTGGCTGGATGCGTCACGTGCAGATCATGCCCAACCCAGCTCTGCAAAGGCAAAAAAACATCACGATACATCATGTGATGTGATCGAGTATGACACCTGTGTTTTAGAACAGGGCTTTTTAGCAGACCACCTGTGGTACTTTGCCACATGGCAGGTGGTACGCGACTGCTAGCCAAGTGTAGCAGGGGAGGGGCATGAGCTGAAACAACCCAAGCCTGAGGGAGAGGCAGCTACAGCTGCAGGACTGTCTGGGCTCGGCAGAAGCCCAGGAGCTGGCAGAGCTCCAGCTAATTGGCTCCAGCTGATTGTTGCTTCTGGAAGCAACATGGAGCTGGAGATGAACTGAAGAAAAAGTCGGGGAGGAGAGGAGAGGCTATAAAAGGATGTGGTTTGGGTGGGAAAAGGAAAAAAAAGATAACAGGGAAAGAGGAGAGGTTAGTAGCCAGGGAGGAAACAGGGACAGAGAAGAAGAAGCAGTTGTTGCTGGAAGAAAAGGTCCCCTTGTGCATTTTCTCCAGCCAGGAGAATGCAATCAGCACTGTTGAAATGAAAAGCCGGCATGTGGGAAAGGAGGTGGGTTTATTTATTTCTGGATCAGCTGTCAGCTAGATTGGGTTACCATAAGGATTTTTTACAGCGTTTTGTAATTCAGAGGCTCCTTTGTGTGCTTTGGTTATTGGAATATTTTAGTCTGTATTTTAGGCCAGCAATGAGTCCAAAGTGTTGACTTCCATGTTTAATCCCTTTAAACAAATGTAATTAGTTTTATCCCCTTATCCTGAGTCTGTCTATGGCTTTTAGAAAGTTTTCTTTGAAGGTAAACAGGCTTAATTTTAAAGCTAAAGCTTTTCACAATTGCTAGAGCCTTTCAGTCTTGAATTGCAACATTGTGACAAGGCTAAGGCAGCTTATGATAACTTTATTTTCACTTTGAATGTACACCAATCGGCATACATCAAAATGAAATTTCGTTGCATACAGCTCTCAAAGGGTCACCACCTCCGATATATACTCCTTGTTCATGGCCCGCTCAAATTTCACATTGTCCATTTTAGTCTCTAGGAAGTGAACGATGGCACACAGGACAGATGGAAATGGGGCTCCATGTGGATTAGCCCTCAAGTTAGCTTGTATTCTGACTACCTTGCCTTCTTTCCTTTTTCTGATCCTGACTCTTCCACCCTTTCCTTAAAGAGGCCTTGCTTCTTTTTGCCCCTGGAGCACGCTGCTGCCGCCGCCACCAACTCCTCCAAAAGCCTCTCTCTCTTCCTCTGGGCCTGCCAACAGCCTCATCCAGTTCCTTCGCTCCATAAGCTCCAGGTCCTCTCCTCCTCTGCCTCCTCTGGAAACAGCCCTGATTTGCAATACAATCCATCACTGGGCCAGCAGTCAGATCTTGCTGCTGGTAGAACAAATTCAAACAGTGCCAACGACTTTTAACGGTCTCACCAACAGTTCCAAAACAACTAGAAACTTGCCATGCCAGCAAAGATTGTCGGTCGTATGTCGTATGTTACCTTAGTTCCACCATGTTGCTCAAACACATTAAAATCTTCCTGATCATGTGGCCTATAGCCCTTACTATCCCTCCCAAAACTATTGGCCTTCAAGAGCCAATGCAGCTGCAGCCATTCCACGCGCCGCCATCTTAGATCTGTGTTTATTTGTGTGTTTATTTTGTGAGCCTTTCTTGTTTTTCACTGGTTTCCTGGGTCTTTAAGGGAACAGGGAAGTGATTGGGGAGTGCATTCTTACTACACTATGGGAGGAGAGCTAAGAAGGACTGACCAGCTAGCTCAGGGGGTCTACAAACTTAGCAACTTTAAAACCTGTAGACTTCAACTCCCAGAATTCCTCATCCAGCCATGATGGCTGAGGAATTCTGGGAGTTGAAGTCCACAAGTCTTAAAAGTGCCAAGTTTGAAGACCCCTGAGCTAGCTGGTAGTGGTGTATATTAATAAACATGGATAAATTCATCATACATTTGTCAGTGCAAAGGGAAAGTGATTCAGCAAAGGAATAGCCACTGAAAAAAATAAAGCTGGTACTTTTTCCCTTTTTTGTACAGTTTGTAATATTTTATGAGATTATAGAATAAAATACAAAAATACAAAAGCAAATAGTAGGACACAGTGGGGAGGAAAAAGGGGGGGAAAGTGAGGGAGAGAAGGGAAAAAGAACAGACTTTGTTGCAGTAGAAGGAAGCATTTACATTGAACCTCAACTTTTTACTTTTCCGTAATATTATAAACTAGCCATTTCTATAACAACAAATGAATCTAATCAGTAAAACCCAAAATCCCACCCACCCCCTTTTTGTTTAGTCATCAAGTTTTTGACACCTTGCTAAGCACTGGTGGTACTCAAATATTGTCATGTCCTAAAAGTGGTACAATCTCTGAAAAGGTTGAAAAGGTCTGTTTTACAAGATTAGTTACAATTTTCTCCTTTATTTCTCCCTTCATTTATTTTAATACATGAGATTTCTTCTGCATCCTTGTCTGGGAATAAAATGTACCGTATTTTCCGGCGTATAAGATGACTTTTGAACCCCTAAAAATCACCTCAAAAGTTGGGGGGTCGTCTTATACGCCGGGTCGTCTTATACGCCAGAAAAAAAACAACTTCGGATCTTTTTTCTGCTGGGCGGCGGGATTGCTGGGTGAATGGAGGCAGGCGATGGCGACCCGTGGTTAAGCGGCCGACGGCGAATGGTGAACGGGCAAACTCTCGTCTGCTTCTGGGGCGGCTACTGCAGCTGCTGCCGTTGCTCTCTCAAGGACTGGCCATGCTAGCGCCTCCAATGCTGGCTGACAGGTCCCTGATGAGAGGAGCGGGACTAGCCCGCGCCCGTCGTCTCGAGCAGCCGCTGCCGGGGGTGACTTCGTCGTCCTTCCCCAGTGACAGGAAGTTTTCTTGAGTCCTTTGCCGCCGCCACGGCCGCCGCCTCTTCGCAGAAACACGACTCCCGCTCGGCTGGAGCCCTGGGCTGAATGGAGGCAGGCGATGGCGACCCGTGGTCTCGTCAGCTTCTGGGGCGGCTACTGCAGCGGCTGCCGTTGCTCTCTCAAGTACTGGCCATGCTAGCACCTCCAATGCTTGGCTGTCAGGTCCCCGACGAGAGGACGGGCAGGCGGTCCCCAGAGGCGCCCCGCTCGACCGTAGGAAGGGAGAGCCTTTGCTCCCGCTGAGGCATCGCCTGACTCGCGCTGACCACAAGAATTGCTTGCTCGGAGTGCGGAACTGAGAGCAGCAGCACAGCAGGCGAGAGAGCTCAGAGACAATAAGGCAAGGCGCCCCTTTGGCGGGAAAGGAGCAAAGCTGGGCCAATCACAGAGCAGGCGGAGCAGGGAAACAGGGAGGGAAACAGGGAGCAGGGAGGAAAGGGAGCTTGATTTAAAAGGCAGTGGCGTAGCATGGGGGGTGAAGGGGGGGCCGGCCGCACCGGGCGCAACATCTGGGGGGTGTGACCGGCGGGCTAGGGCAAGGCTGCTCGTGAGCGAGGGGTATCTGTGCCTGCACCGACACAGAAACGCTTCTCTCTCTGGGTGGAGGAAGGCTCGGCGGCTCCCTGGGTCTATATACGCCTCTGTATGCGCACACCGCCACGCGCTCCCGTGAACGAGAAAGAAAGAACGGCAGCGGCGGCGTCTGCGAGCCTCGCCAGCAGCGGCATTCCTCGGTGTGGGCGTGCCTGCGTCTTTGTGTGTGAGGCTTTCAGAGAGGCTGCCTTTGGCTCCTGGTACTTGCAGCCAGTGTAAAAGAACAAGTCTGTGAAAGCGGGCGAGAATTTCAGGGGGGTGGGGGGGACGGGAGATCACGGGAGGCTCGATTCTTCTTACGCCAGGGGGGCGGCTGCCTGCTGGCTCGTCTCGGCCAGCACCGCCCAGCGGAAGCGCATTCCCCATGGGGGGAGAGCGGTGCTGGTGACAGGTGAGTCCGGTGGGCGCGAGGCCCTCCCCTCGGGCAGCGGCAGGACGGCCCAGCGCCTGCAGGACAGCCAGCAGCCCCACACGCAGCAGCAGCTTCAGCGAGAGCTGCAAACGCTGGAATAATGTGGAACGTGTGGATGGTGCTCGCCGTTGCCTTATCGGCCTGCGTCTCGGGCGAGGCGGTAAGAGGTTGTTTTAATTTCATTTGGGGAGGGTGAAGCAGGGCAAGAAGCAGTTGCGAGGAGCGCTTGCATGGATTTGGACGATTTCCATCCCCTTGGTCAGTGGTTGCCTCGCCTTTCCTGCTCTAACTCTTGGGGAACTTTTCCCGTCTTCTCCATTCTGCATTAACCGGCAATTTAGCTCGATCCTGGGGCGCCTTGCACTGAACTCCCCTTTCTTGGTTCAGAAACTGGCTTTGGCCTCAAATTGGAGAAAGAGGGGTGGCGGGACGGGGATCAATCCGGAGCGGGAGGAAGGATGAGACGCCCCCGCTGTTCCCACATCTGTTGCGCAGAAGTTTTGCTAAGGTCATTTGCAAAGATCAAAACTTTTTAAACAGGAGGGGCACGGGGTTTTCGGCTCTGCTTAATGGTATGTGAAACGGGGGAAGGGAAGAGGAGAGAGCCATTATATTTTTATTTGACGGGTAGAAAATGTTTTTTTCCTCCTGGGATTTTTTTTGTGTGTGGGGGGAGCAGACTTCTGAACTCGAGGGGCCTTAGTTCTTTGTAAAGACTATCGATAACTCTTGGGATACGTTTTTTATTTAAACAAAAAGCTGTCCGAAAATTGCAGATGGAAAGAGATGGGATAAGAACATCGAAAGACAGGACCATAAAAACAATCCTTTGAAAGGGGGGGGGCGCGTGAGTGTTAGAGTGGTGATTTAACACTCCAGTTAAAACTGTCTAGCGTATTTTTCATTCAAACCTCTCCTTCATTACTTCAGTCTGTTGAATTCAATGGAGGACTCTAGGAGAACATGATACCATGGTGATTCTGAATGTGACAGTTTTGGATCTGTTTGCAAATCCAGTCTGGCATCACTGAGTTGTGTTTGATTGATCCAAACAGAATTTTGGATTATGACGGACAGGGAGGGCAGGGCATGTAAGTATTTTCCGGCATATAAGACAAAAAACCTTGAAAAACTTCTTAGAAGTAGGGGGTCATCTTATACGCCGGGTCGTCTTATACGCCGGAAAATACGGTAGTAGCCCATTTCACCAAAATGACTCAGCTCAGTTGAATCAGAGAGGAGACATTTTCAACACATTCGTCCCTAAGAATGACAAGTTTCTTAGGTGGTATGGATTTTTTTTAATGATCTGCATCCTTACAATAGCCTAAATCTATCAATTATCAGCATTTGGGGCCAGGGAATGGTGGGTGCTACCTTTCTCAGGTAGTAATATAAACAGATGAACTAAATCAACTTTGTTGTAAGGCTATTTTAACAGAAAGTTACAAATCTGAAAGTACAAATCACCCACCATCTCCTTTACAGCTTGAGAAATTATGGAAGGTCCCTTCTGAGACTTTTTCGTCATCCATTATGCAGCTGTAGGTTATGCCCTTTCTTATCGAGCCATTCCTTAGGTAGGATCTCTGCACCCCATTTCTCTAGATTTTTCTCACCTGTCATTACCCAAGGGCAGCACCAGTTATTCTCACATACTTTTCTCCTATCTCAAGAGCAGGAGGAAGGAAAAATATTACTGTGTGATTAGTATGACTTTTCATTTTTTCTAGGAAAAAAATGTTTATTACCCAGTAATCTAGAGATAGAAAATATGTTTCTTTTAAAAAAAAATTACCTTAAAATTAACTACTGAAGATTGCACCTTATTGTGTCTTATGGTCAGGCTACCCTTGTGGTAACTCCTCTGATATGGCCGCCATTGACAACACTACTGAGGATGGAGACAATTTGGAATGACACATGCCACTGACCAGAGAATTGAAAAGGTCTCTCAGTTAACGTGTCAGATTCAATCTTGATTGTGAGGTGCTGCCTTGTCTGCAATTAAAGGACTGATTAATGAAAACTATGTTGCAGTCTGTGCTTGCTTCAGGTGTTCCTAATGCCCAACAGTAGCCTCAGCTCAGGACCCATTCATGAGGCAGCTGGGCTCCTCATGAAGCTGTTCTTTCAACTTCATTTGCCAAAAGTGTGAAAGTCGAATTCCCTATTGCCTTTCTATGCTCCATTAATTGCATATATTTAGCTCTCAGAGAAAGAATAACTTAACTTCTAATTTTGTAAAGAAAAAGATCCAATCTTGGTTATTTTACCATGGAAGTCTCTGATACAACTCTGTTTTCTAAGGAGACATTAATGATTCTAAAACTAATATTCATTGTTTGAAAAGCCATAGCAGCCTTGGCATTTACTTAACCTTTTGTCTCATGTATGAGGCTGTGGCGGCCTAAATCCATTTCTTAATTAGTATCTTCTCTCTCTGTCTCCATTGTCTTTTTTTCTCTCTCTGACTTACATACACACACAGAGAGTCTCTCATTCATTTTCCCCCTCAAACTGACATTATTTATTAAACAATCTGCATATCACTATTAGAACAAGAAACTCTGGAAGTAAATTGTAGGAGGCACCTTGTGTTCAACATATCTAAGTCCTTCACCTTTTCTTTTTTTTAAAAAAAGATATAATTATGGAAGAAAGGAGGACATAATATAGCCTAACCAAGCTTTGTGACTCCTTAGTGGGAATTGCATAGCTAATAAAATTGACATTGCTGGATGAATAGGAGGAGACTAGTCCAATGCATCTAAAGATAGTTATATGCGGAAAGACCAAAGCAGGCCATGTAACAGAATATTCAAAACAAGCCATCTAAAGGCAGTAGCCACAGCAGTGGCAGCTCATATTTGTGTATTTTTTTTGCTTGCTAACAAAGAGAGAGAGAGCCTGTGGCCTAGGGGTTAAAACAACTGCTTAAGACGCAGTCGGCCCAGGTTCGAATCTCAGAAGGGTATGGCTGACTGATGAGATCAAATAAGTTTGAAATGATCATATTGGTCTCCCTTTATTCTTTGTTAGCAAGCCAAAAAAAATTTACACAAATATGAGCTGCCACTGCTGTGGCTACTGCCTGTAGATGGCCTTGGGCTAGGCTGAAACAGGAAATAAGATTTGTCCCGTGTCTGGGACTAAGCAAGTGTATTCTGAATGCTTAACAAACATTTAACACATATCTTCCTTGCTTCTCAGCTAACAGGGAGAGAGAAACCCTGTGGCCTATGGGTTAAAACAACTGCTTAAGATGCAGTCGGCCCAGGTTCGAATCTCAGAAGGGTATGGCTGACTGATGAGAACAAATAAGTTTGAAATCATATTGGTCTCCCTTTATTCTTTGTTAGCAAGCCAAAAAAAATTTACACACACATATTATACACACACACACATTAATTAACAATGACAGTCCTGGTAAAATAGCTATATTTTGTTGCCTGCTTTTCTAAGGGCAGATTGAGGAGCAAACACAAATCCCAACAGAAAATATTTTATAGTCAAGAATGTCACGACAGAGAGCCCTTTCCCACTTGCTGAGAACAGGACACCATCAAATAAGTTTTCCTTAAAAAATTAACTATTCCAAATGTAATTAAGTTTTTTAACACTACATCAGAAAAATAATATTTTGGGAAGAATTGCTAAAAAAAACCACAATTTCTATGTCAGCTTCAAATTTATTGCTCCTTGAGATCTGGCTACCTGGCTGGTTGTCTTATTTTGTTGTCAATCACCTGCGGACCACCAAATTAGGAACTAAATCAATTTTGAAGGATTTTAATGTTCCCATTGCAATCCTGTAAAGCTAAGAAAGAGAGGGCTTTGGTTAGGCAGGGCATATGGTTACTTTTCACTGTCTGAATTTGAATGACATGCTTATCTAGCAAATTAGAGACTTCATGACTTTATTTGCACCAGTTGGTTGTTTCAGTAACAACTGTAGGTTAAGCATATTATGTGCAACCAGTCATTCAGGATTAGAGATGAGCATAGTAGTTGTTCTTTTTTCAAACTTCTCTATCAAATAGACAATTTCAAGGGATTTTTTCCAAGAGGAGAAATTTGTAACATCTTCCCATAAGGTTGATTGAAGATGGGAAACTAGGGAGTCTGAAAACTGCTGGAGAGATAATACTAAAGTGAAAGAGAGAATATTCCCCTCATCATTGTGTATATACAAACACCACAATTCAGACATGAGTATTTTGTTGAATTATACTCTGTGGAAAAATTCTTTTTCATCAAAGTGCATCAAAAATGGAAAAGAAAGAAATGTAGGAGAACTTCTCTGCCTTGCAGATGCATTATTACATACCAACAATTTGCAAACTATATTCTGAGGAAGTCTGGAAATAAAAAAGCTCATGAAGAATGGGTGAAAGAGTTAAATATGTTAAGTCTAGAATGAAAAAAATATGGAGAGATATGGTAGCCATCTTCAAATATCTGAAACATTATCATGCAGAGGAAGATTAGTTGATTTCTATTGCTCCATTAAGAAGAATTAGTACCAAAGGCTAGGAATGTCTGATAATTTAGCTTTGTCTAAATCAGGGGTGTCAAACTCAATTTCATCGAGGGCCGCATCAGCATTGTGGTTGCCCTTGGGGGGCTGGCTGGGTGTGGCCAGAGTGGGCGTGGCTGGAGTGCGTATGGCCTACTGGGTGGGCTTGGCCAGCTCTACATCATTTGTGTCAAGGGTGCCTATGGGGGCCTGGGTAGGAGTTGGGACAGATCTGAGGGTCTCTGGCAGAAGGAGATGGGACCAGGGAAATGCCAAGGCATGGTCCACCAGAGGAGCCTCACTGTTCCTCTCAAGCCATGTGGGGGAGGGGGGCTGGATGGTGGCACAGAGGTCAAATGCCTAGCCCAGCCCTCAAGCACCCATGGCACTAAGCCCAGCCCCACTTCCCCAAGGGGGTGCCCAGCTACATTTACCTCCTCCTCAAGGCTGCTGCTGCTGTGCTTACTCTCCTTAGCCAGGTTGCTCATGATGGGTACGAGGGCAAAATCAAGAGGGAGGCCCATTCCCTCTCCATGTGAGGAGACCTGGCTTTGTATCCAAAGCTTCCTTAGCAATAGGATGGGAGACACCCCACGACAGGCCAGGAGGAGGGGGCAAGGGGATGGTGAAAGGGCAGCAGGGCAGGACTAAGGTAGGACTTCCCTCAGACCTTCCCTCTCCTTCCTTCCTTCCAAAGAACAGAGTGGTGGGAAAATATTTGAGATGAGGGAGGGAGAAAAACAGGCAAGAAACACAGCTGGGGAAGTGTCATCCGTGAGGAATGATGAAATGCACCATTGCCTGGAAATGGCCAGCACATGGCCCTCGCCTATTTCACATATCCAGCTTGGTGGGCTCTATGGGAGGGGATGCCATGAGCAGCGTGAGAGTCGATGTTACCTGCGCAATGCTGCTCAGCCCCTAGCCTGCCCAGTTTGGGCAGGTAGCGGGGTGCTCTACTCACAGTGCCAAGAGACTGAGCCGGGTGGCATGAATCTGAAGAGAAGCACAATGCTCCCTAACCCCTAGCCTGCCTGAAGTAGGCAGGGCCATGTGCTGGCCACTTCCAGGCAATGGTGCATTTCTTCATTCCTCACAAAGGGTGATACCTCCCCAGCATGCACCGAGGGGGCAGTGCCGACATGGCACGGGCCAGTCCCTCGCTGTTTCCAGATGGCCTTGTTGAGCTAAGACTGAATGTATTTCAGCATAGATGACCACCACGAAATTGTACATTGGTTCCTGGCCAGCCTGGGCCGGGGCCAAGACAGCGGGGGCCGTACCCTTAATGTTTCCAGGATGGCTTTGCGGGCCACATGAAACCACTTTGCGGGCCGCATCCGGCCCCCGGGCCTTGTGTTTGACATGTCTGGTCTAAATATTAGGAGAAATGTCCTAATAATAGTAAGAACTATGTCTGTCCTTCCTTCCTTCCTTCCTTCCTTCCTTCCTTCCTTCCTTCCTTCCTTCCTTCCTTCCTTCCTTCCTTCCCTTTATTATTTTTACAAGTAACTCAAGGTGGCAAACATCCCTAATAGTCCTTCCTCCTCCTATTTTTTTTTCTCACAAGAACCCTATTAGGTGGTTTGGATTGATATAGAATGATTGGCCCAAAGTCAACTAGCTGGTTTTCATAGCTAAGGCAACTGATTGCCTTGGGATTGTTGAGTTCTCTTTCCTGAAAGAACTCCAGGAGAAGAAATAGATTAGTGCTGATGCTTTACAAATAAGCTGAGACTATAACTCCCAGAAGTCTCAGCCACTAAGCCCAAATGTTGATAGGTATCCTACATTGACTGCCACCTAGAATAAAATGAACTCTGAGTTCCCTTTCAGTGTCTTGATTTCATAATAATATATGCATATTCAGCTGTTGCTAGTCAAAGTTAGCCAAATAATTTGACTTGATATGCAGTAGGTTTCCAAGTGTATTGTAATCTCTAGGTGTTTTTCTCAATTCATTTAATAAGTAAGCAGACCTTGATCAGGATAAAGAAATGATTCCAGAAATGGAAAAAAAAACATTTCCCCAAGATAATATTTAAAGAGACACCAAGCATCCCCCTTCCCTAGCCTGAAGAAATTATCAAGTACTTCCAACAAGACTTCCTAAAATTCAGAGTTCTGCTCACACCCATTAACAACCAGCCTGCATTGTGCTACAAATGAATCTGTATTTAATGTAGATCAGGAATGCACCAAGATTCATCCCAGTTTCCATTGTGATAAGCTCAGCAGCGAGATTTAAAAGTTGCGGTGGCCAAAGTATTGAGATGCAAATCAGTCTCTGCTCACAGCCTCCTGCTGTGGTCCAAATTTGGTAGAGATCAAGTTCAGCCGCCTCTGATGAGGAATTTGTGATCCAGTCTTTGCTGGGATTCACAAATGAGTTGCAGCCACAAGTATCATTTTCAACAATGTAATTGTAACATAGGAGATTGAAGTTTGCACTAAAGAGAGTCTGCCTGGTCTCCTGTTATATTTGTCTATGTGCATACGAGATGATTTTTTTAATTATTATTCCATTTATATCCCGCCCTTCTCCGAAGACTCAGGGCGGCTTACAAACTTAGCAGTAGCCTTCATTCTATGTATATGCCTGCTTATTAGGGCTTTCACACACACCCCAAGCGGCATTATTACAAAGTCAGCTTAATTGCCCCCAACAATCAGGGTTTTTAACCAGCTGCATCATTATCAAAAAGGCTCCTATAGACAATGCAGTTGTGCACATCAGATCTTACTTGCTAAGAGATATACATTTCTTGAATGTAAACATTTCATGATTTTCTTTATTTCTTTTTTTTAATATGCACATGGTAAAATACTGGCTGAGATGAACTCGTTTGGGGCTTCTTGAAGGAAAAGTGCCATTATGCTATAAAACAAAAGAATAAAAATAGGCTGCTTTCCCCCCCAAAAAAAAAAAATACTGTGAAGAGAAAGCATGTTTGTTAATTACTGCTGAAAATTTCAGGTAATAAATAACCAGTTCAGACACTCACAATGCAAAAATGTCTCCAGTTACTCGATGGCTGTCTGGACTGTCATTTGCAAATCCCTAATATTCTCGGTCTCCTCCCTATGCACCACACATACATTTTAATGGTTCCAAAAAAAGAAAGCCTGCAACCAAGTAATAATGAAGTAAAAGTTAACATCATCCGGAAGTGGATTGACAGCCCTGGAGATGGTAAGGTGTTTTTTTTTTTTTTATCTTCTGAAAAAAAAAGAGAAATAAAGACTGCTGAGCTGCTACTGTGGAGGTTACAAAGTTGTATCCAAGTTTCTGTAAATCTTTTCTAGGTCCTATAGCACTAAACACTATTTCAGTCCCTCAGCTTTTTATGCTATGGTATGCCCCAAAACATATCTCGACTCTTGGCAAAGTTTCCACTTTATTCCTTACTGTGTATTTTCCACTGATATGTGACTTCCATCCAAGAAGCTCTATCATTTTTTTCCAAGTAATGCAGAAGACCAATATCCACAGTAAAAATAGGAACCAAGCCAATAAGTATACAATATGTGAGGTGCAAATATGTGAAATATCAGTGAAAGTCAGGGGCATAAAGCCAGAGTCCAGGGTTATAAGTAGTCAGTTTCAGCAAATATCATGCTCTGTAGCTTATAGTGGAATATTTGCATAGTTCACACATAATGCAAAAGCAATATTTTTAAGCCATGATTTATTCTACAAGACATAACAACCTAACTTTCATAACACTATGTCATAATGGTGGTCATGGCTCCATATGTCACCCTAACACCCTAAAATTTAAAGCCTAAAACTGCATTATAATATGGTAGAAATGAACCAGACCATTGTGTCGATCACTTATTGTTCTGAATGAAGAGTTTGTAAAACTAAAATTCTTGAGACCCCAGCTATATCCCAGCTGTCTAGTAGGTCCTTAAGAACAGACTTTAGGGCTTAAATCTGTAAATGGTTCCATACCATATATCTTACTGGGGCTGGACTCCCTTTCCTCCTGAAAGAGGCTAAACAGACTGTACTGGATTGATATCTTTTTTTAAAAATTTTCTTGATTTTTTCTGAGAGGAGTGGAGTCTGTGGTTGCCCAGGAACTCATTGCTTTGTCCTTGAGTTACTATATATTCTCTTTATATTATAGAATATAATAGTCCTTTGAGTGGTGTATATGGGGATAAATTTACAAAAGTAGCTAAGGATAAGAAAATGTGAATAAGTTGAGGCTAAACCTAAGTGAAATTGGAATTATTATTTTTTAATTAACCAGATTAAATGAAAAAGAGTTAAGATAATTATTTCCCACATTTTTCTCTTTTGTCAAATTAAAAATTATAATTCTGCATCATGTTGGGGTGGTGGACTCAGGTTATATATGATTCCTTTATGCTGAGAGATGATTAATGTTTATTCAATTATTTACCTCATGTAAGAACCCTATTAGATGAGACTGATAATTTGTCTAGTCCAGCATTCTCTTTCAAGTGGGCAGCCTGATGTTTTCAGGAACTTACAACTGAGACCTGAATGTTTTCTCTTTGGGTATTTGAGGAAAACATGCTGGCAAATGGAAAAGACAAAGATCCTTGGAGAATAGGCTTTCTAGCCTATAAGGACTAGGCTTGATTACAGCCAGTGTCCCTTGCCCTCTTTCTAATCCCATCTAAAGGCTTACCAACCTCAGCCTGTTCATTTTTTTGCTGAGCAGCTTGGACTGTAAATTCACATTAGGCTTTTTAATTAGAGATTCATTTAACAAGTCCCGCACTCCATTTTTCCTTTTAAAGAATTTCCCCCTTTTCCCTTTCATTTGGACACTCTAGAACACCTAAAAGGTCCCAAAATGCAGGAGGGTGGTTTATTATACAGTTAAAAATGAGAAGGCCACATGGGGAAGCCGTGGTCATAAGGAGAGCATTGTTAAAAAAAAAAATCCCAGCCTGTGGCTGTTTTCAATTTATTTTTTGTTTTATGTGCAAAGAGAAACTTGGCCTTGTGAGTCTGGCTAATATCAGGGGCTGGAATTTTGTAGATGTTTAATCAGAGGCCATTTTGCAGTGTAGGAGGGGTTGAAGAGAACTGTTGTGGATCTGTTCTTGTTTGCTTTTTTGTCACTGTGTCTGGCTTTCCTTAAAAGACTTTTCTCCCCCTTTTCTTTCTCCCCCCCCCATTTGCCAAGTCTGAGCCAAAACCTTGATTTCAATTTACACAAGACAGGACACAATACATTTCTCCAAACTGGCTTTATTTAGCTTATATATAAAATACATATATTCATTCATTCTTCCCATACACAGTTTGCAGGCTACCTCTTATTCTCCTAAAAACCACAGATGCCATTTGCAATTTAAAACCATGCCATGAATTCAGCATTCCTAGCAGATTCACTGATACTTTATGACCCATCAAAGCTGCGTGAAAGGCATTTCATATATTTTGGGTTGGAGGAGATTTTATCTTTGTAAATCTCTACATATTTTAACACATGCCATTAATATGCAAATAATGGAGACAAACCTAGTTTTAATTGCCCTCCCAATGACAGGGGAGGTGTCGCCGTTAGAGCAAATTAGCTTTCTGTCAACTTTAGAATTTCCACAGATCCCCGGGATTATGGTTTAAATCAGAGAAATAAAAGGCATGATTTTGTGTCCAATGCTATCTCACTAAGAAACTTTTCATTTTAAGGAGATCTTGAACTTTCTACTTCCCTTCTGTGGATTTCAAGAAATATTGCTTCCATACTACTGCTAAGCTTGTAAGCCGCCCTGAGTCTTCGGAGAACGGTGGGATATAAATGGAATTTAAATAAATAAATAAATAAATAAATAAATAAATAAATAAATAAATAAATAAATAAATACTCTCAAGAGTATGGAAGATTAGAAAAAGGAATTAATAGCAAGAACACCAAAGAAGGAAAATTTCTCATATAATTCCCTGTAAATGGAGGGAATAAAGCAGCCATATTTGCTTAATAGTGTTCCACATCCAGACAAGATGAAACAAATTGGGACATAACTGCTTCGGAAAACATTTTTTTCTGCATTTGGTCCAGATTCTTTATCCTTCACTTGATGACATATTCTAAGTATTTCTACCATTTGAGATGAGGAATGCAGGAGCTACAGAGGACCTCTTTGGCCACATTGGTCCAGATATTGAATGGCTTGCTGAGAAAAGCATTCTTGGAGAATCCAGAAGAGTCTAAACTTGCATTGGTATTCCAAAACCATTTTAAAAGGTGTGGGAAGGACATCAAGTCATCCCACCACATATTCTTCTCACTGTAATCAGGACAAAAGTTTCAAAGAAACAAATTAGAATAGACTGGAGACAAAGTTTAAAATGCAACAATCTAATTGGGCAAACAGTCTTCCCAGTCTGACCTTTAATCAGTCACTGTGAGTGAGTAGGCGGCAACATAATTTTTTAAAAATAAATAAATATCAAATAAGGCGGGGGGGAAAGGGGCCTTTTCCCAAAAGAGTGCCAATTTCAACCCAGAAAAGGGTGCTGATTGCAGAAGCATACTCTCTAGGAATGCTGGCTAAGTGCAACTTCTTGGAATTCCTAAAAGGAGAGCACACTTTGTGCACTTTCAAGGAACAAAGGCAAGGTTTCCCTATATAAAAGGTTTTAGAGCAGGATTAGGATTGTACAACTCCGACAGTTGGCTCTGCATGTTGTGCTCTCAGAAATAAAGCTCACCTTTGGTTCAAGCAACTACTTGTGTAATTCACAGCTTGGAAATGAATCTGGTAAGATTTCTTTTTATGGGCATCTAGAATCATATTATGCCAGTGTTTTTCAAGCATGGCAACTTTAAGATGTGTGGACATCAACTCCCAAAATTCCCAACCGACATGGGGAACAGTCATTTGTTTTGAAAATTTCTGCATTATTTTTTTTTTAAAAAAATTCATTCCTACAACTTTACTAATATATTCTCTTGGCCCAGCCTGCATGCCTGAGTTCATCTGTGTGTGTTCATGTGAATGCAAATAGAGAGGTCAGATTTCAGGTACTGAATTAAGCCCTCTCTTTTGCTCTGCATTTTCCTTTTCTTTCCTCACTTTATTTCCCATCTTTTACTTCCTCTTCTTTTCCTCTCCATGTCATCTCTTTCTAATCTCTTGTTCCTGCTTCCCCTCTTTTCATCCCTTTCTAAATTTCCCATACTTTGCCTTCTGTCTACTTTTCACTACCAACCATTTTCTTCTTCTGTCCCATTTTGCCTCTCTCCTCCTCCAAATTCTATTCTCCATGTCATTCTTTCTTCTACACTCCAGCAATCCTTCCCAACTTTGTACGCATAGCCTTCTCTACTCTACTGTCCCACACACTGCCAATTCCCGCCAATTCAACCTGGCAGGAACAAATGTGCAAAACAAATAAGGACAGGTAAGCCAAGAGAAGGACCGCAGAGTCCATCAAGTGATACTTTAGACCTTGCAACCTAGCTGATTAGGACAAAATGTGAACAACCAAAACTGGTTGTCCCTGTCATGTCTACTTTGGCCCTATGATGGTCACCTCATTCATTTTTTTTTACAGTGGTCCTAATTAGAACAGCTGTCAGATTCTGAGGTTTTCAAAATGCAGCCTTTGTGTGAAGTATTAAATCTGGCAAGAGAATACATAAATAGTGTTTCCTTAAGATCATTTATTCACAAACTTAAGATTCTGGCCATAATTCAAGGCAGTTATGAGCATGTTTAAACCTGACGATTATAGAGAGCTTAAGGGTTGTTACCCCATATTGGATTACAGCCAGGTTTTTAAAAAAAATGTTTTATTTTGTCAAATTTTCCTTCAAAGTGAACAGTAGAAATGAAATGTTCAAAATGTACAATACATTATTTCAGACTGATAGGTTCAAACTTCACCAGTTTGGGGCTTTTGTGGCAATTTGCCACTTATTAGCACTGATGAGTGAAATAGTCATACATGCCAAATAAATAACCAGTTTCCACAGGTTGCCTCCCAGTTGTGAACACAAGGCAACTAGTTGAAAGACTGTATGATGAAAATGTGATCATTTCTACTAGGGATGCCCATTAGGATGTGATAAAAAATTAAGCAAAATTTTAATTATAATCATTATAAATGTCATTTTTAACTATACCCTGATGAACATTTCTGATATCTACATTGCCATGAAAAGGTCATTTCAAATGAACAGAAGTACTAGAAGAGCCATGACAAAATATACCCAAAATCTGTGTGATACTGAATCCTGTTTTACAGAACAGCCTATAATCAGATACACAGGCACACAACTATTTTACTATTTCTCCCCAGTATATCTCATTAAGAGCAAAAATGCAATCTCCAAACCTGGTCTTTTCAAATAACTAATCATTCTTCATTAATATTCACTGATGATTCATTTCCAGTGAAATTGTTAAATTTCCTTTCAAATTTGCCTAGGTTAGTGGCCATGCTGCATCCTATGGAGTTTTCAGCTGGGTATTAGATCACAATGTACTAATGAAACACGCAAAAGAAACCAGCATATGAGTTTAGATGACATTCAGGGTAGGATTTCAAATGATTGTTGCAGAATCTAATGCTTTTTCACCTTTCTTCTACCCTTCTTTCTCTTGAACTATTATACCTCCCTGCTATTACAACTGTCATTACAATTTGCTAAACACAGGAGCCAGCATTCACATTATCACATGGTAATCACTTGCAGAAATGAATACACTAAATCAGTTGGCGCCTTGGCCAGTTACAATTAAAAAAAATGGCAGTCCCACAATTTTAAGATGACATTGCTATGGCAAGCTAGTCATAATATGGCTGAGTTACTACCATAAGCAATGGATTTAAAGTATTATGAAAATATATGCTTTCTTAAGTGCTGTGAATTATACCAAATAATTCTGAACATTTCTTTTACTAGGCTAATGAATCAGAGGGAACGCTTCCTCACATTATCTGCAATCAGCATAGAGAAAATGTATTTGGAAATTCATATTTCCTGGATAAATAGCACATATTCTCTAATTAAGTAGCATCTGATTATATCATAGCAAAAAGAAATGAAACATTTTTTTTTAAAAGGCCAGACTTCCATGTGAGAGATTCAGATGGGACTGCAAGGCATAAGGAAGGAAAGTGTGAAATAAGTTAAAATAATTCTTGACTTTAATGTTGGGATCTGCAATCAAGGAGAGAGAGTTTTGGGGGGGCAGGCAGTATTCCATGTTGATCATCCATTTAATGGAACAAGGAAGCTCTTCATAAGGAGAAACAGGAAAATATGAGAAATGGAAGAGCAGAAAGAGGAATGTGAATCAAATCACAGGCCAGTTCATTTAGACATAGAATGATCCTGAACATCCCTTTAGACCTAAGACTGGGAACTTTAGATTCCCCATCCCACATCTTAAAGTTGCATTTTGATCCTTTATATGCACTTTGATTTTAAATATCTTTTTGCTCCATATATTATTAAAGTGCATGAGTTAAACATCCTACAAAAGCATCCTAATTCACTCATACATCAAGTAGTCACATCCAAAAAAATTGCACTGTTTTATCAATGGACACATTAATAACTGGCTGAGAAATGCAACTTGCAAGAGAAACACAAACAGTCATAAGAATATCAAGTCCAGGTGCTAATTCCTGTGATCTTATTTATCTTCCATATTGTATTATGCTACCTTTATATTTGTTTTAGTAGGGACGCGGTGGCTCAGTGGGTTAGGACGCTGAGCTTGTCGATTAGAAGGTCGGCAGTTTGGCGGGTTGAATCCCGAGTGCCACGTAACAGAGTGAGCGCCTGTTACTCATCCCAGCTTCTGCCAACCTAGCAGTTCAAAAGCAAGTAAAAATGCAAGTAGAAAAATAGGGACCACTACGGTGGGAAGGTAATAGTGTTCCGTGCGCCTTTGGCGTCTAGTCATGCCAGCCACATGACCACAGAGATGTCCTCAGACAAGCTTTGAAACGGAGATGAGCACCGGCCCCTAGATTCGGAAACGACTAGCACGCACGTGCGGGGAAACCTTTACCTTTACCTATATTTGTTTTAGGACCTCTGTTCCAAGATGCTACGGCATAATTGCTTTCTTTCTTTCTTTCTTTCTCACCATCTATAGCAGTGGTATCATCAAGATAGAATTGGGGGTGGGAGGTGGAATCTGTTTTTCTCTGACAGAGCAAAAGCATTCTTTGGGAATTTATTTACCACATAGGTGAAGTGTCATACGTAATGTACTAAAGCAGTGTTTCTCAGGTGCTGCAATTTTAAGATGTGGGGACTTCAGCTCCCAGAATTCCCCCAGGCAACAGTTTGGTAGCATTTGGGGAAATGAAGTTCACACATCTTAAAGTTGTTTAAGTTGGGAAACACTGCCCTAAAGTGACAGGGATAAAGGAATATAATCTCTCTAAGGTTTAAAAGTATCTCAATCTATCAGTATTTAGCATGTCCTCTTTTAACTAATGTAGTGAAAATAACACTTCTTAAATACATTCAAATACAGGTGAAATCTTTATAGCTACCTGGTCTTGTTTCAGGCAGTTTTCGTAGCAACAATCTAGAAGTGATCTGTTGTCTTCCCCTAAAAGGTTTTTTGAGGTGTTTTCTGATTTTCTGGAGATCTCCTGATGTCTGACCCTGCTTTTTAAGATTGGGTAAGATTAGTATATATATATTTTTTAAAAATATTGATATAACTCTATGCTCTGTTATATATAATAATGTTATTAGTGTTTAGATTAGTGTTTATACACTAATTTTAAAATCTTAATAAGCACAAGAAAAAACCTCTAAAATTTTAGGAAGTTGCAGCTACCAATTTCTGTACTTATTATATGTTTTGTTGTTAGCTGCCCTGAGTCCTTCGGGAGATAGGGCGGGATATAAATCCCATCAATAACAGCAATGAGAGCCTGCTTCAGCATGGGGGTTGGACTAGAAGACCTCCAAGATCCCTTCTGACTCTGTTATTCTATTATTCTGTTAAGAAAGAAAAGGAAAGGAAAAGGGGAAATATTCTTGATCATCTCAGACAACTAAGTTAAGCATGGTCTCATTTCCCATTGCATTTCAATCAAACTTTGAACATGAATTGAACATGAATTCTATTAACTTTCATCTGAAAGCATAATCAGAAACTTTCATTAATTTGGGGTAGAGTTGACATAAAAAGGCAAAAAAAATGGTTGGATCATGGTCATACATGTAAGTTTCATGAAGCTATGGCCAATTTGCATTGCATTGCATTGCAGATATGCTGCTTGTAAGGCAGGAGGGCTTATGCATTGGAACTATGCTAATTTAACTATGGTGGTAACTGTGCCGAACTACTGTGAAACAATTCAGGCAGTCAGCAAACAGGGCTAATTGCTAGTGTGGGAGATATTATGGGTAATTTACTGCCCACTGAGGGATTGTACCTCGAAATAAGGTCCCCTCCCCTTTCCTCTGGATTTACTATGCATGTTAATGCCCTGTTGCAATCATGTACTGAGAGGACATCTTGATATGCATCCATAAACACACTTCCAGCATAAGACCTCATTCAAGATCCTCTGATAGTTGCAATGTTTTGAACTGTTGAATAACCACAGGACTGCAATTAGAGGATGCTGGTAAAAATGCCTGATTATCTTAGGTCTGTGGGTAGCAGAATAATAATAAAAAAGAGGAGATAATGACACGTCATAGAGCTTTCTCTGATCATTAATGACAAGCCGAAAGGGGTAAAAATATGCAGATTTTTAGTATCTACAGACACGGGGTAAACAAGAAGAATTATATGTGGAATAAAGTTCATTGACAATGACCCTCCACCTTGGTAGGCAAATTGCAACACACACATCTTGTATGTATAACTGTTCCACAATATACATTTTCCACATTTGGACAAATCTCATACCCTTGTCAATTTTGTATTATAGCAGCATTCCTGTTTCTCAGTCCCAGGAATGGAGAAAGGAAGAGAGCATAAGGACAGAATCAGGAGGGCCCTCTTGTTGGAAGCCAAAGCAACAGCACCAGAAATAACCTGCACCACCAGTGAACTCATTAAGTAATATAGATGGTGAACTCAGTGGAACTTGGAGAAAGGAATTCACCTCCTATGTTATACTTAGGAATTTGATTTGTACAACCTGATAGACTGAAATGGGGCCAGAGTTAAGTCACAATATTATTTTTTTTGAGCATAGCTTATTTTGCAAAAAATAGCAACTAGGTTTTTTCAACTGTATTTGATGGAGTGATGGGGTATGGAGTAGAAAATAGCCTAGGCTACCCAGAATTTTGTAGTGGCCAAGTGAAAACAAGCAAACAGAAAAAATGGGATATGTCTCACGCATATAGTTTTGTATTACAGATGATTTCAGCAGGTAAATCTTGTCTGAAATGCTACATCAATTTAAATACCCCCTTCTACAAAAGTGGGAAAGATGCAAATCTTACCTCTTCTCCATATAGGTCAAATCTAATATCTGAATTCTATTCACCCATCACTACTAATAAGGGCTGCAATTTTCTTTTAATAAACCAAGAATTTCTCCTTGTAAATATCTTTGGAGCCAACTACGGATGGATGGATGGTGGATAATGGATGATGGGAGGGAGGGAGGGAGGGAGGGAGGGAGGGAGGGAGGAAGGAAGGAAGGAAGGAAGGAAGGAAGGAAGGAAGGAAGGAAGGAAGGAAGGAAGACAAGGGAGAGAAGGAGAAGGAATAATGGAAAGATTTCCAAAAAGTACAGGTCTTGAGCTCAGATTGACCAAGTCTCTGTCTTTGTACACACTGCCTGTAACTAGTATCAATTGCATAGCTTAGTGAGATTATTGAAGTAGTAGTTTGGTTTATCATTAGGAAGTAAAAATGTCATTATGTACCTCATGTGCAGTGGTACAAGTACTCTGAATGAAGAAACAAGCAGTTCCTGGACAAATCAATTACATTAAAAAGTAAGCATGCAAGTTTTGGATGGATAATAAGAGCTTATTTAATTTCATCTCCTTTTTGTCACATCTAACTATCTGTCTTTCTGCATCCATACCTAGAGTAATATGTGAATATATTTGCTCTGTGTGTGTGTGTGTGTACGCATGAGTGGCATAGATGATAGATCTAATTTATAGCTGAGCACCTTCATTTTAGTTATTTCATGAGAATATTTTAAGCTAGGTCTGCATAATATTAAAATAAGTTAAAATCTATGTAAAATTTATGAGAGCTTGTCAGGTGTAATGCTTGATAAAGTAAGTTTAATGCTTTGAAATACTCGTTTTCTCCAGGCTGAGTCTAGGAGTCCATGTTTCTAGTTTAATTTTAGAAACTCCTTTCCAGATGTTCTTGTATTAATGAGATAAAGCTCAGTTTAGGACAAGAAAAGTGTGTTTACCTTCCTTCAGTCCTGAAGAACAATAAAATAAGTCACAGAATCTCAGCAGCTAGTTAGAGGAGGAGGAAATATTTTCCTAGACTGACTATTTCTTCTCTTTTCTGAACAAGAAAGGAATGGAAGTATACTTTTTATAGGCATGCCTCTTCAAAAAGGTGTCATTGCTAGAAATACATCTCTGGTTTTGTGTACAAATAAAGCTGAAACAGCTGACCTCCTTCCAAACATTGTCTTCCATCTACAGGATTGTGATGTCTTGTTTAGTTCTCTGACACTCCATATTACCGTGATGGGTTTAAACAAAATCCAGGGTGGCTTATGTTCTGTTTTCATTCTGGGTCTCAGATAGCATCTCTAAAAAGAAGTCATACTCACAAACTGATGAGATCAACACAGCCAAAACAATTATTTTGCCCACATAGTAACTCTAGTATAAATTGCAACTGTTCTCCTAGCCGGTTTTTTCCCTTATGGTTACACAATTAGTTTTCATTTTATAGTGTTGTGAATTCCACATACCAAGTGTTCCTTCCTTTCTTTCCCTGGTATGTATCTGATAAAGTTCAAAGAAAAGCAAAAACAAAACCCATAGAGTGGCAACAGCAACCTGAAGCTTCAGGATTGTATCTACCCTATCCCACCCTCTGCTTTTACCAATTTCGGAACATAGTCAGACTGCAAGTGTGGAAAATCAACAGGGTAAAAGGCTATAGTTTTAAAGCAAAGACACACACATAAGCTCTAGGACTAGGTAAACAAAACACAGTTAAAGGGGAAAAATCCCAACAAAACCTCCTCAGTATGGAAAAAAATGGAGAAATTCCCACAGGTTTCTTTGCCTATTACAGCCTCCATTATCACTCTCAAAATACTTTTAGTTGCAGCCCTACAATAAATTATTGTTTTGACTGAAAAATCCATTGATAGAAACCTATACTAAGATCAAAGAAAGAAAAGCTATCAGATACTCTTAGGGAATTAATCTTAGTTTGTCCTTCACAAGACACCAAAAAAAGTAGAGTAGTATGGAGTGGAGTAGAGTAAAGTAGAGTAGTAAAGTAAAGAAGTAAAATAACATAGAGTAAAGAAGTATAGCAAAAATAAAGCAAAGCAAAATCCTCAGCACTGAAATGGATTATGATAAACTTTGGGTCAATCTCAAAAATTAAATCTGAATTTTCTTTTTAAATTTCATATTGGAATGTTCTTTGTAAAAATTTAAATTTAATTCTATGTGATTGTCTATGGAGATTTTCAATCATCCAGGTCATGGTTGTCCCAAAGATGCTTTTTCAAGAAGCAACTGAACTTTCTTGTTTTTCTTTGAAGACATTTCACTTCTCATCCAAGAGTTGAAGAATCTTCTTGGATGACAAGTGAAATATCTTCAAAGAAAAACAAGAAAGTCCAGCTGCCTCTTGAAAAAGCACCTTTGGGACAAATCTGTGTGATGAATCCCAGGTCATAAATTCAGCTTTAATTAGCTCTTGATATCTTTGGATGAAAGTACTATTCATTTGTTTATAATTTTACATACTGTGTGTACACATTACACAATTCAATGATTTCATTACAAGGCTACTGTAGTTCAATTTAAATTCATGAAATGTGCATCATTAAAATAAGATGGGATGTACAGAGAGAAAATGAAGAAGAGAATATTCCCGTCACACACACAAAAGACACCACTAGAACAGGTCAACCAGTGGTTTCAGTGTTATACTGGCAGTACACTGTTGAAATGTACAGTGATTGTAATTATGATCCCAGATCCCACTGAAGATGCTGTTGAACTCTTTTCCCATTGCCTAGAAGTTGTTAGGGTCTGGATGGGAGAGAACAAATCTTAGTAAGATAGAACTAGTTTTTGTACATTGGATTTCCTCTATCACCCATCTATTGTCTCTGGATGGGGTTCCACTATTCCCGAAGGACCAGGTCAAACCTGGGAGTTATTGTGAAAATATGGCTCCTGATAGATTAGCAGATGGAAGGCCTGGTCACTTGGGCCTTATTTCTTCAAGAGGCTATGATGGCCATTGATCCCTGCCTTAGGGATGTAAACTGGCTAGATTGCTTTGGATCCATCATTCTGTCAGCCCAATTCACCCCATAGTGCTGTTGTGGGGAAAATAGGAGGAGGAAGGAGTATGGGATATTTTCACCACCTTGAGTTATTTATAAAGATAATAAAGGCAGGATAAAAAATCTTTAAAAAAGAAAGAAAATAATTTTATTATACAGAAGGAACCAAAAGTCCCTTCTTTCCATCCACTTCAGTCAACTGGAGATTTTTTTTTTTTGCCTTTAAAATGTCTAGAATGATTTTTACACCATCTCTTCTGCCTTTCCTGAAGTCACTATTTATTCTAGGAAGGCAATAGGTGAACCTGAAGCTCTCAAATAAGATCTTTTGCTGCAGCCTCACACCAAGGAAACAGAGTGTGTATCTACACATTCAACCTTTCAAGTCACACAAGACTTCTGGGGGCTGAGACAGTTTGTCACTTTGTCCTTGGAAGAGACATTTCCCCTTTTTCAGAAGTTAAATATGATAAGATAGCAGGAAAAGATTTGGTGTTAGCTTCAAGATAACTCACTTTGATAAGAATAAAGTGCCCTAAGCTGAGGTGTTGCCAAGGTCACTTGCCTTGCACTTAAAAAGCCCCAATAAATAGTACTTTTGCTTCAGAAGAGACTGCATAGCCCAATTCAAAAGCCCTTTCTGAGGCTGGCAAGCAGCTTGAAAATGGGCAGTTACAGAGAAAAGGAAACAGACAATTGAACTTCAGGTACTGGCTTCATTTGGCACTCTAACAGACTGACATTCCAACAAAAGGCCCTCTAGCTTCAGGACTCATCACTTCTGGAGGGGAGCTGAACCTCCATTCCACCATGATGATTATTGTTACTTCCCTGCCATTTCTATTTTGTGCTTAGTCCAGTTCACCAGCAATAACGAGATAAAGCAGCAGCATGGCTCCTTTTCCTCAGGGCCCAATGGGAGACTAATAGTAGTGGCAACCATCTTATATTCTCTTGCTCTTTCTCCTCCTCCTCTTTACACTGGACCAAGTGGTGACATACAATAAAAGAAGAAGGAATGAAGAAGATGGAAGGGAATAAAATGGCGGTGGTGGTAGCAAGGAAGAACATCCCAAGATAATAGCATCATTGAGCGCAAAGAAAAATGTAATCCCACACAAACCCTCAACTCATTCAAGTCTTGCAGTGGGACAATCTATTGATTCAGAAAAGTCTCAGTGCAAATATCTTGCATCTTTGGCCCAGAAAACTGGAAAGATAGTAAAGAGAGGGATGTCAGCAGCTAAGCAGGAAAAGCCTCAGATTAGGCAAGTTCCAACTTAAACTTAATTTGAATCAGCAAAGGTTTGGCTTAGCCAAAATATTTGAATTCAACATTCAAATAAACTAAAATCTGAATAATATTTTAGATCGAATGCTAACAGGATTTGTTATGAGCTATTTCAAGATTTTGGCAGAATGGAATAAAAACAGAAAGGTGTTTCTCCTTTGGGATGAAAATAACACAGATAATAATCACTTGGACAATATTAACAAGATTCAGCTAGATATCCTCAAGAATGTCTAAAGTATATATATAAAAACATGTATATATATATATATATATATATATATATATATATATATATATATATATATATATATATATATATATTAAAAGGGACGCGGTGGCTCAGTGGGTTAGGACGCTGAGCTTGTCGATCAGAAGGTTGGCAGTTTGGCGAGTCGAATCCCGAGTGCCGTGTAACAAAGTGAGCGCCTGTTACTCGTCCCAGCTTCTGCCAATCTAGCAGTTCGAAAGCATGTAAAAATGCAAGTAGAAAAATAGGGAACACCACGGTGAGAAGGTAACAGCGTTCCGTGCACCTATGGCGTCTAGTCATGCCAGCCACATGACCACGGATACGTCCTCGGACAAGTGCTGGCTCTTTGGCTTTGAAACAGAGATGAGCACTGGCCCCTAGAGTCAGAAACGACTAGCACGCATGTGTGGGGGAACCTTTACCTTTTATCAGTACATTCCAGTCATAAATTTCATCTCACCAAGTTTCGATAATGGCAATAATATTGTATCTGCCCTCATGTACCAGGACTTCAGATTTGCCCTGTTCCATATACTTTGAGCATTAATATATAGGCATCTGAGTCCTTATGGCTGACCCTGAATTTGCTGTCAACATCCAGCTTGAGAATCCAAATAAAACTCCAGATTAATTCTGTTTCCAAAACTCTAATGGTTTAATTGAATACACTACATGGTTATGCTGAAGCAAAACCAACTCGTGTGCTTCAAATCCACAACTGTTCTGCTATCCTTGATGAGGCTTCAGGCTCCCACAGTCTGTGGCTGAATCGAAGAAAGTTCATTTCTCCACCTAGCCACTTTATCTAAAGGCAAGTTGAAATGCAGAAGCACATAGCTGCCAAAGTTTCATGCTTGATATTTGCTTCCTATGTTTCCTGTTTTGTATCTGGGTTCCCCTTTTTTCTCACCATTCCCTACTTCATTTTTTTATTAGTATTCTTGGGATTTATGCTTGGTATTATTTAGTAAATTATTTTCATATAATAATAAATGTTTGAGGGGTGGTGGTCAATAAGCAATTTGAAACTTCATGATAGTGTTGAGGAGCTGAAGAATTGGGGACTCTAGGTCTATGTACACAAGCTGATCTAACCATGTTTCCTGGGAATATGTTCCACTGAATTCAGAGGAAATCATTTCTGAGAAGACCCAAAGAGCATCCTTCTCCAATGTGATACCTTACAAATGTTCAGGAATATAACTCTCATCATTCAAATATAACCTAGTCAATCATTGTGAATGCTTAGCAAAGCAGTACTCACCTTTCCAAATTCTGTCAGAAACTATTGCAAAAGAAAAATGATAGCACAGCTATAGGTTGCATTTGGATTGCACCCTCACACTTACTGAATATGTATTTGTTGCCATTAAATTGTTTAGCTGCTTCTGACTCTTTGTGACCCAATGGACATTTTGCCAGGATTGTGTTTGAGTAATTATAAGTGCGTGCTTGTGTCACCAATGGTACGATCCATCCAACTTGACTTCTGTCATTGTTCCCACCTGCCCCCTTTTAATATTTCCTCCAACTTTTTCAAGCACCAGATATCTCTCCAAGAATTTTGCCTTAATATTATTTGTCCAATATTTAGTTTTATTATTAATACTTGCAGTAAGGTGTTTGGTTTTACTTTGTCCAGGATTGAATTACTTGTTCTTTCTGAAGTCTAAATTTTTTTCAACAATTTTCTTCAGCACCACAATTCAAAGGCATGTGATTTTCTTCATTCAGCCTTCCTGATGGCTCAGCTTTCACAATTGGAAAAGGCATGGTTTTGACAATATATACCTTTGTTCTCAGTATGAAGTCTCTGCACTTTAATATTTTGTCCAAATCTGTCATAGTTGATTTTCAAAGTAACAGACATTTCTTTATTTTATGACTACAGTTTCTGTTTCTATGAATTTTGAAGCCTATAAAGTATGTTATGTTTCAACATCTTCTCCACTTATTTGCATTGAGTTGGCATTACCTGTTGGTAAAATTCTACTTTTTTAAAATACAATGCAACAGACCAGTTTTTGCATTTCATTCTTCCATCTTCCAAGTGATTCTTTATATTTTTATAGCTATCAAAATGCTGCCAACAATAGTGTATATCTGAGAATCTTGATGTTTCTCCCACCAATTGTAATTCTACTTTTTATTTCTTCTACAAGGAGTCTTCAAGTTACAACAGTTAATTGTTGCCTTAGCATAATTTCCATTATTAAGTGATACAGTGGTAAAGTGCAGCATCATGTAACTGCATCACTTAGTGACAGCAATTCCTGCAGTTCCCATTGCTGTCATTAAGCAAGGATTGTGGGTGATTAACTGAGCAGCTCCTTGAACTTCCTGCCAGCTTCCAATAACCAACATTATTGGCAAAGCTGGCAGGCAGTTAGAAGCCCCAGATGGCTTGCAAGCAGGCCAGCAGGTAGGTAAGTGACTGCTGTTGGATAAGGAAAAGCCGGAGGGTGTAAGGGTGGTTAAGGAAGCATGGTGCAAGCATGGCATAGCTTAGATTGACTGCTGCCATGTGAGGGAAGGTACACAAAGGTAAATGGCTAGAGAGGGTGTGCAATGGTGATAGGGAGGTATGGCACAAGCACAGTGCTGCTGTCAGGTGGGAGATGATATATGAAAATGCATGGGTGACTGAAGATCATGCACAAGTAGATGGAGATGCACAACATGTGTACAAGGACTAGGGAAAGGTGGGTGGGTGGGTGAGACTTTTCTGAGCAATTTTCAACCTGCCCTGCTTTCTCGTTGACTTGGCTTGAGGAAGGGTGGAAGGAGAGTTCACAAATCACAGTCATGTGATGGGGGGACACTACAAATATTGTAAGTCCAAGTCAGTTACCAAGTGCCCAGATCATAATAACATGACTGTGGGAGCATTTAGATGAGTGGAACTTTGAGGACTGAACCACAACCTGTTTGGCATGATAACTTCAAATAATCACTGAACAAGTTCAGTTGTTAACTGAAGACTTATCCAAAGTCCAATTTCTTTTTCTTCTAGACTATTTCTCATGATATATATTAATGTAGATTGCTGTTTTACTTCCAGTTTTAGTATTCCAATTTCCTTAATGACATCCTTCTTGGTGCTGAGTAGGCAATCTATGGCTAGTCAGACTTCCACTTCTACATTCTTGCTTGGAGCATAAACATGTATTATCACAATAGTGACTTGAATTAAGGTCATTCTCTCACTTTTCTGATTGTATCTAAAAACTTATTTTGACACTGTTGTAAATTAACAGACATAGCTACTCAATTTCTTTTATGAATTTCTTGTCCACAACAGGCGATTTGATACTCCTCTGAAATGAAATAGTAGATTTCAATTCAAATCAATCCTGACATTTGTTCTCTGACAACATCACGTTTGCCTTGGTTCAGAGTCTGATATTCCATGTATCAATAGTATACAATATATATCTTTGAAGCATCAAACTTTCTTTTTGCCTCTGTCATATCAACAGCTCACTGTCATTTTGACTTTCATCTAGTCACATCATAGACATTATTATTACTCATACTTTCCCATAGCCCATACCCAGTAGCTTGTAGATAGCAGAATAACAGAACTGGAAGGGACCTTGGAGATCTTCTAGTCCAACATGGTGCTCACGCAGGAAATCCTATACCATTTCAGACATATAGTTATCCATTCTCTTCTTAAAAACATCCAGTGTTGGAGCATCCACAATTTCTGGAGGCAAGTCATAGCACGTAGACTTATAAACCACTACACAATGCTTTACAGCCCTCTCTAAGTGGTTTACAGATACAAACCCCCAACATTCTGGGTTCTCATTTTATTGACCTCAGAAGGATGGAAGGCTGAGTCAATCCTGAGCTGGTCAGGATTGAACTGCTGGCAGTCAGCACAATTAGTCTGCAATAATGCATTTTAACCACTGCACCACCCTGCTCTTATCTTGCTAAATACCATCCAAGCACGGAATTCATCTTCCAGTATTCTGCTGAGATTAATCTGGTTATTGAATTTAATTTTTAATTCTTAATTCCATAGAGATTTATCTTTATCACATTTTTTCCACAAGTTGCCTACAAAACTATTTAGCTGCCCCTATTTTTGAGAACTGCAGCTGTAAATGAGATTCAAATGGTCATCCAAATGTACTTGATTTTGAGTGATGAAAACATATATTTGCCTTATATATTCACACTGAGAAAGCATACGTTCATACTCTTCTTAATCCCAGGAAGTTTTTGGGAATATTTTGAACAAAAGAGTTTCCTTAGAACACAAACCTTCAATTAAATTCTCTTGTTCGGTGACCACAGTATTCCCAGAATAATACTGTCATAAATATATAAAAAAGAAAACTCCAGGGTATATGTATATGTATATGTATATGTATATGTATATGTATATGTATATGTGTGTGTGTGTGTGTGTATGTTAAATGCTTGTTAACTATTTAGATTACCTTGCTAGGCCCCAAACATGGGACAAATCTTTATTTCCTGTTTCGGCCTAACCGAAGGCCATCCACAGGCAGTAGTCACAACAGTGACAGCTCATATTTGTGTAATTTTTTTTTAGATTGCTAACAAAGAATTAAAGGGAGACTGATATGCATTTCAAACTTATTTGCTTTCATCAGTCAGCCATACCCTTCTGAGATTTGAACCTGGGCTGATTGCACATTAGGCAGTTGTTTTAACCTCTAGGCCACAAGCTCTATCTCACTTTGTTAGCTGAGAAGCAAGGGAGATATGTGTTAAATGCTTGTTAACTATTTAGATTACCTTGCTAGACCCCAAACATGGGACAAATCTTTATTTCCTGTTTCGGCCTAACCAAAGCCCATCCACAGGCACTAGTCACAACAGTGACAGCTCATATTTGTGTAATTTTTTTATTTTTTTTATTATATATATATATATATATATATATATATATATATATATATATATATATATATATATATATATACATATATATATATATATATACATATATACATATATACATATACATATATACATATATACATATGCATATGCATATACATATACACATATACATATACATATACACATACACATATACATACACATACACATACACATACACATACACATACACATACACATACACATACACATACACATATACATATACATATACATATACATATACATATACATATACATATACATATACATATACATATACATATACATATATATATATATATATATATATATATATATATATATATATATATTTGTGATGCATTTCTGACTCTTTAGTCTTCATCAGTCAGTCATACCCTTCTGAGATTCGAACCTGGGCTGATTGCATATTAGGCAGTATTTTTACCTCTTCAGCCACAGGATCTCTCTCGCTCTCTGTTAGCTTTCTGCAAGGGGAGATATGAGTCAAATGTTAATTATTTAGATTACCTTGCTAGGCCCCAAACATGGGGCAAATCTTTATTTCCTGTTTTCAGCCTTATCTCAAAGGCCATCGAACAGGCCATCGAACAGTAATTGCCTAGCTAGGTAATCTAAATCTAGTTATTATTTATTTTATTATTTATTTATTCATATTCCATCTGTATTATTTTTAGAAATAACTACTGAAAACCTTCCTCCTCCTAGTTTCTGCACAACAACTACCTTGTGAGGTGGGTTGAGCTGAGAGAGAATGACTCATCCAAAGTCAGCCAGCTGGCTTTTATAGGTAAGGCAGGACTTGACATCACAATCTCCCATTTTCTAGCCTGGAGTCTTAACCACTGTTCCAAACTGGCTCTCTTTTTGGCAAACCTATTCACTCTATGTTATTTTTCAAGCATTATATGGCTTTAGAATATAAAATCAACTACACAATCTGTAGTTTGATGAACAACTGTATGAAATATCACATCCTCTAAGGTGGCCTGTACTTTATATGTACCAAATATTGGCTTTTTATCTGTAATAAAGGTATTTCAACAACACTAATTTTGTTCTGGAATCAACAGCTGAGATGTCTCTCTCTGTGTGTGTACAAAATCTCTCTGGCATGACAGGAAAATAGGATACTATAGGCTCTCCTTGCTTTTACCCCATCAGGAAGCCCAAATTTCACTTATCAAACACTTCAGAGTAGCTTAATAAGAGATCAAGGAAATGCTAATAAAAATTTAGATGTGATTGTGGGCTGCACTGGAGAAGTTTCAGTGCTTTGGTTCAAAATTATAGAAACTTGCAAGAAAATGTGGTATCCAGCTGGCAGAACACCAGTGGATATTTCACTATCCAGAGATCTCTAATTGCTAATAATGTACGTGAACAGTATGATACACCCTTACAATTTCAGAACCTTTTCAAAGATAATCTCTAATAGTTTATTTGACAATCTGTAAAATTATAGAAAATTATTAGTCTTGGGAATTATAAAAATCCCCACAGTACTGTCAAACAATAAAATTATAATTACCTGTGGATAATTGAAATTTAACTGTTTTTATTGTATATTACACATCAATAGAAATATAAGTTCAAGATAAATTCTCTTGCACCATTTTCTTCTTTTTTATTTTTTACATATTGACACTGGAGTAATGGACAGCCTCAGTGGTGGCCCATAAGCTTCACTCTGCAGTGTACAATTTGAGGAAAAATCGATTAAAGTTGAATGGTTGAGTCTATCATTAAGTCTACATTAAATTATATATCTGGAGTGTTAAACATAATGAGAACAATAAGCTGACATACTGCTGCCTGAATAGTTAAGGTTGTGATTAACTTCGGCAGTCTTAAGCATTTCCCTTGGCATGCCACATTTCTTTCAAACTTCAAGTGGTTTTGAAAGGCCCAAACTAGCCTTCTGAAAATGTGGACTCCCTCAATGAATCTCAGTATTATTTCATTTTGAAACTATATTTGAGGAGATTCAAAACAGTAAAAGAATGTACTTCTGTCCACCACAAATAATTAAACTATCTTAATGTACTGCCATTAGATGATGATGGTGATGATCAGCTGTGATGCTGGACCTCAGTTTCCATGATTTTTAAACTCATCTTCATGGTTATATCTACCTCCAGGAACGCTGCTGGAGAGCCACAGTGGAAGAGGATGATGATCTTTCTGAACAATACATGTAAACCTATATATTGGGTATGTGTAGTCTAATGAAGAGAAGGGTGATGGGTGACATGATAGCAGTGTTCCACGTGTCCATTGTAATAACTTCTTGGATATTCTGGGCCCATTTTATCATACAATCTTTAACAAGTTCTGTTTCTGAGTCAATTTCTATCAACGCAAGATATATCCGTTTGTTAAATTCCACTTTTTATGCAGGAGCTCAAGATGGTACATATAGTATTTGATATTCTTACCTGTTTTCTATAACAACAACCACCCTGTGAGGTAGGTTGGGGAGAGAGGGACAGAAACAGAGACAGAGAGACTGTTCCAAAGTTACCTGTGATGAAAGAGGAATTGGTTCTAATATTAAATTTAATGGAATCTTAATGTGAGGATTTTTCAGAACTGGGTCAGATTATCTAGCAGGCTAGTTGAAAGAAATGCTGAAAGAAAAGTATTTATTTCAAACCCATTTTAATTAGAATATCTAACATTCATAATGCACAGTTAAGGATGAATTCTCTGTATTAACTAGAATTCTATAAAGAACTGCCTTGTTCCTTCTACTGTACATGCAAACAAAAAACCCAAACCACCTATATGCATATATTCCACCACTGAAATGAAAATCCATTCCTGAAGAGTGTCTCCAGGATATGTTTAAAAAAAGTCAAGATAGACCCACAAAAGTGTAATTGAAGCTTCACCTGTTTTTTATGTGTGCATGACTGAGAAACACTAGACTGAAGCATTGAACTGAACCAGACTATCCCACCCTCCTGGCTGGGGTCCCTGTTTCAGTACTAGTTGTAAGAGTTTAGCCCTGTCACTGCATGTTTATGTGTTTGTCATCAAGCACGCTGCAGTCTGCTCTGCAGCTGTGCTGTTATCTTATCATTGTAACCATGGTGAGTGTCACATGTTCAACCATGTTTTGGTTTCATGTCTGGCTCTACTACTGTGCGCATGTCCAAACAAAAAGTTTTTCGTTTCTTTCTCTCTGTGCTTTCTGGTGAGACAGAGCTTGTAGTCAGTTAAGAGTCTTTCTTTTATTTTCTGATTAAAGTTTTTACAGTAGAATATGTTTTGGGTTTTCTTTCTTTTACCTGTTGTTCACCATGTGTCAAATGAACCATGGTTCATCGACTTCTGATAAGGAGTTTTTGATTTACTCCTTTGACAAGCCCCAATCCTTTCTTATCACACTCAGCATTGAAGGTGGTGCTTATTCCCCTGAAGATGAGTAGATTCCTCTGCATCACCAATAATGCTGCTAAACCCTATGAGGGTTTTTAGTTGTGATCAAGCAAACAACAGAAGAGCCCACCACATATGACAACAGGCTTAGCAGAGGCAGAGACATTACATTATGCCTTGTTTACTTTCCCCTCCCCTCAGTTTCTGAGCAATCTTAAGTGCTTGATGGATGCTTGCATGCAGCTATAATATTCCAATTTATCAAGCAGAATTCCACCCAAACACCATGCTACATGAAGATTATGCTATATGACCCTCAACAAGCACCCCCCTCCCCACTGGCCATATTTCCTTAAAACACTGAGGAGCCTTCCCAAAGTTCTTCTCAACTTCTGCTGGGATATTTCAAAAGAAAAACCATCACATGAATACTCTTCTCAGATTGTACATAGTTTCTTTGGCATTTTTTTACAACACTACCCACCATCTTCAGCCGCTGTCATATCATCATTGTCAGATCCACCATCCCTTTCTATTCATTATGCAAGGCTAACATCAAGAATGTAGAATAACAGGATGGATTAACTTCTGGATGAGTCCCAAATGGCTATTTTTTCCAGGGTCAAAGAATAGATTTTATTTTTATAAAAATAAATGAGAATGCAGGGAATGTTTCTAATCACTTAGGGGTGGGCCTGTTTAGCCCAAGCCTGCACACAGGCATTCACATACCAGCCCTGTCCATCATCTCAGCAAACGAGGCCCATAGGTCACCTTTTGTGCTGTGCTGTGGTCTATTCATGGCTGTATTTATTAACATAGCTGACACCATAAATAAAAGTTCATGGGCCACCGGCCATTATGGAGAGCATAATTCAACCAGGTGGGCCAGGGCCCAAGAAGCTGATAGCACTTATAAATGGCTCACCCTTCACTTGTGTCATCTGTTTTGTTTATCAGGACCTCTCAGTGGAATTATGGGCAGGTAATGACAGTATGCCTGTGCATTAGCCTATCTACTGGAATGGGAATAATGCCTGCCTGATCACAGTTCCACAAATAGCTTTCCTTATGACAAGTGTTTTGCTAGGTACTCTGCTGTTTTTCTGACAGCATTTCTTCTTTTTTGCGTATTTCCATCATGAAATAAAGCAACATTCAAGCTCCTAATGATCTAGTGATTTCCAGAAATGTCAGGGCTTATATTTTGAGAAGACTGTGCACCGTGACATTAGAAGAAAGTAAAATAATCCCCAGGAGTGGTGCTGTAGAACCACAACATGCATCATATACTTGTGAAAAACAAAGTCTCTGGAGTTCTTTAATTACATTTTTGTCACCTTCTCTTTTCCCCTCACAACAATCCTGTGAAGCAGCTTATGCCAGAAAGAAAAACATATTCAGCTCAGGGATATGCTCCCTGACTGAATTTGCAAGAAGATATTTGGTTACTTGAACGCATTGATTTTTTTTCGGTTTGCATAATATCATAAACTAACCAAATGGACTAGATTTGTAAAACAAACTAACAGAGAGAGAAAGTTTAGCATGGCAGCCACTCATCCTTTCACTGGTCCTGAAAATTTTGTCCCTCTGTCTAAAGAGCATACAGATTTGGAAGTAGTTGGGTTCCCCAGGGTCCTTCTTGCCTCTACCATGTGTTTGGTCCAAGAACTGAAGGACTAATCATCATGTATTTGTAAAATAACCATCATTGGGAGACTGGAAGCTAAAACATATGCATCAAGTCTAAAGAAAAGAAGGACTAGGGCAGATATGTCAAACTCGTGACATCACGTGACGTTGCGCAATGTATCAGGACTGTTTTGCTATTGCTGGCAATGAGATGGGCGTGGCTTCCAGTTTAACCCCCTGGACTAGAGGGTGATATGATAGCAGTGTTTCAATATTTGAGGGGCTGCCACAAAAAAAGCAGGGGTCAAGCTATTTTTTAAAAGAAGGCCGAATAAGAAGTGATGAATGGAAACTAATCAAGGAAAGGACCAACCTAGAACTAAGGAGAAACTTCCTGATAGTGAGAACAATTAACCAGTGAAATGGCTTGCCTTCAGAAGTTGTGGGTGGTTCATTTTGTGCTTTTGAATTGGAAGAAAGGAGGAAAATGGACAGGAATCTTTATATGATTTTTTTCAATAGAAACTAAAAAAGCAAACAAATAAAAGTTGTAAACAAAAATAAAAAAAATTGATTTACTCATCTCTGTGTTGCATTACACCAGCTAACATTGACTTTAATCCTTCCTTCCTTCCCTCCCTCCCTCCCTCCCTCCCTCCCTCCTTTTTACTTATTTGTTCCTTTTTCTTTTTCTTTTGCTATCTGCTAGGATGTTAGATTATTTTTGGCCTAGGGACTGCCATTTCTGCAGTGAGAAGCAATGAAATGAGCACCAAAGCTTTCTTAAGATCAGACTTTCAGTATGAAATTCAAGGCAAAATATGAACATGCAATTTCACCATGTTGTGCTATGGATATTATTTGGCTATTTATCATCCTGCTATATGTGGCATGAGTGGTTGAAGTAAACAAAAAGATGCTAAAATGTAGCCAAACATTCATTTGGAAATAGAAAATATAATCTACTTGTATTGTATCATTCACCTAAGGGACCAATCTGTCTCTCATATCCACCCAATTTCTTTTCTCTGGGCCAAGGCCCAGTCAAGATTCCTTTGTGCAAGTTTCTTCTCTTTTTCTCCCTCAAAGGAAATGGCATTTTAATGACAAGCCAAATAGCAAATGGGGGCATTTGGAAATACATAATAAATGTGTATTAGTGAGACAGAAAATTGGAAAATGGCCACCTGCCAGCAGTCACATAAATTTTGGAAGCGATGCATTTTCTGCCTTATCACAGGAATTGCAAATATTTATTAAAAGTATTAAAATAGCCAGAATGTTAAATGTTTCTTTCAGGAGTGGAAATTTACACTGCCACATAAAAAAAGATGGGATATTCTGATACAGTGTTTATTAAAGGGACTTCATTTTATTAAGTTGTCATCCACAATAAATGGCTAGGTTCAGCTGAAACTAGATCTGTACTAGAAAAGGAAGATTTGTGGAAATTAACTTGGGGACCCTTTCATTTTTGAAGAGGATTAGCATATCATTCGTCCATTTTTATTTATTTAACATTTGGAGGCATTTTGGGAGCAAGTGGCCAGCAAATTCGTTCCAAAACAGATCTTCCTGGACTAGAAATATTCACTTAGGTATACTAGACATTTGGGCTCTCTCTCTATGTGTCTTTGTCTCCCTCCCTCCATAGAAATGCAGTGGTTTTGCATATGCTTTTGATCATGATATCTGCATTTTACCTACCGGGGACCTTAAGGAACATTTCTAAAAAAAAATAATAGCTATACCTGAGTAAATAACTTTGCTTCTATTTCTTTAGCCAGCTATCTCCCACTATGCAGGAATCCTCAGAGAGACAACCATGATACATGTGTACCTTAGTGATCCCCGGGTAGAGGTAGGACTGCATTTCATTCAAGATCCTGAACATCTTTTTTCCATGGAACCTGAGGGAAATACCATTGCTATCTGAAAACATTGGATTCTTCTGAGGAACTAAAAAGGCTCTATAAATACGCCTGAACTGAGTCAATGCAATCTGTGATATCACTCCCTGAAAAACAATCTTTGGCTTATGAGCCTTTGAATATAAGGGAGCTTTGCCAAATTTTTCATGCAGCCCAATCGATCACTCAGGAACTATGTGGTGGTAAATAGGATAATGTAACTGTATCACTAATGCAACAAAATCAACTATATTCAGTAACTCCAATTGGTTTGCGAAAAATCAACTTTATGATCAGGGTTTATGGTGGCATAAAATGGCTTAAATCTTCTCAAGTGCGTTCAAGTTCACATCATAATGCTTCTCACAAGCACTAAGATTGCTAGAGGGGGAGAGGGTGTGTATGTGCTTATTGAAACTGTGGTATGTGACAGTTTCTGCAAGTGGATGTGGCTATGGATCTGGACAGAAAATGAATTTTGGGTTGAATAAAGGTGGATCAATGAATAAATAAATAAGCATGAAAAAGAGGGAAGGAGGAGAGAGAATAAAGCAGTGCTGTCACTTATTATTGGTTTTGTTTTATCCATTACCAGCAAGATGCTTCTCACTATCACTTTCCCATTTCAAACTATGTCTCTTAATCCAAATCATAAAGTTTTCTCAATTACTTCTTGTTGGGTATAATTTAGTAAGCTGGCTACTGTTTCCTGAACTAGAGTTCTGTTCCATCTCCCCTAGGGTCTTTTTTATATTTTGTCCACCTAGGTTGCAGCATCAAGTTGATATTACCTGACCATCATAAAATATCTGGACAGTAGGCTAGACCAGGAAGTCAAAAACATCTTGGAAGATGAAAATTAGAAATGATTTCTTTACTGTTTCTAAAAAAATTGCATGGAATAAGTCTTATTGATATCTGCTTCAGGTTAACTCTGCAGGGTTTTTTTGCCTGAGCTGCTACTTTTGGCTGGAATTTAATCGGCAGAATTTTTCTGGAATGGGCTTATTGTTGAGGATATTTAGTCTACCAGTGATTTTCTAATAACCAAATGCATGATGAATTTTTATTCTTACATTTTAAAAGTTTTATACCCATAGAAGACAAGAAAAATCATTTTCAAAGGCCAAACTAAAACTGACTTTTTGAAGCATAATACATTGTTTATCCACAGTGATATTCCTGGTGATGATGGGAGTTATCTCCTTCTGTGGATTCTGTCTTGATATAATCCATTACAGGAATCCAAATTGCCAATTCAAAAGAGCTTCCTCATATCTGGGGATTTTATGCTATTCTGTGTAAAAAATGCATGCACGCATACAATAGAATAAATATTAAATATACAGAAGGTCAAACTACTGACCACAACCACAGCAACCAATCTTAGAATTGACAGTGAAGTTATTGAAGTAGTGGATAGATTCTGCTCTTTAACATTGATTAGCAACAGTAAAGGGACCAGCATTCAAGAACTACACCAGACCAGTGCTTCATAAAGTAGCAATGAAGGCATAGGAAAAGATATTCAGATTCCATCACCTGTCTGTACCTTTAAATATCAGTATCATGCAGGCAATGGTATTCCCTATGACATTCTATGGAAAAGAAAGTTGGACTTTGAACAAGCAGAATACAAAGAGTAATCGACATATTTAAACTTTGGTTATGGAGATAATTCTTGAGAATACCATTCTTGATTAGTCAAGAATAAAGGTTTCCCATATCCAGTCATGTCTGACTCTAGGGAGCAGTGCTCCTCTCTGTTTCTTAGCCAGCGTGGTCTGAAAACACTTCCATGGTCACATTGCTAGCATGATTATATGCCAGGGCGCATGGAATGCTGCTACCTTCCCACCAAAGTACCTATTTATCTATTCAGATTTGTATGTGGTCAAACTACTAGGTTGGCAGGAGCTGGGGCAAGAATGGAACTCACCTCATTAGGTGGTACTCAAGTCTTGAACCTGCACTGTCAGCTTTCCAGCCAACAAATTCAGCATCTTTAACCACTGACCAATTGCACCCCAAGCAGCTCCCTTAACAGGTCTGTAATGCTGGGGAAGAAGTAAAGAAAAAGAAGGGTTCACTTTGGGATAGAGACTGTAGGGTCAGGTTCAGGCAAAACATCCTGAAGAAGGTCTACCTATGTGTCACGTAGCAACAATACCAATTTGACGGCACATAGTCAAATAATGCATACACACATAAGTATATCGATGCCTAACTATCAGACCATTTCATTCTGGGAAAACAAAATTATGCAAAAGGAGTAAGAAATAGTAAATAAGAAATAAAGGCATGAAATAAGTAAAGGAAACAGAAACAAAGTAAATCTAGTTTACCTCAAGAACTTTCACAATGTAACATTTTACCTTTTTTATTTTTACAAACTAACTTTGTTTCCAACATCTCCATATGATTTTTCATATTGTTTTGGCTTTTAAACTTCTTATCTCTCTCATTTTGAGGGACTCTTCATCTTCATCCAAACAGTTTTCTTGCTGTTCTTCTTCCTCTTCACATGTTCATTCTTCCCTCATATTGTATATTTGTTTTATGACATGATCCTCATTCACACTCTATCTGACAAAATAATATTAATATTTTTTCATGCTACTCACTCCATTTTGTATAGTTGTTCTTATTCTTTTCTCACCATCAACTAAACTCATTTTATATTTTTCCAATGGATTGGTTGGGTAGGATCTGAATTTTATTTATGTGATATTTAATATGGAGTGTGCAGATGACTGAATTATGCAATATTAGTTGCAATTTTTTGTATGTAACTTTTCTCCCAATTTCATTACTAATTTGAGTTTAAACTGCCACACATGCCAGTTTTGCCCATGTTGAGGGTATTATCCAGACTGCTGCCTTTGACCTCCTCTTTCATTATTTCAATTATATTGACTTGACTTTGTTAGATTTGGTCAATTTTAAGCAAATGGGCTGAACCAATTGAATGCAAACTGGAACTAATCATAGTTGAAGTTGGAACTAATCAGCTGAATTGAAATCAAAACTAAATATATCTGTAAATATTAGCAAGGATAGTAGGGAGAGAAATTTGTGTTTTGAATTCAGATCTGCGATATGATCTATTGAAACCTATTTCAATAAACAGTGATCATTTCAGTTAAAAATTTAAATCCTATTATTCCACCCTTCTACAAGTAAATGATCCATGAATATCAAATGATAAATGTAATTTTTCAGAGTAAATCATGCTCTTATTCATCTACAGTCTGAACTTTATTGTTGTTTGTCTAAATGCAAAAGCATTCTGTTCGAGCAGGAGACTTTTTTCTAGATTAAGATGGAATACATACTCCAGTGTTAGGAGATTCTGGAGTGTGGTTCACTCAAGATAAATTTAGTTCCCCAGTTCAAAACTAATTTGGCAACTCAGGTTTAAAATTGAAACATTCTAATTTAAACTTGAAATATTTTATATCACTTCTAATGCTACTGTGAATACATTCTAAACTCTACATGCCTTATGTAAAAGCCATTTAGCAATATAAGCATCCCATCATTAGGCCTACCTAATCTCTATTGAATGGAATCTTACATACAGATAGAAATTTTTTGCACTACTAAAATGGAGCCCAAGGCCAAGATGCTTTAACATAAATGTATATATTTTTATAAAAATAGGTGTATCCTGTTATGATGTTGTTTTTTAAAATGCACAATTTAAGGTGTCATTTCTACAGCTAATGTTCAAGCATGTGTTTTTCAAACAAAGACAGAGACAGAGACAGAAAAAAGAAAGAAAGAAAGAAAGAAAGAAAGAAAGAAAGAAAGAAAGAAAGGAAGGAAGGAAGGAAGGAAGGAAGGAAGGAAGGAAGGTTAATAGGAAGAAGGACTGATAGATTCAAAGAATTGGGCCATACCTTGCTTTAATTAACACAATACTTTTCTGCAAGAAATCCAAAATGATGGCTTGCAGCATGGTAAGATACCCAGTGAGTGGGCATTCTTTATTCTAGGCCACAGGTGTCAAACTCGCCACATCACATGATGTGTCATGACGTATTGCAACTTTTTTTGCATTGGTGGAGCTGGGTTGGGCACGACCTCTGCATGATGCAACCGACCCATGGGCTGGCAGTTTGACACCCTTGCTCTAGACGGTGGTCTTTTATGAAATCAAACAAATCTTTAGTGTAGTAATTAATCAGCATATTGTTCTGTGATTTCATGCAAACTGATAGTCCAGGGAAAGTATTTACTCAAACATTGATAAAACATTGCTGGATTGTAGAACATGAGGGCACCCTTTAAACTTGATATCTCTATGTGCTTGACTTCCTAGTCAATAGACATATTAATAGAATATTCCTTTCAATAGAAATATTGAAAAGTTACTTAATGTGCTCCATTGAATACATGCTTATCTCCTACAAATAGGAACTCAACTGATCACATTTCAGGGTACATCTTCAACTCAGCAGATACAGCTTCCAAATCTTAACTTTCATCTTCAGGTTGAACAAGGGAAGTTTTAGTAGAAAGCTTAGTATAGGGATAACCCAGTTTTCTAAAAGCAAGTTTTTGTGCAAAGGTCTTGTTCTTGTTATTATTCTTGTTAGTGCTTCTACCAATATATAGCAATTGCTTTCCAAGAAAAGTTGAGCAGGGAACAAACTCCTTTTCCAAGGAGAAAAATTAAATAAATGTTAACATATACCACCAATGTTTTCTTTCATAAAGCAATTTAATGATGTCTTATCCACTTTGTCCCCCTTTCTTGCTTTTCTTCCTTTGCTCCATGTGCAATGAAATTAAATAAGTGTGCCTCTGTCTATTTATCCTTCTTTGGACATTTCTTCACCCAGCAGATGGTCAATTAAGAGCACTAAACAATGACACTGTTTTTCCTGTAAACATTTTTTTTCTAATAGCCTAACAAATGAGAAACTGGGCTGCCATACTGCTGAATACCATCTTGACTTTCTAATTACAAAGAACTGTGTCTTGATAGTAACAATTACAGCTGTAGCAACGATGCCGTACTTGAACAATATAGTTGGAGGCAAAGTGCTTATTGGAATATTCAGAAAATAAAGGCCCTACATTTGTGCCCAAGCTGGAAATGGGAACTTAAACAATTGGGGGTTGGAGTGGAGTAGACACAAGAAGGAAGGTTGAAAACATTGGATTTACTAGCTCCAGATGTGAATTAGAATCCAATTACTCCAAAAGCAATATCAAGAAAATGGGCTGTTTCCTTCTATTTTGGTAATCAATAGACAAAACAAGTATTAAACTGAACATGGTAATAACTAAAATATTTAGATATTTAGCTACACTTTATATTATTTTTAAGCTCAGTACCATTTGTGCAAATAACACCAGCACACAGTGCCTATTGTTCCCAAGTTGGTACCTCTTGGTGTTAAAATTAAAGACTTTCCAATTTTCCCCTCCATTGCAAAGTCATTTTTTTTTCTGTGTGCAGTCATGTGCAGCTCAACAGTGGGGTGTGCAATTTCAGGGACCGATGAAGGTCTTACATATTAGCATTGGAATCAGGCCATTAAAATTCATGTATAGTATTTTTAGGTATAAATGTATGACTATGAAAAAAATGATACTGGAAAGACATAAATAATAGGAAGTCTGCATTTTCAAGGCAAGGTTTGGCTGAGACGATGTATCTGGGAGGGAGAAGTAATGGCAAACACCAGTCCTAACCTGACTGAAATTGGCCATAAATAAGCCAGTCTCCTTCTCCAGATGGCTCAGTTATTTCTGGACCAGAAACAATCTCATGTTTAATGATGGCCACTACCTTCAATTGATGTCCTGTAGATTCAGAATCAACTAATACATCTTGAATCCATAGCTCGGTTCTTGGCTGCAGTGGCCTTCCAGAAAGGCCTGTGACTGAGAAATGCAGGCCTGGGAACGCAGCAGAAGAAGTGGTCTGGTGAGGAGAGGCCTGGCTGCAATGTAAGTGGGTGGGGGTATAGAGCTGCCCCACCCACCCCACACCCACTTACATTGCAGCCAGGCCTCTCCTCACCAGACCACTTCTTCTGCTGCGTTCCCAGGCCTGCATTTCTCAGTCACAGGCCTTTCTGGAAGGCCACTGCAGCCAAGAACCGAGCTATGGATTCAAGATGTATTAGTTGATTCTGAATACATCTGATACAACTAATACATCTGATTTTTAGTTGTATGCCTTGCCCCAAAACTAGGGCTTATTTTCAGGATAGGCTTTATATTAGGCCCACCCCCAAAATTCAAGCTAGGGCTTATTTTCAGGGTAGGCCTTACTTTCAGGGAAATAGGGTATGTCTACAAAATACATGTATCTCTACAATTTATGTCACTCTAAAGTGCAACTCTGTAAATATTGACACAATTACAATAATACAAATGATAAAGTGTGAAACACACAGACAGCCGTCTCAGGATGATAAACATCAAACAGAGCACTGAAATGTTAAGCATCAGTTTGTTGCTGGAAAAAATAATATAAGTATTACAAGAAGTAAAAACAAGAAACTGATCACCTGTAATTACACATGCACCCCCTGCCTATATTTTTAAAATACACAAAGAAAATATGTGGTGGCAATCACTGCCTCTCCCAGTGTGTCCCATCATTCCCACATCAGCCCAGGAATTAATGCTGAAACTATTTGTTCCTGTCCCAATTAATTGCTGCTGTTTTGTTGATCATCTGGGGTTTCTCTTGATTGTGGAGCTCTGGTTGGCCGCAGAAACATGAATAGAACTGTGCAGCAATGACTACTGTGCAAAGCTCTTTATCTCTATCCTTGCTTTGAAATGTAGAATAAATTAAGTCAAAATAAGATACTGTTGGAGAATATATTTGGAATAATATATTAAATTTGCAGAATCCCACTTTTCGGGGGGAAGAGGGGCAAAATTAAATCATTTTTTAATTAACCAAGTTATTAATAGATTTAATATCCCTGTATAGAGAGGTTGTGGCTGTTTTGGTGAAGTTTATTTGTTATTTATTTATTTCATTTCCCACGAGTTATATATTTTAAACCAAACTGCTGTTATGTTTTTGTTTGTTGTTGTTTTTAATAATTAAATGCAACAACAGCCTGGAAGAAACCATGTAGAATCTTTTTAAATCTATTCTTCTATAAAAGAAGAAATCTGTACTTTTCACGTAATTAGTTCTGCATTGAATTTTATTAAGTAATATTTTTTGTTCTTACTGTGGGGTAAAGTTGTCTGAGTCTTCCAACCTCAAATATATCTTGCCTGTTTTGCATAATCTATGTATAAATTTGATTAGTTGCTACTTCAACCTCATTCTCCTAAAACAACAACAACAAAAGTCCTTGTCTTTGCTGGTTAAATAATTCTAGCCATTCAGGAATCTTGAATTTAGGTTACTTTAATATGAAAACACGATGTCATAGAACATCATTGCAGAAACAGTCAGAATTACGAAGTTAATGTTTACAAAGTTAATGTTTCAGGCTAAAAAATACTATAGGAATTCTAATCTTGAATGGGAAAATGGGAGAAAACCATACTGTGTCACTTTTTCTTTATTCCAATTTAGAACTATTTTGGTAAAACATTTCAAAATCAGCAGGCCCTGATTTTGCAATTTTGGTTCACTTACCATCAAAGTAACACATATGAGCCTGCACATGCATATATGTGAACAATAAAGCAATTTTTGAATGCTAAATGTTTTCATTTTCTGAGGTTTGCTTTAGAAAAAAGGTGATTTCACATACAAATGAGACACAATAGGCTCATACAACAGATTACTTTTCCAACAAGTTAATCTTTTTATCCATTATCTGGAATAGTTGAGAAAGCTTCAGGAAGGGGAAAAAATGGAATTGTTGTTGAAAGAAGGAATACATATTCAGGTAATTACAAATAACAACACATCTGGTTGTCTTAATTGTTTGGGGATGTCTCAATTACCTCTGAATGTTTTCATACGGACTTGGAGACAGTAAAAGGAAACTTTCTCATAACAGATTGGATTAAGGGATGAGAAGCAACACCATAGCTCTAAAGCACTCAAGCTGCTTAAAGCCACAGAAGGCATGCCAAACAAGAGCTGTTGAACTTTCACCAGTCTCTAAAAAAAATAGCAGAAACAACAAAAGAAGATGGGAGATGACCTGTAGAGGGCGTTCTCTGCCTACAGAATTGCCTTCTATGGGAAGAAGGGAAATGGCAAAGTAAGGGACTCCAGTGCCTCTCCAATGACAAAATTTGTCAAAGCAGCATCACTCCACTCCGACCCAATTCTACTTAGGAGGAGGCTGCAATAAGCTCAATGGGATTGGATCAATTTCTTTCTGGATTCCAACAGATTTCACCTATACCTCCTAAATTTGTATGCAGATTGGAATATGGTTATCTTTTAAATTTCACACTTCTATAGTGTCTTTCAAAAGATACATTTGAAATATAAGTTGTAAATGCTTATTCAAATGTTTACGTTTAAATGTGAAGTCTTGCATAGGTTACAAAAATGCAGGAGGGCTATTGAACATTTATGGCTGGAGGGATTGGGCTCCCTTCCAATCTTATGTTCAGATAAATGGGAATAATTGAGGTCAGCAATATGGCACATGAAGATTGTGCTAAGAACATGCCTACATGCCTCATATAATTCATTGTTTCATTGTGCAGGAACTCACAAAAGAACATCCAACGCTTGTAGCAGACTTAACAAGACTTTAGCACTGTATGAGATTTGGGATCTTGTAGAGTTTGGAATGCTACCTTAGAAAGATTTGCCAGTATCAGATGCACATGAAACTGCAGTTTCAATCAAATAAACATTGTTTGAAATACAATTCATAATTTATTTCCATATCTTCATTTTTTAAAAATGCATATTTTTACTCTAACAATATGTTTATTTGAACACCAGTTTGCATGGTGCAAACATTTTTCTATGGGTGAAATAGATAAAACTTTTAGAAGTAGAGCTCCTGCTTCAAAGACCCAAACAGAATCTTTAAAAAAAATTGAAAAAGTTTTTCATCATAATTGAAAACATTACAAATGCTGAATTGAAGAAGAAAATAAAAGAAATAGAAAAAAGAATGAAAGATTTTAAAGAAGTAGCTGCTGATGTTTATGCCAGTGGTTATAGACACATTTATATTTTACTTTCTGTCTCTCTAAAGTTACATCATACTTTTATTTATTTCCATAAGCTATCTTTTATAATCTTCAAATACCTAAGTCACAAGTTCATATTTCTCTTTTTCAGCAGAAAATCCACAAGGAATTTCCAGTCACTGATAATTATAGTTGTTGATCTTTCTCTAATCAAATAAGTTAATCCTGCCATCTCTGCTAGTTTTGTCATCTTCATCAACCATTTCTCCATTCAAGAAGCCACAAGAAGCTTGAATCACCAACTGATTATGTCTGCTGTCATGCAGTATCTAGTCTACCGGAAGAGATGGAAGGCTACCCAGAACGTATTTGTTGAGCACTAAGAGAGAGAAAAAGGAGCAGAACTAGGGATCCACCAACCTAATACAGGGTATTTTTCTTTTTCTTTTTTTTTCTTTTTGACAAAGAAAGGTCAAGGCCAGCTTCTAGCCATACTTTGAGAAATGCAATGACTACTGTATACTGCCTTTCCCTAAACCCATAGAGTCATATCAATCAAGCTGATGGGTAGGCCTCAACTTATGACCATAGTGGAGCATGCACATTATGGCTGTAAGTCATGATGGTCTTAAAATGGATCAGTTACATGCCAACTTGATTTTATGACCATTTTTATGGTGGTCGTTAATTGAATCACTGCAGTTGTTAAGTGACTGCCATGGGTCTTAAGCAAACACATTGTACCCTATGGGATATTTTTGCCAGAAACCAGAAATAAACACCAGTTTTTGACAAAAATTTTATAAATCATGGTTACATGACCTTGGGACACTCCAAATGGCCATAAATGCAGGCCAGTTGTTGAACACTGAAATGCAGTCATGAGATTGCAGGTGGAGGGAATGGCCACCGGAACTTCAGAAGTGAGTTTAAGTACCTTTTGAGAGGTTCACTGTAAATTAGAATGATTGCTAAGTGATTCTAAGTTGAAGACTGCCCATATTTCCTGTTTAATCCAATTATATAGCAGCACTTAATCAACTTTGATCAGAACTGTTTAAGTCATAGAAGGCAGACCACCAGGAAATCAAAACATTGTAAACCAGGCTGGTAAATTTTAAGACAATGCTGAAGAAGGCAAAATCATTTGCACCTTGTTGCAAGAAATGACATGGATGCATCCATGAGGTATCCAGGAAACAAGTTCTACTTAAAGAAGGTTTTACCTTGTACCTCACTCACTGGCTGGCCCTTTCACACAGCGTTTATCATCTGGAGGTGTGTGAGCTGATTCTGGGGTCCCCACCAAGCCCAGGTAGCCCTGGAGCTCCAGCTGACTCTTCCCCTGAAGACTGTATGCGGCTGCCGGCCACCCCTTAGGCCCCCGGAAGCCACCATCAGCTGGAGCCATGCATGCCAATCTCGGAGCCTCAGCATACTCCCAGCAACACTGCAGCTCCAGCTGACTCTCCCCCAGGCCTCTCTAGCACTGCCTCTTCAACTCCCCACCACCACCACCACATACTCAATCACCTCCTCCTACTGCTTGCGGGCCAGATCTAAACACATCAGGGGCCTGATCTGGCCTGTGGGCCTTGAGTTTAACATGTCTGCTCTAGACAAACCACAAATCTACCTTCTGCTACCTTAAACAATTTGTACTGCCCCATAAAGAAGATGAATTTTCCCCTGGACCTGTAGAAATCAAGGGAAAAGAACCATCAGTGTGATATATCTTAACATCTTATGCAAACACATGCAAAGCTCCAGTATTGGCTTTCCATTAAATGATAGGCCTATAATATGCAGAAATATATGTCCAGTGGCAAATTTTATCTAGGTTGGGGACAAACAACAATTTCAGTCAATTATCAGATTTAACATTCCAGGCAGATCTCTTTGAAAGTCAGCTGGGCTTCCTCAGATGTAAAGGGGAAGGAAGAACAGATGACACAATTTATTAAATAATACAGTTAATGATTTAATCCATAAATAAAGACTCTTCATTAAAAAGAAATCTGTTTTCCCCCAAAATTGCAAGACATTAAACACATTTTTCCCAAAACTAAACTGTCTTAGGCAGCATTTGCAATATGGGGTGCGAACACATTCAAGTAGAGCTTTATTTAGAACATAATACATTTAGGCACAAAATGTTTCTCTCCCACGGCTAATCTGTGAGGTCCAGAATACTTTAACTCTTTCTGCTTCCCATCCTGAAAAGGACCCTCTGCCTTCCATTTATAGGAAATGGTGCTTCCACAAATTACAGATCAGAGGGAGTCAAGCTATTCTCCAAAGCACCTGAGGGCAGGACAAGAAACAATGGATGGAAACTAATCAACGAGAGAAGTAACCTAGAACTAAGAAGAAATTTCCTGACAGTGAGAACAATTAACCAATGGAACAACTTGCTTCTAGTTGTGAATGCTCCAACACTGAAAACTTTTAAGAAGAGACTGGACAACCATTTGTCTGAAATGGTATAGGGTTTCCTGTCTGAGCAGGGGGTTGGACTAGATGACCTCCTAGGTCCCTTACAACTTTGTTATTCTATTAGATTTCCTTGAGTTTTGTCGTCAATTCAAAATGTGGGAAGGGTTGTCACAGAAATTTAAAGAAAAGTTCATACAAAGCACTAAGACAAAGAGTTGGTTAATTATTGGTAATTAGTATATGCTACCACTATGACACTGTTAGAAATGGTGCTTTATTTAGGCTGATGCTTTCATTTGCACCCTAAGCTAACACCTTTGGGATTTAGGGAAATCAGATTTTTCACTCTCCAATAAAATAATGTGGTAACTGCTCCATATGTTAGCCAGAATGTTGAGATTACCATGTCAAAGATATACTGCCTAATAAATTTTGAGGGCAGGAGGACATCTTTGCATATTGTTATATTTAATAATTTTCTCTTTGTGTCATGGGAATATTGCACTATGCTTGATGCATTCCTAATACATGCATTTTATATTTTGTAGGGCTCCATGTAGCTCCTGGTTGTTCCATACCACTTTACCAATGTTGATTGTAAGCAATCTGGACTTTGTAGTTCTGACCAATACCTGCTTGAAATGAATTAGAAGGCAGTGCAGTTGCTGAAACAATAATTTAAGGATTGGCCAGTTTCTCTTAGAAACCTCAGCTGCATTTTGAATGTACTAAAGTTTCAGAAATAGATTTTGCAGGACTCCAGTCAGATTACATCAAGCAAGGCATTTTAGTAGTGATTGTGCTTCGCTGAATCTTTCATTGACGGCACACTCATTGGCAAATCTGAGCATATGTAGGAGTCAGCAATCATATGGCAGCTGAGAAATACTCTTTGGAAAAAAAATCTTATGAGTTAACCAAGGATGGTGGTGTGTATAACGGTAAGATGGTGTTATCAGTGAAGTGGTAATTGCTCAGTTTGTGTTCTGAAGGCTGTCTTGATGAGTTAGGTTTGCATACTATTTCAATGTTTCCAAGTGAAAAATTGCAGGGAAACATGTTTCTCTATCTCATCTATAACTGCAGGTTGTCCATTCCTAGTGGAACAACAAAAGTATTTTCCGAGTCTAACTTGGCCAGAGCAGTTGAAAACAGGCTCAGCTGAGATGATGAAGTAGTGATCATATGTACAGAAACTGGCATCCATTGAAAATATATGAAAAATGAAGTTGGGAAAATGAGCTTGCATAGTCATGACAATTATCCACAAAAAAAGATATCCAACTTTGCAAGAGTACAACTGCTACTCTGCAAGAATGCATATTTACATGTTTCACTAGATGCTCATATGGAATGACATTCTCTTTTATTAGTACAGGTTACTTCACAAGGTAGGAAATACAAAATATGTTTTTACTTTTACTTTCTCCCGCTAATAGTGCTGAGTATCTTTTGCATTCTTAACATACAGTAAAATGCTCTAGAAATCTATGAAAAGTCTATATCACTGCAAAATGTTATTAATCATTATTTCTTTTTTTATTGAAAAGTTTTAACATACAATTTTTCTTTAAGAATCCCCCCTCCCCCTCCCTCCTCCCTCCCCCCCTACCTCTCCCCCCTCCCCCCTCCCCCCCGACTTCCCAGAGCTAAATACAAGGTATATATAAAAAAACAATCATAAACAACCATATACTAACAACCATAAACTCTAAAATCCATCACTCTCTAGCTTATATAAGATAAGACAAACCTTAATAATATTAAATATATATAAAGAAACTAAAGTAGAAAAAGAAAAAAAGAAAGAAGACTTATTCAAATGCTACATGAAACTTCTTAATCCTATACTTGTTCTGGATAAACTCAATCCACTTTCTCCATTCCATAATATAACGTTCTTGCGAGTGATCTTTCAAATAGGCCGAAATCTTCGCCATCTCTGCCAGGTCGGAGAACTTTAAAGTCCACTCTTCTATGGTCGGCAGTTCCTCTTTCTTCCAATACTGACCTATCAAAAGTCTTGCTGCCGTAATTAAATTTAACATCAACTTAGTGTCCACAACCGTAGCATCCGTAATTATTCCCAACAAAAAGAGTTGCGGACAAAACTTTATCCTTTGCTTAAAAATCTTCTGCATATTCCACCAAATTTTTATCCAAAAAACCTTGATTTTTTTACAAGTCCACCATACATGAAAATATGTTGCATCTTCATCTCCACATCTCCAGCATTTTGGCTGATAGTTCGGATACATACTTGCAAGCTTTTTAGGATCTAAATGCCATCTATAAAACATTTTATATAAGTTCTCTTTTAAGTTTTGAGCTTGTGTAAATTTTACGTTCCTCACCCAAATCTTTTCCCACGTGTCCATTGTGATAACTTCCTGGATGTTTTGGGCCCATTTTATCATACAATCCTTAACGAGTTCTGTTTCTGAATCAATCTCTATCAATGCAAGATATATCTGTTTAATATGTGCTGGTCCCTGATTTCTAATTTGCTTCATCAGATTTTCATCAGTCATTGTAAAACCATTTTTCTGATCTTCTTTCCACCTGGCCCGTAGCTGAGTATATTGAAACCAATTTTGAACAATCTTCTCGTCTCGCAAGAAACTATATGGCTTCAAACACCAAACATTTCTTTCCAAGCTTAAAATCTCCTTATACGTAGTCACATCATGTTTGAAACCAGCATGTATATTTTCTATTGCGTGTTTTGGAATTGCCCACAATGGTATCTTACAATCTAACTTATGTCTGTACTTTTTCCAAACTCTCAGCAAAGCCTGTCTTAAAATATGCACTCTAAACACATTATCTACCTTCTTATCATACAACAAATATGCATGCCAGCCAAACAGCAAGTCGTGGCCCTCAAGATTTAATAATCTCTCTTGTGTCAAATTAATCCAATCACTTATACCTGCTAACGCAGCAGCTTCATAATATAATTTAAAGTTAGGCATTTTAAGACCACCTCTTTCACGAGTATCCTGCATAATCTTAAGTTTAACTCGTGGCCTTTTCCCTGCCCAAACAAATTTATTGATACCTCTCTGCCATTCCTCCAAATTGGAATCTTTCTTAAGAACCGGTATCATTTGAAATAAAAATAAAAATTTAGGCAGGACATTCATTTTTACTGCTGCTATTCGCCCCAACAAAGACAATTGCAGTTTTTCCCAACTCTCCATTTCTTTTTGGATTTTTCCCCATAATTTTTCATAGTTATTTTTATATAATTTTGTATTAGAGGGTGACAAAAACACCCCCAAATATTTAACCCTTTTGACAATCTCAAATCCAGTTAACCCTTCTAAAAGGGCCTTTTGCGATGCTGTCATGTTTTTAGCCAAAATTTTAGTTTTCTGTACATTAACTTTAAATCCAGAAACCTTCCCATATTGCAATATTATCTCCATCAGGTCCACAACAGAGTTCTCCGGCTGGGTCACTGTAACAACCAGATCGTTTGCGAACGCTCTCAATCTATAATCCTGATCTCTAATCTGTATACCCTTAATTCTTTCCGAATTACGTATTTTTACCAATAATATCTCCAATGTTAACACAAATAACAAGGGCGATAACGGACACCCTTGCCTTGTGCCCTTCTCAATATTACATACTTCTGACAAACTATTGTTAACTATTATTCGGGCTGTTTGTTTTTGATATAATGCCCTAATTGGTTGCAAAAATTTATCCCCAAAATTCATTTTGTCTAAAACTTTCATCAAAAATTGCCAATTCAATTGATCAAAAGCTTTTTCAGCGTCTAAAAAGATTAGCGCCGCAGGGATCTGGTTGTTCCTTTCCAAAAATTCCAACACATCTACTATATGCCTCACATTATTTTTCATTTGCCTACCACTAATAAACCCAGTTTGATCCCCATGAATCACCCGTTGCAGAACCCTCATCAATCTATTAGCCAACACCTTAGCAAATATCTTATAGTCTGTATTTAATAGTGATATCGGTCTATAGTTTTTTACTTGAGTAGCATCTTGGTCTTCCTTCGGAATCAAAGAGATAAAAGCAGTTCTCCAAGATGGAGGCACCTTTCCCCCTCGCTGGATTGTCTGGAACAGTTCCTTTAACGGTTTAACCATCTCTAATTGTAAATTTTTATAGTAGGCCGCCGTCAAACCATCTGTACCTGGCGCTTTATCTACCTTCAGTTCCTTAATTACTGTAAGTATTTCTTCTTCTGTAATCAGTTGATTAATCTCCTCTTTTTGTACTTGTGTAAGCACCGGGATGCTAGCATTCTCCAAATATTCATCAATATCTTTTTCATTAATCTTCTCCTTAGCATATAATTTAGAATAAAAGTCCACAAAGGCTTTCTTAATAAAATCCTGTTGAAACACCATTTTTCCCTTGTGTTCAATTTTGTCTATGTTAGAAGCCCTCTGCTTTTTCCTTAGTCTGTAAGCTAGCCATCTACCTGGCTTATTAGCATTGCAAAAAGTATTATGCCTGGCAAACCTCAAATTGGTTGCCACTTGATCAGCCATTAATTTATCAAATTGTCCTCTTAATAGCTTAATAGCCTCCTTAATCTTCACATCCAATGGATTCAGAATCAAAGCATTCTCTTTCTCCTTAATTTCATTCTCCAATTCTTTCCTTCTAGCTTCCAAAATACGTCTATGTTTATTGTTCATATATATCAACACTCCTCTCATATAGGCCTTGCTAGCATCCCAGACCATAGAGGTATCCTTATTCATATTAAGTTCAAAAAAATCCTTCATTCGCTGTTTACACTCTTCAACATTTTTCTGGTTTCTAAACAAATTCTCATTTACGCGCCACGAGCGCCTATCTCTATTGTCCTTATTAATCTCTAACCATACTGGGCTATGGTCAGAAATAGCTCTTGCACAAATCTTCACCTTTTTAGTCCTAGAAAAAAAATCATTAGTCAACAAAATAAAATCAATCCTAGAAAAAGATTGATGTCTATCAGAAAAAAAAGTATAATCCTTTTCATGCGGGTGTATGTCACGCCAAATATCTCGCAATTCCAGATCATCCTTCATTTCAAAAAAAGACTTTGGTAATCTGGCATGACACGGAATACGCTTAAAAAAGCCAGCCTTGTCCATCTGTACGTCCACTACACCATTCCAATCCCCCATAAAAATAAACGATTTGTAATCCAACTGGGTAAGCTTTGTATGAAGTAAACTAAAAAAGTCAACCTGTTGTTGTTGTTGATTAGGGGCATACAGTCCAACTAAAAGCGTTTTTTTGCCTTCTAGCAACAAGTCTATCATTACGTATCTTCCATGCTTGTCTGCTTCAATTAAGTCCGCTGTTATGGCACTTTTAATATAAACAACGACTCCATTTTTCTTATTCATTGCAGAGGCAACAAAGTGCGTACCCAGTCTTGAGTTCAATAAAAGCTTTTGGTCCATAGCCCTAATATGCGTTTCTTGCAAACATATAACATCAGTCTTAAATTGTTTTAAATATAAAAAAACTTTCTTTCTCTTCTGAGGCGAGTTCAATCCATTAACATTCCAAGTCAAAAATTTAGTCGCCATTCTTATCGCCCCGAAGCTTTTGGAGCACCTCACCAATGGCCTTACCGTCTTTAGGCCGCGCTCCTCCCATTGCCTCGCTGTAAGTGCGCTTTGAAGATTCCAAAAACTTCTGCTGGTCTTGTTCTTTTACCTGTTTTGCTCTTTTTAAAGCAGCACGCGTCACCCTCTGCTCTCCAGCGTCAGCCAACAAAGTTATAGTTTGATCCACTCCTACACCATTCTCCTCTGTCTGTCCATCTTCAGCCTCTTGAGGTTTCCCTTCTCCAGATCCCTTTGCTGCTTCCAGAAGTGATAGTGGAGTTGCTTTTAAAACATTATTGTAGAATTCATGCGCCTGTGCCACAGTTACCAGACGGTATCTTTTACCTTCATGCATTACCACCAGCCCTACTGGAATCTCCCATCTGAACCTTATGTCACGTTGTTTAAGTTCCTGCACCAAAAATGCAAAGTCCTTTCTTCTCCTTAAGATCTTTGGAGGGATTTCCTTTAAAACCAAAACTTCTTGGTCAGCAACCACTACTTTAGTATCATAGACAGCTTGAATAACTTCATCTCTAATTTCTCTTTTTGTAAAATAAACCACCACATCTCTGGGTAGCTTCCTCTGTCTGGCAATCCATGAGTTTACACAAAAAACTTTATCCATACACACCTTTATTTCAGATGCTGGCTGACCCAATACTGCTTCCAGGGCTTCAGAAATCAGCTGCTTCAAATCTTCTTTAATATTTTCTTTTAAGCCCCTAATTCTAATAGCATACTGCATCTGGTAGAACTGAACAAGGCTTAACTCTCTGTCCGCTTTGTCTTCATTCTCCAATACCTTAACTTCTAGTACAGCATTTTTTTGAGTCAAATCTTCCACTTTTTCTTCCAGGCCTTGTACACATTCAGCCACACTTTCCACTGTAGACAAAATGTCTACCCTCATCGCTCTAAATTTCTCTTCCATCCTCTCATCTATTCTCTCCTCCATTTTCGCCAGTTTATCACTCAATGTTACTAAAATTACCTGGGCATGCTTTTCAAGGGCATCTTCTAAATCTTTTGATGTCAATGCAGCAGGAGGAAGCAAGGCTTGCAACGATGTCTGTTGCACCGGAGAAGTTCCAGCACTCCGAAGAGTTTTTGAAGGAGGTTTAGCCGCCATCTTTTACTTTCACTTGTGACACACTTTCACTTTAAGTTTAAAAAGTCCATCAAGCTCGAGAGTAAAATATAATAATCCTCTTCACCTTTTCCTCTTGTACCGCTCTGCCTGCTCCTTTTATTCCATAGTCCTTCCTTCAGGCAGGGGTGGTCGCAAACGCCTGGCTCTGCTCCAAGAAATCCGGAGCAGAGACGCTGACCAGCTGGGAGCGACCCAGGCTACGGGGGAGTTCGATCCTTCAGCCGCCCAAGCTACAAGCTCAGGCGGCCCCGGAGAACTCGACCCCTACCTGGGGCCTCACCCCCTCCTCTTCTCCTGAGGAGGGGGCTTCAAATTCACCCGAACAGCTGATCGGCGCTGTTTCGGGTGAAAATTACTCAGCTGAGCCGCGGCCAGCCCGGGAAGGCTGTCTCCGGCGCCGCGCAGCCACCGGAAGTCCCCAATCATTATTTCTCAATGGGAGGGGAGTTAGAACATTACATAGAGAAAAAAGGCAGTTTCAAAATCTGTTGGCAGTCTACAGCACTCTGGGTAAATCATGAAAGTCCAATTTCCACCTCTTTTTAGATGATTTTTATCTGAGCCAATATAGGCATTAGTCACTGGTGAGACTTAGGAACCAACATAATTCTTTTTTTTTTTTTTTTGCAAAGAATGGAGGAGTATATGAGCATTCATGCATACAAAATAGTTAAAGTATCTGGGCTGCAAAAAAAAAAAAGGAAATAGTTTTCTGTAACTCTTTGCTACCATGTAACGGCCATCTGGATTTTTACACTTTGATAAGGTAACCTTAATATACAGTGTGGCGGGGGAATGAGTATGGGATTTGAGTGGGCGTTAAAGAGAGAGAGAGAGAAAGGGAAAGAAACCTAAACTTTAACATATCTTTCATATAGTACCTCATTAGAAGATGAAGGTTCTGATGAGGAAGTAGCGTTCACATTTAGGTACTATGATGAAGCTTTATCCTTTTGATCTGCTGATGGGTTTAATAAGCATTCCAGATGGCTTACTATGCCTGAAGCAAGAATGGATAATCACACAGTTTTGCTCTCCAAATACTAATAAAATAAGGACACAGGAGGAGCAGAACGGGCTCTTACACGCCAATGCCATTCACTAGAAGAATCACTAAGGTACACTTATGTCTCAGTTCTTTAGAGGTAAAAGGAATGCAGTTTTAAATAAAACAGGCTACTAATATGTCGAGTTATCATTATTATATATGACATAAAGCAGGAATCAAGTGTGCTATGCTGAATGTAAGGATGTCATTTGCCCAATTAAAATGCATGGTTATTTCTCCTCAACAGAACATCCCAGTTTTCTGACTGGCAGGAGGGCAAGGGAGGGCCCAGTTTTGCTAAAGATGCCACTATCATTTCTCAATAACCATGCAGTATACACATTCTATGATTTCCTAACTATCTTTCTTGGGCAAACCCACCAGCGAAGTTTTAGGACATTAAGTAAACCCTAAGGCAGTGATGGCAAACCTTTTAGAGACCGAGTGTCCAAACCGCAACCCAAAACACACTTATTTATCACAAAGTGCCAGGGCCGCATCAGCATTGTGGTGCCCTCAGGGGGAGCAGGGAGGCACCACTGAGTGCCACCTCCAGCATGCAAAAGCTGGGGGAGCAAAAATGGCTAGTGAGTGTCACGCAGGCACTCGCCCTGCCCCATTTGCAGCATGTGTGTGCTCATGGCCCCGTGCATGCATGCACACATGTAAAATGCTTCCCCCTCCCTTTTCTTCCAGTCCACCAATCGACAATGGTTGGTGACCTCTGTTCCACTACCTCGACTCAAGCTTCCTAGTTGGCTGCTTCATCTCCTTTGTGCTGGGCGGGGCTCCTGCTCCGGGTGGTGGTGGTGACCTGATGGACCTGCTGCTGGCAACAGTAGTGCACGTAGCAACAGAGAGGGCTCTGAGTGCCGCCTCTGGCACGGGTGCCATAGGTTCACCACCACTGCCCTAAGGAAACATCCCCCTTTATGGATTACTGCCTTGTCGTGGCGAAGAGGCTTGTGTAATTCAGTGAAGCTATGAGCTATGTCGTGCAGGGCCACCCAAGACAGACTGGTCATAGAAGAGAGTTCTGACAAAACGTGATCCACTGGAGAAGGAAATGGCAACCCACTCCAGTATCTTTGCCATGAAAATCCAATGGACAGTACCAAAATGCAAAAAAATATGACGCTGGAAGATGAGCCCCTCAGGTTGGAAGGTGTCCAATATGCTACTGGGGAAGAGCAGAGGGCTAGTACTTGTAGCGCCAGAAAGAATGAAGCGACTGGGCCAAAGCCGAAAGGACACTCAGCTGTGGATGTCTCTGGTGGTGAAAGGAAAGTCCGATGCTGTAAAGATTTTTTCTCCATAGGAACCTGGAATGTAAGATCCATGAATCAAGGAAGCTGGACATGGTCAAACAAGAGATGACAACACTGAACATCAGATGACTATCAGATATACTACTGCAGGCAAGAATCCCTCAGAAGAAATGGAGTAGCCTTTATAGTCAATAAAAGAGTAGGAAAAGCAATACTTGGATACAATACCCAAAATGATACAATGGTCTCAGTTCGAATATGAGGCAAACCATTCAATAAAATAATAATAATAATAATAATAATAATAATAATAATAATAATAATAATAATAATAATAATAATAATAATAATAATAATAATAATCCGTTGCTTCTTGTCCTGCTTTCAGGTGCTTTGGAGAAGTCTATGCCCCAACCACCAGTGCTGAAGAGGATGAAATGGACTGGTTCTATAAAGCCCTACAGCACCTTATAGAACTAACACCAAAAAATGATGTCCTTATCATCATGGGGGATTGAAATGCTAAGGTAGGAAGCCAAAAGATAACCAGAATAACAGGCAAGTTTGGCCTTGGACTACAAAATGAAGCAGGGCACAGGCTGATAGAATTTTTTCAAGAGAATATGATGGTCATAGCAAACACTCTTTTGCAACAACCCAAGAGACGGCTCTACACATGGACATCACCAGATGGTCAACACAGAAATCAGATTGACTATTTGCTCTGCAGCCAAAGATGGAGAAGCTCTATACAGTCATAATCATAATAGTAAAGTTGGAAGGGACCTTGGAGGTCATCTAGTCCAACCCCCTGCTCAGACAGGAAAACCTATACCATTTCAGACAAATGGCTGTCCAGTTTCTTCTTTAAAACTTCAGGTGTTGGAGCATTCACAGCTTCTGGAGGCAGGTTGTTCCATTGGTTAATTGGTCTAACTGACAGGAAGTTTCTCCTTAGTTCTAGGTTGCATCTCTCCTTGATTAGTTTCCATCTGTTGCTTCTTGTCCTGCCTTCGGGCTCTTTGGAGAATTCTCTGTGGCAGCCCCTGAGATATTGGAACACTGCTATCATGTCACCCCTAGTCCTTCTCTTCATTAAAATAGATATACCCAATTCCAGCAGCCATTCCTTATATGTTTTAGCCTCCAGTCCCCCAATCATCTTTGTTGCTCTTCTCTGTACTCTTTCTAGAATCTCAACATCTTTTTTACATTGTGGTGACCAAAACTGGATGCAGTATTCAAAGTGTGGCCTTACTAAGGCATTGTAAAGTGATATTAATACTTCATGTGATCTTGATTCTATCCCTCTGTTAATGCAGCCAAGCACTGTGTTGGCTTTTTTGGCAGCTGCAGCACACTGCTGGCTCATATTTCAGTGATTGTCCACTAGGACTCTGAGATCCCTCTCACAGTTACTACTATTGAGTTTACTATAGTAAACCTGTACATTTGGTTATTCTTGCCTAAATGTAAAACCTTACCTTTTTCACCATTGAATTTCATTTTGTTAGATAGCACCCAGTGTTCAAGTCTGTCCAGATCTTCCTGTATCTTAAGCCTGTCTTCTGGAGTGTTGGCTATTCCTGCCAGCTTGGTGTCGTCTGCAAATTTGATGAGTTCCCCATCTATCCCTTCGTCCAAATCATTGATGAAGATGTTGAAGAGCACTGGGCCCAGAACAGAGCCCTGGGGCACCCCACTACACACTTCCCTCCATGTAGATGCAGTTCCATTGAGGACAATATGCTGAGTATGGCCGGTCAGCCAGCTACAAATCCATCTGGTGGTGATGCTGACTAACCCACATTTTTCTATCTTATCAAGTAGTAGGTTGTGATCTACTTTATCAAATGCCTTACTGAAGTCCAAGTAAATTATATCCACAGAATTCTCTGGTCCACTAATTTTGTCACTTGGTCAAAGAATGCAATAAGATTTGTCTGGTATGATCTGTTTTTGAAAAACCCATGTTGGCTTTTACTAATAATTTTGTTTGCTTCTAGATGCTCGCTGATTCATTGTTTGATTATCTTTTCCAGAATCTTCCCAGGTATTGAGTTCAGACTGATAGTCAGTAAAAACAAGACCAGGAGCTGACTGTGGCTCAGACCATGAGCTTCTCGTTGCAAAATTTAGGCTTAAACTGAAGAAAGTAGGGAAAAGCACTAGGCCACTCAGGTATGAACTAAATTATATTCCTGACAAATATACAGTAGAGGTGACAAATAGATTTAAGGAATTAGATCTGATAAAGTGCCTGAGGAACTATGGACAGAGGTTTGCAACATTGTACAAGAAGTAGCAACTAATACCATCCCAAAGAAAAAGAAATGCAAGAAAGAAAAATGGCTGTCTGAGGAAGCTTTGCAAATAGCTGAGGAAAGGAGGGAAGCGAAAGGCAAGGGAGAAAAAGAAAGATACATCCAATTGAATGCAGAGTTCCAGAGAATAGCTAGAAGAGATAAGAATGCCTTCTTAAATGAACAGTGCAAAGAAATAGAAGAAAACAATAGAATAGGGAGGACGAGAGATCTCTTCAAGAAAATTGGAGAGATGAAGGGAACGTTTCATGCAAAAATGGGCATGATAAAGGACCAAAATGGCAGGGACCTAACAGAGGCAGAAGAGATTAAGAAGAGGTGGCAAAATTACACAGAAAATCTATACAAGAATGAGTTTAATGTCCCTGATAACCACGATAAGGTGGTCACTGACCTTGAGCCAGACATCCTAGAATATGAAGTGAAATGGGCCTTAGGAAAGCTGAACAACAAAGCTAGTAGAAGTGACAGTATTCCAGGTGAGTTATTCAAAATCTTAAAAAATGATGCAGTAAAAGTGCTACACTCAATTTGCCAGCAAATTGGGAAAACTCAACAGTGGCCACAGGATTGGAGAAGATCAGTTTACATTCCAATTCCAAAGAAAGGTAATGCCAAAGAATGTTCAAACTATCGCACCATTGCACTCATTTCACATGCTAGTAAAGTTATGCTTAAAATCCTACAAGCTAGACTCTAGCAGTATGTGGATTGAGAACTACCAGAAGTACAGGCAGGATTTCGAAGAGGCAGAGGAACTAGAGATCAAATTACCAACATACGCTGGATCATGGAGAAAGCTAGGGAGTTCCAGAAAAACATCTACTTCTGCTTCATTGACTCTGCTAAAGCATTGGATTGTGTGGATCACAACAAACTTTGGCAAGTTCTTAGAGAGATGGGAGTACCAGACCATCTTATTTGTCTCTTGAGAAACCCATATGCGGGTAAAGAAGCAACAGTGAGAACTGGACACAGAACCACTGACTGGTTCAAAATTGGGAAAGGAGTCTGGCAAGGCTGTATACAGGTGAAATCTCTGAGCTATGGAGACATGCAAAGATGTAGCCTTCTTTATAGTTACACCAATTGTATGCAACAGAGTAGGTTTCCATAAGAGCAGTGATCCAAGAGAACCTTGAAATAGAACTTTTGTTTCCATCCAAGCAGTAGAATAGCAGAGAAGCAAAGAGGCAACAAAATACTGAGGTGGTAAATTAAGCAATATTAAGCATGGATTGAACATAGAGTTACATTAGGTACTAAGACTTTAATCTTCCCCTATTCTGTTACTGAGTTGGGAGGAGCCTTAAAAGCTATAGTTACATCATCTGTAGCCTCCAGGAGGTCAGGGAGGACCTTAAAGTCCTTTTCCTGAAAATTATTTTGCACAGTAGCAATACCTCACTGCTCATTTCCTCCAGTTTTATTGCTTCTTTCATCCTTCTCTCTATATAAGGAATGTGTGTCAATATTTTGAATGGTTGTTGCACAGGTTTTTTCCTAGTGCCAATGCCCAGCCCTTTGAAGGAGGTAAATGCCTTGACAATACCAGTTTGTAGGAGAAATGCTGCTGTCAGAGCCTGAGTCTCTTACTCATGAACTGGACATTATCATAATCGTTATCATCAATCTCATCACTACCACCATGGAAAACAAATTAACAATCTATTAACAATCACCCATTAAAAGTAATAAAATGGAAAGTAAAATTTTCTTTTAGTTTGGCAGCCTGGTTTTCTAGGCTCCAATTCATCACTCTTCCTTACCTTTTTTTTTGAGTGGGGGTGTCTTCCAATCACTATTAACTCCTGTTAATAGTTTTCTTGGCAACATTTTGAAAGTGGTTTACCAATGCTGTCTTCCTAGGATTGAGAGAGTGTGTCTGGCTCAAGATTGCTCTGTTCATTTTGTGCCTGTGGCAGGTCTAGAACTCACGATCCCCAGCTTGAAGAGATCACTTCCAACACTATGATTCTGTGCCTCAATAAGATGGAATCTGGAAAAAAAATCATGGTTTTGGTGAACTGGTTTTCAATCCAGGCCAATTGCTAATTTGGGTCAGAACAAAGTTGAGTTACTCAAGGAGGAAAGGTAAGGTAAGAGCGAGACATCAAACTGGATCCCACTCTTGCTGTACTTGTAGTCCCTGAGAAATTCAGTTTTGTTTCTACCAAAATGTAGCAATTGGCCTCTATTGAACAACAGCTCACCAAAACCATGATCTTCCTTCCAGATTCCACCTTATTATACAGGTACAGTGATGGAAGTGATATTGGAGCATGGGAATCCTCATGCTATCCTAGACAATGGTTATCCAATCTTTTCTTGAAAACCTCCAATGATGAAGCACTCACAGCTTCAGGTAGCAGGCTTTTTCCAATGCTTAATAGCTCTCAAAGGTAGGAAATGCTTCCATATTTTAAGTTTGGCTCTCCCTCTGTAAAGCTATTGGAAGATTGCTATCATGTCTCCCCTTAATCTTCACTTCTCTAAGTTAAACACACCAAGTTTGTTTTAAATTTTCAATCCATAGAATTTCCAAGCCCCTTACCAACCTTGCTGGGCCTCTTTGCATCTTTCCAGAGCAACTTAGAAAAAGTATTCAGAATATCACATACCAAGCATGAGCTAGTATGTGCTTGCAGCCATCCCCCCAGATAATTATGTTTTTCATAATCCTAAACTTACAGCATATACACAAAAGTCTTACTGTATCAAAGTACCTATGACTGATGAACTGCTTTTGACTCAGGGGGGAAACAGTGGAAAGATCTTGTACCAGAAACAATGTTTTCATTTAGGAAATACAGCGTGGAATACCATTTGATTTTGAACCTCAAGTTTAAAGTAATCAATTAAAGTGTATTTTCTTTCCCCCCCCCAATGAACTGCATTTTTAATCCAAGAACCAAGTAGTACAGGTTCCCTTCTTTCCTCTTTTTCTATCCCCAATTCTTATTTGACCTTTGGTGAACAGAATCCATTTTATTTATGTTTCTGAGTCAGGTGAACTTGAGAAAGAAGAGGACAAAAAGAGGCCCTACCTGGATTCAGAACATTCCATTAAATGAATAGTTTCCATGTATCTGTGTTTGTGTGTGTGTGTGTGTGTGTTGTTTTTTGTTGCTTTTTTATTTAAAGTCAAGTTGTCAAAGTTACTGTGACAGCTCAAAACTGTTAGGCATGATGTGTCAAGAAAATGTACTGAGAGAGAAAGAACATGGAGTGACTGTCAAAAACCCCAGGAGAAATTCCAAGCTCTGTATCCGTGCAAATATGGTCTTAAAACTATTATGATTATTGTTCTAATTGTGCAGATACAGACCCCTACAGATCGCTAAGAGTTAATGGCATGCCGTATAATGAATTCAATAACGACAAGTTTAAAAAGGTCTAATTAGTGAATAACCGCTTTATTATGAAAAGAAACGGTAATGAATTTAATAGCTCAAAATCATTAACAATATTTAGTTTGCTGGTACTTGTACTGCATTCTCTTCATTAATATGAACATTTAATATGTTTTAAAATGGATTTGTAATACTTTCTGGGTCACAGGGTCACACTGACAGAACAAGTGTAATTATTTCACTAATTGTTATCTCTGGATGTTTGTGCTCTAAACTGCAGCCTATTTAGGTGGCAAGTTTGAAAAAAAATGCTACAAAAATGAAATAAAAGTAATTACGGGAAGGGAAGTTAGAGGACAGAATTATGCAAGCAAAGTTGGGAGTAAGCAAAAGACATTTAGGACTGGGGATGGGTTTTCCCCCTAACCAACTGAAAACCTGTCATAGACCCACAGCTGTAGGCTTCCCTGACACAATTCCCTGTAGATGTGTGGGAACTGTGTGGCTTTTGGGAAGGCTGCTGTACAAAAATGTGATTTGTTTCTTGCCTCCTTGAGGTCTCACTGACAGGAGTTCTGGAAGTTGAAGTCCACACATCTTCAAGTTAAAAAGCACCTAAGGATTAAACTGATAGAACTATGAATTAGCTTCAGTTCTTGGTTCAGAAAACATACCAAAACAGAGAGTCTCAGAGTGTTAGTCATTTTTGGGATTAAATGGTCTTGCCTTGTAATGCTAGCAGACTATTTTGTAATGTTCATTGGTCCTAATAAAGGTATCATCTCTTAATGTCTTGCATCATTATGATTATGATTATAATAAACAATTTCCAAACAAACCTCTTCAATTCTGTTTCTTTATTTTGGTGTGAGGTGGAGAAATGTTGTCTTCTAATGATTCTTGACATAACAACTCTTGCAATACTGAACTTTCACTGGATAAAAAATGGCTGATTTCCCCCCCCAGTTTCTTGCAATACACAAATGAATAGATAAACAATTTCCAAGACTAGAAATGGATTGGATGTTTGCTTTCAGAGAAATCCTTTCCAATACAAGTATATAGAATAAAAATGTGTAAATGTTTACACAGTAAATATCTTCTTTTACTGAAAGCTACCAAAACCAGATTCAAAAAATAGAGCTATTGTTGTGATCAAAATTTTACACTAAATCTGCAGTAAAATTGAGAAGTCTCACTTTGTCTAAGTGCACATAAGATACAACCTTTCTGAAATTGGTAAAGTTTATTCCCAATGAAGGGCCATATCAATGCCAGATTCAGCTAGTTCTCCCCCAGAATAATATTTTTAAAAAGTTAAAGAAACTTTCCTATTTGCAAAAATCAAAGTTTAAAAGAGACAAACATCATTCTTCTGCCTCTTTTTGCCTGAAATCAGGAAGGCTCTGATTTTCTAATATCTGCTATTTTATTGCATTTTATGATATGCTATATGTTATGACCAGTAGCTGCAATAATAAACTTAATTGTTATATAATATCAGCAAAATTTAAAAATGTAAGAATGTGTAGGATTTCCTGGCTTCCAGTCATGGCTAATAAGAATCAACAGAATTCTGAATCTTGCTTTGGCTTCATCCCTGAATGGAGATGGACTGCTTCTGAATAAGTCAGAGAGAAATCAAGCTAATTTCATCATGAAACTGGTGATGACTTAATTTAGTAAATACAGTTATTAATTTCCTCCTGTATTTCTTTGCTGCCAGCTAGAGATGGTCTGGATTCTTGCAGTCCAGATCTGGTAGTCCTAGGTAAACATTTTACATTAATCATTGGAGCAGCACTTAATCCCAGAGCTGTTAGAGGCTTACTTCCAAGCAATTAATCAATCCATCTGTCACTCACAAAACCCATTAAAGAATTAACAGACGCTTCCCAACTAGCCTACCTGTTGGCTATACCTCTGCATTGGCCATGATAGCTTATACAACTATGCTTTCTTGTTTAAGATTTCCCACTACAATCCCAAAGTATAATAAGCAATCATACAACTATCACTCTGAGACATGGTCTCTAATTGTAAACTGAGTGCATATTACTAAGTCACTGAACATTGCTCCAGAATTCATCTCAAAAACTAAGCAAGTCTTCTTTCTGTATTTTGGAAGACTTGATCTGTGAAGGCCTCTTAATAGTCAAAGGGCAGAAGTGACAATAATACTATAAAAGAATGGAAGGAATCAGGACACATAACAGATTACATTCCAGAGTACTCTCCAATATCACATAAAACTACAAGTCTTGATCAGATCATAAGCTTTGAAAGGTTGGATAGTTGCCAAAGAGGAGAAAACAAATAACTGACAAAGAAAATAAAGACCATGAATTTACAGAAAAAAATTACACATGCTAATTTATAGAAATTATCTGGCATACGGAAATTTTCAGTCAGTCTTTGCCTTCTTTTAGAAATAATGGCTATAATTTAAACAGAAAGACAATCCATATCACCAGAATGGAGAAGATCATTGCCAAAAATTCACTCCATCTCCTGTTGATGGGTACTTTCAAGACCTGCCTGCTTTCTTTTTTTTATGGGTCTTTAAAACTGGAGTGGACTAGGTAGTCTTTCAGAAAGAGAAATAAGAAAGGACCATGAACTGCATAACATTGCTTCTCAATGGATGGGCACCCAATTCTATTGCTTGCAAATACCAGCCATTTACACATGAAAGCTCTGGAAATTCTTAAAATAGGAGAAGCCATTTTGACCCTAATACTGGGTTCAAATGTTTACTGAAGAATCTAAGTGGGAACATCATTCTTGATCTAAACAATATGAAAACTGCTGGATTTTCAGTTCTATTGCAAAGGGAGCTAGAAGCAAAAGTTACACAGAATAATCTCAGATGCCATTTCTTCTTTACCCTTTATAATTTGAACACTAATACAAACCCACAAGGCATCAAAGGGTCGCAGCTTCTTGATGAAAACAGTGTAACCTGAAGTGAGTGACATCACCGAGTTAAATAAATTGGACAGGGCAGTGACTCAAGGCAACTTTGCTTTCCCTGTGACCATGTGGGAGACTCACAACATTTTGTTAAAACGACTGAGGTTCTCCTGTTTTCCAGGTCAATGAATGTTGGGAGCCTCACCAACATGACACTGCAGACCATGGAGGAGGGAGCAGAATCAATAGTAGATGCACTAAGGGGCACTTTATGGCAAAGACAAAGGAAAAAGTACAGTTTGCTCAAAAGCAGAATTCAGGATGCAATAGAGCAGGAAAATGAAGGTGGGGGTGGGGAGAAGGAATGACTCTCTGAGACGCTATCTTAAATGTACCCAATCTGCATCATGGACTAAAAATATTTTAATCATTCCAATATTTGGAATTTCATATGTGATTATATTTAATGGTTGGCATGGAGTAGAATTTCATTTGATAGATAAATTCTTTGGAGGGTCTCACTAGACGCGACAAAGAAAGATTAAAAAGGGTTTTTTAAAAAAAAAATAGTTGTAGCCAGGGAAGTATGAAATCCAGCTGAGAACACAACATTGGGGAGGAGAAAATTACCCTTTTCCATTATGCTGTTTTCCTAATACAGTAAAATGTTTCTGTGCAGATTGGTAGACATTTATTTTTCCAAATCAAATGATTAAAATTCCTTAAGACAATAATGTTTCCTCATGTTCAATCTTAAAACCCTAAAAAAGGCTATTTTACCATAATCATCCCCTTTTTTATGCAACTTTCTTAAAGATACACATATGGGGGGAAAATTAATGGGCACTAGGAGACACTATTATTTGTTTCCCGTCCAGGCCACAACAAAGTCCATGGTGTGGAACATAGCATTTTGCTCTCACTGAAATGCGTACCTGATTTTTTTTTACCACTCCACTGAAATCCAGAGAACCATGTGTGATACCTAATGCCTACCTAATCAGCCACTAGGATTCATAATAAAAACTCAGTCAAGTGGCAGACTAATTGAGACTGGGTAGGAGCTGGGGTGCAGTGTACAAGCTGCTCTCAATATATTTAAATGTAAACTGTGTAGCCAGCAGCTGGTACAGATCCCCAGGAAGCTTTGTGTGCTGCACCTTTCTGACATGTAAACACAAAGCTCTATAAAAGCAGATGAAAAGACTAAACATGGATGCATGGCATGCCAGAAATAAAGGCTCCCATACACTGTTAGAGAAAACTAGAGAGAATGTGATGATATCAGAGCTATCAGGTTAAGTTTGTTTTCTTCGTGGAGACCTCTCCTTTTAAAGTTAATTATATCCCAAAGCAGTAAATATTTCTTGGTAATGTGCATAATGCCAGGTTCTCATACACTAAAGCTTTCAACAAAGTGTGCTCTAAATTCTGCTAATATAGAAATAACTGGGTCATATTTATCCTTGTCATAGGAATAACTATATCCTCTTCTTCTCCACTCCTCACAATAAAAATATATTCTTCACTTCCAAGGATGAAAACCTTAATGATATGTTTTAGGAGCCCAGCAAACCATCTTCAATCAGTAAAGTGACTCTGATGGAAATGTAAGCAGCAAAGATAGATCCAGATTAATATTAATGTCCTGTGCATGATTGTATATGTTTTTAAATTATGATAGGAGAAAATTTATTTCAGAATTGAATTTGACAGGCATCAAGAACACAACAGATACAAATCAAATCTTCACTACTTACTAGACAAATAGATGTAAATATTAGGCATGTGCAGACCATAAGCTGTTGGCCTCATTGAGGCACTTTGCCACATAAAGATGTGTTCCACCATCTCAAGAAACAGTTGAATCTGTGCCTCCATCAGCTGACCCATCTTGCAAGCAGCAGCTTCTGCACTTGCAGCAAAGGCTCCGTTGCTGAGCAAAGCACCCACACACCAGATTAGAAGGCACATGCTGACTCCCAAGACACTTCCAAGGAGTGCTTTGTTTCAATCATCAATATAGCAAGGTGTCCCTTCCAAGAGCTGCACAGCCTTAACAGATATGAGGTTCAGAACAAAATGTTCAGAAGGATAAGGAGAAAGAGAAGGCATCAGATCATTTAACACTTTATTTAACTTACTTTTACCAAGTGATAACCTAACACATAAGATCCATAATAATCTTTGCATCTTTATTAGATTTATTATTCACAAACAAATAAAGTGATCTTCTTTTTATTTTCACAGAGCTTTTTATTTTCCCCAATCTGTATTTGGCTGCTAAAATCTTTTCAAGATCCCCATAACTTTAATTAAAAATGCACTGGGGACATCTTCTTCTCCAAACAAACTATGTACCAGTAAACTATCTTGTACCAATGGACAACCCAGAAAGCAAACTAAAATGCTGGCTGTCATGCTTTCTATATATCTTGTGCATCATTTGTCCGGTGTGTAACCTTGTACCTTGAAACTGTTCTATGCATTCTATTTTTTATGCCTATTCCAACAATACCAAGAAACTGGTTAGAAAATACACTCTCAGAGGAGTCCCAAGATTTGGCAGCTGGACCTCAATTGAAAAGCACCCACCATCAGAGGCTCCACCAGGAGAGGACTGGTTTAGCTTCACAGATTATGTAAAATGAGATGCTTCTTATGTTATACTGTATAATAAACTTCCATTATTACCCTTCCTTCCCAGCACAGAATCTCTAGTATACGATTATTTTTCATACCAATCTTCATGATGTTTGCATCTGCATTCCTGAGATGTGATGCAATGCCTACTTGTTTGCTATACATTTAAAAATTCTGTAATAAAAAGATGAGTCAGAGAAAATGTAATAAATGTATTATAAGTTCTCATGGGTCAGAGTCTAGTGAACTGGGTAATCAATTTGTTTTTAAGGTAGCATAAAACACTCAGGTGTTTCTGAAGTTTCTAATGGCTACTTAAAAAACATTTGTGGCTGAAATAGTTCTTTCCTTAAAGAAATATCTTCGGACTCATATCATGCCTGGATAATCCATGAGGGCAATGGGAATTGTTGTTGTTTTTTTTAAAAAAAATTCAAGACAGCTGGAGGAAGTAAGATTGGTAAAAGTTTAAGTGGAGATTATGGAGGAAGAATGAACAGTCATCCTCATCCTTGTGTGAAAATGAGAGACTTGCACAAACACAAGGGCATCTCTATTTTTATCAGTGAAATGTTGGAGGCTATTTTATCATTGTCTTCCTGTTTCAAAATTGTCCTTGAGCCTAGCTTGACCCCAGTGCATTAGATGATGCAGCAATTAACTGCCTGAGAGTTGGGCGTATGTGTGTGCTTATCTGTCCAAGAACTGCAAAGCTGAAATAAAACTGTTAAAACTGGGGTATGACAATCTGCCATAAAGCAGTGTTATTAAGAACTTTCAGCTCATTACTCAGAAGCCATCCCAAGTCAACTTTCTAGATATATGCTTTGGAAAGCAATATCTCATCATCTTTACAAGAATCTGAAGTCCATTCTTATGTCTTTCATCACTTGTGGGAAATATTATGCACGGCAAGGCAATCTGTTATCTCTTCTTATTTTCCTGTGTGTAAATTTATCTCTCCATCTCAGCCTTTTTATAAGCCCAGCTGATAACAGAGAAATGCACATCTCATCTTAGACCTAACCTCATTTTTCTCTTCCTCAGTCACTTCCCCTTTTTTAATCAGTGTTGATACTGAGTGACTCAGTCAGTAACATTGTCCCTTTGGTTCTTCAAGCAGTCATCTGTAGTAGGCTTTTCAACCTTTTCACCGATTCTACCACTTTTAGGACATGGCAATATTCGAGTACCACCTATCAAGGTGTCAAAAACTTAATGACCAAAAAAAGGAAAAAGGTGATAAAGTACAGGTAGTCCTCAACTTACAAAAAATTGCTTAGTAACTGTTCAAAGTTACAATGGCACTGAAGTGATTTCTGACCATTTTTCACACTTATGACTGTTGCAGCATTCCCAGGGTCATGCAATTTATATTTGGATGCTTGGATTTATATTTGATTCATATTTATGATGGTCACAGTGTCCCAGGGTCATGTGATCCCCTATTTCAACCTTTTGACAAGCAAAGTCAATGGCAGGGCTGCTGGTGGCCAAGTGGTAAGGCAGGACTTCCTTCAGACCCTCCCTCCCTTTCATTCCAATATCCTTCCCCTCCTCTCTTCCTTCCTGTTTCCCTCCCTCCCTCCTTCCCTGCCTCTCTCTTTCTCATTTCCATCTCCTTCCTTCTGAAGGAAGAATTTGAAAAATCCGCATACAGTATTTTCCCTCTTCCATATATTTATCAAACAAGCAAAAGCCTCCAGAGACAGAAAAGACAAGCTGCTAATGGAACTAGTTTAAAAAGGCACATTCCCCTTTAAGTATTAGCTACTGGCTAGAAAGGAAAGTTAAGGAGCTGGCAGTCAGCACTTAGTTAAGGCAGCCTCCCCAAATAGCTCCATTCATAAGTAAATGAATGCTACAGGCAAAATCCATTCAGGACAAAAATATTTCAAAATCTCTTGCAACAACAACAACAACAACAACAACAACAACAATAATAATAATAATAATAACAACAACAACAATAACAACAACAACAACAACAATAACAACAACAACAACAACAATAATAATGATGATGTTGGAAGGGACCCTGGAGGTCATCTAGTTCAACCCCCTGCTCAGGCAGGAAACCCTGTACCATTTCAGACAAATGGCGGTCCAGTCTTTTCTTAAAAACTTCCAGTGTTGGAGCATTCACCGCTTCTGGAGGCAGGTTGTTCCAATGGTTAATTGTTCTAATTGTCAGGAAGTTTCTCCTTAGTTCTAGGTTGCTTCTCTCCTTGACTAGTTTCCATCCATTGCTTCTTGTCCTGCTTTCAGGTGCTTTGGAGAATAGTTTGATTCCCTCTTCTTTCTAGCAGCCCCTGAGATATTGAAAGACTGCTATTGTCACCCCTCGCCCTTCTCTCCATTAAACTAAAGGTAAAGGTAAAGGTTCCCCCGCACATGCGTGCTAGTCGTTTCGGACTCTAGGGGCCGGTGCTCATCTCCGTTTCATAGCCGAAGAGCCAGTGTTTGTCCGAGGACGTCTCCGTGGTCATGTGGCCGGCATGACTAGACGCCAAAGGCGCACAGAACGCTGTTACCTTCCCACCATAGTGGTCCCTATTTTTCTACTTGCATTTTTACATGCTTTCGAACTGCTAGGTGGGCAGAAGCTGGGACGAGTAACAGGTGTACCCAATTCCAGCAGCCATTCCTTATATGTTTTAGCCTCCAGTCCCCCAATCATCTTTGTTGCTCTTCTCTGTACTCTTTCTAGAATCTCAACATCTTTTTTACATCGTGGTGACCAAAACTGGATGCAGTATTCCAAGTGTGGCCTTACCAAGGCATTGTAAAGTGGTATTAATACTTCATGTGATCTTGATTCTATCCCTCTGTTAATGCAGCCTAGCACTGTGTTGCTTTTTTGGCAGCTGCAGCACACTGCTGCATCATATTGAAGTGATTGTCCACTAGGACTCTGAGATCCCTCTCACAGTTACTACTATTGGGCAAGGTACCACCTATAATATACCTGTACATTTAGATATTGTTGCTTAAATGTAGAAGCTTACTTTTTTCACCACTGCATTTCATTTTGTTATATAGTACCCAGTGTTCAAGTCTGTCCAGATTTTCTTGTACCTTAAGCTGATCTTCTGGAGTATTGGCTATTTCTGCCAGCTTGGTGTTGTCTGCAAATTTGATGAGTTACCCATCTATCCCCTCGTCCAAATCATTGATGAAGATGTTGAAGAGCACTGGGCCCAGAACAGAGCCCTTGGGGCACCATACTACACACTTCCCTCCATGTAGATGTGGTTCCATTGAGGACCACATGCTGAGTACAGCTGGTCAGCCAGCTACGAATCCATCTGGTGGTGATGCTGTCTAACCCACATTTTTCTATCTTATCAAGTAGTAGGTTGTGATCTACTTTATCAAATGCCTTACTGAAGTCCAAGTAAATTATATCCACAGAATTCCTCTGGTCCACTAATTTTGTCACTTGGTCAAAGAATGCAATAAGATTTGTCTGGCATGATCTGTTTCTGACAAACCTATGTTGGCTTTTAGTAATGACTTTGTTTGCCTCTAGATGTTCGCTGATTTGTTGTTTTATTATATTTTTCCAGAATGTTCCCAGGTATTGAGGTCAGGCTGATAGGTCTGTAGTTTCCTGGATCTATTTTTTCCCTTTTTAATCTTAATCTTTAATCTTTAATCTTAACCAACTGATATATGATTTCCCAATCATATCCTGCTTTCTTGGCTAGTTCTGCACTGCTTTGTTCCAAGTGATTTGTATTCAGAATAGAGCACCATTCATGCTATCATGCTATAAGAAGGAAAATAAGTTTCAATCATCCTTTTGTCCAAACATATTGGAAAGTCACAGCAAAGAATATGCTTTCCATTCCACCCAATATATAACTGAGTTTCTTTACAGTGTTGCCACTTATATCTGTTTATCCATTTTGATTTTCTTACCTGTATATATTGATACCAAAGGCGAACGATCCATTTGATGACCTTTATTTTGGGCAACCAGGAATTCAAGGGAAATTGAATGATATCATGATCATACAAGTGGCTAAAGCTGAGTTTGTGTGGCTGGATTTTTTTTTATCTTAGCATGCTAATGACTTTTGTTGGTCTGCTTTTTATTTTAAGCAAACATCACAGGATACTAAAAACATTTAATCTGTAAAATAAAATGGGGTGGGGGATGGGATAGAAATCAATAGTGGTGGATTGACTTATCTAAGATTACAACTCAATAACCTTGCACATTTTTTTCTATGCTGGCTGCTCTCTCTAACAGAAATATACTTCCTCTTTGGCAGTTAAAAATGCAGAACTAATAAATAAATTTACTTAGACCTTGTTCCTCTTTCATGGCAATATGCTAAATCAGATGCCTGAGGGGGCTGCCGATCTCTATGGGTGTGGGGTGTGTGTGTGTGTCTGTGTGGTGTGTGATGTGGTATATCTGGGGATAAAAGCAAAGCAGGCAAGTCAGAATCCTTCTCTCTGATAGAGGAATCATCTCCCTGAAAACACCAATTTAAGAACATTTTCTCCTAGGCTTCCCTCCCAAATATCCAAGAGGATATCACTAAAACCCATTTGATGTCCATATCAGTTCATTTCCTTCAAGATGCTCTAAAAAAAGAAAATAATAATAATGTTTGATAGCTTTACTTTGCACTGCCCAGCTACATTAAGATAACAGTAAACCACATTCTTATGGCTGTCATAGCATTTAGCTCTGTAAGATTTATTTTGTGAGTAATTGACCAAGATATGCAAGGTGCAAAAGAGAGTGAAGGAGGGAGGACTGTTACCTGTGTGTGTCTGACTCTCACCATTTGGCTCTAACAACCTGGTGCAATTACTGGGATACCCAGACTACTTTGTATCATTGCTACAGAGAATTGCTGGACCTGCACTGGCGACCCTTGCCAATCTCAGCTACTGCCATTGGGACTGCTGAGATCTGCCATCCACCTATACAGTTTCCTTCCCTCCCCACCAACCAGCCTTCCTCTTTCCCCTTTTCTCAGCCTGTCATCCATCTTCCTAAAATGACAGCAGGCAGATGTTAGCCTTTGCAAAGATCAAATGAAATCTATGGCTTTAGGGCTGTTCACCACAGAGCAGCATGCCTTGCACCAGAAGCTGGGCACCAACAGTCACCTGCTCTGCATCAGCCGGCCTGGAATCAATTTGGCAGCCATCACCATCTTCTCTGCACAGGCAACAGGGAACCCTGAAAATAGATTCTGACAAACTTTTCATGCTTTTTGGCTCTTCAAAAGAGCAGCTTCTGGATGGGACAGAAGTTTTGCTTTAAAACCAAAACCAAAACCAGCTCAACTGAAACTCTAAAGAAGATGCCTTCTGGTTCCCTCTCTTTTAAAAAAAAATTAAACATTTTTCTCTGCATTGGATACCACAGACCTCTGGAAAAATATAAGGGTTAATTTGAGTTTAATCTTTCTGGATCTTATATGTTCAGGTCCCTGAATGGGGCTAGAAAAATGGAAGGGGAAAACAGAATTGACTCTGCACATAAATATGCTACATGAGTCTTTGTCTCGTGCAATTTTTTTCACATAGATATCTGGGCATATTTATCCCCAGTAGAAATGTTTAACTAATCTGGTAAATGTCAAACCATATGGTACATGTTGTAAGGATTTTGTCAGTCCTTTTCTCTTTTCCTTGTCCCCTTTAACTGTTTCTGAATTTCTCTTCAGTTACTCTGTCTTTTAGACCACATAAATGCCTTTTGAAAATAATTTTCTCCTGGACTTAGAGAGATGATGGGTACTGTAGTCCCATTTTTTTATTTATAAACAACATATCTGGGTTGATGCATAAACAAAATATCTAGTACTGGGCCATTAGAAGAATTTAAGAGGATTCTGTGCCACATCAAAAGCAACTCTAGTCTCTGTGATGTCACAGCATCAGCAGCGTCGGAAAACCGAGACAGGTATACAGTACTTGATTTTAAAAAGCAGTGTTTCTTTTACAACACTTTGAAGTGTGTTAGGGTGGAAAATATCTGTAGCTCGGGTGTAGGATGAGGGTGGAGAGTTTAGCGGGTGCCAGTGTTAATGTTTCTCTGTTTGTAAGGGCTCCGTGTGGTCAGTAGGTCTTGTGATGGGGAGGTCATGTCAGGTGAGGGTCTTGTGATGTGTCTTGTGATGCGTCTTGTGAGGGCTCAAGGTCGACTTTGAAGTTTTCTAGCTCTTGAACTCAAAATATCCATGGTTTCTACTTCCACTTGTTCAGTGTAGTTTGTGGCTCCAGAATCTAATCTAATCTAATCTAATCTAATCTAATCTAATCTAATCTAATCTAATCTAATCTAATCTAATCTAATCTATCCAAGATCAATATAGTATGCCTGTCCATGCCACCAGTGTGACATTCAGCGGCTAACAGAAATTAAAATAGAACATAAATAGAACATTATAAGCCTTGGTGGCCCAGTGGTTAGAATGTAGTATTGCAGGCTAACTCTGCCCACAGCTAGAAGTTCAATCCTGGCTCATGGTTGACTCTTGCTGACTGTAAACTGCTCAGAGAGCACTGTAAAGCACTATGGAGAGGTATATAAGCCTAAGTGCTATTGCTATTGCTATAAAAATAATGTTTATTTAAAAAAAATACAGTTCCCAGCTAACTAATACAAAGTGGCTCCCAAATATCCCATTCATCAAAGGTGTGGAATTAATCTCTCTCCTGACCCCCACGTCTATAAAAACAAGTACAACTACAAAGTTTTCTGAAAGGTAAGCAGAGTGGGGCCAGTCAAAACTCAGACATATATGTTCTAGAGAGCAGGTGCAGCTGTAGAATAAGCTCCCTCCCTGGTCCTACAAGATGACAATCTGTAGTAGATGGGACCTGGATTAAGCCCTTCTTTCCAACCTAATGAGATCCAGGTCTTGTTCCATGCAGCCTTTTATGGTAAAAACTAGGACCTTGAATTGCACCGAAAACCAAACTTGGAAGTTAGTGAACCTCACAAAGCAAAGGTATAACATGGAAAGGATAGATATGCCCAAAAATATCCATGCTACTCTATTCTGAACCAAATGAAGCTTCTGAATGTTCTTCCAGGGTAGCCCCATTTTACAGTATTTTACAATAGTATTTTTCAAACTTGGCATATTTAAATGACAGAAACAGAATAGCTGAGTTGGAAGGAACCTTGGAGGTTTTCTACTCCAACCCCCTGCTCAGGCAGGAAACCCTAAACCATTTCAGACAAATGGTTGTCCAATCTCTTCTTAAAAACTTCCACTGTTGGAGCACCCACAACTTCTGGAAGCAAATCATTCCACTGATTAATTGTTCTGTCAGGAAATTTCTTCATTTAATGTCTAATTTCTCCATTTAATGTTCTCTATTTAATGTTGGCTGGGGAATTCTGGGAATTGAAGTTCATCTATCTTAAAGTTATGAAGTTTGGCAAACACTTCTGTACAGCCACCTAGTTTCAGGTGCAAAAGGGGGAGCAATTCTTGTATATTTCAGTCCTGATCACACGCTTGGCTTATTATACTCCCAGGATAAAAAGCAAGATTAGTTGCCAACATAGCCTGGATTAAACAGAGCTACATTACCCTACCTTAGCATAGCAACAAACCAGCATGATAAGAGCTGGTTGCAAAACTCTGACATGTTATCATTTCAGTTTTATTGTTTGCTTTCTCTTTTATAGAGAAGCAGAAGGGGAGGCATCTTTGTTTTACAGTCAGCTCTTCTTGCAGCAACTGCTCCTTTTTGTTGTACTGAGGCACTAACCATTCATTTCCCCCTTCTTTTGTATATTTTGTATATACAGAGGGGAATGGAATATTTATTGCTCAGGCAAATATGGCAGCAATAATTTAAAGCCTCCCCTCTTCTTCTATTAGTCAGTTGGAGAGGCCATTGATGGACTTATGTTCCCTGCACATTCCCCAGATTTTGAGGTGAGCAGAAAATAAGACAGTTATAGGTTGGCACTATTAGGGTAAGGAGTGAAACAAAGAAAGAGGTTCCATTAATCACTATTTTGACACAAATGTGTAAGGAATATCCAGTACAGTCTACAAGCCAAAAGGGAGCTACTGTATACTGAACAGAAGCTGTCCAACAAAGCAAACAGAAGCAAGTTCTGCATAATCTTTTCCCCAGTTTACGGTGCCTCTGTGTAATTTGGCAAAGAAATTGTTAATGACTCTGAGAAAAAAATAAGATAGTATTAGGACTGTAGTGTCTTGAGGGACGACAGCGAGACAGCAGGCAGGTTCAAACAAACAGCGTTTATTTGGGCAGAGGTCCTGGGCGAAACAACGCCGGGAATCTCTCGTATTTATAGTAACAGGGACAACAACAATAACACTCAATAACCAATAAACAGGCAAGAATCTCCCGCCAGATTAGGGACACCCAATAAGCAGGAGACCGGCTGCGGCTGAGGCGGCTTGTTGCCGGGGCCAGCTGGCAGTTTTGACAGCTCCGGCCGAGCTGCGCATGCGCGGTTCTATGGAGTTTGACAGCTGTCAGTGTACTGCGCATGCGCGGCAGTTTGACAGCTGTCAGAGTCGGCTGGTTTGACAGCTGTCAGTGCACTGCGCATGCGCGGCAGTTTGACAGCTGTCAGAATCGGCCGCTCGCCGCGTGTGTGTGGGGGGAATGCCGCGGCAGCCTTTTGACGGCTGTCAACGGCTGCCGGGGATCCCTTATGAGTGTGAGGGGTTGTTTTGTGTCTGAATATATAACACCCCTTCCCCCCTTGCCCCTGGAAGTTTAGGTGGGGTCAGTTCCTCTAGTCCTGCTGCCGGCCCATTCATACTCCGCCAAGTACAAGGGAGCCTTCCGCATTCTGGTGGAGCAACGGAGGTTAGGGCTGGGCTGACTTGTGCAGGGCTGGTCTTCCCTTTCCCCGGTGGGGGGAATTTCGGAGTCAGTAGGTTGGGGGTCGTCGTCGGCATCAGGAACGAGCGGCAATGGGCTGGGTGGCGTTGACGGTGCTGGTGGGGAAAATAGAGTGCCCGGTTGGGCTCGGGAACTGTGGTTCTGCGGTGTGCGCTTCCTCAGTTGGTCAGCATGTCTCCGGATGAGCCTTCCGTCTCCTAGGTCGACGAGGTAGGAGACTGGGCCAGTTTGGTCGGAGATCACGCCTTGCAGCCACTTGTCGCCGACCCCAAAGTTCTTTGCCCAAATGGGCTGGCCGGGAGGGAAGACCTTTGCGGGCGGTGCAATGGTTTGTTCGGCGGCTGCCCTGTCGGGATGTAATCGGTCCAATTTTGTGACTAGGCGGCGCCCCCAACGGAGTTCTGCCGGAGACTTGCCGGTGGTGGTGCATGGTGTGGAGTGTTGGGCCAGGAGGTATTTTGCCAGTCTGCAGTGCCAGTCGCCGGAGATGATTTTTCTTAAGGCATCTTTGGTCGCCTTTACCATGGCCTCTGCGAGACCATTCGAGGAGGGGTGAAAAGGCGCAGAGGTGGCGTGCCTAATCAAGTTGGCCTTGATGAAAACCTGGAAGTCAGTGGAAGTGAATTGGGGGCCGTTGTCAGATACGATGATATCAGGCAACCCGTGGGTGGCAAACACCCTCCTCAAACCCCTAATTGTGGCTGCTGAGGTCGTGCTGGTGACCGGGATGACCTCGAGCCATTTGGAAAAACTGTCTACAATTATTAGAAAATTTTGTCCTTGGAAGGGGCCGGCGTAATCGACATGTATTTGGGACCAGGGGTTTTTTGTCACCTCCCACTTATGGACAGGGGCGTGAGGGAGCGGTGGCCTGGTCTGTTGGCACATGTTGCAGGTTGCGACAAAGTGTTCAATGTCTGCATCGAGCCCTGGCCACCACAAGTAGCTGCGGGCGAGGGATTTCATCTTGACCACCCCTGGGTGGCCTTCGTGAAGGGAGGCTAAAACTTGTTGCCTGTGTGGGGCGAGTACGATGACCCTGCTGCCCCAAAGGACGCAGCCGAGGTGGGCTGACAGTTCCAGGCGCCTTAGGAAAAAAGGCTGAAATTCTGGCCCCGGGGATGTGGATTGCCAGCCGCTTTGGACCCAGGTCAGAACCCTGCCTAGGATTTTGTCCTTGGAGGTTGCTGCAGCTATTTCTTTGGCTGAAATAGGATGGTCAGGCAATTCTTGGATGGCCATGATTTGGCCGGTGGGTGCAGGGTCTGGGTCGAGGTTGGGCAGGGGCAGTCTGCTAAGGCCATCTGCGTGGCCCATTTCCTTGCCTGGTTTATGCTCAATTTTGAAGGAGTATGCTGCTAGGAATGTTGTCCAGTGAAGCATTCTGGGGGATAGAATTTGCGGGGTCAATTTGTCCCAGGTGAAGAGCCCTAGCAGGGGTTTGTGGTCAGTGAAGATTGTAAAGTGGCGGCCGTATAAGTAATCGTGAAATTTCTTCACGCTCGCCACCAGTGCTAGGGCTTCCTTGTCAATTTGCGCGTAATTGCGCTCGGCTTTGGACAAGGTCCTGGAATAATATGCGATGGGCGACTGAGTCCCATCGCTGTGGAGGTGGCTGAGGACAGCGCCTATGCCATAGGGGGAAGCGTCGCAGGCGACACAGAGGGGCATTTTGTCTTTGTAGTGTGTGACGGTGGACTTGCTAGAAAGAAGTTGTTTTAATTTATTGAAACTATCTTCGTGGGCTTGAGTCCAGAGCCACTGGGCTCCTTTGTCTAAGAGCCTGTGGAGAGGCTCTGCTATGGAGGCTTTATGGGGGAGGAAAGCATGATAGAAATTTATTAACCCCAAAAAGGCTTGTAATTCAGCCTTATTTTGGGGGGGGTGCTGCCCTGATGGCTTTGACCTTGGAATCCGTGGGGTGGATTCCATTAGCGTCAATTTTGTACCCCAGGAATTCCGTAGAAGGAACTCCGATGGAGCACTTTTCTTTTTTTAATTTGAGGCCGGCGGTGCGAAATCTTTGAAGCACCTCTCGCAGCCTGTCAGCTAGTATGTCTTCCGATTCCCCTGCGATGAGCACGTCATCGAAATAGGGGCAAACCCCAGGGATTCCCTTAAGAGTCCGCTCCATGGTTTCCTGGAATATTCCAGGTGCTACAGCTATTCCGAACTGCAGGCGGTTCACTTTGAACGCTCCACGGTGGGTGACTATAGTTTGGGCAATGGCAGTTTGATCTGAGACTGGCAGCTGCAAGAATGCATGGGCCAGGTCCAGTTTGGCAAATATAGTGCCTGCCTGAATGGAAGAAAGCACGTCCCTGACAGCTGGGACTGGGTATGCGTGGGGGTTTAAAGCCCGATTCAGGGTGGCTTTATAGTCCGCGCAGAGGCGGACCTCCCCATTAGGCTTGACGGGGTGACTATGGGGGTTTCCCAAGTGCCCCCGTCTGTTGGTTCTATGACCCCTAGCCCGATTAGTCTGTCTAGTTCTGCGTCAATCTTGGGTTTGAGGGTGAAGGGGACTTTCCTAGCCTTAATCCTAATGGGCAGGACTTCTGGATTTAATTTTAAATCAATGGGGGGGCCATTGAATTTCCCCAGCGACCTGTCAAAAACGTCTGCGAATTGTTGGCAGACGGCCTGTAAATGGCGAGGTTGGAAGTGGTTTATGCCCAAAAATTTTATCCCTAGGGGCTCAAACCAGTCGAGACCAATGAGACTGGCTCGTTTCCCTGTTACGATTTGGGCTGTTAATTCCCCCTGGAAATGTTGATAACTAATAGAGAGCCTCGTTTCCCTTTTTAATTTGATAGGGGCGCCCTGGAAATCAGCTAAGAGAATTTTTGAGGGGGTAATAGGAAAACGGCGCCTGCATTGGCGCGCGATCCCTTGGAGGGTGTCCCAGGACAAAATGGAGACTGAGGAGCCAGAGTCCACCTCCATTTCGCAGGGGATCCCTTGGATCCGGACCTGGATTTTAATTTTAGGGCGGATAAAGCTGGTAGTCAGGGTCCCCTGGGTCGTATTAGTGGTCATGACAGATGACCGAAGGGCCTTCCCTGGCAATTTGGGGGAGGTCATATTACCTTCCTGGGCCGCCTCCAGGTCGTGAAGGGTCTTGCGGCCGGTGCTGCGGCAGGCGGAGCGAATGTGGCCAGTTTTGCCGCAGCCATGGCACTTGGCGTTTCGAAATTTGCAAGATGCCCTGGCATGATTGCCGCTGCAGCTGGCACACTTGGAGCGGTTGGTGGTCTGCCTTTGGCCTCCGGTCGGACGATCTGGCCCTTTTTCTCCCTCCCGGCGAGTTTGGAGGTTGGAGGGTCTTGGACGGATGGCGTCCACATCAGTCTTCTGCTCGGTTGTTTCTGGGTCTGTACGTCTAGGGCAGTCGTGGTGGACTGACCCCGTGAAGGGATTACCAGGTGGCAGCGAGTCTTCCTGATGGCTGTCTTCATAAGCCATGATTTCTAAAGTCAATTCGGCCAGGTCCATCGTCGGTTTAGTGACTAACTTTTTCTGGAGCTTCAGGTTCCTCAGACCGATGATGACCTGGTCCCTTATGCGGTCCTCGAGGTCCGGGAAACGGCAGCGATGGGCCGCTTGTCGGACCGTGGCTATGAATGCCTTGGCTGACTCGCCTGGTCGTTGGTACTGGCGGGCGAAGTTCAAACGCCAGTACAGCTCGGACCGTCTCGGGGCGAAATGCCGATTGAGGCGGTCGACCAGCTCGGCATAGGGCACAGAAGCCACCGGAGCAGGGTCGCAGAGTCCCACGGCGACATCATAGACCGCCGGGCCGCTGAGGCAAAGGAGCGCTGCGGCTTTGGGGCGATCCTCAACAATGTTGTTGACGAGGAGGTACCCCTCCACTTGCCCGAGATGTGATTCCCAGCCCTCGGGCTGGGAGACATCGAATTCTCGGACGTGCCCAAGGTTTGCCATGCTGTCAGGACCATGGGTCTGCTTTTGGATGGTGTGCGTGGAGGGCTCTCCCGACCAGCAAGTGACTTCAGCAGTGTCAGCTGGTGGGACGGCTTCCCTCCTTCACTTGTGGCTTCAGCTAGTGACCTTCAGCTAACAAGCAGACCCGCATCCCATCCTCGTCGCCAGGTGTAGTGTCTTGAGGGACGACAGCGAGACAGCAGGCAGGTTCAAACAAACAGCGTTTATTTGGGCAGAGGTCCCGGGCGAAACAACGCCGGGAATCTCTCGTATTTATAGTAACAGGGACAACAACAATAACACTCAATAACCAATAAACAGGCAAGAATCTCCCGCCAGATTAGGGACACCCAATAAGCAGGAGACCGGCTGCGGCTGAGGTGGCTTGTTGCCGGGGCCAGCTGGCAGTTTTGACAGCTCCGGCCGAGCTGCGCGTGCGCGGTTCTATGGAGTTTGACAGCTGTCAGTGTACTGCGCATGCGCGGCAGTTTGACAGCTGTCAGAGTCGGCCGGTTTGACAGTGTCAGTGCACTGCGCATGCGCGGCAGTTTGACAGCTGTCAGAATCGGCCGCTCGCCGCGTGTGTGTGGGGGGAATGCCGCGGCAGCCTTTTGACGGCTGTCAACGGCTGCCGGGGATCCCTTATGAGTGTGAGGGGTTGTTTTGTGTCTGAATATATAACAAGGACAAACATTTCTAAAATACTTGAACTATTAAAGTGCATGAGTAAGAAAACATATGTGAAAAAATATGCAGCTCTGTTACACATTCAGGGTAATTATCTTGAATATTCCCCATTTTACGTAAAACAAATATATGGTGAACTAGAATGTTCTTTTGTTGTGACATGCTGTGTTGTTTTTGCTGCAACAAAACTAACAAAAGATGTGTAAGACAAATCTGTAGATGTAAGGCAGAAAATGGTGTATCTTGCACTTAAGGCCATCATGATGAATTCATAACAAGGATGAGATTCAAGCTGTTAAAGTAACCTTTTCTAATGCCCTCCAATTGTGTTGAATATCAAATTCTAGAATTCCTAAAGTCATTCTGATTGGGAATAATAGTATTCAGGGTCCAACAGACCTTGAGGAATCAAGTTGGGAAAGATTCACTAAAAGGTTTAAAGCAGTGACTCTTGGCAGCTAGCAAGAGGTTCTAACTGAACTGAATGCCAAGTCTGTGCAGGAGGTGTGAAGGTTGTTAGTTCAGGGTCACCATACTAGCTGTGAGAAGTTGAAAGCAAATTGTGGCCTGACAATTGTAGATGAAAAGCCAAGTCAGTAATGGAATATATTTTTATAAATATTAACATCATCTCCTGAATTGCACTGAAAGGTATTAGAGTAAGCCCTGAATATTGCTAGTCCACCTGGCAGCCATTCATAGCATTATTCCTCCTCCACTGCCCTGTTTGGTAATGAAATCATGTGACCTTCTTCAAACAGTGACCTTTTCTGTGGGCAGGGCTATTCTCCTCAGGTGGGACACTTAAAAGAGATGGCAATGTCTGACTCAGTTTCAAGGTGTCCAGGTTGGATGAAGGGGAGTTATTTACAATAAACCATTGGGTCAGGGTTTAGGCAGATGCTTATTCATGCTTTAGTAACAAGACCTATCTGTTTTGCCTGTTTTGCCTGTGGAAATCTCTATATTTAGACATTTGTAAATAGCAAGTCAAATATTTGGCTGCCTTCCACTTCAGAGAGAAAACACAGAATGGCAATTGAGGCCTCTGAAACAGTAAATATTTCCTACAAAGTGGGGACATGGTGAGTACAGTATATGCTCATGTGCAGCACATAAATATGGCTGGGTCAGACAAAGTGTATCTTACTCGTCTTGCTCAATGGTCTTCTTTCACATCAGTTGTCATTGTCCACTAGAACAGCACAGGACTTCAGCAGCATAGATTTCCAACGCATCTTCGGGTGGTGGTGGGGAGGTGTCAGTCTGAGAAGAAATTATGGATCTTCTAGCCCTGAAGGTCATGGTTCTTCTCCTGATGCTTCACCACTACTACTTAAGGAAACATCTGAGAATTTCCCCTTCCTCTGAAGCAACACAGTGAAATTCTTCACCAGTTTCTCTCAGCCCAATTTCAAAAGGCCATTTGTGCCCAACTTCATTAAAAACAAAGGGCCTTATTAGGTAGAATGCAAAACATTCTGGGGTCTGTCATAGTTTTGTTTTCATAATCCCATTGTGTGTGGCACCCATCCAAGAATTTGTACTTCTGAGATGCCAACGGCAGCCAATGAGATCCAATCAAGCATGACCCTCCAATATTACTAAATTGTTGGGATAGGATGGATGAGGTACAATTAGGAAAGCTCCTGATTTATCTATGTTAAATATACATATACATATATTATGGACAACACCATTTCAGACTTTGCTGATGTGGGATTTACTTGGTTGAAATTTCCATTTAGAAAGGGGTGGGGAGTTTCCAAATATTTCTCTCTCTCTCTCTCTCTCTCTCTCTCTCTCTCTCTCTCTCTCTCTCTCTCTCTCTCTCTCTCTCTCTCTCTCTCTCTCACACACACACACACACACACACACACACACACACAAACAAAGACTTAGCTATGGTTATCTGTGTGTGTATGTATATATATATATACTGCATATATATACTGTATATATATATATATATATACTGTATATATATTATATATATATATAAGGGACGCGGTGGCTCAGTGGGTTAGGACGCTGAGCTTGTCGATCAGAAGGTCGGCAGTTTGGTGGGTCAAATCCCGAGTGCCGTGTAACAGAGTGAGCGCCTGTTACTCGTCCCAGCTTCTGCCAACCTAGCAGTTCGAAAGCACGTAAAAATGCAAGTAGATAAATAGGGACCACTCTGGTGGGAAGGTAACAGCCTTCCATGCGCCTTTGGCATCTAGTCATGCCGGCCACATGACCACGGAGATGTCCTCGGACAAGCGCTGGCTCTTCGGCTTTGAAACGGAGATGAGCACTGGCCCCTAGAGTCGGAAACGACTAGCACGCATGTGCGGGGGAACCTTTACCTTTACCTTTATATATATATATATATATATATATATATATATATATATATATATATATATATATATATATATATATATATATATATATATATATATATATATATTCATCAGTCAGCCATACCCTTCTGAGATTCGAACCTGTGCTGATTGCACATTAGGCAGTTGTTTTAACCTCTAGGCCACAAGCTCTTTCTCACTTTGTTAGCTGAGAAGCAAGGGAGATATGTTTTTAAATGCTTGTTAACTATTTAGATTACCTTGTTGTTGTTGTTAGTTGCGAAGTCGTGTCCGACCCATCGCGACCCTATGGACAATGTTCCTCCAGGCCTTCCTGTCCTCTACCATCTTCTGGAGTCCATCTAGGCTCACACCTATTGCTTCAGTGACTCCATCCAGCCACCTCATTCTCTGTCGTCCCCTTCTTCTATTGCCCTCAATCTTTCCCAGCATTAGGCTCTTCTCCAGTGAGTCCTTCCTTCTCATTAGGTGGCCGAAGTATTTGAGTTTTAGCTTCAGGATCTGGCCTTCTAAAGAGCAGTCAGTGTTGATCTCCTCTAGGACTGACCGGTTTGATCGCCTTGCAGTCCAAAAAACTCGCAGGAGTCTTCTCCAGCACCATAGTTCAAAGGCTTCAATTCTTTGGTGCTCAGCCTTTCTTATGGTCCAGCTTTCACTGCCATACATTGCAACTGGGAAGACCATAGCCTTGACTATACACACTTTTGTTGACAGGGTGATGTCTCTGCTTTTTAGTGTGCTGTCTAGATTTGCCATGGCTTTCCTCCCAAGGAGCAAGCATCTTTTAATTTCTTGGCTACAGTCCCCATCTGCAGTGATCTTGGAGCCCAGGAAAATAAAATCTGTCACTACCTCCATTTCTTCCCCATTTATTTGCCAGGAATTGAGAGGGCCAGATGCCATGATCTTGGTTTTCTTAATGTTTAGTTTCAACCCAACTTTTGCACTCTTCTTCTTCACCAGCAACAAGAGGCTCTTTAGTTCTTCTTCACTTTCTGCCATTAGAGTGGTATCATCTGCATATCTTAGGTTGTTGATGTTTCTTCCGGCAATCTTAATTCCAACTTTTGATTCCTCTAGCCCTGCCTTTCTCATGATGTGCTCTGCGTATAAGTTAAATAGACAGGGTGACAGTATACAGCCTTGCCGGACTCCTTTCCCAATTTTGAACTAATCAGTGGTTCCGTGTCCAGTTCTCACTGTTGCTTCTTGGCCCGCATATAGATTTCTCAAGAGACAAATAAGATGGTCTGGTATGCCCATCTCTTTAAGGACTTGCCAGAGTTTGTTATGATCCACACAATCAAAGGCTTTAGCATAGTCAATGAATCAGAAGTAGATGTTTTTCTGGAACTCTCTAGCTTTCTCCATGATCCAGCGTATGTTAGCAATTTGATCTCTAGTTCCTCTGCCTCTTCGAAATCCTGCCTGTACTTCTGGTAGTTCTCGATCCACATACTGCTGGAGTCTAGCTTGTAGAATTTTAAGCATAACTTTACTAGCATGAGAAATGAGTGCAATGGTGCGATAGTTTGAACATTCTTTGGCACTGCCTTTCTTTGGAATTGGAATGTAAACTGATCTTTTCCAATCCTGTGGCCACTGTTGAGTTTTCCAAATTTGCTGGCAAATTGAGTGTAGCACTTTTACTGCATCGTCTTTTAAGATTTTGAATAGCTAAGCTGGAATACTGTCACCTCCACTAACTTTGTTGTTGCTCAGCTTTTCTAAGGCCCACTTCACTTCACATTCTAGGATGTCTGGCTCGAGGTCAGTGACCACCTCATTGTGATTATCAGGGACGTTAAGCTCATTCTTGTATAGTTCTTCTGTGTAATTTTGCCACCTCTTCTTAATCTCTTCTGCCTCTGTTGCTAGGCCCCAAACATGGGACAAATCTTATTTCCTGTTTTGGCCTAACCGAAGGCCATCCACAGGCAGTAGTCACAACAGTGACAGCTCATAAAGCCCTAAATGGCGAGGTTCCGGGATAACTGAGGGAACACCTGCTGCCAGCATCAAGCTCCCTTCGTCCAGTGTATTCCCACAGGGAGGGTCTTCTCAGGGTGCCGCCGGTTAAAGATTGCCAGCGGGTAACACCCAGGGGTAGGGCCTTCTCAGTGGGCGCACCTGCCCTTTGGAACCAGCTGCCCGCGGAGCTTAGGACTGCCCCCGACCTCCGTTCATTCCGCCGGGACCTGAAGACCTGGCTCTTCGAGCTCTCTGGCCCAGGCTGAGAATTTTTAATTTTTAATTTTAACTGGGGTTTTTATTTTCCCTCAGGGTTTCATTTAATCTTTTTTAAATTGTTTTAACTTTTGTATTGATTTTCTTTTAAACATCCTGTAAACCGCCCTGAGTCCTTCGGGAAAAGGCGGTATATAAATCTAAATAAATAAATAAAATAAATAAATATTTCTGTAATTTTTTTAGATTTTTTAGATGTAGATTTAATCTAAAAAATTAACACAAATATGAGCTGTCACTGTTGTGACTACTGCCTGTGGATGGCCTTCGGTTAGGCCAAAACAGCAAATAAGATTTGTCCCATGTTTGGGGCCTCGCAAGGTAATCTAAATAGTTAACAAGCATTTAACACATATCTCCCTTGCTTCTCAGCTAACAAAGTGAGATAGAGCTTGCGGCCTAGAGGTTAAAACAACTGCCTAATGTGCAATCAGCCCAGGTTCGAATCTCAGAAGTGTATGGCCGACTGATGAAAACAAATAAGTTTGAAATGCATATCAGTCTCCCTTTAATTCTTTGTTAGCAATCTAAAATTTATACAAATATGAGCTGTCACTGTTGTGACTAATGCCTGTCGATGGCCTTCGGTTAGGCTGAAACAGGAAATAAAGATTTGTCCCGTGTTTGGGGACTAGCAAGGTAATCTAAATAGTTAACAAGTTCAGCAATTCTACGCGGGAAATATATATATATATGTTTTCTGAGGTTTTTGCGGGTGTTTGTATGTGGATCTTTGGTCATTCAGGTTTTCCCCCCGCATAGAATTGAAGGTGTAGGTGCAACGTTTCGACGGAATCCCATCCGTCATCCTCAGGCTGGTGGCTTCAGCTTCCTTCTTCTGGGAGAAGCATGTGGTAGTGGCTGTTTGTTCCTCTTTTTTAAACTGCCAGAGGGGGTGTGTTCTGTGGGTGGAGGTGTGCTCTGATTGGGTGGGGGATTAGGTGTGTTCTGATTGGGTGGGAGTGTTTTTAAAATCAATTTCATGTCCTGTAGCTTCAAAGTGTTGGACCAGGGATGAAGTTTGTTCATATATATATGTTTGAAATGTTTGTTAAGCATTCAGAATACACTTGCTTGGTCCCAGACACGGGACAAATCTTATTTCCTGTTTCAGCCTAGCTCAAGGCCATATACAGGCAGTAGCCACAGTAGTGGCAGCTCATATTTGTGTAATTTTTTTGGCTTACTAACAAATATATATGGAAGTTCTCAATCATCCAGGTCATATGTGTGTGTGTGTGTGTGTGTGTGTGTGTATGTATGCATGCATATATGTATGTATGTACATACACACACACACACACACACACACTAATTCACATAAATCCACACAAAAACATATATTCACATAAGCTCATATTTGTAAACTAGTCTAGCTAGTCTAGGGGAAGGTTGACAGCTTATTTTCCCATTGTGCCCTCCCCCTATGGAAAACAAGGTCAGGACCATAGACAAACTTTGTTACTGAAGCAAGTTTCAGCTGGTGTACAGGACTGAGAGAGACTGCTTTGGGGAAATATTTTAAACCCTCCACTGGGCCTCTTGACAGCACACATTCAGAGGCCATGGCTTTTCATGCAGGCAGAGAACTGCAACCGTCAATAATATCTGGACATAGTACACATGCCTACCGGGCCCTACACAACTGTCTTCTCCCCAGCTTCCCACTGTGCCTCAAAGGCTCTCTAGGGGTTAATACATGCTATTCCCAAAGTTCAGAAAAGGGACAATAAAGAAGAAACAGCAGGAATTTCTGCATGTTAATAGTCTGGCTTCTCCTGACCAGCCCAAAACAAATGCTTGGTACAGTAAATTGTCCTTGTCAGCTTAGCTCAAATGATGGTATGCTTTATTTCTACACATGCCTTGACTCTGTCCATTGAATTTATGTCCAGAAAATAAACACTTCCAGACGGCAATAAAGCATTCGCTCCTATCACATTGGCAGAAACGGAGTCCCAGTATTTGTGCCGGGAAACTTGTACAGCCTGCAATCTTGACAGCTGGTCTTCTGGTTGTTTCTTGCACCTTTTTCTCACAGTGGCATAATACAAAGCCAGACACATCATGCCATGCTACTCTCTAGAATGCAGAGACGTTTTTTTTAAAAAAAAAATATGTAGATTTCATTGGTTATCAGGTTCCATCTCCCAAAATCATGACTACAAAATGTGGGAAGATGCCAACAAGAGGACACCCTAAAGAGGTACAAAAGATGTGGTCAATCGGAAATGCTTTGGAGTCCAACACAGTATTATTATTCTGAGTCCATCCAATGGAATTGACTGGGGAGGAGGCTTGTTTGCCTATCATGATACAAACGAAAACCTGTAGGGCTTTGTAAAACTTCTAAGGAGTATTTGATCTGAATAATCATCCCATTAAAAGAATGTTGAAATTGATTCAAGGGTCAAATCAAGTAACTCCAAACTGCAAATGTTGCTGTAGCTTTCCCTTCATGTATGAACCAGCTAAGAGGTGTGATGATACAGAATGAGCATCCAAGATATGCGTCTTATCATCTTTACAAATTTTGCCTGTTTGAGTGTTTGAGGAATGCTGCTCCACTGGTTATCTCTTTCTTTTTCTGTTTGAATTTGGTTAAGCAGGTTTGCTAGAAGGAAAAGGAAGAAAAATGAAATTCAGTTTTGTTTGGTTTTTTTTTAAACTACGATTTGCCATTTCTTATCTGATCCTCTCCTTTCCCCCCAAATAATCTTTTTATCCTTAGCTTTATTAACTCTCAATCTATTTGTCTGGCCTGTAGTATTATGTCCATTGGACTTTATGATCTTCAGGTCTTTCTACCCTCTTTCTCATCCTCCTTCATTTCCCTTCTTTCTTCTCTATTCACGCAAAAAACAAATAAATCATGGAAGCTTTTTTTCCCCTGCAACTTGTCTTTTCTTTCATACTAAATGAGTGTATTTTTTGTATTGTGAGTTTAAAATATTGCTTATCCTTTGTTTATTCTATATAATATAAAGACTATTTATATAACATTGTCCTATATATATATATATATATATATATATATATATATATATATATATATATATATATATATATATATATATATATATATATATATATATATATATATATATATATATATATATATATATATATATATATTAAAAAGGCTGTGCAACTAGCCCACACAGTATTTGTTATAAACTGGGTTTGTTGCTTGATTGACAAGACGAGGCAAGTGAGTTCAGCAAGAATCTTTCTTTATGGCTTACAGGAACTGACCTGAGAAACAGGGCTGCGAATGCAGCTATTTATACCCTGGCCTCTAGGTGGTGGCCAATAGGTTTAAAGCAACCTATTGTTGCCCTAGAAGCAGCCAATGGCGGCACTGGAGACGGGTTGTCTGAGGAGCTGGGAGTCGTTAGCCAGCTTCCCTGCTTAAACAACCTTCCAGCAATTAATGTGATACCCTTTAGTAAGACAAAACCCAATACATTACACCCCTCCCCCTAGAATGTACACACATTATAATAACAAAAGGAATGATTACAGCAATTACAAGGTTTACAGAGATACAAAAGTACTATCCAAAAAAATGCATGTCTTTCCGTATTTTGCTAATACAGAGGCTCTCCTGACTAGAAGCGATTCAATGACACATACAACATTATAGCTCAGTTATTTTTGAACAAAATCCTGTAAATATGCAGGAGGCTTGCAAACTCTTGTGGAATGCCTGGGAGAGCCAGGCAGTCCCTGGTTCACCAGCTTGCCCGCTGGGTTGGGTAGACCAGGGTCCATAAGTTAAAGCGAGTCTGGCTGACTTGGAATTTTATGGCTGGCCATTCCAGGTTGGCCCACCCCAGAGTCTAATCCTTCTGTAGAGTTAGCACAGCAGCTGTAGTGTTCTGGTTGACTTTCTCCATCAGGGCCCCCATGTTGCACTCCTCGGCTTTGCCCCTCTATGACCACCTCCCTGTTGCTTTGACTACTTGGGACCTCAGAGCATGTGGATTGTTCAGCCTGGCTGCCATGGATAGGACCTGGGATGAAGTCCTCGCTTTGTGGCCATTCTGGAAAATGCTTTCTAAGCTGATTGATGTGGCGACGAATGACTTGCCTGCCTTCTAGGTCCACTTTGTATGAGAGAAGGCCTGACATTTTGGTGATTTTTCCTAGCACCCACAAGTTCCCATGCCCATAGTTCTGGGCCCACACCCTGTCACCCACTTGCAACCCCCTCGGGGGTCTTGGGCGAGAGGCCTCTGCTGCCACCCAGTCTGGGTGCAACCTGTCCAGTTTTGTGATTTGTTGCCTCCCCCAGCGCAGCTCTGCTGGGGTTTTGCCCATTGCCATGCATGGTGTGGAATGTTGGCAGAACAAAAAGTCAGCCAGTCTGTGGTGCCAGTCCCCAGTCACTATGTACTTCAGTGATACTTTCATGGTGTGCACAATTCATTCGGCTTGCCCATTACTAGATGGGTGAAATGAAGCTGATGTTGCATGCCTAATGAGGTTTGCCCTCAGGAAAGCCTGAAATTCTGCCCCAGTGAATTGGGCCCCATTATCAGACACTACGACGTCCGGTAGCCCGTGCATTGCAAAGAGTTTCCTAAGCACCTGGATGGTCCTAGCAGTAGTCATATTTGTGATTGGTATAACTTCCAGCCATTTAGAGTGGCTGTCAACCACTATAAGAAATAGCTGTCCCTGAAAGTGCCCAGTGAAGTCTATATGAATCCTCTACCAGGGTGTGTGTGTCTCCTCCCATCTATGGACCGGAGTGTGCGGCATTTCAGGCCTAGACTGCTGACACATGTAATACCCGTGTGCTTGAGCTTCAATGGTTTTATCTAATCCTGGCCACCATAAATAGCTTCGTGCCAAAGCTTTCATGTGAACAATACCTGGATGGCCTTCATGAAGCGATTGCAATACCCTATCCCTTAATGAGGTGGGAACAATGACCCACTTGCAACCCCCTCGGGGGTCTTAGGTGAGAGGCCTCTGCTGCCACCCGGTCTGGGTGCAACCTATCCAGTTTCGTGATTTGTCGCCTCCCTCAGCGCAGCTCTGCTAGGCTTTTGCCCATTGCCATGCATGGTGAGGAATGTTGGCAGAGCAAAAGGTCAACCCTTATGAGCTGAGAGCTCATGTCTCCTTGTGTAGCTCTGGAACTCAGATCCAGGGCTTTTCTCTAGCCACCCCATGCAGACCCAAGATAGCTCTCTGCTTAGAGTCTTTTCTATCGCCGTTTCTGCAGCTATGTCCCCTGCGTGGAGGGGAAACTCCGGCAAGTCCTGAATGGACAAAACACAGGCTGCTGGGGCCAGATCTGGCTCGATTTGAGGCAGTGGAAGCCTGCTCAGGCCATCTGCATGTCCCATATCCTTGCCGGGTTTGTGAATTAGTTTAAAACTGTATGCCGATAAAAAATGGACCATCTTAACATTCTAGAGGATAAGATGTGGGGTGTCTGTCTGTCTGTAGTGAATAACCCCAATAGCAGTTTATGGTCTGTGAAGACCGTGAAGTCCCTGCCATACAAGTAGTTGTAGAATTTCTTTACTCCCGCTACTATGGCCAATGCCTCCTTATCAATTTGTGCCTAATTACGCTCTGTGGAGGACAGTGTCCTGGAATAAAAAGCAATTGGGACTTGAGTCCCATGATTCTCCAAGTGACTTAGGACAGCCCCTACCCCATATGGGGATGCGTCACACGCAAGGCATACCAGCATCAATTCCTTAAGTGATCATTGAACTGTCAGGCAGTAGAGCCTTCAATTCCTGAAAGCTGCTTTCGTGAACACTAGTCCACTTCCATGCAGTATTTTTGTCCAAGAGCTGGTGTAACAGCTCTGCCATGGTAGCCTTGTTAGGAAGGAACGCAAGGTAAAAATTTAGGAGGCCTAGGAATGACTGAAGCTCTCCCTTCGTTTTGGGGCTTGGTGCCATCTGAATGGCTTTCACTTTTGACTGAGCAGGGTAGATGTCATCAGCACTGATACAGAAACCCAAGAACTCAGTTGAAGGGACTCCAATACTACATTTATTATTTTTAAGCTTGAGGCCTGCTTTACACAGCCTTTGAAGGACGGTTCTGAGCCTCCTTGCCAGCACCTCAGTAGACTCACCGGTGATGAGCTCATCATCAAAATAGGGGCAAACCCCCGGAATGCCCTTGAGCATTCGCTCCATAATGCCTTGAAAAATGCCAGGGGCTACGCTGACCCCAAATTGCAGGCATTTTACTTTAAATGCCCCCCTGTGGGTTACAATTGTCTGTGATGTGGCTGTGGCCTCGTCTACATGAAGCCGTTGGTAGGCCTGAGCCAAATCTAATTTTGCAAAAATTGTACCACCTTGCAAGGACGCCAGGATGTGGCTTACTGCTGGTACTGGGTATGCATGCTGTTTGAGTGCATGATTAATTGTGCATTTGTAATCGGCACAGATTCTGACCTCCCCATTGGCTTTTACTGGTGTGACAATTGGAGTCTCCCATTCACCCCATCTATGGGCTGAAGTACACCCTGTTCTATGAGTTTATCTAAATCAGTGTCTATCTTGTGTTTAAGAGCAAATGGCACTCTATGAGGTTTAATCCTGACTGGCACTACCGTAGGATCTAGTTTAAATGTTATTAGTGGGCCCGTGTATGTCCCCAGACCTGAGTCAAACACATCTGCAAATTCCTTGCATACTGTCACTAGACTCGCGACTTGTGTCCGGTTGATCCCAGTTACTTGGATGCCTAGTGCATCAAACCAATCAAGCCCGATCAGGCCCGTTCGCTGACCCCCTACTACGACAACATCCAGGTGCCCAGAAAACCCCTTAAATTTGATGGCCAGTGTGGCCTCACCCTTGACTGTGACTCTGGCATTCTGGAAGTCGGTCAGTATAATGTCAGATGGCCTCAGCTTGGCCCATCTCTTGCTGTGATTGCAGACGAATTTAAATGTCTCAAGTGATATAATGGATACAGCTGAGCCCGTGTCCAGCTCCATCTTGCAAGGGACCCCTTGCAGTTCCACCTGAAGTCTAAACTTTGGCTTAATAGGACGACGAGCTCCCGTGTGGCAAATGCATATATGGCTGGAGCAAAACCCTATGCTATACTGTCCCAGGGGCTTGGTACCTCTCCTAATCAGAATGTCTGACTGGTGATTCAATTGCCGGTCTCTCTGGTGACCTCTGCAGATGGACGCGATGTGGCCGGTCTTCCCACAGGCCCGGCACGTGGCTGTCCAGAATCTACAGTCTATGCATTGGTGGCAGCCACCACACCCTGAGCACCTAAGGAAGGGATCTGCCTTGTAAGTTGCCCCTTGTTGCTTGTTGCTGTGATGCTGTTGGCCATTGTGCCTTTGTAGCTTGTCAACTTCTGTGTTGTCTTCAGGGTCTTCCGTGTGTTCGGCATCCTCGTGGTGGATGGCTTCCTCGTGCTGTGCTGTTTTGGCAGACCGCATGGCTCATACGGCCTCATCAGTGGCTTCATCCACCATGATCTCTTTCAGCACGTCTGGGAACGACAGAGTCTTTTTGGTGAAGAGTTTTTGCTGTAACTCTCGATTTCGGAGACCGCAGATAAGCCAGTCTTGGAGCCTCTCCTCTATGTCAGAGAACTGGCACAGGCGTGCAGCCTGCCTCAATGCCGCGATGAATTCAGACGCTGTTTCACCTTGTTGCTGAACCCTCTGTTCGAATGCATGGCATCAAGTGATTACCGACAGCTTGGGCTGGAAATGGTCGCCGAGCCATTTCTTCAAGTCCGTGAACGTTACAGACTCCAATGGCATTGGTGCAAATAAGTTCTCTGCGATGTTGAACATGGCTGGGCCACACACACACACAGAAGCGTAGCGGCCTTCAGGCCATCCTCGGCGACTTGATTCGTGTGTAGATAGTTCTCGACCCTGGATAGATACAAAGACCATCTTTCTGGGTGAGCTATATCAAATTCTTCCAGCTTTCCGACCTTTACCATTTCTGCTGGTCTTTGCGGCTGGGGCTTGACATCTTCTTATCCTGCTTCTCCGTATGCCCAGGCTGTGCTAGGCTGACCGTGGGGGGGGATTGCTTTTCCCACCAGGTGCGTTTGGCCTCTCCTCTAGTGACTTTCAGCTCTGTTGGAGAAGCAGAATCCCACCTTCATTGGCAGTGTTATATACTGGGTTCGTTGCTCGATTGACAAGACGAGGCAAGTGAGTTCAGCAAGAATCATTCTTTATTGCCTACAGCAGACATGTCAAACACAAGGCCCGGGGGCTGAATTCAGCCCGTGAAGTGGTTTCATGTGGCCTGCGAACCCATCCTGGAAACAGTGAGGGAATGGCCCCCGCTGCCTTGGCCCTGGCCCAGGCCGGCTGGGAGTCAATGTACAATTTTGTGGTAGACATCTATGCTGAAAGGCATTCAGTCTTAGCTCCACAAGGCCATCTGGAAACGGCGAGGGACCAGCCTCTGCCATGTTGGCCCCGCCCACTGGGTGCATGCTGGGGAGGTATCACCCTTTGTGAGGAATGAAGAAATGCACCATTGCCTGGAAATGGGCAGGATAGGGGCTGGGCAGCGTTGCGCTTCTCTTCAGATTCATGCCACCCAGCTCAGCCTCTCAGCACTGTGAGGAGAGCACCCTGCTGCCTGCCAAAACTGGAGGCTGGGCAGCATTGCACAAGTAACATTGACTCTCATGCTGCTCATCACATCCCCTCCCCCAGAGCCCACCAAGCCGGATATGTGAAATAGGTGAGGGCCATGTGCCGGCCACTTCCAGGCGATGGTGCATTTTCTTCATTCCTCACGAAGGATGACACTTCACCAGCTGCGTTTCTTACCTGTTTTTCTCCCTCCCTCATCTCAAATATTTTCCCACTACTCTTAGGAAGGAAGGAAGGAAGGAAGGAAGGAAGGAAGGAAGGAAGGAAGGGAGGGAGGGAGGGAGGGAGGGAGGGGAGGGTCTGAGGGAAGTCCTGCCTTAGTCCTTCCCTGCTGCCCTTTCACCATCCCCTTGCCCCCTCTTCCTTGCCTATCCTGGGGTGTCTCCCATCCTATTGCTAAGGAACCTTAGCAATTAAAGGCATGAAATAAGAAAAAAGGAGTACAGTTAAATCCACTGTAAGTTACTATGGCTATATTTCTCTCTATTCTCTCCTCTCTACTATTTCCTTTTTTGATTGTTAGAATTTGTTCATTTTCTATTTTTTACTTTAAAAAACATAGTACAATTGTTGTAAAAAATGTTTAATTTAGGGGAAAATGAATACCAAGTGCACATTTTAGGAGAAAATGCATATAGAATTCAAGTGTTTCATGCTTAAAAATAGCACAGAAAATGTGATGCAATAGACTTGGGGGCTATATTGGCATCTTTGGAATTTTGAGACAATGTGGATGTATAATTTATTCAAAATTAATGTCTTAAAGTATCCTTTCACAAAATAATTGCCACAAGGGCTGAATAAGTTAGAAAACACTGACTTACTGGAATGTTAGCAGCCAGCTAATATTAGACCTTCCCATTTAATCCTGTCTACCTGTGTCCTGGGGTGGTAGGGTGTAAGCAACCACATTCAAAATAAAGCAATTCAGATACACTCTTGAAAATATACACATGCTGAAGACAACCATTTTGGAGCATGATAGATTCTAAGTGATAAAATTATTTTTTGAAAAATATGAAAATCAAGTGGAAGGGGGTGCCAGCAAAGTGTCTGCAGGCACATAGTACCTTCAGGAGCTATGCTAAGACCCCAGATATATTTATGATAAAACACATGACAGCAAACATGGAGCAAAAACAAACCAATGGCACACACCCATCTACTAATGAACACTGTCTTTTAAATAAGAAACAAATTTTGAAAGAGAAGACCTCTATCTATATTAGTTTTAAAAAGCAAAGCAAAGCTACCATGATTTGAAATTACGTAACAAATGGAATTAATTCTTTGTTCATCATGGCCTGCTTTGAGCTTCCCAAAGCATCATGTAGCTGTATGCAAAAATGATAGACTATTCTAGTTCTGTCCACCATCCAATTCTCTAGATCAAGGGTGTCAAACTGCCGGCCTGTGGGCCGGATGCGTAATGCAGAAGCTGCACCCACCCTATTGCCGGCCATGGCAAAACCATCCCGATACGTTGTGCGACGTCATGTGACATCCCAAGTTTGACATTTCTGCTCTAGACGATAAATAAAACAATAATACAGTTCCCATTATTTTCAGCTAGTGTGACCCATGAACAAGGTAATCATGTTGAGAAGGGAATTTAGGAAATGAAAACCTGTTTTTGCTTTTTCAAGAGAGTTTTCAGTCATGATTGCTTTCCACTTGTTACAATGCATTGAAATCAGGTTTGCACACTTCATATAATCTCTGTATTAAATGACAGATGCTATTTTAAATGAAAATGATGCTGATTGTATTGCTCAACATAGAAACTCACATAAACAGTATAACATTTTATGAAAAGAAACACTGACGTTTCCCTCCAAGCTAAATGAGCTGATTACCTGAATTTTGTGCAAGACAAGATGATCTAGGTTTTAGATGCCTCCTAAAAATTGTTGACTTAAGATGAGTGGCTTGGGAAGAAATATGTCCATGGCAGCAGACAGAATCAAAATATATTCAATACAATATTTTGCTGTTTGCTTTGGGCTTGATGTTGTTAAGAAAAGCTCTGATGCTGAGCACACACCCATCCAGGTGCTGCTGATAGCACCACAGTGTTTGCTTGCTTCAGTCTCTCCCCCGCCCCCTCAAAATCCCCAAATAACAAAATTATCTCTGATTACTGTCCAAAATTTCTATTTGTAGCATACTGATGATCCCAGAAAAGGGAAAGAACTTTCTTTTAGTCTGATGTTCACCATTTCCTGATTATTTGGAAACTCTTTTATTCCCTAAAGATGACCCTGTAAAAGGCTGCTTATAGAACCGCTGGGATCTCAAACCATAATTAGATTCTGATGTACATAACTGGATTTTCTTGACATGGAGACAAATATAAAGAAGAAAAGAAGATTCAAAGCATTGCTGCAAATAGAAAAACAGAATAATAGCATTGAGAGGGACCTGGGAGGTCTTCTAGTCCAACCCCCTGCTCAAGGAGGAGACCCTATACCATTTCAGACAAATGGTTGTCCAGTCTCTTTTTGAAAGCATCCAGTGATGCAGCACCCACAGATTCTGGAGCCAAACTGTTCCCCTGGTTAACTATTCTCACTGTCAGCAAATTTTTCCTTAGTTCTAGGTTGTATCTCTCCTTGATAGGTTTTGTCTCATACTTAATTGGTTTGGTCCACTTCAAGTACTCTTTTACCTAAATTCTTTTTTTATACTCTGCAAGTATAGTTCAGTTTTTGAAAGAACTACAGAGTCCTGTTACCCTGCACAAAAGTTATTTTCCTATTTCTGGAAAAGCAGGTTCTGGAAGGGATAAATCTATTAAAAAGTATGAAGCTCTTCTTTGAAGGGATTCTCCCTCCCCCTACCCCTTATCCCAGAAGCTATATTTAAATTACAGAGAAGGATCGACTGATTTTTCTCAGATATTCATTATGGGTAGTCAGAAAAGCCCTTACAGTTTTCTGAGCTACAGCAACAACAGTGTAATATGGTAATTCATGAAACAAACTTCATACATTTTTAAGGAACACTCCAAAATGGCTTTGAAGTTGTTCAAATATCTTGTAATGGCGATGGGGGTGTTTGGTGTCTAAAGGCCTTCCTTCTTTCCTTCCTTTAATAAAAAAACCTAAAACGTACGCTAGATGATAGAACCATAAGATGAATTCATAATTGTCTGAATAGCCTCACCCAAAGAGTGCTCATCAATGGCTCCACATCAAGCTGTAGAACAGGGATTTTCTCAAGATGAATTCAAAATGAAATCAAGAGATCTGAGGAGAGAAACTGCAGGAGGGATGATTATTGTCTTCCACAACTATCATAAAGAAGACATTGCAGAACTGATTAAAGTTATTCCAGAAGACATTTAAATTACAAGGAAGTTGAATTTGGTTGGATGTCAGCAAAACAATTCTTAACAGAGCAGCTGATTAATCAAGAGGTTGTGAAGGTGTTTAAAGAGATCTATTTGGCTATCTTCCAGGAATGCTGTAGTTGTGGATACTTCAACTAGGCAGAAGGTTAGATTATATAAATTCCAAGGTCTTTTCCAAAGTTTGCATTTTATGATTCCGCATGTTCAAATAAATAGATCATACAATGGCTTAGTATTCATGCTATATCCCACAAATTAGCACCCAAATCTGTTTTGGCCAAACCCAGTATCTTGAATAATTTGTACAATCAATGCAAAAGTATTTGAAGGTGTCATGTTGTTTATCCCTGAGTAATTATTTTCACCCAGTATGCATACTGCATGATCGCACATGCATTGCCTTTATCTATTATTTCTTCATGTCATCTTCCTTTTTCCATTCTCTGTTGTCGATTAACTTTTTATTTCATGTATTTTTTTCTTCTGCCTAAAACTATATTCAACGATATCAACACAGAGACCAGAGGACAAGCAAACTGGAAAACTATGACTACTTTAGCAGAATTAAAGAAAAGTTACAAAACTGAAGACTGAATACACAAAGTAGTCACAATTTGCAAAAGAATTATGGATTCATTTATTAAGCGTCTCTGCCTGACCAATTTGACCTGGCAGGGTTGGAATGGCCTGGGTTCCCTTGATTCAATAGTATGGTATATTTCTTTGATTAATTGAAGCGTTGACCATATTGAAGCATGAGCATCAGCTACAATAAGATACAATAAAATGAGATAAAATAGAGTAAAAAGCAATAAAATAGACTAAAATATAAAATAAAAATAATATTTTTTATTTATTTAAAAATAATAAATAAAAATTAAAGTGCAAGATAAAATAATATAAGGTAAAGTCAAATGGAAAGATATAGAATAAAATTACTTTTAAATTAGCACTGATGATGTTACCTAGTTTGGTAATAAAATGTCTGCAAGAAAACCATCAAGCTCGAGAGAACCAAGGAGCCCATGGACCTTAAAGTTGAAAATCAGTGTATGTTTAAGTGAATTCGTCACCTTTGCATGTGATGCCATTGATTAAACAATGCCACTTATCAGGCCCCTACTTTCTCTGTAGCAGCACCTGACTTCTGAAATGAGGTTCCTCTCTAAATGCAAATGTCTCCAATCCGATTGGTGTTTCAAAGGGCCTTTAGGATCTGTATCTTCACCCAGGCCTTTGTGGAGGATGACTTATGCCTGTTTCTTCCTTTCTGTTCCTGTCTAGATTTATTTGTTTATTGTTTTTTGCCATTGTTATTCTTTCATTTTGTGCTATTTTTGTATTGGGGGGTTGTTCTTTCTTTTTATTGAACTGGCTGACTTAACTTACTTGATTAAAGAAAAGACAATATCTACATTTATTGCTAACTAAAACCCCATATAGACCTTTTGCATGAAACAGAAGAAAATGCAGTTACGATCTATGGTTCTACTGATCAGGAAAAAAAATGGATAATAGATACAAGTGAGCATTTTTGTAGTCAAAAAGTAGATTACTTTGTGACCATAATTGTAAAGGAAATGGGGAACTTCTTTTTATCATTTCTACTCATTTCTTTTTTCTCTCCTTGTTCTGCATTAGTTTCTATTAGTTTTTAGAATAAGAATTAGAATTCTTTATTGGCCAAGTGTGTGATTGGACACACAAGGAATTTGTCTTCAGTGCATAAGCTTTCAATGTACATACAAGCAACAAGTGATAAATTATGATCATAATCATAAAATACATTTATCATAAATCATAAGATACAACACTCAGTGATAGTCATAGGATACTAAATAAGCAATCAACATAAATCATACTAGGATACTAAATAAAACAATTAATAGAAATTGTAAGATACAAGCCACAAAGTTATAGTCATAAGAAGATAAAGAAATAGGTAATAAGAAAGATGAGAAGGGTAGCACTAATACAACCCTATTAGGTAGTTTGACAGTGTTGTGGAAATTAGTTGTTAAGCAGAGTGATGACAGGGGGGGAAAACTGTTAGTTTTTATATTTTGTTTTAAAATTTTAATTGTGTGTATGTGTGTTTGCATACACGGTCCTTTACAAAGACTAAGAGGATATATTTCTGTCCCAAGAAGCATAAAAGCTACAGTTACCCTCAGGAGAGACACAAGAGAAATGGGAGAAAGTGAAGACAGCATGAAATAAAAGGTAACATTTATTTATTTCATAGACATGGTTTCTAATCCCACCTTAGCTATGAAAGCCTATGGGTGACCTTGGGCCAATCATTTTCCTCAGTCCAACCCACCTCATATGATTGTTGTGGGGAAAAGAGGAAGAGGAAGGTGAGTTGGATATGTTCACCACCTTGAGTTATTTGTAACAAAAATAAAGGTGGGATAAAAATTAATAAATTAAGTATTACATACAAATTAAAGAATATGCCAAAATCTTCCTAGCAAAATTGGGGATTGAAGCAAATAATAAACCTAGACTTAGCTAGATATATTTCTGGTTGGGCAATCTCAAGAAATCCAGGAAGGGTTAGAACATAGAATATAGAATAATAGAGTTGGAATGGACCTTGGAGGTCTTCTAGTCCAACCCCATGTTCAAGCAGGAGACCCTGTACCATTCTAGACAAATAGCTGTCCACTCCCAACATGTATCACCACTACAAATCATAAGAATTAAAAATTACAATATATATATGAAGAAATGCTCATTGGAAAATAAATAAATAAATAAATAAATAAATAAATAAATAAATAAATAAATAAATAAATAAATAAATAAATAAATATAAGGCTGTCTTTTGAACCTGAGGCGCAGACCAAAAGACACTCCAGTCATCCCAATTTGGCCCTTCTCCAGTCTGGAGTATCTGTGCTGTGGATAACATTATGATAGATTTCACCCTTTTTTACAATCTTCATCTCTGATAGCCAAATTAAGGTGGTAATGTGGCTCCAGCACCCTTAAAATGTTCCTTTTTTGTTACCACACAAAGGTTGGTCTTAGCAGCCAAAGAGGGCAACGTATCCCTATTCAGCTGTCCATCCAGCTGCAATCCTACCCAGAGAAATAAAGAGATAAATCCTTGTGCTGGCCCTTTTCTTTACATTCCCAGTTTCTTCCCCCCTCTATTGTTGCTATAATCTTAGGCTGGTTTGGATGTCACAGCAGAACTAGGACTGTCATCTCCAGACGGCTATTCTTTTAGCTATGCCATGAATGACACTTTAGTCCTGTGTTAATTGCCCTGCTAGAGGCTCGGCTATCAGCCAGACCCTGTCTCAGATTTACTGATTGAAGACGTGATCAGAGTGAGTGAGCAAGCAAGGAAGGGTCGGGACTCAGCAGGGCCAAGTTCAAGGGCGCCGACTGGTACAGACGCATAAACAAGGGAATGGTATGTAAGCAATAAAGACATAAAGGTTGTGATCAAGGCTAGCCATACAATAAACAGCTGTGATAAGCCGGTTTGTTTATAGATAAAGGCTGCAATCCTACATGCCAGCTATTCACTTCTAAGACTCCGTGCTTTTTCTGTTACACATTTATCCATGCAGTCAAGAAATGTAGGGAGATTATGGTTTTGTTTTTTGTTTTGTTTTGCTGCTGCTTTCGCTGTTTTAACCAGGATATAGTTAGCACCTTAACATTTTGTCAAAATAGCTTCATTGATACTTGATTTTTATTTTATTTTAAGAACTCAGCTTCGGAAATTTTAAATCATTCTGTAAACTAGATTTTTCTTTTTTAGAAAGGAACAAATAGATCAAAAAGTATCTATCTATCTATCTATCATCTATCTATCTATCATCTACATTTATATCTAGAGAGCAAGAGAGAGAGACAGGCAGACTGGAAATAGAAAGAGAGTTAGTTATGTATCTCTTCATCAGTCATATTTCTACTGAGATATTCATTAGCAAGGAAACCAGCTAATAAATGCTGGCAGGTAAAATAAAAATTATTTTAGCATTTTAAAAAAGCACCCAACATCTTGCCTAAGCCTTACCTACTGCATCTCATTCTCTGCTTATATATGTATATGCCAGGCAATAATTGCAATAAGATGTGTTAATACCACTAAGATCCATGGACAGACCAACCACCTCATTCGGATTTCTGCTGCATAGGAAGAATAGAAGGAGAAATAATATTTTTCCTCTCTTTCTTGATTTAGCTTTTATTTGTTCTTAACACACAAACACACAGAGAGACACATAATCATGAGTTAGAAATGGTGGCATATGTAGAAATTGGACTTGGGAGCACACAGAGGCAGACTCTTCCTTTTAAGATTTCCATCAAGTCATGAAAGGGGCTTTGAAGGGGTTTCAGAAGTGGACTTTTTCCTGTTTTTGGATGGGAATAACTGAACCTTCACAATTATCTCCTGGAAGTCATTTGCCTTTTCAGCCAAACTTTATGCCTCTATATGCCTATTCAGAAAAGTATAATGTACAGTATAAGCTAACTACTTTTGGATACAAATAGCATATCATAAAGCACCTAATGAGAAATCTTTCCTGATACATTTTAATTTTAATTATAGAGATTAAAAATAAATAGAGTTTTGAAAATATTATATTATGTCTACAATGGTACAGTCCACTCAGCAGAAACTTAGCAGTTTAGTTTCACCTCATTTAGCTATATATGTACATAAGATCTTAACTAGAAAAATATTTTCTTCAATTAGCTAAAGTACATAGAGAGAGAAGGAAAGTGTGTGTGTGTGAGAGAGATTCACATGGAGAAACACATCATTTATTTTGGCTTATTATTTTTAGGATATATTCTCTAAATTAAACAGAACTGAATGCTACACATTTCTAACATTGAAACAAGTCATGTTGAGTTAAAAGACATCTATCTCATTCTGTAATCCAGCCAAATTTAAATTCATATTGATTTCTTGGGTAAATTAAGTACATCTTTTGTTGTTGTTAGCTGCGAAGTCGTGTCTGACCCATCGCGACCCTATGGACAACATTCCTCCAGGCCTTCCTGTCTTCTACCATCTTCTGGAGTCCATTTAAGCTCACACCTACTGCTTCAGTGACTCCATCCAGCCACCTCATTCTCTGTCGTCCCCTTCTTCTATTGCCCTCGATCTTTCCCAGCATTAGGCTCTTCTCCAGTGAGTCCTTCCTTCTCATTAGGTGGCCAAAGTATTTGAGTTTTAGCTTCAGGATCTGGCCTTCTAAAGAGCAGTCAGGATTGATCTCCTCTAGGACTGACCGGTTTGATCGTCTTGCAGTCCAAGGGACTCGCAGGAGTCTTCTCCAGCACCATAGTTCAAAGGCCTCAATTCTTTGGCGCTCAGCCTTTCTTATGGTCCAACTTTCACTGCCATACATTGCAACTGGGAAGACCATAGCCTTGACTATACGTACTTTTGTTGACAGGGTGATGTCTCTGCTTTTTAGTGTGCTGTCTAGATTTGCCATGGCTTTCCTCCCCAGGAGCAAGCGTCTTTTAATTTCTTGGCTACAGTCCCCATCTGCAGTGATCTTGGAGCCCAGGAAAATAAAATCTGTCACTACCTCCATTTCTTCCCCATCTATTTGCCAAGAATTGAGAGGGCCAGATGCCATGATCTTGGTTTTCTTAATGTTAAGTTTCAACCCAAGTTTTGCACTCTCCTTCTTCACCCGCAACAAGAGGCTCTTTAGTTCTTCTTCACTTTCTGCCATTAGAGTTTAAATTATTTAAATTATTAAATTATTCCAAAAGTAATCTATTTATGTTTCAATAGTAATTTTATTAAAAATTAGAACTGCAAAGATAAAAACTAACACGAACTAAATAAATAAAAGAAAAAAACAAATGTGTAGAAGATAAAAAATAGAAATAAAAACAGAAATGAAAGAAAAAATAGGAATATAGTAAAAAAATAAAAAAATTACTTCAATCACAAGTATAAACAATTTAGTTACTTATCACCTTCTCTTAAAACAAAACAAATTATCTCTTCTTCCAATATCCTATTTCTTATCTACAAAAATATCCTTGAAGTCCTATTGTTTTAGTCCTGATTAAAAAGTCCATTAAGCATTACCAGAGATAACAACACATTTTTTAAAAAAATTAATCAAATAAACCAACTTTATATTCCTTTTACTTTTAACAATGTTGATCTTTAGTTCATTCAAATGTCCTAGACCTTGATGTATTTTCATTTTTAAGTTGTCTCATAAAATTCATAAACATAAAATATGTTTACAAGTATTCCTTATTTATTGACTGCCTTGTATAGCAATAGTTTGCAGTCATGACAATGATGAAAAAATAACTTTAAGTGGAGAAAATAATTTTAACCAACCAATTGGTAAAACAGACATTCAAGACTTGTTGCAATGAGCAGGGTTGTTTCTCCTCCATTCCCATATAGCAGGGGTGTCAAACTGCCATCCAGTGGGCTGGATGCGTCATGCCAAAACAGCGCCCACCCATTGCCAGCAATGGGAAAAAAGTCACAATACATCGCAACACATCACATGACGTCGCAAGTTTGACACCCCTGCCATATAGGATGTGTTGGAATTATCCAGCCACAGATTAACCAGGGTATGAGTGGCCAAGAGCAAGTTCTTTCATTCTGATACTTTTCTTGTGAACAGGTGAGCTGCTTTCTTCCCAGCTACTGTAACTAAGAAATGTGCAGGTGGTTGTTTTCCAAACATTAACTGAAACTTTATTAGGATTAGAAAAGATTACACTTTCCTGAATTGCCTTTTCTCAATCCTCACCACACCCTATTGTATAAACTGCCATTCTACGGAGCATTTTTAAGTTTCCTAGTCATTTCCACTGCAATTTCTTGCACCTGCTGCCACTGTCCCTCAGATAGGCAGGTGTGAGTCTCTCCTTTTGAAGTTGGGTCCTAGAGTTCAGTTGGGCCTATTGGTTACCTACCTGTCTCCCAGCTGTGTGTCATCAGCCCTGCCCAAGCTCCTTGACATCTTGCCCGGGTTGGCAATTGAGTTCCCCAGGCTTATAGTTCTGGGGGATTTCAATTTGCCTTCTGTGGGTGAGGCGTCTGAGTTGGCTCAGGAGTTCATGGCTTCCATGATGGCCATGGACCTGACTCAAATAATTCAAGACCCGACCCATAATGGAGGTCACACACTCGACCTGGTTTTTATATCTGGGCAGTGGATTAATGATCTGGGTAGGGGAGATTTAACCATCCAACCCCTGTCATGGTCCGATCATTTCCTTCTCTGGCTAGACTTTCAGTACATCACCCCCCGCCACTGGGAGGCGGAACCAACCAGGTGGTTCCGCCCCAGGCGCCTGATGGACCCTAAGAGGTTCCAGACGGAGCTTGGGACATTTCCTGCTTCCCTTGCCCACGACTCTACTGAGGCCCTAGTGGTAGCCTGGGAGAGGGCTGCTGCCGGGGCCTTGGATCGAGTCATGCCTTTGCTGCCTCTGACCCAGTGCAGATCCCGGGTAGCCCCCTGGTTTACCGAAGGACTCCGAGAGATGAAGCACCGGAAAAGATGCCTAGAGAGCTGTTGGAGGTCCAGCAGATCCGAATCTGATCAAACATGGCTAAGAACTTGTCTTAAGTCTTACCTAGTGGTGATGGAAGCGGCAAAGCATGTTTACTTTTCTGCTCTCATTGTATCCGCAGATAACTGCCCAGCCACCATGTTTAGAGTGACCCGCTCACTGCTTAATCAGTGACCGAGGGATGACCCCTTGCAGGGTAGGGCTGAGGAATTTGTACAGTATCTGCAGGACAAAATCGCTCAGATCTGGACTTGTTTGGACTCTGACTGGGTGGAATCCGACAGAGTGGAGAGGGCAGGTCTTGGTCATACCATTTGGGGTGAGTTTGACCCTGTGACTTTGGATGATGTGGATGGGATTATGCGTAAGCTGAGCACTGCAACTTGTTTATTGGACCCATGTCTCTCCTGGCTGGTTTCGGCTGCTGGGGAGGTGACAGGGGGCTGGCTCCAGGCAGTTGTCAATGCTTCTTTGATGAAGGGTGTCTTCCCCTCTGCTTTAAAAGAGGCAGTGGTAAGGCCCCTCCTCAAGAAGCCTGCTCTGGACCCAGCCTCGTTGAATAACTATCGTCCTGTCTCCAACCTTCGCTTTGTAGCGAAGGTTGTTGAGAGTGTTCTGGCGCATCAGCTTCCGCAATTCCTGGATGAAGCGGACTATCTGGACCCGTACCAGTCCGGTTTCAGACCTGGTTACAGCATGGAAATGGCATTGGTCGCACTGGTAGATGATCTCTGGCGAGCCCGGGACAGGGGTTGCTCTTCTGTCCTGGTCCTACTTGACCTCTCACCGGCTTTTGATACCATCGACCATGGTATCCTGCTGCAACAGCTCGAGGGGTTGGGAGTGGGAGGCACTGTTTTATGGTGGTTCTCCTCCTACTTCTTGGGCTGTTCACAGTTTGTAGTGGCAGGGGGGCAGAGATCTACCCCGAGGCCCCTTTTTTGTGGGGTTCCTCAGGGGTCAGTTCTCTCCCCCCTCCTGTTCAACATCTATATGAAGCTGCTGGGTGAGATCATCCATGGCTTTGGGGTGAGGTATCACCAATATGCCAATGATACCCAGTTGTTTAGCTCCACTCCGAGCCAACCCAGTGATGCCCTTGACATGATGTCCTGGTGCCTGGAGGCGGTGCAAGTCTGGATGGGAAGGAACAGGCTCAGGCTGAACCCCTCCAAGACCGAGTGGCTGTGGATATCGGCATCTCGTACTGTCCAGCAGGTTCCATCTCTTTTTATGGGGGGGGAGTTATTGCCCCTCTCAGAAAGGGCCCACAACTTGGGTGTCCTCCTGGATTCACAGCTTAATTTGGAACGCCATCAGGCTGCCGTGACCAGGGGGGCTTTTGCACAGCTTCGCCTGGTACGCCAGTTGCGCCCCTTTTTGGACCGAGATGCCTTATGCACGGTCACCCACGCCCTTGTCACTTCCCGCCTGGATTACTGCAATGCTCTCTACATGGGGCTGCCCTTGAAGTACACCCGGAGGCTTCAACTGGTGCAAAATGCGGCCACGCGGGTGCTTATGGGAGTATCTTGATACTCCCATGTTACACCACTCCTGCACGAGCTGCATTGGCTTCCGGTTGCCCTCCAGGTGCGATTGAAGGTGCTGGTAATTACCTTTAAAGCCCTACATGGCTTAGGCCCAGGGTACTTGCGAGACCACCTGCTGCCATTGTCAACCTCCCATCGCCCAGTTCGCTCCCACAGAGTCAGCCTCCTCAGGGTTCCATCGGCCAGGCAATGCCGGCTGGCAACCCCCAGGGGGAGAGCCTTCTCTGTGGGTGCGCTGACCCTCTGGAATGAACTGCCTCCAGAGCTGTGGAAGGCCTCTCACCTTCGATCCTTCCGCCGTGACCTGAAGACATGGCTGTTCCAACAAGCGGGCCTGGACTGATCATGGTTTTTAAATTTGGTTTTTATCGGCTTAAATTGTCCTTTATTTCTCTATTTTATTTAATTCTTTTTTAATCTTTGTATTCTATGTTTTTTATTTTTTTTATTGTTGTGAGCCGCCCTGAGTCCTTAGGGAGAAGGGCGGCATATAAATTTAATAAATAAATAAATAAATAAATAAATAAATAAATAAATAAATAAATAAATAAATAAATAAAATAAATTTTGTCTAAATCTTTCTTAATGGATGGTACCCAGCACTGCAGACAGAATCACAATAGCAAGTGGCGGTGTAGCTTCTACAATGCTGTTGATACTTTTTTCCCCCCACTCTGTTTTCTTTCACTTTCATTATATTGAGTTGGGAAGTCTTTGGTAACACCTCTCCTGAGCACAGGATCCCTGAGTCCAGTTCAGATTCTTGAGGGGAAGGGAGCTGACTATCATAGCCTTTATTCTGAATCAATTCCACTCCAGCCTGGTTCTATCCTAAGAAATACATGACAAGAATTTCTTCATACTCAGCAAAGAGTTTGTTTGTCAAAAACTCCAGGAAACACCCCTCTTAGTATTTAACTTTAAATTATTGTATAACTTTATTTTCTTATCCAATTTAAAATTTGGCTGTTTAAAGAAATGAAGCATTCCCTTCAGTTTGAAAACATGTGTCTTGTACAATAAAATTAATGATCAGGAGGAATTTCATATTTATGAAGTTTGCCTATAATAACCATTTACTAAGGAGCCATAATAACCATTACAGTCTATACATTTAAACTCAGCCTAGAAGCAATATATAGAAATGTCTGGAAAATGATGGGTTGTTTTTCTTTTTTTTCTTTTTGCTGCTTCCCTGCCAAGTGCTTTTGAGCAGCTAAGCAATTTGCATCTAATCGCAAAGTGTTTTTTAATCAGTCGGATCAATTTGTGAAGAATTGGTACATTAGGTGCAGCCATATAGCTGGGATCCTTACAAGTGGAGGTTTAGAAGTAATTGCTCTCTGATCCAATGAGCAGTGTACTAGTAAAGAAGTTTGTATTCTATTAAGAGTTAATAAGTGACCAAGAGCTCATCTAATACACTGTCAGGGTTCATTATCTTTACAGGTTCTATGCTATTTTTTTCTTGTTGCCTTTTGCTCTGCCCTTCTTTCTACATATGGAAAACCTATATCAAGATGGTTGTCATGGCAATCGACAGATTTGCATGTGTCTTATCTGTCTATTTAAATACCTTCTTATGGTTTATAACTACCATAATACAGCCCTCCAGTCTTGCTCATTGCTAATTTAAAGCTAGCCTAATGTGTCTGAGGTCAGCGATACCATCTAAAGGATGTTGTCTAGACAACTCTGAAGCCACTGTCCATGGGGTAATTGTTTTATGCAAATTTTTTTCCTACATTCAGTAGTGACATGTTCATCCATGGTTCATGCTATCAAATCTATATTAGGGAGCCTATGCAGAGAATTCCAAATCATGTGCCTGTGTAGCAGTGTCTGCTTGCTACTAAATTAAGAGGCTGCATTTTGTAAGGAGAGATCTAGAATTAGTCTTCTGATCAGATCAATAATACACAATTCACAAACTGCTGATGGACTTATAGCAGCGGCATGACATGAAACAGTGCCAAATATTTTGTGTGTATTTTTCTCATTTGCAAATTCATTTGCCTATCTTTATTAAACCATATTTCAAGCCAATGTTTCATCAGCCTGAAATCAGTAATTATTTTTCATGGGCAACAAAATATTTAGATGTTTTCAGCTTTCTTTATATATGCATTGTGTTAACGACACGGTTGAATGTAAAGATAGTCTTTTTTAATGGATAATTCAAAATTTTTACACTGACTAGGGCTAGGATTAGATACATGTAAAATATGTCAAATGTGAAATGTTTGATCCTGGAGAGGAAGCAGCCATAAAATATAAACTGGAACTCAATGTATCCAGAGAAAAATAAGAAATTATTTCAATAAATACTTTCTTAATTCATTTTTAAAATGTTTTCCTTATACAAATGACCACATTATTTTTATTATTTTTAAATAACAGCTATATAATTTCAAAACTAGTCAGATTTTTATTTGAAAGAGAAAACAGAAAAATATCTAATTTTGCCTACTAATCTTATTAAGATCAAATGCTATTTGTTCATTTTCTAGCATCTTGTAGCTTTTTTCTTTTTTTCCTTTTATCTTTTGTACCCCACCTTTTCAGATATACAAAATACATACACATATCCTTATTTTCTTTCATACACATACACCAGTATGCATACATTATTTCCTCTCTATGGACTTTGATTTTATAGTATGTTTCAGTTATAATAAAGACAAACACAATTAGCCTGAGTAACTCTATATTATAACATAATAATGACCAGCAATCAGGAAAAAAAATTAAAAAGCAGCATAAAAGCATAAGCTGTTTTCAAGCATATGTAAAGCATATTTAAAAAGCTTGTTAATCTGGTTTCTTTCACCCTCTTCCCTTTCCTAAGGATGTTTTTTTATGATTACTTAGGTTTTCTGGAAAAACCCAACTCATTCAGATTGCAGGTTATAACTTTTCTCCCAATCAACAGAGTTAGTGTTTATATGCACTACAAGCTGTTTTCTTCATCTGTGAAAAAGATGGAATGTGAGAAAGCGGATTGCCTGCATTTCTCTCCTCTTTTTGCCTTTTGTAAGAGTTCTTTGGTTCCTGTTCATAGCAGACTTTCTCAAGATGTATTTTCATTTCCAAGAGCCAAGTTCAGACATTCTAATCTGGGATGGAAGTTTTGGTGACAGATTTAGTCCAACTAGCATAAAAGTATTACAATAAACATTTTCTTCAGATGGGTGGGTACATGCAGCAATGTGAGCGTGCGCACACACGTGTGCACACACACACACACACAAACACACACACACACACACACACACACACACACTGTTTCACAGATCTGTATAAATCTGACAACACTCCCAGGATAATTTCTGACAGTTTTAGCAAAAGCAGCAACTTCCCAGACAACCCTCAATTTTCTGAGTGTTTTTCATAATAGATTTCAAAGCAGATGACCTGACAGTTAATCTTATGATCTAAGTTATGCTTTGTGGCACAACCACAAACAACCTCCTTGTCAGCTGCTCAAAGGATCACACTGTTTTTCAAAAGCTATGTCTGCACATGAAGAGGCACAAATGTCCAGAGGTCCAGAGCCTGACCTCTTGACCTTCTGTCTGGGAAACATTCCTACTCTGAGCAGCTCATTCTTAACAACAAACAGAGCAAGACCACTATGGGACATTGTTGAAAAGGGGTGGATGGGGGAGGAATGGTCCTGAATGCAGCATGTCCCATGCTACAAAGGAGATAAATAGGAGGGTGAGCCCCTGTTGAAATGGCTCAGAGCATCTCCTGTCTGCCCCAAACCGACCTGCTTATCCTCCATTTTCCTCCCTTTCAATTTTCAACCCCCCCATCTCCACCCCAGTTTCAAATATATTATCTGCTGAGGTTGTCTGGGATATCTTGCTAATGAAAAAGAGCTGCTTCATTTTCAGAAAGGAAACAGTGAAGTTTTGAACTGACTTTTTTTACAGTGTTCTTTTGGTTTTCTTCTCCAGTTTCCTCCTGTGATTGATAAGTTTGAAATGCTGTTTTGTAGCAGGAAAAGGAGATGGAGGAGAAGGCTTTATGGAGTTTATTTCAAGGATTAAGAATAAATCACAGCCTTCACTCCAACATTTCAGTGAAATAGGACAATATTATAGCGTTATCATCTCCATACTCCGTAGGCAAGGGAGAAGGTAGGAAAATTCTACTTCTTCTAAAATGTCTGCTAAGCCCATGAGTTCCTGCAAAAGATGTGAAATTAACCATGGACTTCCTTATTCAATCGCTGATCTCTTTCAGCTTTCACCCTGTGGGTTGCCAGAAGAGAAAAAAGTTGTAATAAAGTTTTACACTGTGAACATTTTAGCCATAGAACGTCCTTTTCTTCTCTTGCTTATTTCCAACTTGAGAGGACTGCCCTGTATTTAAGACTGGAATAGGAGGGCAATGGGTTGGAATGCTTCAATGTACTGGACAGAGGCCACTGCCCACAGAGTACATAGCAACAGAATCTCCTACAATGTATGTATGTATGTATGTATGTATGTATGTATGTATGTATGTATGTATAGATAGATAGATCGATCGATAGATAGATAGATAGATAGATAGATAGATAGATAGATAGATAGATAGATAGATAGATACAGTGCTTTTTTTGTAAAAGAAAAAGGTGCCGGAACTCACATGTCATACAACCTGCCTTGCCTACCCTACAAGGTTCCATCCAAAAAAGGTGCCGGAACTCCATTCTGAGCGTTCTATGAGAAAAAAAGCCCTGGATAGATAGATAGATAGATAGATAGATAGATAGATAGATAGATAGATAGATAGATAGATAGATAGATGATAGATAGATAGATAGATAGATAGATAGATAGATAGATAGATAGATAGAATATATTATATCAGCAGCCTACAAAGGGCTGCTGGAAAATTAAAGGGAGTTATCACTGATATGAAGAATAGTGGGCTATAGACAGCTGCTTAATAATACTACTTACTAATGCCAGGGTTTATTCTAAGATAAATATACTATATTTATCCTTACTAAATAAAATCAGCCAATTACAAAGTTTTAAGCCAACATTCACACTCAACTAGAGAGAAGCATACTGCAATAGCTTTACAAAAAGTCAGAAAGATTTTTATCTGAATATTGTTGCAGCTCTAAAGCCTGGTCACGGACCTTCTGAAAGTTGCTAGTTCTCAGCCTCCTTATCCTGGTCCACCTACCCCTTGGGCATTGTAATCATGATAAATCTGTCATGAGCTGGGGAAAGGATTAATATCTTTTTAGCCATTCAGTTTAATTTGTAACATGTTTTTAGTGATGCCACTGAAAGTTAAAATTTTAATCCAATCCAGAATTGGATTTCATTCCCTCTTTCCAGTCATGTACAGGCAACTCAGGGAGGTGAGAAATAAATAAATAAATACATTTTTGATTGTATTTAGTTAGCACTGGTTTAAGTAAAATCTGGTATTTCACCTAGCAACAGATGTCTTCTATTAAGCCGTTCAAATGTAAATTGGGGAAAGTTCTTCTATTTTCCATTCTGTTCAACGAACTTCCCTGGAATCTTACCTTTAATCAGTGTTAACGCCTGGTATGCAGCAAGAAGCTTGTTTACTTATATTTGTCTGCAAACTGCCAACATGTGAATTAGCTCACCAAGAACTTCAAATACAACCCAAAGCACAGTCAATACACTCAGAAGCTGAACCATTGCCCTAAACTCCAAAGCTTATGGGCAGGTCTTATAGTACCTTTTGATTTATATGCAAGACCCAGGAGGGTGCAGGTTTCAAGTCATGTATCTTGAACTCTCTGCATGGCTGTGTTTTCTCACAAGCAAGAACTGCATCAATGAGCATTTTCATGGTATTGAAATTCCACTGAGAGTTGCACTAAGACTTATGGGTAACCTCCCAAACCAGGTTGATCTACCTTCTGGACCCTAGTCTTGTTTTCTTCTTCTAAGGCAGTGTTTCTCAACCTTAACAAATTTAAAATGTGTGGACCTCAACTCGCAGAATTCCCCAGTCCATATATCTTAAAGTTACTAGACTTGAGAAACACTGTTCACCTTGCTAAGTGAAGTCATTTCTTGGCTGCTAGTCCCCAAACCCACTAAAGAGCCTGAAATAAGGCTTATTGTCTGAGCATGCCAGTATTTCTTCCTCTAGCTTCCCTTTGACATTAGATGTGCAGTCAAACAATCAAGAGCACTCATGCCCTTTGCACTCTTCTCCACCACACTCTGGTGGGACAGTGCCTCTCCCTCATTTGGTATCTGAAGTTCACCCATCATTTAGTAACCAGTCCTCTTTATCTTTTGGCTGCCTCCTGGAGAAATCTCTCTCAGGCCACCCCCTTCTCTTTTGCCCTCTGCAAGTCTCTTTATCTGCAACATGTAGTAAAAGCATAATTGGAGAGCAGGAATGCACAGGGCTGAAGTGTCAACCTCCCCAGCCCTCTCCTTGGCACACCTGGCAGCAGGAAGGTCATGGCTGGGTCAGGCTGTTCTTTTTCTCCCAACCCCCCCTTCTTCACCCATATCCCACAGTTACATTTAGAGGGGTCAGCTCTGTGAGAAAGCTACAAGGGCCTGGAGATTGTTAAACACAGCATTTTGTTTACTCCTGGCTTTTTATACAGGCATATTTCAGAAGGCTTAAAGGAAGGGGCCACTTGTTTGCAGACTTTGGGGGGGGGTGGCTTTTCTTTCTTTCTTTCTTTCTTTCTTTCTTTCTTTCTTTCTTTCTTTCTTTCTTTCTTTCTTTCTTTCTTTCTTTCTTTCTTTCTTTTAAGGTCTTTTCATTTCCATTTTCAGTCTCAGGCTCCAGCCAGCTTTTGTGTCATTCAAGGAAGCCACATCTCCTGAAACTCAACAACATTAAACAGTAGAAGGTGACTTTAGTCTAGCTATGAAGTTACTTTGCATTAAAAGAAAATTACATTAATTCAGAGCTATCCCTCAGAAAACAGGCTGGCCTGAAAATGTCAGGAGAGCCTGCCTATCAGTTGAGTTTTGGGGTGTGATTGTGTGTGTATGTGTGTGTGTGTGTTATAAAGCCATACCAAAATAGTTTTCTCGACATCATGGCCCATTCTTAAACAGTGAAATTAAAGTATGATTTTTAGCAAAAGGGAAACTCATAAAAGGCAATTTATACCAGCAAGTGGATGTGTGGCTTATGTGGAGGTCTGTCAATGCCATTGCAAACCACTGTTTACAGTGACAAGCCAGTTGTGCCAAATGTGACATTCAGTTTGGTCTAATGGTTAAAGCACCAGGCTAGAAATCAGAAGACTCTGAGTTCTATTCCTGCTTTAGATATTGAAGCTGGCCAGGCGACTTTGGGCCAGTCATTCTCTCTCAGCCCAACCCACCTCACAGGGTTGTTGTAAGAAAAATCAGAGGAGGAAAGAATTTTATGTATTTTCACCATCTTGAGTTATTTCTAAAATAATAAGGGAGGACTAATTAAATCTTGGTGTCACAAGATTTGCCACAAGACTTACTGAGGATGCAACATTTTTTGTTAGTAAAAATGACTCTCCTCCAATTTAGGAAAAGGAAATCCCAAAAGATCAATGGAGTTATTAGCTTGTTAATTGACATGATGCATCCAGGAAAAAAGTTTGCTTTTACTCACAATGCTATTGCTACAGTCATATTTCATCCTGATGCATCAACTTTTCTGATGAATGGAAAAAGCCATGACTACCTATCAAGACGTTGAGTGGAAATTTTGACCCAAGTCCTTTTCAATTCCTAACAATCACATAGATAGATTTCTTTTCCCCATGACTATTTGTCCATAACCGGGTGAGATTCAAGGTACTGGTAACGGTGTTCAAAGCCCTCCATGGCATGGGGCCGGAGTACCTCAGGGAACATCTGCTGCCGGCATCAAGCTCCCTGCGCCCTGTGCGTTCCCACAGAGAGGGCCTCCTCAGGGTGCCACCGATCAGAGAATGTCGATTGGTGGCCCCCAGGGGGAGATCCTTCTCTGTGGGCGCTCCGGAGCTGTGGAATCAGCTACCGGTAGAGCTCCGGATGGCGCCCGATCTTCGCTCCTTTCGTCGCGATCTTAAGACATTTCTGTTTGTACAAGCTGGCCTAGCCTGATGGGGATTGCTGGGGTTGTTTTATCTTTGGTCTTTTAATTTTTCTTGGGGTTTTTAGCACTGTATTTCCATTGTTTTTAACTAGGGCAATTGTTTAATCTTTTTTAATGTTTGTATTTGCTATTTTATTCTGCCCTGTGAACCGCCCTGAGTCCTCAGGGAGAAGGGCGGTATATAAATGTTATTAAATTAAATTATATTTTATTTATTTATACAGTATTGTAATTTCTTTATTGTGAGCAGCCCAGAACTGATGGGAGTCAGAAAGCATAGTGGCTTCTAATGAGCACATATATAGATTTTCTCCGTGACAATCTGTTCCTAACCTGGTCTTTCAGGTCTTCCAACATTACACTTGTTACCACTGCAACTAACTCCATCCACTTTGCTGCTGGTCATTCTTTTATTTTTCTTTCCTTACATTTTTCTCTGCATTACAACCTTTTTTGGAGAGCTGGGTCTTCACATAAGGTGTCTGAAGTAGGATAATTTAAGCCTGGTTATTTGTGCCTTAGTCAGTTGATTTGTTTGATGATCTATTGTTTGTTTTCTTGGCTGTCCATGTTATTCACAGGAGTCTTCTTCAAGATCAAAGTTCAAAAGTACCAATACTCTTCCTCTCCTGCTTCTTCAGAATCCAAGTTTCACTTCACTAGTCACTAGTGTTTCTGATCTTTGTAGATATAGGCACATCACAGCATTTGCTAATCTCAAAAAGCTAAGGAGAATCTAATCATAGTTAGTACTAGAAATGGGACACCACCATGAAATATCATGGCAATGTGTTAGACTTTGAAGTAATTTTGTAATGTTTTATAAGAAGGTAGAACCAAGAATTTAGCAGAACTCAAGGGAGGTATTACCATTTTCTTCCATAAGCAAGAATGAACCAATTTGCTACTGAACAACACATATAGAATTCCCTCTACATCTTTTTAGTGTAAGTTCCGCTAGTGGGTTTTTTAATGTATCTTGGCCAGTGAAAAAACTGGATTTTTATTGCTCAGTTTCTCAGCAATAATGTTTAATTTTTTCTCTAAAAACAAAAACAAAACAGAGTGCTAAGAAATTATAGCTGAGTCTTAGTGTATGTTTGCTATTTTCCTTATAGCACTGAAATTCTTTTTGTGACATTTCTTTAAGAATTTTAAGTCAGGAAATCACATTCCTTAAAATTTGCTGGCAGTTTCTTTTATGAAGGAGTCTCCATTTTTCCTTGTTTCTTCATGAAAGTTCAGGCAGCCACACCTGCAGAGAAACAGTGATGCCAAAATTGGCTGCCCAGTGTTACTGGGCCTTGGGAAGCATGTACATTAAAATAATATTAATAGAAAATGATGATTCATGAACATGAATGATCTCATCACATCTGTGCTGGAATTATATATTTCTGTCCCACCATCCGATGCCAGTACAAAACTCACAGCATTTCCATTATGGTATCTTTGCACGCATTTCATCATTTCTCTCCTCATCCCTCCTGCAGAAGCCCATGTTTGGGAGCTCATTTGCAATTCTTCTTACCTGAATTTCTTCCCTCTTGTCAAACTAGATCTATATCTGCAACAGAATAAAGATGGAATATAATAATAACGGTGATGATGATGATGATGATGATGATGATGGAAGGTACCTTGGAGCTCATCTAGTCCAACCCCCTGCTCCGGCAGGAAACCCTGTACCATTTCAGACAAATGGTTGTCCAGTCTCTTCTTAAAAACTTCCAGTGTTGGAGCATTCACAGCTTCTGGAGGCAAGTTGTTCCACTGATTAATTGTTCTGTCAGAAAATTTCTTCTTAGTTCTAGATTGCTTCTCTCTTTGATTAGTTTCCATCTATTGCTTCTTGTCCTGTCTTCAGGTGCTTTGGAAAATAGCTTAACTCCCTCTTCTTTGTGGAAACTCCTGAGATATTGGAACACTGCGTCACCCTAGTCCTTCTCTGCATTAAACTAAACATACCCACTTCCAGCAACCGTTCTTTATATGCCAGGTTGTCTACCTTACCTGGAATGTTCAGTTTTCAACTCCTAATCATCTTCATTGCTCTTCTCTGTACTCTTTCTAGAGTCTCAACATTTTTTTTACATCGTGATGACTAAAACTGGATGCAGTATTCCAAATGTGGCCTTACCAAGGCATCGTAATGTGGTATTAAAATTTCACGTGATCTTGACTCTATCCCTCTGTTAATGCAGCCTAGTGCTGTGTGGGCTTTTTTGGCAGCTGCAGCACATTGCTGGCTCATATTTAAGTGTCCACTAGGTCTCCGAGATCAGTCACTATTACTGAGCAAGGTAGCACCTATACTGTACCTGTGCATTTGGTTTTTCTTGCCTAAATGGTAGCTTATGGGTAAAAAGTGGGGCATAGCAACCTTTGAATGTCCCCCTTGTTCTCTGATAGTTTTTAGTCTTAGCACAACTTTTATGTAAATTTCTGGGGACTCTTGGAAGAGTATTTAAATCAAGGTCTAGTCAAAAGACCATCCCAATACAGTCTCAGCAGTGCTACTGGAGTATCCTGAAATTAGATTATTGTTTAGAGGTAAAATCATCAAAAAAGTTAAGTTCTGGATACTAGTATTGTTGGAATGTTTTTAATATCCTTTCTTTAAAAAAAACCCTTAACAATAAAAAAACCTGAAATTTTGAGTTTCAAGGTCTTAGATTGAAGAAAATACTCTTTGCATCTATGAGCCTCCTGGTTCTATAGGGCAAATAGTGAGAAATAGATGACAGGAAAGGTCTTCATACCTGGTCTATTGTTAGTTAAGTGAATTTCTGGTGTTTAGGAGACAAAATGAATTCTCTGTCTCTCCTTTATCTCTTTTGTACTTTCTTCAAGGTGTAATTTAGAGGCTTTTCTCTCAAAACACATTTCTTAATACATCAGGCTTTTATTCCAAATATAATAAATATCTGTTAGAATGCATTGATAGCTGGCCTAAGCCTATAGTCTGAATCCAAGAGAACTACTATATAGTTATATATAGTATAAAGAGCCGTGGTGGCATAGTGGCTAAAATGCAGTATTGCAGACTAACTCTGCTCACATCGCCAGGAATTTGATTCCTTCAGTCCTGACTGGCTCAGGGTTGACTCAGCCTTCAATCCTTCTGAGGTGAGTAAAATGTGGACCCAGATTGTTGGGGACAACATGCTAACTCTGTAAACTACTTAGAGAGGGCAGCTGCACAACTCCTGGAAAAGTCACAGCTGCATTAAGAATTTTCTGACAGCTGCTCCAAACTTTCTAAAGCACCTTTCTGCCTCTAAATCTATAGTGTTGCCCAGCCCAAATCCACCAATCAGTAAAACCTTTCATTTTTGGCATTCTTACTATTATCTTCCTCAGCAATATCCCTCCACTTAATGACTATTTACAAAGGAAGAAGAAGAAAGAAAATAGTTCCTGTCACGGAGGAGTTGAAAACTGAACATTCCAGGTAAGGTAGACAACCTGGCATGTTCTATAGCACTGTACATATTTTTGCTTAGTAGCCAAAGGTTTTGTGGTTTAGAAAATTATATCAAAGGCTTCACTGAAAAGTGAAGTTTACAAAAGAATGGGATAAAATAAGGGAGGCAAAGCGGCCCCAAGAATAATACATAGGGAGAGGGAAAGAGCCATGCATCTTGAGAGTGCAAAAGAGAGAAATTGGAGAGAGGAAGATAGAGAAGCATGAAGATTACAGAAATTTATCAGTGTATGAGAATAGAAAGATTTAGATTGACCTTTGCTAAACTGTGGGAGTTGTCTGCCTAAAAAGACTCAACACTTAAACATGCAGCATTCTTCTAAAAAGCCACCTGACCCAGAGGGAGATGAAATATTACCAACTTCACTGCTATACAAAATCTTTTTTCCTCTCTCCGTGCATCTACCTACTGCCACAGTTGCCATACCGCTAAACTTTCACAAGGTTACAGACTTATTTGCCTTCAACTCATTCCTGACAGGCTTCACCCAGGGGTGCCCACCGTTCTTGGTGCAAAGAGGTTTGTCCCTTTTCTTTGAGCTACTTCCACATTTCATGTTCTGACAGTTCAAGGGATGCCTATGTATTTGATCACTAAATGCAAAAAAAACAGCCCAAGCCCCAATGACACACAACGCTGCACATCCCTGTTTATCCTTACAGACTGGGCTGTTTCTCATTCACGTGTGATACTTAAGTGCACCATGCAAGGTCTCGGTGGAATCTGGAGCCAGTTACTGGAAGGTCATGAAGTCTTTTATCTGCTCCAGCAATTTAGTTGTATTATATGGATGTAAACTTTTTGTTTAAGTAAACATCTAATATCAGTTTTGTATGAACATTTTTTCTTTTTTTAAATATTAAGCTCCTCCCTATGAACAGCTTCTTATTTGTTTTGCAAAAAAAAGCTCAAGGGATTTGAATAGGAATGGATCAGAATTTCCTGTTTGTGTTTGAAAATAATATATATTATTAACTTCTCTAAATTGCTTTATGACTAGGCAGAAAGAATGGAAGATTTAAAAATGAAATAAATTGAGGGGTAGATAGATTTCTCCCTTCTAGCAAAAGACTTTTGTATGTTGCTCCTAAAAATCTAATTTAAATCTCTTTTTTAACTGTGTTCATGGTACTGAATTAGAATTATTTTTACACTTCATTCTTAAAAACTCCTCATCTTTAATAGGTACACGGTAGTAAGTATATCTTGAGTCTCTCCATTCTGAAACAAATTGTCTTCTGAATTGGTTTAGTGTAAATATCAATAATTTGTTCAATTAATTTTAATGTAAGTTACCAACATTCAAAGACATCTTTTAAATTGGATAAAAATAATTTGAATTTTAAAAGTCCAAGTGGCCAGGTCTTGCCAAACTTTTATTTGAATAATTTATCCTATGGATCATTACTATACTGCTCAAAAAAATAAAGGGAACACAAGATAAGACATCCTACTATTAAATACACTACATTGTGTTGTTTAAGTGTTCCCTTTATTTTTTTGAGCAGTATATGATCAGTCACAGAGGGAATTTTGCTTCTATGTGTTCAGCATCTCAGATAGGCTGAGGGGATTTGAATACACTATATGGGCCAACCCTATAAAGCAAAAGTGATAATCCTTAGGCTCAAGAACAGATTCAGACCTTGGGTAGTTTTCCCAGAACCTTTCAAAACTGCTGTTGTCTTTTAATTCTTTTTTTTAATTAATTTTCTAATCTTTACAAATCACAAGTGCTTAATAAACAATGTGTTGTCTGGGTTCATTTTTTTTACTTAACAATACATATTAAAATTATTCAATATCACTCTTAGTTTCTGCACATTCTGGTACTTTCTTAATCCTCTCTTCTTCGAATGATGTTTTTTCACTTTACAAACACTAAACAAATGCAATTATTTCTATACTATTAATACATAAAACCAGCGCTTTTTTTGTCATAGAACGCACCGAATCGGTGTTCCTCCACACTATAACCACTACAACTATAGTTATAGGCTAGCTATATAATCTTATCTCTGTAATGGAACACTGCTTTTAAAAATGGAAGTTACAAGAATGACAGTATTCACGGTGGGATCTAACTGTTCCTGTTAACCCTGCTTCTCAGTAGAGGTATCAGCAGTGGTGGCCTCATTGCATTTATCCAAAGATATCATCTGCTGAAACCAAATTTGAGTCTAGGACCTCTTGGTTCTGATTTTTCTATGGGATCTTTAGGAAGAAATGTGGGAATTCCAGATTGCATAGCAAGTGGCCCTAGATATCATTCTGTTTCATTTAGACTAGTTTTGGGGGTCGTCCCAATGTAAAGACTTTCCCTTTAGGGTAGGACATTACCTACACTGGAATTTTGTAAGCGTAGATAGCTGAATTATTCTTTCTGTCTTATCTGATTTCAGTTTGATTCTAGACTTCTGTTTACATGAAATGACCCTTGTGAAATAATCCACCATTGTAAAGGAGCTCCATTTCCCAAGACCTTATGTCACTCAATACTGGTTGCTGGAAAACAAGTACACAGGAGGTCCATTCTCTCAGTGTCCTGGATGTGCACTTTTCAGAGGCATCTGTTTGGCCACTTTAGAGAAAGAAGAATCTGGGCTTTCTTATCCAACAGAGATCTCTTAAAACTATGCAGAAAAGTAAAATTAAAATATATACAAATTGTTTTGTTTTGTTTTGTTTTGAGGAGGGAGCTAAAAAACAGGTTGAAATAAGAGACGGGGAGAAAATCCACTTTAATATTTTATATGTAAGCGTTTTTGTCACCAAATCATTATATGCCTAATTTGAAGTGGCCGACAGACCACTCAAGACAGCTGGTAACTTCAACAGGTTTATTTAGAGCAGAGCAACTGTTTACAGAAAGGTTCGGCTTTTTATAGTCTGCGGCCGGCCGGCTGGTCCAATCAGCGGCCGGTCTTTTCCCGCTTTGCTTTCCGCTCCAATCAGCTTCGCGGAGCGTCTGACAGCTCGGCTCCTCGTGGCTGGGTGGCTTTGTATTGCTCTGACAGCTGAGAGCTGTCAGCCAGTTGCGCCTGCGTATTGTTGGGAGTTTTGACAGCTGTCAAAACTCCCGCGTGTTCGGCTGTCAACGCTTTACCTCATGTTCCTTTTGTTACAGTTTTAGTGAACTAATGTTAACACTTTAAATGGAACTATTTACATATAATACACCCCTTACCCTTCCCCCGGATCGTTTTCACCCCCATGTGTTTGTTTGTTGCTGCCTCCCCATTCGTAGTCCTGTAGGTAGGCAGGTGCTTTCTTAATTCGGTTGGATCGTCGAGGAGGTGTCTCATTTTCAGGCTCCCCTTCCTCCTGCAGTAGTGGTGGTCCTGCCTCGTCGTTGGGCGGAGTCAGGTCGTCTGGTATGAAGGGTGGCATACAGGGGTGTTGGTTTTCTGATGGGTTTGGCGGGGGTGTGTTTTGTGGTTTGCGGTTCCGCAGCTGATCAATGTGTCGACGTAGTTGTCCTTCTGAGTCAGAATGAATTAGGTATGAAATGGGTCCCATTTGTTTTATTATGACCCCTTGTATCCATTTTTGGTTGCCGGAATAACTCCTGGCCCAGATGGTTTGGCCAGGTGAAAAGGTTCGTGGTGATGGGGTTGGTGGTTCTTGGTCATTTGGTGTCCTGTCTGGGTGCAATCGATCTAACCTTGTTATTAGCCTCCTGCCCCACCGTAGTTCCACCGGCGTTTTGCCTGTGGTGGTGCATGGTGTGGTGTGCTGGGCTAGGAGGAATTGGCTGAGTCGCCGGTGCCAGTCTCCTTTTATAAACTTTTTAAGTGCCTCTTTGGTGGATCTTACCATTATTTCTGCCATGCCATTTGTCGACGGGTGGAATGGCGCTGACGTCACCAGTCTAATAGAGTTCCTCAAAGCGAACATCTGAAATTCACGAGAAGTGAATTGTGGCCCGTTATCAGAAACTATGACGTCGGGGAGGCCGTGTGATGCGAAAACCTTTCTAAGTGCTTGTATAGTGGACTTCGTTGTTGTTTTATTGAGGGGTATCACCTCGAGCCATTTAGAATAACTATCTACGATTATTAAGAAATTCTGCCCTCATATTGGTCCAGCGAAATCTAGATGGATGCGGGACCATGGTTTTTTTGTAGTTTCCCATTTGTGGACTGGGGCGTGGGGCGGCTCGCTTCTTGTTAATTGGCAAGTGTAGCATCCCCCTACGTGTTCTTCTATGTCCTTATCGATACCTGGCCACCACACATAGCTTCTAGCAAGCAACTTCATTTTTACCATTCCAGGGTGTCCTTCGTGAAGGGTTTTTAATGTTTGTTGTGTGTTTTTGTGTGGTATCACCACCCTGTTTCCCCATAGGAGGCAGCCTAAATGTGATGTTAGTTCTAATTGTTTGGTAAAAAAGGGCCGGAAGATTTCCTCTGGGCACTTATGTGGCCATCCTGCTGTGACCCATCGCAGGACCCTGCTGAGAATTTTATCCTTAGCGGAGTTGGCAGCAATGATTTTTGCTGTGAGAGGGCATTCAGGTAATTCAGCGATAGCAAGTATGTTGCCTGCAGGGGCTGGGTCGGGGTCGTGTTGTTGTATAGGAAGTCTGCTTAAACAGTCTGCATGTCCCAGTTCCCTACCCGGCTTGTGTACCAATTTGTAGGAGTATGCTGATAAAAAGGTGGACCAGCGCAGGATTCTAGGGGATAATATTTGAGGGGTTGTTTTGTCCCAGGTGAATATGCCTAATAGGGGTTTGTGGTCAGTGAAGATAGTGAAAGGTCTACCATACAGGTAGTCATGAAATTTTTTCACGCCGGCGACAATGGCCAGTGCCTCCCTATCAATTTGCGCATAATTCCTTTCAGCTTTGGTAAGGGTCCGGGAATAAAATGCGATAGGTCTTTGCGTGCCGTCCTGGTCTAGGTGGCTCAAGACGGCTCCTATCCCGTACGGGGACGCATTGCAAGCGATGCAAACGGGAGCGTCTTCCTTAAACAGGGTGACTGTGGAGCTTTTGCAAATGATGTTCTTAAGTGACTGGAAACTATTTTCGTGTGTCCTTGTCCAGGTCCAGGGGGTGCCTTTATCTAATAATCTATGTAGTGGTTCTGCAATTGTAGCCTTATGGGGAAGGAAGGCATGATAGAAATTTAATAGCCCTAAAAACGCCTGTAGTTCCTGTTTGTTCTTGGGGCTGGGGGCTGATTGAATAGCTTTAAGTTTGTCGTTCGTAGGATGGATGACCTGGGCGTCAATTTTGTACCCAAGGAATTCCGTAGAGGGAACTCCTATGGAACACTTTTCTCTTTTTAGCTTAAACCCGGCTGTTCTGAACCACTCTAGCTCAGCTGACAATCTGTCAGCTAGAATGGCTTCTGTTTCCCCGGCGATGAGCACATCGTCAAAGTAAGGGCAGACCCCGGGGATCCCTTTTAAGTTTTTTTCCATGATGCTTTGAAATATGCCCGGGGCTGTCGAAATGCCGAATTGTAGTCTTGTCACATTAAATGCTCTGCGGTGTGTGACAATTGTCTGGGCGACCGCGGTGTCATCGGTCACAGGCAATTGCAGGTACGCCTGCGTGAGGTCTAATTTTGCAAAAATGGCACCGGAGCGGATGGAGGCGAGGACGTCTCTCACCGCTGGAATGGGGTAACTGTGGGTGTTGAGCGCTAGGTTTAGGGTCGCTTTATAATCAGCGCATAATCTAATTTGCCCATTAGGTTTTACAGGGGTTACGATGGGGGTTTCCCAGCTGCCCCCGTCAGTAGGTTCCAAAACCCCTAGCTTGACAAGGCATTCCAGCTCGTCCTCAATTTTTTGTTTGAGGGCGAAGGGAACCCTCCTGGCCCTAATTCTGACAGGTTGCATGGTGGGGTTAAGGTTGAGGACGATGGGGGGACCTGTATATTTTCCCAATGAACCATCGAAGACGTCTGCATATTTTCTGCAGACGGCTTCGAGGTTCGAAGTTTGCACTGCGTTGACGCCGGTAATGGCAATGCCTAAGGGGCTAAACCAATTTAGCCCTATTAAATTCGTGCGATCCCCTTGGGTGACTATTACCTCTAGGGGCCCCTTGAATTTTTTATACTCTACCCAAACTTTGGCTTTACCCTTAAGCTGTATAGGGGTTTTCTGGTAGTCAGCTAGCTGCACCTGCGGGGGTTCTAACAGTATTGCTTTTTTACTGCGCCGGCAGATTTCCCTGTACATTTTAAATGAAATTAGGGTTACTGCTGATCCTGAGTCCACCTCCATGTCACAGTAGACTCCCTGAAGCCTTGTTTTAATTTTTACCTTAGGACTTAAGTGGTGCACCCTGTCTACCGCCTCCACTAACCCTTCTGGGGTCTTTCCCTTAGTGGCTCGGTGGGTGATCGTACCTGGGGGGTTAGCCTCCACTTCATGCAGGTTGTTGCGGGGACGGCTTCGGCAGACGGGTTTAATGTGGCCAGTCTTACCACAATTGTGGCATTTCGCGCTCCGGAACCGGCAGTTTGCCCGGGCATGGTTGCCCCCACAGCTGGCACAGTTGTTGCGTTGTTCCCTTTGAGCTGGAATGAGATTCCTAGGTTTAGGGTGGTCATTGTTGTCACTCCGTCTGTTTTGTCGCCTCTCCATCCGGCGTTGTAATGCGTCGGTGTCTGTCAGATCTATGGATTCTTCGTCACTGAAGGACGCTTCGTCCTGATGGACGCTTCCTTGGGGTTCGGCCGTAGTTCGGGCAAGGGTTCTCCTGTGATTGTCTTCGTACGCCAGGATCTCCTGGGAGACCTCGGCGAGAGTCATATCTGGTTTAGACGTGATTTTTTTCTTGAGGCGTTCGTCCCTCAACCCGATGACCACTTGGTCTCGGATCCGATCTTCCAGGTCAGGAAAGTTGCAGCTCCGCGCGGCGTGCCGGACTCCTGCGATGAAGTCGTTCGCAGCTTCATCCGGCCGCTGGCTTCGCTGGGCAAACTGTACCCGCCAGTACAGTTCCGAGCGGGCTGGCATGTAGTGTTTGTTGAGCCGGTCTATGAGCTTGGTGTATGGGACCTCGGTGATCGGCACGGGGCTGAATAGCCCTACAGCAGCATCGTAGACTGGGGGACCGCTGATGTAGAGGAGCGCTGCGGCTTTGGCTCTGTCGTCCGTGATTTTACTGATGAGGAGGAATCCCTCGACCTGCCCCAGATGCGACTCCCATCGCTCTGGGTGGCGGGTGTCAAACTCCCTCACGCGTCCGAAATTGGCCATGCTGTCTGGGTCCAGTGGTCCACTCCGCGATGGAAGTTAAAACTTCCAGTGACTAGCTCCGCCGGCCTGGAACTCTCTTCCTGGCCGTGACTTCAGCTCTGGGAAGCGGATCCCATCCTCGTCACCAGTGAAGTGGCCGACAGACCACTCAAGACAGCTGGTAACTTCAACAGGTTTATTTAGAGCAGAGCAACTGTTTACAGAAAGGTTCGGCTTTTTATAGTCTGCGGCTGGCCGGCTGGTCCAATCAGCGGCCGGTCTTTTCCCGCTTTGCTTTCCGCTCCAATCAGCTTCGCGGAGTGTCTGACAGCTCGGCTCCTCATGGCTGGGTGGCTTTGTATTGCTCTGACAGCTGAGAGCTGTCAGCCGGTTGCGCCTGCGTATTGTTGGGAGTTTTGACAGCTGTCAAAACTCCCGCGTGTTCGGCTGTCAACACTTTACCTCATGTTCCTTTTGTTACAGTTTTAGTGAACTAATGTTAACACTTTAAATGGAACTATTTACATATAATACATAATTTCAATCATCTTTATATCCAGCCAGCAAAGTAGAACAGACTTCTTTATACACTTCCCCTCTTGCCCCCTCCCCCCCATTCTCCAGCTACTTGAAACTTGTATTCATAAACTTGCAGCTCCTTGACAGGCCAACAGATTCATACAAGAACCAAATTTGGCTCTCCAGCCTGAGGTTCCCAACTACTGAAGATTATAACAAGCAAAGGAAGAATTTGGCTTGTTTCTTAAGGCCCTTCAGGAGCAGTACCATCTTCTTCTTTGAAAGCACAGGGGTTGTTCAGTTTCTTTCAGGTACAGATTCATTACCTCTTCACTGGCTCTTGCTTGTTTGCCAACTACTTGTGTGGAGGGAAGGAGCGGGGGAAGTCATTTACCCTCGTGAATGTCAAGGTTAGTGCAAACTGTCCTTGTCATCAGTCTCTCTGGCAGAAGGTCAGGGATAAGCTTTCGTCAAATGGGCAGCGTCAAACAAAGCAGAGGCTGACTTAACTCACTGAAAGAAAGGAGACCTTCCCTGTAAGTCGATAAACATTTCTCTCTCTCTCTCTCTCTCTCACACACACACACACACACACACATACACACACAGAGAGAGAGAGAGAGAGAGAGAGAGAGAGAGAGAGAGAGAGAGAGAGAGAGAGAGAGAGAGAGAGAGAGAGAGAGAGAGAAAAGCAGAAGAAGAAAGGGGTAACCCTTTCTTTACCATTTTTGTTTTTACATTTTCTTGCTCATCCACTGCTGAATGAGAGGAAGAAAACTGCATAAAGCTTAGGCGATCACACAGTTCACAGATAAAGCATTCTGAATGTCCACACTGAAAGGAAACGTGAACCCCCTTTCTGACATGTTGTTAGCCATATAAGAAACCTATTAGATTTTTTTAAAAAAGGAAAAAGAAAAAGAAAATCCTTTCCATGCTTAAATAGGAAAGCCATCACTTAATTTCAGAATTCATGTCCGGTGACATTTTTGTAACAATCTTGTTCTAACTAAAACTAACTGGAGAAGTCTTTTTACTTCCATCAACTTATTTATCTGGACAAGGAACCTCAAATTTGACTATTTATTAAAAGATTGCTAGCAAACTAGAGACTTCAAATTAGTGGCATACAAATTTTAATAGATCCTGAAAGAATGTATTTTGTTCAAGCAGAGATGTCAGAACTTCTTACCGGTTTTTTTGAACTGGATAATATTTGATGGCACCTCTAAACAAGAATGAATCAAGCTGCTGTTGCAGTTTGGAGGTTAAGCACATGTATCTTGAGGAAAAGTGCCTTTTGCTTTAATCCTGGCTCCAACAGGTTTAGGTCTATCATTGGATAAAATAAGGTGACCTCAAGAATTCAATTTCAGATTTCATAAAAATAGATATTTAACTTATGGTTGGTAGATATTTTTTCTATGGAGGAGAAGAAATGTTTTTTTTTTGTTTTTTTTAAAATTTTTATTCTCCAAGGCCAAAATAAATTGGTTGATTTTTAATGTAGGAATATTTTATCTTAGAGAATGTGGTGGCATTTATTGATTTGCCTCGGGCAGGACAATATCTGGGCCTGGCCTGTGCATGAGAAGATTGTTCTGACTTTTCCAGCAAGACAGATCATGACTTCAAATCAAGTGATACAGTAGATCAAGTTAGTTGGGTATTCATGCTGCCCCCATTCCAAAAAGATTCTAGCTAATTTACAATATGTGCAGTACATACATTAAAAATGCAAACTAAAACAACCTGATTGGTCAAACTAAAACAGTATTCCCAACATTCAAAGAAAAGAACTCATCCAAGACTCCACAGCTACCCTGGTCTTAAGAGACTTCCCGAATCCTTGGAGAGTGGGAGTCAAATGCTGTTGTAGAAGGCAGAGCCTGCAAGAGAGAAAGGATCCTTGATCCCACAAGAAGAAATCCTTTAATTAAGGGCACCTAGGGCACTCCCATCAACCGGAGCACACTGGATAAGGCAGAAATAACTGGAGATATATAATCTTTCAAATAACCAGGTCCTATTCCTGGCAGAGTTTTATAGGTAATGACCAGCGCTATCAATTGTAGCCAAAAGAACCAGTGACCAGTGCAGCTCATATAACAGCAATTACACAAGGGCATAATGGGAAGCAACTGTCACTGTCTGACTTGTCCAGGCAGTCTCTGAAAATCAGATACAATTTAATGGAAGGGGAAAAATCTGCTACTTGGGCGAACACTTTATGGATTTTCTACTTCAAGATAAGTAATGCTGTGGGTCAACTTGCACTAAGTTCACTTCTTCATTTTTCTGATGATGTGAATTAACTGTGGTTGAAATGGATCTGTAGTGGATCTTGAGAAAAGTGGGACCAAATTGGCTCTTTTTCATCCTCAAAATAATTTCAGTTCTATTACTATACATGACACCAAAATATGGTTTCTTTAGCAGTAACTCTTACCCCATAAAAGTTTACTTTATTTCATGCTCAAAATCATTCCCTAGTCATTGATTTAGCGGCTGCATATCATTTATTTATTTATTATTGGGACTTATATGCCGCCCTATCTCCCGAAGGACTCAGGGCGGCCACAATAAATACAGAAGTTAAATAAAAATTAAAATTAAAGGCCCCTGTAGAATAAATAAAAATAAATTAAAAATTAAGAGTTAAAAATTAAAAACATAATTAAAATCCCTGTCAGTCCAGGTCAGCCAGGTGGAAAAGGAGTGTTTTGAGGCCGCAGCGAAAGAACTGGAGATCTGGGGCCATCCGAAGCTCAGGGGGGAGCTGGTTCCACAGGGCTGGTGCTCCCACAGAGAAGGCTCTGCACATGATGATTTCACAGTGTTGACCTGTTCATCAGATGTATGTATATGTGCAGAAGTTTCATTACTCATCTAGATAAACCCTCTGCAACTATAATCTTGTTGCTACACACAGGAATCCATCATGATTGTTCATATGGGAACCATTAAAGTACATAAGCAACCAATAACCATTCACTTTAGACTCATTAGCTTTTGTTTCTGGAGTACACATTGTGATATCTTCAAGGTGGTGGTGGTGGCTCTGCTTTTGCCTTTATTGATTGATTTATTTCATTTATTTAAGACATTTATAATAGCCACTCATCTTATATCAAACTCTGGACAGCTCCCAATCAGCAATTAAAACAATTATTAGTAATACAACAGTACAACACAAATACATTAAAAACCATAAACATTAAAAAATCTGACACCAAAATTAAACTTTGGACATACAGTCTCTTCTGAAACCTTCTCATCCACCTTATCCTATTTCAGCACTTGAGGGAAAAGTGATACACAGTTTTTAGTTTTTCAGTGCTTTTCAGAATATAGGAGGATACAGGCCTGCTGAACTTCAGAGGAAAGTATGTTCCATAGGGCAGGGGCTGCTATGGAAAAAACATACTTCCTAGCTCCCATAAGGTAGGAATGTTTAAGGAAACATACCCACCCTGATTGGTCTGGCAGGAAGAGTAGATATCCTTAGGGAGCTGTGGTCCTGCAGATATCTTGACCCTGTGGCACATAGGGCTTTTAAAGATGATAACCAAGGCCTTGAATTGCACCCAGAAGAAAATTGGAAGCCATTGCAGCTTGAGCAACCAAGGTGTTGCATGGATAAACCTAAGAGCACCCATCATAGTGCATGTTGATGCATTCTGGACTTCTGGATGTTCTGAAAGGGCAGCTCCAGGTAAAGGGGATTGCAATAATCCAAGGCATAAGTGACCATGAGTAAGGCCCCAAAACCCAGAATCATTTCATCTTGCCAGAGGCAACTCAAAGTCAGTTCTTTCTCATCCAGATTCTTACAGCCTACAGACATTTGGCCAGCACTGTCATAATATCAACTGTCCAGCTTAGGATGTCAAAAGACAGCTCCAGATAATCTGTTCCTCCATTGCCCTTTGTAACTGTATGCCAACCACCCTCAACAACCTTCTCTAACAAGGGAATATTGGAGACTGGATGAAAGCTGTGGGGCCCAATGATAACCTTTTGAGAAGGGCAGTACCACCCCCTCCTGCAAAAAGTGATTGATCACCACTTGGACCCAACCATGTGCCACCTTCTGGGAGTCCTTAATCAGAGCACACAGGCGGCTGAGCTCACAGTCACAAGGACCCTGTTAACTTCTTCAAGAGCATCTGGTTCAAATACCTCCCAGATAACAATGCTCATGTTGTCTTCATCTGCTCCAAAGGATCTGCTTATCCAGACTCCAATTTCAAGTAAAGATGAGCAACTTTACCTGACAGATGCTGATGTTATTTCTCATAGCTACCCTGAAAGGGCTCCTATGACTCCTTCTTTGAAATGGAGTCACTAGTTGACAACCTACAGATGCAATAAGGACAGAGAATTATTTATGCTTCACCACTGTTATCACCACAAGATAAGTCCTAATATAAGATACTGAAACCAATTTTGGTCACCATACTAGAAAAAAGATGTTGAGACCTTGGAAAAAGTTAAGAGAAAAGCAACTAAAATGATCAAAGGTCTGGAGACTAAAACATATGAAGAATGGCTTTAGGACTTCAGTTTGGCTAGTCTAAAGAAAAGAAGAAACAGGGCGACATGATAGCAGCATTCCAGTATTTGAGGGGCTGCCAGAAAGAAGAGGGCATCAAACTATTCTCCAAAGCACCAGAGGGCAGGACAATAAACAATGGTTGGAAACTGACCAAACAGAGAAGCAAGCTGGAATTAAGGAGACACTTCCTAACAGTGAAGACAATTAACCAGTGGAATAGCTTGCCTTCAGATGTTGTGGGCTCTCCATCACTGGAGTTTTTAAGAAGAGACTAGACAGCCACTTGTCTGAAATGGTATAGGTTCTCCTGTTCAAACAGGGGGCTGAACTAGAAGACCTCCAAGGTCCTTTCCATTTCTATTCTATTTTATTCTATTGTATTCTAAGTTCTTACCTGTGCTCATTGCCTCCTTTCATCAATGCTCTAAGCATCCCCTATGTCACATCATCTCTCTGAGTCATCCAGAAATCAGTGGGATTCTGTGAGATCCATGTACACAGAGTGTAATTCAATCCATGGGCCCCATCATGGATTGATCTAACTGTGTAACAGTTTCAGGAAAAACCCCAAACTCCTTCTGAAACTGTGCTTGTCCATTAGGTATCTGAAGCAGACCAAAGAAATAGGATCTACCTCCCTGTGGTGGTGGATGATAGTCGTAGAGAACTCTAGGGTCAAAAGAGAGAGGATCGTTGATGGCTGGGGATTGATGTTAATGTTGTTATGCTCTGCTACTTAAATAAGAATATAACATATTTACTGCTTAATGAAAGTACATTGTGGGTGTGCACAGACTCACATTTCCATACATACATTATGGACAATGCCAAATCAAACTATAATATTAAAAAAAAGAAAATTATTTCCCAGGGAAAAGCAAGTATTAATGATAAAGTAAGTAAGAATTAATGATAGAAAATGGGATTTCACATGCGAAGGGAATGGTAAAGTTGATCAATGCATTTGCTATCTTTTAGGATTGGTTGTCTCGTCTATAAGGAATTGCATGAGACTAGAGCAGATCAATGGACTTTTTGAACTGATGAAAAACTCCAAATTGGAGATATGTGTAAGCATTCCACTTCTCAAGGATTTAGCAGCCTGGTTGCCATGCATTGCACCAGCTGAGGTTCTGAACATTCCTCAAGGGCAACCCATTTAGAAAACATTGCAGTAGTCAAGTTAGGATGCAATTATCGCCAGACTTGACAGTTCAGAAATAATTGTACAAATATATCTCTTGCTACCACTCCCATGATAATGCAAGCAGGAGCCAAAAATGTAACTGAATAAGTTATCTCTCCACAAAACAGCTACTCTGCATAGAGCCATAGAGCTTTTCTGCTCTCTATCTTCTGCTCCCTATTGCTAATGCAGCAACAATAGATTATGGACAAAATACATTCAAACTATTATGCAAAAATCAATAAATCATGTTCATTAAATCAGTTTCTATAACTTATACAAGTTGCATATCCTAGATTTTCTACACACGAAATTTAAACTGTTCAAGGTGCAGAATTTTGTACTTTCACTATGGCTAATTATCTTCACACAGCAGGTGTCAGCATCTACCTGGTCTTTGCTGCTTGAGACACTTTATGACTTGGGATATCACTTTACCAGAACTGTCTGTCATTAATGATCAGAGCTTGCTAGTACTTGAACTGGAGACCACCAAAATTTCCCCAGGTTTAGGGCTGGACCGGGAAGTCAAAATTTCAACCCAGAAGGCAGCAGCAAGACCATGAAGTCACCAAGTCAAATCTGATGAAAAAAATATTTTTACCTTCAGTTATACCCAACATTATTATCCTCTATATTGTTTTTACTTTTCACACAGACATGAAGCTTTAACAAGTTTATTCTTTGGGGCATTGACTTTTTTTTTCTTTTTTAAAGCAACATAAATATAATCGTCAAGAATTTTCTCCATAATTATAGTGAAGAATTGTCAACTGTAACTGATAGCATCATTCCAAAGGATGTTAGGAAGATCCTCATCCCTGTCTTCCATCCAGGCCTGTCTCCGTGATCATACAGACAGAGCAAATACTGGGCTAACAATCATCAATGGGGAATAATTAAGTGAACCTTACCAGTCATTCTTAATAGGTGAACCAAAGACTACACTGTCTCTCTGCTAACTGTGATTGGTTGGCTTTTAAAAAGAGCAGATCAGTTTATTTCTGTTTCATTATTCCTTACTTTGAGCTCATAAGCAACATCCACCATTTCTGCAGTAATCTTCATTATAAAAGTAGATCAAACAATCACATTCAAATGTTTCTAAATAATATTTTTAGAATATTTTCCAAATTCTATATATTATCTCAAAATAGTATTTCTAAATCTAAATCATTACAGAATGTGTATTTAAAATCTTTTCATAGTTCTTTTTACAGATCAAAAAATATTTAAGCTATCGTGGAAATACAAAATTCATTAGACAGTTACATTTCCTCGCTACTATTATTTGACAGGTGTGGATGAGATCCGTATGCATAAGAGTATGCAGATATTAATTCCCTTAAGCATTCTTGATTAGGGCAGATGCTGCTGTTTAGCAAAGGGCAGTTGCCTTTCCCAATTTAGATCCCATTATTCCTAGGATTTGTATTGCTAGATGCGTCATGATGCAAAATATCATACAGGACTTGGAATGACTGGATTAGGAAAAGATCGTTATGTTGCTCTGTCACTGTATAGAAAGAAAATTTTATCTGACCAACATGTTGTTTTTGGCACTATTATTCAATTACTTTCAAGAAGGTCCCAACTAGGACAGGGGAGAAAAAAAGCTGTCTGGCCCAGGCTGAGGGGTTTTAATTTTTATTAGGCTTTAGTTTTAAATTTCAGGGACTTTATTTAATTAATTGTTTTAATCTGATTTTAATTTTTGTATGTTTGTTTTAATCTTCCATGTACACCGCCCTGAGTCCTCCGGGAATAGGGCGGTATATAAATTTAATAAAATAAATAAAATAAAATAAGACATGTTAGTAGGTCATAATAACAGTTGTATGGCAGAAAGAGAATCAAGACAAAATCTAGATTTGGAATGGAATGGAAATAGAATAGAATAGAATAGAATAGAATAGAATAGAATAGAATAGAATAGAATAGAATAGAATAGAATAGAATAGAATAGAATAGAATAGAATAGAATAGAATAGAATAGAATAGAGCTGGAAGGGACCTTAGAGGTCTTCTAATCCAGCCCACTGCTCGAGCAGGAGAATCTATACCATTTCAGACAAATTTGTAGCAGGCATCATCCACTTTGTGGATTATTTTCCCTGTAGACATTGCATAAGGTAGAAAAATGCAGATAGGTCTATTTAGAACATGAATGTTTTTAGTACCGTCTGAAACCCAAAATATTGAGTGCCTCAGCCTATATCAAGCTGCCCACAATTTTCTTCATAGATTTTCTTCCTCTACTTTTATTGGATATATAGCAAGTGAGAATAAAGAAATATATCTTTAGCACTGACATCATTTCAGGGAAAGTGTTGAGGGGACAGAGAGCACTCAGCCTCCAAAGCTGCTGGAGGAAGCAGTTCATTTGGATTCTTTTCAGCCTTGGTTGTGGCCAGGTCACAATTCTGAAAGAGCCTTGTTCATGCTTATGGATGACCTCTAGAGGGCTTGAGAAAGGGAGATGAATTTATTCAGCCTCCTGGACCTCTTGACACTTTTCAATACTATTAAACATAGTAAGTTTCTGGACCAACTTAGGGGTTTATAATGAGAGGTGGGGGAATGTTTTACAGTGGTTGTTCTCCTTCTCCATAACTGGTGTCAGTCGGTATTGGTAGAGTAAAGAAATCAAAGGGAAAAGGAGGAATAGAATAGTTTGCAAGGAAAGACTTAAAAATTGTACCACCATTTCATCTCAAGAAAGCTGAAAATCATATTCAGCAGTCCCTTTTGGCTGGGGATAGCTAAGACATGTTGAAGGGAACCAAAATGTATCAGACTGTCAACAGATTTTGCCTAAGGGGATACTGGAGGGTATTTGAGGAAACATTTCAAATATAACTGACCCAAAGTGAATTGAAATATTACCTTATCATGTGTACACAAAACAACATTTCTCTCTCTCATTCTCCTCCCTCCAACCTCTGCCCCTTGGATCTTAATTCTGACAAACTCTTTCCTGCTAAAGTTTTACAACAGTTCATGCACATATTTGAATCCAGAATGTTATAGTTTTTTTTACATTTCCAAACATGATACCAAACATGATAAAATGTCCCTTTGTGTTGCTCACATTTACAACATAAATTTGAAATGTCTTTATACATTCTCAACAATTTCTCTGATGACATATACCAGTAGTATATCATTCTATAAAAATCTCTTTAGGATTATAATATATACATTTCAATCTTTTCAGTTGGAAAAAAGTCATGGTACTTTACTTTTTGTATATGATAACTGCAGTGAGATTATAATATGCACAGAGATGGAAAGATTTGGCATTATATACAATGGAGGAATGGTTGGTGAAGCTGATGAAACTTGCTGGAATGGCTAAATGGATTTCTTTGATAAAAGACAAGACAATATCTATTTCTATTGCTGACAAAAAAAAAACCCTATGGACTTTTTTCATGAAACTGAAAAAAGTGAACTTATGATTTATGGGTTTCGTGATTAGACAGGATAGATTAAGGGGAAAGGAATTAAGGATAAAGTTCTAACAGTGAGAACAATTAACCAGTAGAACAGCTTGACCTCAGAAATCATGGATGCTCCATCACTAGATGTTTTTAAGAAGAGACTGGAGAAGTCATTTGTCTGAGATGGTATAGGTTCACCTGCTTGAGTGGGGGGCTGGACTATAAGACCTCCAAGGTCCCTTCCAGCTCTATTCTATTCTATTATAGAAAGAAGAATGTTTCATTGTAATCATAGAATGAGAGGTAAATTTATATTGATTTATTTTATTCATTTGTTAAGTTTATTTGCTACCTATATTGCCATGGGCCACTCTAGGTGGCTTACAACAATAAAAAAAGAAGAAATCAAAAGAGTGTAAACAGAACAGAAGTAAAATAATAGGACAATAAAATAAATAATGACAAAGAACACAATGAGAATACATCAATAAAGTAATCAAAAAGATGGATGGATAGAGAATAGACAGCAAGGGAGAGAGTGGAGTCTGCTATCAATCCAGCAGCCACCTCCAATTTGGAAATCCCAGAAACAGTCTACTTCTGTTGTTCCCCTCTGGGAGGAGGTTTTGAAGTATTTCTAGTGGGACTACCAGATTCTGTAACAGCTTTGTTCCCTATGCCATCCGTCTGGTAAACTCGCAAAATTTGTTTTTCTCACTATGTATAACTATACATCCAAATTACACTGTGTTGTTTCTCTGGGTCATATATGTTTGTGTATGTGGGTATATGCATGTTTTTTCATGTTTATGCAGTGTATATTGGAGGTAGTTACCCTTTGAGAGCTGTATGCAATGAAATCTCATTTTAATGTACTGTATGCTGATTAATGTACATTTAAAGTGACAATAAAATTATTCTATTCTATTCTATTCTATTCTATTCTATTCTATTCTATTCTATTCTATTCTATTCTATTCTATTCTATTCTATAATTTCCATCTGAAATAAAGCACCATCTCAGAACATTTCCAAGAAGATCCATTTCACAAAGGGGAGTAAGGGAGACCTTTACACAACTCCTTTTGAAAATTTTCTGTCTTTCTCAAACAGATTTGGACTCTTCTTCAATTAGGTAAAGAAAATGGAAAGAACAGAAAAGCTGGATTTGTTTGTTACAGTTGAAAAGTTTATATATGAACCAATTCAGCAGAACGGTTTCATTTCCATACCTTACAAATATGCAAAATGCCATCTGCACTTAGTGTAGCTAACTTCAAGCATGCAGCCATGTAATAGATCCATTCCCAGCTTCCTTCATTCCACTGCTCAGCATTTTTCAAGAAAGAAAAATCCATTTTACTGCTAATGCCACCTGCGGTTACAAGAAAAACAGTTGCCAGCCCAGTCCCCCAAAATTGCTGAAATAAATGTCTTTGTGTTTCTGTATGCAATACTCAAGCATCTTTATTGTGTTTTTGAAAATGTTATTTATGCCAACTGTTATAACAGAGACATGTTTTTAGTAAACCTTGCATAGTTATACTACCTTTTTTCACTCAATTCTTCACATTTGAATTTCTCTCCAGATTCTTTCATTTTGAATTATTTGGCCTTGATTCCTGAGTGAAGCAATGCACTAGGTATCCTTCATTGTTTCAGAGATTTTTATTTTTGAATTTTGCCCAAAATATGCATTTTCAAGCCCCTTATGCTTGGCACTCTGCATAGACATTTAAAAATTAAAAAATGAATTAATTTTCAGCCACTTGGTTCCTCGATTTTCCACCACCCCTTAAATAACAACAAATATTGCCAAAATATGCAAAGATGAATCTTACAAAAAACAAACCATATCACAATTGTGAATATAAATGTGTCATTATTCTTTCAGTAATGCAACACAAAATTTTGTGCAATTAAATGTATCATTTCATTTTTAAATAAGTTCAGTATTTTAACCATGCAGCTCACATGCATCCGTTATATGTAGGTGGATCAGGAGAGATGAAAATAATTTGAAGAAACTGAGAACAGTGGTAGATTGCATATCCTCCAATCAGGAACAAAGGTTAAAAAGTGTCTTAATAAGCCTGAATTTCTAAGGAAGCTACAGAGACTTGGCATCCTTCAGTCTCGAGAGACTATGGTATCATGCTCTGGAAAGAGGTCCTAAAGCAGCATCTGGTGTGGCTAAAAAGGCCAATTTGAGAGTGTCAGTCCCTTCCACACTGCGGGCAGATACAGTCTGTCCCCTGTTCAGTCCCCAGATTTTACTGGTTCCAGGACTGCCTCTTTGCCTCAGCCTGCCGCACAAGTGTCTCTTCAAATTGGAGGCCATGCTGCATCTTTAGCCTCTAGGCTGAACAATCAGAGGTCAAGCTTTCCCAGCTGTTAATGTCCATTCCCAAGGCCTTTAGATACTTCTTGCAGATATCCTTATATCACAGCTCTGGTCTCCCTCTGGGGTGCTTTCCCTGCACTAGTTCTCCATACAGGAGATCTTTTAGAATCCGACCATCAGCCATTCTCACGACATGCCCAAGCCAGTGTAGATGCTGCTGTTTCAATAGTGTATACATGCTAGAAATTCCAGCACATTCAAGAAATGCACTATTTGGAACTTTGTCATGCCAGGTGATGCCAAGAATACGTTAGAGACAGCGCATATGAAAGGTGTTTGACTTTTTCTCCTGCCATATGTGAAGGGTCCAAGACTCACTGCAGTACAAGAGTGTGCTCAAGACGCAAGGTCTATAGACTTGGATCTTTGTATGTTCTGTCAGCTTCTTATTAAGTCATACTCTCTTTGTAAGTCTGGAAAATGTGGTGGCCACTTTACCAATACGGTTATTCAGCTCAGTATCTAAAAAGAGAGTATCGGAGATAGTTGAGCCAAGGTACACAAAGTCATGGACAACCTCCAGTTCTTGTGCAGAGATTGTAATACAGGGAGGTGAATCCACATCCTGACCCATGACTTGTGTTTTTTTCAGCTGATTGTTAGTCCAAAGTCTTGGCAGGCCTTTCTAAAACAGTCCATAAGTTGTTGAAGGTCTTCGGCAGAGTGAGCAGTAATGGCAGCATCGTCAGCAAAGAGGAAATCCCTTAGGCATTTCAGCTGGATTTTAGACTTTGCTCTCAGTTTGGAGAGATTAAAGAGTTTTCTGTCTGTTCTGGTCCGGAGATAGATATTCTTTGTTGCAGTTCCAAAAGTGTGTTTCAGCATGACAGCAAAAAAGATCCCAAATAAAGTTGGCGTGAGGATGCAGCCCTGCTTCACTCCACTTCAAATGTCAAAGGAATCTGATGTTAAGCCATCAAAAACTACAGTACCCTTCCTTTCCTCGTGAAAGGACCTGATGATGTTGAGGAGCTGAGGTGGACATCCAATCTTGGGGAGAATTTTATAAAGGCCATCCCTACTACCAAGTCAAAAGCCTTTGTAAGATCTATGAAGGCTACGAAAAGTGGCTGTCTTTGTTCCCTGCATTTCTCCTGCAACTGTCTAAGGGAAAATACCATGTCAGTAGTACCTGTCGGCTCGGAATCCACACTGTGATTCTGGATAGATTCTCTATGCAAGCACCTGGAGCCTCTGCCATATGACACGGGCAAGCAGCTTCCCTACAACACTGAGAAGAGAGATGCCACGGTAGTTATTACAGTCACCCCTGTCGCCTTTGTTCTCATATAATGTGACGATATTTGCATCCTTCATGTCTTATGGTACTCCACCTTCCCTCCAACAAAGGCATAAGATTTCATGCAGTTCAGTGAGGATGTTCTCTTTGCAGCACTTCAGAATTTTGGGAGGGGTGTTATCTTTCCCAGGTGCCTTGCCAGAGGCAAGGGAATCCAGGGCTGCGTTTAGTTCTTCTAAAGTTGGTTCACTGTCAGACTCCTCCAAGACAGGCAGGCACTCAATATTATTTAATGCTTCTTCAGTTACCTGATTTTCTCTGGAATATAACTCAGAGTAGTGCTGCACCCTGCGTGCCATGTGCTGTGCTCAGTCCTGGATAACCTCGTCTGTGGCAGATTTCACAGGGGCAGATTTCTTCTGTGTTGGACCTAAGGCCTGCTTGTTGCCATCATACATCCCCTTGATATTGCCTGTGTCAAATGCTATCTGAATCCAAGAGCAAAGCTGCAGCCAATAATTGTTAGCACATCTCCTGGCGATCTGTTGGACTTTGCTACGAGCAGCTCGCAGAACCTGTAGGTTGCACTCACTGGAATAGGCTTTATATGCAATTAGAGTTCTCCTTTTTTTCCGTGATGGCTGGCATCAGCTCCTCCGAATGGGCTTCAAACCAATCTGCTGTCTTTCTGATCTCTTTACCAAATACTGACAAGGCAGTGTTATAAACAGCATTCTTGAAATATTCCCATCATTCAGATGCAATTGCTTTAGCTGGGTCTGGGAGAGTTTCCTTGAGTGTTTGTGCAAATTACTTCATTTTGCCCTGATTGTGGGTCTTGGTGATGTCGATTCGTGGTCTTCTTTCCTTCTTCAAGTGATGCAATCTCTTTGTTTTCAGTTTTATTTTGCTGCACACCAAGGAGTGGTCTGTATCACAATCAGCACCCTGATAGCTGTGTATGATTGTAATACTGGGAAGGTTGGAGTGCCTGGTAAGAATCAAGTCGAGCTGGTGCCAATGCTTCGATCTTGGATGTCTCCAAGAGACTCTGTGTTGAGGCTGCAAATAAAGAAATGGAAGGTGTTGGGTGAATTCCATAGTGTAAGCCTAGAAGTATATAGCTAAGTTTATTCATGCATCTCCTCAGTTATACATCTATTCAACTGTCCAATAAATTTAAACTCTGTATATTTAAATAAGTATAAAACAAAATTCATATCTCTTCAGCACACATCTTTCCCTAATATAGATAGGAATTTTAGAACAGCCTTACTAGATAAGTCCAGAAGCCCATCTAGACTAAAAAAAAAAGGAGGGTAAAACACATTTTGTGGGTAATTTTCAGCGACATGTACCTTTTATATATATGTAACCATTGAGCCAAAAAATTACATAACACATTATAAAAAACAAATGGACATTTGAGTTCAAACCCACATTGGATGACCTTACTCTTAAACAGGATCTAAGGATTGGACTAGAAGACCTCCAAGGTCCCTTCAAGTCTGTTTTTTCTGTTATTTTGTTAATTATCATCTCCCAGCCTAATTTATCCAGTAAGTTACTTGCGGTGTGCATGAAACAGAGGGGAAAGCAAACATTAGTTGCCACTTCAACATTCTTCTTTATAGTAGGCAACTATGTAATAATTGTGCTCAGCAGGGATTACAAGCGTAAAATTGCTTTAATCTTTGACTGGGGTGGATGGCCACATTGATTGTGTTGAGGTCACATTGACTGGTGTGGATGGCAACTGGAATACTAGTAGATCTGGAAAATCCTAAGTTCCACATTACATGTTATATATCCATGTAATATTGTGCAAATTCTCTGCATTATTACAGCAAGGGGAGTCCAGATAAGTATTGTGGGATTTATTCCCAATAAATGTACACTGAAAAAAAATGAATGACTGGTGAAATTGCCTTTTTCACAATCAGGGCATGAGATGATAAAGATTTGCATCTAAATTGATGAAAGGAAAAGCTATTTGAACCAATGTGCATTTGTCACTTTTCCCCTTCATTTTGACCTATTTCTCCACCCTGAAAAGGACATCTTGGACATGTCTTTAAAGAAAAAAGGAAAAAAAAAGCATAGGCTCCTATGCACAAGACTGTGTGACCTTTGACACAATGTAACCCTTGATGATGATGACATAATGTCATGAGAACAGATGGAAATAATACAGTGAAGCCCCTCTCTCTGCCTCTAATAGGCAGCTGGTGACATGAGCAGAACACCTCCTGCACCACTTAATAAAATTATCTTCATTTAGAAAAAAGGATGAAGTTATGGAGCCAATTACCTTAGTGGATGTGACAGGCAACCTTAAATGTATCTTCAGTTTGCTCCGTTTCGGTCCAATTCTTAAAAAAACAGAAAAAGAAGCTATGAATAAGGATGAAAAATGACTCAGAAGTGATGCCTGAGGAAATTCTTATCCTCAGTCTAGATAAAATTAATAGGGGAGGATTCAAAGCAGAATAAAATAGGGCCTGAGAAAATTGGGCCATTTCCACATTTGCCCCTTTATGTCTTGACTGAATTACAGAAGTCCAGGTTTCCTGTCTTTATAACAAGCTGAGAAGAAATGAACTGGTGGGGCCAACCTATTGACTCTGACAGCTCATGTATTGGATGGAAAGTGGTATCTGCAATATATGTATTGTATATAGGTGAACATCCCAAAAAATATCTTGGGATGAATAAGCTGCCAAGGGTTTCACAGACATCTTGTGTCATAGATTAGGTTCTTTACTTCCCAGCCTCCCTTATGAGAAGAAGAACATAAATAGAGTTTAGGTGTTCTGCAGTGAGGGTCATGAGTAAGCAGTATAGCTTCCAACCAGTAGGATCCATTCTTACACTTTGCAATAACTTCCCTGAAACCCTTACTGATGTGTTGGACTCACTGCCAGAATAGACTTCTTGCCATAGTATGCAGTGGGATGATTGGAATTCCTTTGGAAGCTGCTTGCATGGCCATCCTCATTATCCTCCAAGTAATTGAAGAAATGATAATACCATGTGAGAGCCCTTGTTTTAATAATCTAACCATCTGGAAGATAGTTTACTAATCTAGAAGAAACAAAAATTGACCATGAAAAAAAATTAGAATTTCCACTAAATCTCTGGGGGTGACATTAAATACGTTCCCCAATCCTTCCAATTTTATAATGATATTGTATGAGATTCATCTATTTTACAGATTGGATAGACAACTAAAGTTTGCTTTTTTCATGCTTAAGTACAAATTCATCCTATCAACCAATGCTTGTACTGATGCACCATCATCACTTTGAAATGTGCTACAGTTCAAGCATTGAAATGCAGTCCCCATTCTCTCTCCTCCCAATTACACCCTCCTCCAGAGTAACCACTTAAGAAACAATTCTATTAGTCAAAATATATCCACAAATATATGTGAAATAGGAAATTGTTACATATGCTATACAAATATACAAAAATCTATGCAACTTTTTCATCAATCAACCTTCAAATACAGAAACAGGGTTTCACTTAAGTTTGTTAATCATTAATCTTAATAAATACATAAATGTTCCTTTTAAGCAGCAATTTTCACACTGAAGTTTTGCCTTAGGTGAAATCATCTGTGTGTGAGCCAATTGGCAAATTACATCTCCTTCCCTGTGCTGCATTGTAGAATTACATAGTGCATGCTATAGTTTAACATTTTACTTTTATGTGCTTTACATGCATTAAATATTCTGATTCCAGTCAATTAAAGGCAGGATGCCACCCTTTGGAGGTCAACTGGAACTTTTGAAATGGTGAAACAATCTTGTTCATTTAAACAAAATGATTTCTGAGATGGTTGTGCCAATCACAAACTTCTCATTTACAATAGCAGGATGGATGAAATTGTTTCTTATTTTTTACAGCCAGCCAGCTTTGTTCTGTCCCATCTTCATTTACCTTTGTCTTTTCAGAGGAGAGGCACCTGGGCACACTTCCAAACAAAACACTGGGTACAGCCATCTATTATTTTAATTTCCAAGTATGTATCTACAATTTGTTCCCAAAATATTTTGGAAATGAAGATGATGCTTGAAGTTAGTAATCATTTTTTTTAAGTATGTCAGTTTTGAAACGGAAGGGGAGGGGAGGGGAATTAGGTGAATTATGGCATTAAAAAGGCTCAAGGGATTCAATGGTTTGATGGGGAGCTAGAAGAGATTGTAGAAGTCAACGTGATAGCCAAGTGAATGAGGCCCTGCCCCATTTTTATAATATGCATACAATGTACAGGGAAAAGGATAGAAAGTTTCATGATCTGAAACCATCATTTTCACTTTTTAGGCATTCTGTTGGACCCTGGAATCCAGGGTTTAGGAAACCAGTTACTGGAGGTTAGGCTAACAATAAAGGGGACAGAGTATTTTCTGTCCTGGCTCTTAGGCTTTGAAATTTGCTCCCTGAAGAGCCTCAACAGGAAAGTAGTCTCTTCACTTATGCTAAGTATATATATTAGCTTGTATATATTTGGTTTTACATTTGGGAAGAAAGGATTTTTAAATTTTATTTTTTGAAGGAAAAACATACAAATATACAATTTTTTCAAATATTATATAGTTTAAAAAAGAGGAACAAACAGCCACTACCACATGCTTCTCCCAGAAGAAGGAAACAGAAGCCACCAGCCTGAGGATGACGGATGGGATTCCGTCGAAACATTGCTCCTACACCTTCAACTCTACGTGGGGAAAAAACCCGAAGGACCAAAGATCCACATACAAACACCCACGAAAACTTCAGAAAACACACACACACACACACACATATATATATGTATGTATGTATGTATGTATATATATATATATATATATATATATATATATATATATATATATATATATATATATATATATATATATATGTATATATGTATATATATATATATACATATATATATATATATGTGCATATATATATATATGTATGTGTGTGTATGTGTATATATATATATATATATATATATATATATATATATATATATATATATATATATATATATATAATTTATTAATTTTATTTATATACTGCCCTTCTCCCGAAGGACTCAGGGCGGTGAACAGGGCAATACATGTTAAAAGACAAAATACAAAAATTAAAAGAGATTGAACAAAATGCCCACAGCTCTTACAATAGGTTAAAACACATTAAAAGTAATAAAAAACCCAACCCATCCCATCAGGCCAGGCCAGCGTGTTCGAAGAGATACATCTTTAGATTGCGCCGGAAGGAGCGCAGGTCGGGCGCCATCCGGAGCTCAACCGGAAGACGGTTCCATAAATCCGGCGCGCCCACAGAGAACGCCCTCCCCCTGGGGGCCACCAGTCAGCATTCTTTGACCGGTGGCACCCTGAGGAGGCCCTCTCTGTGGGAGCGTACTGGGCAGAGGGAAGTTGATGCCGGCCGCAGGTGCTCCCCAAGGTATTCCGGACCCATGCCATGTAGGGCTTTGTAGGTCAATACCGGCACCTTGAATCTCACCCTATAGTCTCACTATAGAGAGACTATATGTACTGTACCTAAATAGCCATCTGTCAGAAACAAAACTATGACCCTAAATGGAGAAACTTTTTTGTTCCAGTGTGGCAATTTCTATTATCCAGTGAAGCTGCTGATTTCATGGTGCAAGCTTAAGTTCTGTCAGATTAAATCAAAAACATAGAAATAACTATAACCGTAGCCAGCCACTTTCTACAAAGGTTACCACCCTTTCAGGGAAGGCAACAAGAGGGAGAGAAACCCAAACAAACCAAATAATATTAATAATTATAATTACCAATATCATGATTGCAAGTCAGGCAGAAGAAAGATAAAACTAAAAAGAAGTTATCAGGTTTCTAAGGTTTTTTTTTTGTGGTGATGGTATTGATAAAAAGCAACTTGGAAGAGCCCCCATCATTGTTTCTTTGCATAATTACTTGTCCACTATTCAGCAAAAGACAGTTTTGTTTGCATGAAGGCAGTTCATACTCAGCTTTAGTTCTAGAATAACTTTCCTCAATGTGATTCCCTTCAAGTGCTTGGATTATAATTCTTCAAAGCTCAAACCAGCATAGCTAAAGATTTATCCAGTGGAAAGGGGGAAATTAGCATCAAGAGAAACAGCACATTATTTATTTAAAGTCAGTTTAGTTTTCTCTTCTAATTCATTGGTCTTAGATACTGGAATATACTAGTAGTTTCTGGCATTTGAAAAAGACAAAAAAAAATGAGAAAGGTTCCCATGGAAAGCAGATCTAATCAAAGGAGGGGAACGAAGTAGAAGCTCAATCCCACCCTTATCTGTCCTTAGCCAGTCCCTATGCATACCATAGCATACTGGCAACAGTATCCTATTAGGATGCTTGCTTTAATTCTTTGATCAAGAAAATGGGTCTAACTGTCCTAGGTCCACTTATCGCCCTTCTGAAATATGATTCAACATTTGAAATTATCAAAGGCATCAATGCCTTTAATTTAAGGTAATAGAATGAATTGGTTAAAATATAGTCCAAAGAAAGATTGTAATAGTTCTTCATAAATTCTTAACGCATAAGCATCAATAATAATAATAATAATAATAATAATAATAATAATAATAATAATACCGTAATAATAATAATAATAATAATAATAATAATAATAATAATAATAATAAGAAGAAGAAGAAGAAGAAGAAGAAGAAGAAGAAGAAGAAGAAGAAGAAGAAGAAGAAGAAGAAGAAGAAGAAGAAGAAGAAGAAGAAGAAGAAGAAGAAGAAGAAGAAGAAGTTGGAAGGGACCTTGGAGGTCATCTAGTCCAACCCCCTGCTCAGGCAGGAAACCCTATACCATTTCAGGCAAATGGCTGTCCAGTCTCTTCTTAAAAACCTCCAGTGTTGGAGCATTCACCACCTCTGGAGGCAGGTTGTTCCACTGGTTAGTTGTTCTGTCAGGAAGTTTCTCCTTAGTTCTAGCTTGCTTCTCTCCTTGATTAGTTTCTATCCATTGCTTCTTGTCCTGCTTTCAGGTGCTTTGGAGAATAGCTTGACTCCCTCCTCTTTGTGGCAGCTTCTGAGATATTGGAACACTGCTATCATGTTACCCCTCACCCTTCTCTTCCTTAAACTACACATACCCAATTCCAGCAACCGTTCCCTATATGTTTTAGCCTCCAGTCCCCCAATCATCTTTGTTGCTCTTCTCTGTACCCTTTCTAGAGTCTTGACATCTTTTTTACATTATGGTGACCAAAACTGGATGCAGTATTCCAGGTGTGGCCTTACCAAAGCATTGTAAAGTGGTATTAGTACTTCACGCGATCTTGATTCTATCCCTCTGTTAATGCAGCCTAGCACTGTGTTGGCTTTTTTGGCAGCTGCAGCACACTGCTGGCTCATATTGAAGTGATTGTCTACTAGGACTCTGAGATCCCTCTCACAGTTACTACTATTGAGCAATGTACCACCTATACTATACCTGTGCATTTGATTTTTCCTGCCTAAATGTAGAACCTTACTTTTTTCACCATTGAATTTCATTTTGTTAGATAGCGCCCAATGTTCAAGATTTTCCTGTATCTTAAGCCTATCTTTTGGAGTGTTGGCTATTCCTACCAGCTTGCTGTCATCTGCAAATTTGATGAGTTACCCATCTATCCCCTCATCCAAATCATTGATGAAAATCTTGAAGAGCACTGGGCTCAGAACAGAGCCCTGGGATACCCCACTACACACTTCCTTCCATGTAGATGCAGTTCTATTGAGGACCAGGTGCTGAGTATGGCCAGTCAGCCAGCTATGACTCCATCTGGTGGTGATGCTGTCTAACCCACTTTTTTCTATCTTATCAAGTAGTAGGTTGTGATTTACTTTATCAAATGCCATACTGAAGTCCAAGTAAATTATATCTACAGCATTCCTCTGGTCCACTAATTTTGTCACACTTGGTCAAAGAATGTGATAAGATTTGTCTGGCATGATCTGTTTTTGACAAACCCATGTTGGCTTTTAGTGATGACTTTGTTTACATCAAGGTGTTCGCTGATTTGTTGTAAACAAGGAAGAACAGGAAAAAATATATAAAGACAGTAAATGTAGTGGGAAGAGGAAAATATATGTAAATCTGAGGTTTGAACTCCTGTTTGGGAAAACTAGTCAAGAAAACTACTACTGTTTGGGAAAACTACTTGGGTGAACATTCTGAAAGAAAGTCATGAAGAAAAGATGGCTTTGATAGGCAATAAATCCTATAAAGATAAATTCCATCTACATCTACTTCTAGAGTACAAACCAAATAGGTTGTGATCTAGGGCAATTAAACCTCCTTATTTTTGATGGACATACCTACATGTGCTTGCTTTTAATAGTTGCTGGAGAGCATCAAACAGTGCCTCTGAAATATGCAAAAGTTTTTTTAATTATTATTACTGTTATCCAGAATGTTGCAAGTTGCAATTTAAGTAATAGCATTCATCCTACTGACTATAATGTACCAAAATTAAAAATTAGGTGCTTGTACAATTCATCGTAGAAAGGATAGTCCTGCCACTTGCTTTTAGAGAGTCAAAACAGAGATTATTATAATTATTACTATTTCTCCCCATGGGTCTTATCACCATTTGAATGGCAGAAATCTGGTTTCAGGTGAGTGTATCCAAGAAAATCTTCATCCTGTGCTGGCTTTTTATTTCATTATTTCTTCCCAACATGGTGGTACTTGCCTCTGCCCGCTATCTGCCAAAGCCTTTTTTGTATTGCTAATGGAGTGCTGGAATTGTGGCAGTTCAGAAAAGGGAATATGTGTGAGCGGCAATATGCTGACAGACCCCTCTGTGGAATCTAATCCGTTCCAGCTCATGCACTCCTCAGAAACTATTTAACTTTCATTAAACTGTGTTTGATATCAGCTAAATAGAATGCATACGGCACCAATATCGCTCATATGGTCTCATTCATTCAATCACAGCAGTTGTTCCCCTCTCCTTTATGTCTCCCCTCCGTTGTCTCCCTACCCAAGATAGCAGGGTAAATAGGAGACCTTTGAAGATATAGTTAGTGCTCAGATTTCTTTATTCTTTTGTGCTGGTTTCTCAGCGCTGAAACATTGATTCATGTATGTCTCAGACAGCTTCCATTAATTTTATGTAATGTAGCTTTTATCTGCTAGTGGGACAACTCTCTCAGTACTGACACCCTCCGTTCCCTTCCTCCCACTTCACTTGCTCCTTTTTTCTTTTCTTTTCCCTCTTGTTCTTCTGTTGTTGTTCCCCAGCTGTCCAATGTTAAAGAACATCCCTTTACCAAAACAGAAAATAAAAACCCTTTCTTAGAGGATGGCAGCCATATGAAAAGATGAGGGGTATCTTCTTCACAACAGCACAGCAACTTAATCACAAAAATAAGTACAGTAGAGGTCTAGAGCATGAACCTCTGTTTTGTTCCAACTACAAATAATCGAAGATCAAGATCATACATTATTATTCCAAATTAAATAATCATCCATTAAAAAACAGCAATCCATTGTATTTTGACAAAAATGAATTTGTCTTTAAAAGAAAGAAATGCTTTTGAATCAAGCTCAAAGACTGGAGAGTACCATGTACAGTTAGCAGCATTGTAGAAATAATTTGCTATTGCTTTCCTCATGGTTATTTATTTATTTATTACACATATGTGCCTCACATTTCACTATCAAACTATCTCACTATATTTTCTAACATTCATGCCACTCTTATGCTAACCCAAACCTAAACCAACCACATTAGGGCTTAGTGTCCTATAGGAATCCACTAGTGACTCAACATGAATTGAGTTTTTATAAAGAGACTAATGTGTTTTGGAACTTCATCTTTATAGAATGGGGGTCACATGTAGAATCATGGATACCTATGGAAGGGGGAAACACAGAACTTACACACTTGCATCAGACAGTTGCTTTATGAAGTTGTGTGCATGTTATCATTTTGGGAAAAAAAGTTTTCCTTGAAGGCTGCTGGGTGGGATGTTCTTCATTCAAAAAAAATGTAAATCCACCCAAAAGCTAGGTGCTGCCGTAGCACTTTTTGCAAGTCCTTTCCATTCACCCCTAACATATGGAAGGCATTTTTTTTTTCTTGAGACACTTTCAGATATGTGGATTCTTACATCTTTTCTGAAATGGGAGAACATAAAAAACAATTTACTCTTAGCTCTGTGACAATTTGGCCTGAGACTGAATCCATATAAACATTGTTTCTCCTAGTTCTCATTATTTATTTCATTTGCAGTTGGATTTGGATATTGGGAATTTGCCTGTAGTATTCTTCATAAAATTGTCCCACCCTCTATCCAATCTCTATTCAAAACCAGGTCAGATTTTGCAAGTCAGAAGCTACATCACCATTTTAATAACCTGTTCACAAGGCACTAATCTGACTGTGAATGCAGCACAGTGGGGGCACTTGATTTGCTGCATGGATAGGACAGTGTATGAAGAATGGAAAGCTGCTATAAAGTTTTCACAGTGAAATTCCCATGAAAAGCACAAGGAAAAGAAAACACCGCACAGCATATTAATGACCCAGAAGAGTATCATCGCTGCATTTGTAAATTCTCCTTTTTCCTAATGAAAATGGATTTTTTTAAAAAAAATCCAGCCAAACACACACACACACACACACAACTTAATCTTTTTCTAAATTGTGTTTGCTTCACCTGAGTGGCGAACAAAATAGAAATCTAAACTCAATGGCAAAGACTCACACATGTCATTAAAGAGAGTTGTCCTGCTTTTTCTTAATTGTGTTTACTGAAACTCAAGATAGTCATCTTTGTTTCTAATTTACTTAAGAGAAACAACATGGGGTCCCTTAATAAAGGAGAAGCAGAAATTTGAAATACTATTTTGTGAAGTTTTATTTTTATATTAGAGCTTTATTTATTTGGAAGATTTGCATATAATCCATTCCTGGATTTACAGTGATACATTTTAAAAAAAAATCTGCAAAACCAACCTTGGAGGCATTATGAGTATTATGAAAGACAAAAAGCCTAGATCAATAACATAACTTGAGTCCTCTACTGGGCTATAATAAGGAGAGAGCTTATTTATAGCAGTTTGTCTGGGGTCTATGACAACTTACCATGGTGAGTCTGATCCCACGTATCCTATCATGGAGAAAACAGGACCGATAATTAATGATAACTCATCAATGGTGGAACTCATAAGAAATGCCCCCTTTGTGATGTATATGTATGCAATAAATATCTATGTCCCAAAGGTGCTTTCCAAAAGTCACCAAACTTTCTTTGTTTTTTTCCCTCGAAGATGTTTTGCTTCTCATCCAAGAAGCTTTTTCATTTCTGACTGAATGGCGGGGAATGAAAGGATTATTCTTTTGCAAGAATATAAATTCTTTCATTCTCCATCTTTCAGTCAGAACTGAAGAAGTTCTTGGATGAGAAGCAAAACGTCTTCAAGGAAAAAAACAGAAAACCCAGTTGCCTTTTGGAAAGCACTTTTGGTACACTATTTGGGCTTAGGTGGTTCTGTAAATAGCATCTTGTAATGATCAAATTAAGCACCCTGAGCTGAGCTTAGGAGACAATGTACAACCAGTAAAACTATTTCAACATAAGTGTAATATGAGATTTCCATGTTGTCTCCCATGTTTTATTCTAGGATAGACACATTTTTGAGCCATGGTCAAGGCAAACCCCTACACACACACACACACCATTGTTATAGTCCTATCTTAGGTTAATTAGTATGACAGGTTACTCTCCTGTAGGGATCCATACACTTTACTAACTGAAGCCAATAAAAAAAAGCAAACATGGTGGTGCAACTCCAAACATGCAGGAACGTATAGTGAATATCATGACTGTATTGATAACAGCTAGTTCCAAATCTGTAAATGATACTTCTCAGTAGCATCAAGCATAAGTTCCAGTAGATCCCAAAGACATAGTAGGAATGGAGCCAAGCAAAATGGGCCTTCAACCCCTGATTCCAATAGGCCTTTTCAGATGGATTATATGCAGGATCACAGACTCTCTCTTTCTCTTCCAGATTGCTCATCTATCGAAACAATCAAGGCTAACTCCATGCCAAATCATGGACTCATATTGCATAATATGAACATAATTCATGTCATTTAAAAGCAGTTAGAAAGACATCACACTGCCCTAACCCTCAACTTGGTTAAATGTAGAATAATGCTCACCTGCCCTTTGTTAAAATTATTCCAATCCCTTTGTTCAGCACAAATACAGTTGAGAATGACACAGACTGGCCATAATAGTGTTCAGATGTTGACAGGGCATTTGCCAGAACTGGATGATGAGTCTGAAGTAGCCGAAGGACCACTCGGGACGACAGGCTACTTAACTAGGCTTTTATTTAGAGCAAAGGCGAAAACAGAATAACTTGTCCGGCTTTTATAGCCGGCAGCTGTCAGTGAGGACCAATCAGGATCGTTCCTTTTGGCGCCACGTCTAGCTGAACCAATCATCGCCGTCTTTCCTTGACAGGACTTATTTCCGCATGGCTCAGTGTTTTGACAGCCGCGAGCTGTCAGTGGCTGCGCCTGCGCCCTGGCGGGGAACTTTGACAGCTGTCAAAGTTCCCGCGTGTTCTCCTGTCAGATTTGTTTCCCTCACAGTAATAATGGAATAAACGGTTTTAACTTGTTACTAACGTCTTGTTTACGTATATAATACAGAGTCATCTGTCCAAAAGCCTTGAAGTGAACTCTTGGAGAATTTCTTCTCCTCTCCTCAACTCTCCTCTCCTCTCCTCTGCTCTGCTCTCCTCTCCTTCTTACCTCCTCCCATGTATTTGTCACACATTTAGTTTACTAGGGCTCATGGGAATCAGTGGTGGGACTCAAATATGTGAAAAACCAGTTCTGTGTGTGGATGCTGCTTCTGGAAGTCCATTCTGGGCCTGGTCAACAAAAAGTTAGCTACCAGTTCTGCCGAACTGGCACGAACTGGCTGAATCCCACCACCAATGGGAATGAAATGTATCTTCACTTAGGATGCTTTTGTTCTCTGCAAATCTTGGTTTCTCCAAATCTTTTGATGCCTCCCATTTGTGTGTGTGTGTGTGTTTTACTATCATTTGGCTACAGTGGGATTTTTAGTCTGAATATGAGTTTGAGCTAATGATTTTTTTTTCCAGTGCCAAAGAAATGTATTCCAAGGCCTCAAGGTAAAACAAAGCATACACTGCCGCCTTTCCTTAATCTCACCCAAGTCACATCTTCCAGACCACATTTTCAAACTGCTTGAGTGTTGCCATTTGTGAATAGGTATCATAAAAGTTATTTAGATAAATGCATTGACTTTTTAAAAACTATACATTATTAATCGCATTAATAGCATTAACAAAGGCTAATTGAAAACGTTTCACCTATAATTACCCTAGTCATCATTTCAGTACATTTTGTGTTTGTCAAAGTAAACCAGAAAGGAGTAATTAAGACTTGGCTGTTATTTGCCCCCTTTTATTTTTATTATTAAGTATGCTGTGCGGGAGGAAGAGAGCATGATCAGAAAAAAATGCTTTTCTTCAGTACTGCACATTAAAGACAATCACAGACAGCCATACCTTCTCCTATTAGTCTAAACATTTATTTTAGTTTATTTAAATATGCTTGAAACTGTACTTTATAAATGTATGCAAATGTATGTGATACAGGTGATCAAATATGCACAGGTTATCACTCCATCTCATGCATATTTTTATTCTCCAATCTTTGCCAATCTAGTGTTTTCCTAATGTGTTGGGTCTATAATTCCCAGAATGTACCATTTATGGGAAGCAGTCAGTGGCTGGAAAGGCTGAGCATTTTAGTTTGAACACATCTGAGCAACACTAGTTTAGGAAACAGATTGACTGTCAACCTTTAATGCAGTTTTTCCCAGTCTTAGCAATTCTGAATGTTATGGACTTCAGCTCCCAAAATTCCCTAGCCAGGATGTGCTGGTTGGGAAACTCTGGGAAGTGAAATTCAAAGTTGCCAAGGTTGAGGAATATTGCCTTAATGCAGGGGTGGCAACCTTGGCTCTTTTATGACTTGTGGATTTCAACTCCTGGGCCAGCTCAAATATCACATGCCAATTCCAAACTATTGCTTTGAGTATTTCTCTGAAATATTTGTATTTTTCTTTTCCAGTTCAGGCATGGAAATATAACTCTCTCAGAATGCATTTCTTGCAAAAATAGAGCAAATAAATAAGGCATCAAATAAATAAGGCATCAAATAAATATATAAAATATCCCCAACCAAATCTGAAAACCATTTTAAACTACTTTATCTCAATAGAGCCTTGGTGGAGCAGTGGGCTAATGCCTCCTTAAGTAACACCAGCTGCCTGCAATTAGTGCAGGTTCGCATCCCACCAGGCTCAAAGTTGACTCAGCCTTCCATCCTTCCGAGGTAGGTAAAATGAGGACCCAGATTGCTGGGGGCAATTAAGCTGACTTTGTAATAATGCCACTTGGGGTGTGTGTGAAAGCCCTAATAAGCAGGCATATACATAGAATGAAGGCTACTGCTAAGCTTGTAAGCCGCCCTGAGTCTTTGGAGAAGGGCAGGATATAAATGGAATTAAAATAAAAAATAAAAAATAAAATAAAATAATAAAAATGTACTTGCCCAACAGAAACCTGAGACCAATTTCTAGAAAGCAACGCTTTAAAATTCCTCAAAAGAAATTACTGTGGACAGACATGTGCAGGAGTTCATAATACACGTAGTCCTCATTTAACAACCACTCCTTCAGTGACCATTCAACATTATGATGACACTGAACAGTTGATATTTATGATCAGTCCTCATAGTCACAACACTCTCAGTGTTCCTGTGGTCGTGTGATCATGATCTGGGCCCTTGGTGATTAGCTCACAATTATAATGTTTCAATATCCTGTAGTCATGTGATCATCATTTATGACCTTTACTACTGGCTTTCAACAAGCAAAATCAATAGCAAAAATGGCAAGCACGTGATGTCACACTTATCAATGGCATGGTATTTGCTTAAGGATGGCAACTGGAACTATTGGAGCTGATGCTCACTATGTGGCCGTAGTTATTTCACTTGAGCTTTATGTGTCAGTTCTCCCTGGCTCAGCTTGGAGGGGAGGGCTCACAGGCATCCTGGCATAAAAAAGAAGAAAGTGGGTAGGATGAAAGGGGGAAGAAGGGGGGAAAGAAGAAAGAAGGAAAGATGAAAAGGCAATAAAGCTTGGTGTGCACATGATAGGAAATCAGGAGGCGGGGAATGACAGGTCAGAAGGACCAAAGCAGCTGGATCCTGTTGGTACCAGGTTGGCTGGAAATGGACTGGTCACAGGGAGGATAGGCTAGGGGCAAACCTACACCTAATTTTTGTATCCAGCAAGTGTGGATTTCAGAGCTAGCTTGAATTTACTGCAAACAACACTCTCAGTAAAAGAATCCTTTGCTTTAACCAAATGAAGTCAAAAGCTTTTCTTTCCTAAGGGATTGGATTGGGGCAGGTCTGACGTTATGACTGTGTCACTCAGGAATGGAAATTCCAATGTTAATTACCATCATTAAGCAAGGATTATCTATATGGTTTGGGGCAGCAAGTAGAATAATATTTTTCTCAATGCCATAAGAAAGTTTTGTTAATTAAAAAAAACATCATTTAAATGTTTAAAGCAAAAATAAACATCTTTCAACCTCTAAGGATAGGAAAAGTGATCTTGCATCCATGAATTTAAACCAAGATATTGATAAGGCTTGTGGATTATTTCCAGCTGTGGGATGTTGGACATTCTGCCACCTTTTAAGTTCTCAAGGCTGTCTTTGAATATACAAAACAATACACAAGCAAGTTAAAGACAAGCAGAGTTGAGGAATGTTTGGGAAGTCTAATTTGAACTGACCTTATCTCAAATTCTTGGTTTAATGTGTTATTTTTAAAAATATTTCTTGAAAATAAATGACCACATTTAGTGGTTTAGCGGCAGGGAAGGACGAGGGAGACGCGTCTTCAGTTAACAAACTTTATTAACTCAGCCCGAACAACGAGAACAGTACAACACGCCTTATATAGGCAGCTGTCAAAATAGGACAGCAAATCAGCTGCGGGAATTCTTCCCGCCGAGGGACCGTGCCCAATGGGTCAGCTGGCAGCTTGACAATCTCCCCAGTGATAGTGCAAGCGCATTAGCTGGGGGGGGAATCCCGTCAGCTGGTTTTGGCGGGCGGCCGGTGTTTTGACAGCTAGCCGCTGTCAGGGCGCATGCGTCAGTTTTGACAGTTCGCGGCTGCCGCTGTAGACAGCCCGCGGTTTTGACAGCTTGCGGCCGGTGCGCATGCGCGGCGTTTGACAGCTGTCAAACGGCCGCGTGTTAGACTTAGTAGGCCGCGGGTGTGACTGCGCATGTGCACTTCTTTTGACAGCTGTCAGTGCGGCCGCGTAAAGGGGCCTGTGACAGCTGTCATTATTGTTATTAATATGTTGCATTTAGCATTATCCAAATGTTGATACAAATATTGTTAACTGTACTCAGCTTACAAAAAAAATGTATTACACATGCTATAGATGTGTTTTGAAAATAAATTAGTAATTATAAGAAAATATGTTTATTAACATTTAATTGAAACATTTTTTGCAATTTTTTAACCAGATTAATATGAAAACAAAATGGAAAAGATTAAGGTAATATAGACAAGAAATTATGTTATTTACTTTTTCATTAGCCTAATAACAACAGTAATAAATTACTAATATTCTTTTAATCTTTGCATGAAATTTAGTCAGCTAAAATGCTGAGACATTGGATTCTACATCAGATTTGACAATCTTTTCTATTCTAAGTACCATTGACTAATCTCAGAAAGGTGTGTGTGGGGGGGTAATCCTTCCCTGTTCAATATGTCACAAAATTCCAACTCATAGAAAATTTTGGTAATTTACCTCACCATCTTGAAAGCTTTGGACAAGAGAGGCTGAACTAGAGTGAGCTTAGTAATTGCACAATATTTCATCACTTTTTTTTTAAAAAAAAATTGAATATCTTAATTTGATTGGGATAGCTGGAGGGACTTCAGTTTGAGAGAGGGATCAAGTTCAGTTCTATATTATGTTTATAACCTGGAGGGGAGCAGATCAACCCAGAATTTTGCCCATTTAAATGCATGAGAATCACATTTTTATTTATTTTCAACTCTACTATTATCTGTAATAGAAGTGGGTATGGAATCTCCATATGTTGCATTGTCCTACATCTTTCTAATACACATACACACACTCACACATCCACAGCATTAGTAAAGTGCAGAGGTTTTCCAGATTCCATACTAATTTAAGTTTAGTTTATTTTGCTAGTATATAGAGAGAATAGTGGGCATGAGTATCACAGCAGTTAATGTGTCAACATCAAGAGTATGCAGCCCATGATTTGTCCCTTGCAAAACAGGTTTGAAAGAACTTAAGGAGGTTTCTAGCTCTTGACCTTCTTTTCCATTCTAATAAAGTAAAACTAAGGGTGAAATGATAGTATTGTCCAGCATATGCCACAGAAATCCAGCACACTTTTGTGAATTAAATGGTAGTGCAAATAACCATAAAAGCTTTGTAGCCAAGACAATTGGGATGAAAACTGTAAAGAAACAAAAACCTTGCTGGAGGAACATACATGTAAAAATAGCTATTATTGTGTGATAATTTATTGCCTGATAATGGGGTAGTATGACACTTGATTCCAAGAGCTGCTTGTGTTGTTTGCCTTCATATTTTGCAGTTGTACAGCATGTGATGCATAATTGTTTAAGCATGGGTGCATGCAACTGCTGGAGTAAAGTCCTCCTTTATGATTGCTGGAGAGTATAGCTGGGAAAACCTCATCTTGAAGACGGCTTTTCCTAGAAGCTGGTAATATGTTGCTTCCCATTTTATAACTGTTGGTTTTCCACTTCTCTTTTCTTGGATCTCAAGAAAATATATAGTAACCATAGTAGCACTATTTCTATTGTACTTAAACATACATTTATCTCAATAATTCATAAATGAATTTCTAATGTTGGATCATTATTATAATTCTTATCTTCAAATTAAAACTAAGGATTCGAAGCTAAGCCTGGGATGGCTAAGACATTTTCATGAATTCATTGTATTAGAAATTTTAGCTCTTCACCTATGCTATACAGTATGTATACAATGGTGTTTTCCATTATATGAGCTCATAGGAAAATTTGATTACTTTAGATTACTGAAGCATTACATCCTGCTACTCTGCTACACAATGCAAAAAAAACTTCAGTAGATATAATTGTGAGAAATAGAAAGGGTTCTTTATATCAAACTGTATTTGGGGCAGTCCAGAATTGGAAGGAGACAGTTACAGGTAGTACTCAGTATAACCACAATTGAGAAAGGAATGTTTCTTGCTAAGTAAGACAGTTTTTAAGCAGTCACACCCAATTTTGCAATCTTTTTTCTATGGCTGTTAAGCAAATCACAATGGTTAATTCAATCATGAAATTGTAAAGGGAATCCAGCTTTCCCCTTGACTTTGTTTGTTCAAAGCCACCTGGGAAGGTTGCAAATGGTAATCACACATGACTCTGGACACTGCAACTGTTGTAAATACATGTCAGTTGCCAAGCACTTGAATTTTGCTCACATCAACATAGGGACTCTGTGACAGTCATAAGTGTGAGGATCAGTCACAAGTCACTTTTTCAGCACCTTCATAACTTTGAATGGTCATTAATGGTCATTGGATCAAGATGGCAGCACCTTGCTTGGCTGCGGCTGTTTCAGCTCTCAAAAGTGTTGAGGTAATGGAAAGGAATGAGCCACCTGGATTGAATGACTTTTTAAGAATAGAGACAAGAAAGCAAAATTGTAAAGCTAAACTACTATATGATCATCAGTCCATATGGAGATATTTAGTGAGAGAGGAACTGTTGAGAAATCTGTTCTGGAGAGTCTGCATTGCCTTGGATTACTTCAGTGCAAAGAGTCAGAGGTGTCAGTGCAAAGAGTCAGAGGTGTCAGTGGTTCACATGAAGTGTGAAATGTCAGCTACAATATCTGCAGGTGCAGGTTGGAAGAAAAGAAATAGCTCGAGGTGGAGTCAGCATCATGCTCAGCGTTTTGGGCAGCGGAAGCAGAGTAGGGTGGCAGCTGTTGCAGCAAGGAAGTTTCCCTCCAGCTCTGACCATCTTCAGAAGAGGAGGTGGTATGACCATAAGAGGAAACATGGCAAATGCAGAAGGCTAACATCTAGCCTAAAAGCTAAAGCATATAGAGTGTCACTTCCATCTATTCTGTTTGCTAATGCTTGCTCCTTAGAGCCAAAAATGGATTACATGAGACTAGATTTAACAACAATTTTAAGAGGCCGTGAGAAACTGCTGTGTCATCATTGCAACAGAAACTTGGTTAAAGCACCTTGTCCCAGATAGCACTGTTAGCTTGATGTGATTTTCAACATTTTGGCTGACCAGAGTTTTGCTCTTAGTGGCAAATCCTGTGGAGAGGGTGTCTGTTTTTATATAAATGACAGATGGTGTAATAATGCCAAGGTGGTTTCAAGTCTGTGCTCCCCTGATGAGGAGCTTTTGACTATCAAATGCAGACCCTTCTATCTGCCTAGTGAACTTTCTGTTATCATTATCACAGCTGTGTATATTCCTCCTGGTGCAAACAGATGAGGCCCCAATGTTCTTTTTCATACCATCAGTGACTTACAAACTAATTACTCAGTGGGCTCATTTATTGTAGTGGGTGACTTTAATCAAGTTGATTTGAAAGCTACTCTTCCCCATTTCCATCAATATGTGGACTTTGCAGCCAGAGGGAAGAATACAATGGAACTTTTTTCAGGACCCAACAAATACCAGATGTATGTGGCAAGGAATCCAGGCCATCACAGGTTATAAAGTGGCTCCATCAAGATGCAAGGGTGACACAGACTTCTTAAATGAGCAGAACACATTTTTGAGAAGATTCAAGGCATCAAATAGCACCCCTGCAAGGAAAGTTGTGCCCCATCCTGATAAACTTTGATGTTACCTCAGTCCGGAGAACATTGCAGAAAATTAACATTTCCTGAGTGCAGGGGGGGGGAAGGAAAGAGATGAGAAGGCAAAGGAAGGGAGGGAGGGAGGGAGGGAGGGAGGGAGGGAAAAAGGGAGAGAGGAAGGAAGGAACAGGGAGGAAGGAATGGAGAGTGGGGGGGAAGAAGGAAGGAACAGAGGAAGGAAGGGAAGAAGGAAGGAACAGAGGGAGGAAGGGAAGGAGGAAGGAATGGAGGATGGAAGGGTGGGAGGGACTATGTCCCATCACTCGCCCCGTTCCCACCCTCCTCTGCCGGAAACCCTCAGATCTGCCCCAGTCCTACCCAGGAACCTCTAAAGCAAGTGATGTCAAGCTGGCCACGCCCACCCAGTAGGCCATACCCATCCTAGCCATGCCCACCCAGTAGGCCACACCCATCCTAGCCACACCCACCCAGCCTCCCAAGGGCAACCACAATGCTGATGTGGCCCTCAATGAAATTGAGTTTGACACCCCTGTAGTAGACAAACTGGACTTTTAGGCTTTAATTCTCCTTTGTGCAACTGGATTCTTGATTTTCCTATTGACAGGACCCAGTATGTGTGATCTGGGATTAATATTTCTAACACCATTTTCTTGAGCACAGGTTCTCCTCAGGGCTGCATCCTAAATCTGCTGTTGTTCACCCTGTTGACCCATGATTCTTGTGCAAGGCTTGCCACCAACCATATTGTGAAGTATGCGGAAGACACAACAGTAGTGGGGCCTATTCAAGATGAAAATGAGGGTGCTTACCACAAGGAGGTAGAGGTTTAGTGAACTGCTGTAATAAAAACAGCCTAGTTTTAAACATTGGAAAAACTAAAGGGATCATTGTCGATTTCAGAAAAAAATAGTCACAGCCACTCTCCTCTATGTATTAATGATTCACCTGTGAAGATGGTTAGCAGCATCAAATTTCTGGGTGCGCAACTAATGAGTAGACTGGCTTGGTCATTCAATAGTGAGATAGAGATGAAGCAGGCACAACAGCTTCTGCATTTTCTGCATCTCATGAGAAAAGCACATCTTCCTTCCCCTGTCCTTACCACTTTCCACAGAAGGATGATTGAGAGCATCCTGTCATACTACATTACAGTCTGGTTTGGAAGCATCACTGATTCAGACAGGAAGGAAGTGCAGAGAGTGGTGAGGATGGCAGAAAAGATTATTGGTTGTTCACTTGCTTTTATCCAGGACATAGCACATAAGCAATGCTTGAACAAAGTCTGCAGGGTTGTCTGGGACATCTTCTCCATGACCTGTTTTCCTTCTTACCTTCTAGGAAGAGGCTTCATAATATCCGAAGCAGAACATTCAGACTCAGCCACAGTTACATTCCATATAGCATCAACCTTGTGAACTCTCAAGTTTCCTCTTTTCACTATGTATTCAAGATGGACAGTAATTAATATTTATATGCATTTATATGTAAGGATGTAGGTATATACATATGTTGTATATAGAATGTTTATATGTGTGTTATGTATGTATACACTTTTGAAAGCAGGCAACAGAATTCCATTTTGAATGTGTGCTAGTGTGCCCACAGTAAAAAATGATAACAAAGTTTGTCTTGTCTTGTCTTAAATGGTTATAAGTTGAGGACTACCTGAATATGGCTATAGATGAGAGGTTTTGGATCTGATCTTTCCACAAACTATCTGGTCATTTTGAATACAAATTGCTGTTTTACACAAAAACTAAAATAAGTTACAGTTAATCCTGCATCTGTTGGATAATCATGATTGTATTCCTTTGACTAGTTCCACAAATGTTTTTCTTCAAAAGTGTCCTTAAAATGCAGCTGTGAAAAATGCAGCAAAGTTGCTAACCTATGCAAGGTATAAGGAATATGTATGAAGTCTGTAATGAAAGATTTTTCACTGGCTTGACAATCACTTTCCATACAGAGTTAAGGAGTTGGTGTTAATTTTTAGAGCTTGACTCTCTGAAGAGCTGTATCTTTCTTTACAAAGTTGTTTGATCATGAAGATCAGCAGAAGAGGCTCTACCAAAGATATCTCCATTGTCAGGGATTTATTAATCTAGTATGCAAAAGACTTTCTTCTGCACTGCTTTCAGCTGTGAAATGCACTTGGGGAGCTGTAGTTTGGTCTTTACGGGGCTTTTAGCTGTTAATTAATGTTAGAAACTGTTTTAATTTATAATTTCAAATGTTTTTCATTCTCTATTTTATATATTACCTTGAATTGACCTAGGCAAGAAAATGAATAATGAACAAATAGATAAAACCCACACATCTTCTTCCTTTACCCAACTGCCCCTTGAGAAAAGACATTTTAATCAGCCAAAGTTCATAAGAAGGAGAGTTGGGTAATAGTGGTAGAATGGGATAGAAAACAGTTCTATTGACTAGAAGAGGTGGAACTGTAGACTCCATAATCTGACTTGTCCTAGAAATCATCCAAACTAACTCTGTACCATCTTAAGTCTTAACAATAGAAAGGTATTAAAATAAGGTAACTTTTTTTTAAAAAAATGTGTTTTTTCAAAAGGCAACTGGACATTGTTTTTCTTTGTAGACATTTCACTTCTCATCCAAGAAGCTTCAGTCTTCTATTTATGAGGGTTGTAGAGGGACGCTTGATTTATTTTTGAACCAATGCTGCATGAGTAAAGAACATATCTAGTTCTATTTTTAATTCATTTTTATTCATGCTTTTAAATATGAAATCTCATTATTAAAGTATTACTAATATATACTGTAGAATTAGGGAACTTAAAGGACCTACTGATGTCCATGACATTCAAAGCTAAAATCAGTCAAATTCCCAAAGGTTTACTTGTAGTAAATTTGAGGGCTGTTGTATTTTTGCTAATTTGGAACATTTCTATCCCACATTTTTTATTCAATGCTATGGAGGCAACTTACAATAATGGAACATAAGGGCACTCCATTGATACAATTTCATTAAAAAATATAAAAATCAGAAGGGAAAAATAAAAATAGCCAAAAATAATAATACATAAAAGTCAGTAAGGCAATCATCTAAGCTATGAAAAACTCAAGAGAATGGGACAACTGTCTACCTGCAGAATACAACTGCAAGAAAAGAGAGTGCAGTTTAGAGCATCACCACAAAAGGGGTGATGTAGTCACATGGGAAACTTTGGAATAATAATAATAATAATAATAATAATAATAATAATAATAATAATAATAATAATAATAATAATAATAATAATAATAATTTATTTTATTTATTTATTTAATTAAATTTTTATACCGCCCTATTCCCGAAGGACTCAGGGCGGTTTACAGGGCAGAATAAAATATAATATAAAAATAGTATAAATTAAAATAGATTAAATTACATAAGCCCAACAATTAAAACAATATTAAAAGCTAAAACCCCTTCAGTCCAGGCCTGATAGATAAAAAAAACAGGTTTTCAGATCCCGGCGAAATGAACGCAGATCGGGGGCGGTCCGAAGTTCCACCGGTAAATCATTCCAAAGGGCAGGATAATAATAATAATAATAATAATAATAATAATAATAATAATAATAATAATAATAATAATAATAATAATAATAATAATATTGGAAGGGATCTTGCAGGTCATCTAGTCCAACCCCCTGCTCAGACAGGAAACCCTATACCATTTACGACAAATGGCTGTCCAGTCTCTTCTTAAAAACTTCCATTGTTGGAGCATTCACCACTTCTGGAGGCAGGTTGTTCCACTGGTTAATTGTACTAACTGTCAGGAAGTTTCTCCTTAGTTCTAAGTTGCTTCTCTCTTTGACTGGTTTCCATCCATTGCTTCTTGTCCTGCCTTCAGGTGCTTGACTCCCTCTTCTTTGTGGCAGCCCCTGAGATATTGGAACACTGCTATCATGTCACCCCTCACCCTTCTCTTCGTTAAACTACACATATCCAATTCCAGCAACCATTCCCTATATGTTTTAGCCTCCAGTCCCCTGATCATCTTTGTTGCTTTTCTCTGTACTCTTTCTAGAGTCCCAACATCTTTTTTACATCATGGTGACCATAACTGGATGCAGTATTCCAGGTGTGGCCTTACCAAGGCATTGTAAAGCGGTATTAGTACTTCACATGATCTTGATTCTATTTCTGTTAAGTATTTTCTATGAAAGTGAAGCTGAAGCCAAGGATATGTGTGTGTGTAAAATATCAAGGTTTCATTGATATTAAAAAAATGAAGCAAAACAAATGAGCAACTAACATGCATCCTAATCAGGTAGAGTTAAGATCTGAACTGCTTTGCTTCATAATTACTTGTCAGCATTTCTCTTCTGCTATAATGAAAATCCTGGCATATTGGCAGCTCCGGCTGCCAAGTGAGATGGTCATGCCCTATCCACAGGATCCAAATACAAACATGCCTGATACAGCCTCTCAAGGGGAAAGCCCATCTTCTCTGTTTCGCTGCTTAACATATGTAGATGCACCTGAAAGCTACAGGCGACTGCTTTTCAAGGCCCTTGCTTCAGTACCTTTGGCTCTTCTGCTACCAAGGGTTAATTTTCTAATGGCTGTTTGCCGTTGATGCTAGCCAAGTTTTCTGTCGCCTGCAGAGTGCCACAAGCTGTGATTTGGAGCCAGAAAACACTATTAATTTTCTAAATGCGAAGGATCACATATGTAAACTGTCTGGTTGCATAACCAATTGGGCAGGTGGAAAAGAGAGATGTTATCTCTGAGAAAGACTAAATAGAAGAAGATTCTTCCTCACACCTCTTTTACTTGACATTCTTATTATATTTATATGCCTTTACCAAATGCTGTAGTTGGTTATGTCATGTATCCGCATCATCTAACACAGTGTTTTCAGACTTGGCAACTTTAGGATGCATGAACTTCAACTACCAGAATTCCCAAGTAAAGTCCACACATCTTAAAGTTGCTGAGCTTGAGAAATACTGATCTAACATTTCCCTAAACATCTCCAAAGGTCTGTAGTATTAGCATTTGGCTTGGTTCACATTGCACAAGAGACAGACTAAAATGGAATCAATTTGTCTGTGATTCAACAGGTTCTGGAAACACAGCATATTATCTGAACCTGGTCACGAAATGAAGCCACAATATGGCTACATATTTTGGCAAAGCATGTGAAATTGAGATGCAAATTAACCATACTTTAGCATCTTGACTGAACCCATACTTTAACAGCAGGAACATCAAAGTATTAAAGAATGCAGGACTCCGAGATATTCCCGAGAGAAGTGGGATCAAAATTTCAAGATAGCAAAGCCATCTATGTGATTGAAGTTCCCATCCATTTTATGTTAAATGAATGTGAATTTGTTTTTACTTCATAGTTGTTCCACTACAAAAAAAATAGGCCTTTGCAAACAAGAATTCCTTATCTACTTGGAATCACCTAGAAACTTCTGTGTTCCCACTTTGTGGAGCCTATGACCAGGATGTTTCTCTCTTGCAAGTCTGCTTGTGCATCATTCCTTCTGGTTCCTTGGCTTCAATCATCCTAACTGTTCTATGTTCTGCCTCTTAGGGAAAAGATGGCTTGATGGCTCTGTGCCTTCCTTCATAGAAGGAAGTGGTGGTGGTGTTTTAAAAGATATGACATAACATGAAATAAAAACATTAATGGGTAAGTGAGAATGTTTTCAAGCAATTTGTTTTGTTTTCTTTTCATAAGGAGTGTGGGTTTTCTTTGGGTCCTGAAACAGTTCATCAATGAGCTTCTTTTTTTAAAAAAAACTTCATTAGATTTGTTTTCATTTTTTATATATCTACTACTTTTTCTAGTTCTCAAATATCACAGTTTTCCGTTTCACATGAAAAGTTCAAAAGGGATTTCCAATCAGCATTAAAATGAATCAATGTCTTTCTTTTAATCAAAGCCATCATTTTTGCCATTTTAAGCAACTCCATCAACTTCATAGTAAATAATACAGTATCAAATGTTTCCATTGTTGTGCATATAAAAGTTTTGCTGCTGTAGTGGGCACTGCTTCTTTGATCATTGCTAGCATCACAGAAGAGGGCATTTGTGAATCAAACTGAATTTGATGATAGAGATAGAAATGGCACAGAGTGGCAAATTTATGACCTGGACACGCATTTCTTTCTCCTACTGCCATTTTAAGTTACATGCTTTAAGAGTTTAGATTTATTATACTGTTGCTGATTTTATTCTTTATTCTCTCTGTTTTGTTATGTCATTTGCATTTGTTGTTGCTGTATCTACCCTTTCTTATATCCTTTTAGTTGAAAGTTACAATTTAAAAATCTAAATGCAACTTAATTAAAACTCCACTCAGTTATGAAGTTTACTGGAAGCTGTTGAAACAGTTTCCATCTCTTCTTGCAACCTCTATCTCAAGTCCTGTGTAAATGTAAAACTGGAAGAAAACAGTGGATGCTTCTTTGAACCCCCATAAGGAAAGACTGAAATTAAATATGGCTTTCAGATGTGACCATTTGGATTCTCAATATCCCCTCCCCAATATCTCTTTTCTTCTCGTTTGAAAGCTATTGTGAAATCCCTCATCATACACTACATGCTTTTTTACAAAGCGCATATTTTCTTGGCTCCAAAGCATTGACTTGCAGAGAAGCAATATGTCCAATATGCCACAGTCCTTCTGTTGGCAATAATGTGAAGAGAGAGGTAATGATAGCCCTTTGTAAAAATTCTCCCCCCAGTTATCTGGTTAAGAAAATCTTCACACAGAAATCTGTTATATACACCCATACATGCTACCAAACACTAATGAACTGGAAAACCCATGGGAAAAAAATGCTTTGAAACCTTTCATACAGATGACATCCTGGCTCAGTAACAGAAAGCCTTGGATTTCCACAATCACAACTTGGGGTTGCAATTAGCATAGAGCAAGTTACCTCTGCCCTTTGCAACCACTATGTTAATTACAAAAATTACACTCTGTTTAAAAGTGCAATTAAGAGACTGTACGGCACCAAAATGAGAACAGTATCACATACTTTCTTTTTCACACTTTCAAACCAGGTCATAATGAGATTGGGAAAAGGGACGACAAGGTTTTTTCTCCTTAAAGAACTTCACAAGGTCATAATTGAACCCTTTGCTCCGATGAACTCTGATGGGATTTGGCACTTCCTTCTTAAAGGGTAAGCTTCCTTTGGAAGACAAAAAGAAAAAAAAAGAAAACTCATATAACTCATTAGCAACCGTGTCTGCAAAAGAAGCCATCAACAGGATTGCTTGCATGAATCACAACATTTGAATGTGGAAAGACTGTCAATGCTATTGCTTATAGAATCTATTAAAATTCCCTCATTCCACTTCCTACTTGGACTTTGTAGTTCTGTATTATGGCACATACTTTTCTTTTCAAAGTGGAAGAATGCTTTAAAAGAAAAAAGGAAAATCAGATTTCATATGTCATCCTAGTCACCGCAACTGACACAGATTCCAGCCCATTCAACTGAAAATGAATGACTCTGAATATTTCCTTTGCATTTTTCTTGATATGTTATCCCAGTTCCCATTTCTTCATATTTTAAAAAATAATTCAGACAAGTATTATTAATCATTTTAATATGTCTTCTCTGAAAATATTTCTAAACATATACTTTTTCAAAAAATATATACTGCAGTGAATTTTCTCATTAAATAACTTCTCAGAAATTATTATCTTTCAAATACACTTGAATTGACAATTTCATTGATATGTTCAGGAAATGTGAAGAACAATGGATAGCTATATTTCAATGAGTGCATTGGTCTATTAAGCACACACTTGGCCACTTCATACTACTACTACTACTACTACAACAATAATAAATGCAAACATTATTTCCTTGAAATCATATGTGAATTTTAGATTGCTTATGAGTGTACAAATTAACAATAATAAAGCAATCCTAATATGTTCATATCATAAAGATGTTCTTTGGTATACTGAATTTTATCATGCAGAAATAGGTAAAATAAACATATACAACAAGACGTTTGATATAATTGTGAAGCCACATAACATCCCAAACTTAACAATTGTCAATAAGAAAGACAAAAAAAAATCTGGATAGTGGACATGGATGTACCTGGAGACAGCAGAATAGAAGAGAAAGAACTGGAGAAGATAACAAAATACAAAATCCTACAAATAGAAAAAGAACAACTGTGGCAAAAGCAAGCAAAGGTAGTAGCAACAGTATTAGAGGCCTTGGGTGTAATCCCAAAACAACTAGACCATCACTTGAACACCATCAACATTGACAAATTCACCATCAGTCAATTGCAAAAAGTGGCTTTACTTGGAACAGCTTCCATCCTGTGACAATATCAAACATTCAGACCTGCCTATCCCAGGTCCTTGGAAAGGACTCGATAGGTAGACAAAAAATGCCAAACCCAGTCTGAATATCTGGCTGTGCAATGAACCATAATAATAAAAAGTCAAACATTATTTCCTTGAAATCAAATGTGAATTTTAGATGCCTTATTATACACATTAGTAATAATAAAGCAATCCTAATGGTTCATTTCATAAAGATGTTCTATTGTGTATTGAATTTTATCATGCAGAAATAGGTAAAATAAACACATACAACAAGATGCTTGATATAATTGTAAAATCTCAAGATTATTTGCACCATTTTGTTCATCATATATATTCTCAGTGTTGTTGTGGATAGAAGGCAGGAGTATTAGGCATGCTTGCCACCCTGAGTTACTGATAAATTAATAAAGGCAGGATAAAAATCTAATAAATAAATGATAATTGTAGTTTCATCTGTTATTCAAAACCAAACCAAACCTTAGAACTTTTAGCATATAAAAATAAAAGTAGAATTGCCATTTTACTGATATTAAAATCTAACTCCTTTCATTTAGCTTGAAATTGAAATTTTGGAGATAATTTTAAAGAATTTTGCTAAGGAAGAACATCTATGAGTATATGGAAATTTTTAAAAGTTTAAATAAGAATACTATTTTACACATCCTTCTTTGCCATCAAGGATTACCTAAAGTAGAATTTTAAGGTGAAGTCCTTGCTCAGAGAAACATGACAAGACTGTTAAGGCACATAAGAAACATTCTCTACCATTACAAAGCATTTAAAAGAAGTTATGTTTTGCCAGTGGCAAGCTGAACATTCCTTTGTGTATAGCTCAAAGTTTGGCCATCAAGAACAAACAGAAGTGTGAAGAAACCCTCCCCTTTAGAAATATCAGGGAATGGGTGTTGGCATTTGGAGATGATGAAATTCTCTCCTATAAGTGCTGCTAACATGTGAGTACTGTCTACAGAACTCCATGAATAGCTACAATGTCCTGTTTCATTGTTCCAATTCTGGTAAACATCCTATCACCAGAATATAAAAGAGTATAAAATAGGCCTAACAGACCATTAGATATTAGCACATTTTATGTACACACACGCACATACATATGTACATATATTTTATGTACATACATTTCCTGTGTGTATACACACATACACACAAACACATGCATATTCTCCCTGGCAACTTCTTCACCCACATTATTTTTGTGAAATTTTATTTGTTCATGAGGGTTTTTTGCCATTATGAAAATAGGACAGATATTTTGTTAGTATACTGTCTTATTATCTCTTTTATTTATATTGCCTTCAATGACTTTGTAATCATGAGGCCAAAATGTAATATTATCTCTTTGGTATTAATCCTATTCTGGCATTCAAGTTCTAAGACTTCTCATCAGAAGAATGATTCCAATAGGCTCAATCATCCTCTGCCAACATTATTCAAATGAAGTCAACCTCCAGAGAACATAAATGTCTACATGGAGAATAATTTTGCACATAGATTTCTGAGAGTATCAGTTTCCATGTGAACAAAACCCTGACCTATCGTGATCCTTGCTCATGTGGAAATAAAACATACAAAACTACTTCGTCTCCATCATTTTTCATACATAATGACATGGACAATTTGTGAGAGGTTATGTTATTTGAGTTATATTGGGAGAGAGATTATCAAGAATAGTTATGTACTGAGTATTTCAAGTTTCCAAATGACTAAGAAAAGCTATTGTGATCCCTAACTGAATGAGAGCACTGTGATGACAAACCAAAAGAAACAATAGAGAACATAACTGAAAAATATTACTGTTTGTAATTCAGAAAAGAGAAGACATAAATGGACAAAATTAAAAATGCAACTAAGCAGATTTGGAAAAAAATTGTTCATTCACACAGCACAAAGAAAAATAAAAAAAATCATTCATTTTTTTCCAGGTATGAGGACATCTCTATAACTACATTTTACAAATGACCTGATTTTTCCACTATCTTTAATCCATTTGGTCTAACGTGCCCTTTGTAAGAATTAATACTCTCCATTACTCTCTATTTATGTTCTCCAGTCCACCACCTACTGGAGATACTATTGTTGATTTGGATAGATCTTTGAGACAATCTAGCAAAGCAATTGATTTTTTTTAAAAAAAATAAATCAGTGGAAGGTAGTATAAATCTATTCCTCTAATGTTCCAGGATTTCAAGCTTATTAGTGAATCCTATCACTTCATTTCAATTTTCCATATATGTTCATTCCTTATATGCTCTGCATAGAAACATTAGATAAATGGTTCGGCTTGTATAGTGTTTAGCTTTTGTTTTTACAAAATATTTCTCCAAGCTTGTGGGTTGGTTTCTGAACATTTCATTACCAAGCTAGGTAACATCAGCAGCAGTTGTTTAGGGGATGTCAGTGTTCTTCTATTTAAAAGGTCTTTGTGTGGTCAGTGAGTTTTGTGATGGGTCAGGCATGGGTGTGTCAAGTGAGGGTGACAGCCAGAATTCTCCAACCCCTATGAATAGCAATAGCCCACAAACCCACAGCCACACTCTGCCAGGAATTATCCAGAACCAAAGATAAGATATAGAAGGACAAAAGAAACAATGTAATCTACAAAATCAAAATGTAACAATTGTCACCAATTCTACATGGTGCAAACATCCTCATTTAAAAATCAGGATCTATGAACACCAGCTGGCAGTCAAATGCCACTATCCCAAATCCTTAATTTCTATCCACAGCAATACCAAACAAGATCAGTTTGATTGGAGCCACACAAAAATCATCGACCATGTTACCACCAGTAGCGTGAGTTGATCGAGGCCTGGCATTCCACAAGCAATTCCATCAACATGCAATATTGGAATTCAACATTCTGGAAGCACAAGCAATAGAACACAGCCAAACTAGAGTCTTGGACTTTAAAAGAGCTAATTTCAATAAACTTAGAGAGACCTTGGGAAGAATTCCATGGATGAGAATCCTAAAGGGGAAAACAACTCAAGAAGCTTGGGAAATTTTGAAAAGTGAGATAATAAAGGCCCAGTCTAGCACAATACCAACAAAGAAGAAAAATAACAGCTTTCAAAAGAAACCAACATGGCTGCAAGAAGAACTCTCTGATAAATTGAAAGATAAAAAGGACAAGTATAAGAAGTGGAAAGAGGGGCACATAACTAAGGCAGAATATCAGCAAATAGCCCATGCAAAGATGAAGTGAGGGAAGCTAAGGCTCAAAATGAACTAAGGCTTGCGACCAAAGTCAAAAATAACAAAAAAGCTTCTTTCAACATATAAAAAACAAGAAAAAAGTTAAGGAAATGATTGGTCCATTAGTGGGGGAAAGTGGCAAGAAGGTGACAAGCAACAGGAAAAAACAGAACTATTTAACTCATTTTTTGCATCTGTCTTTACACAAAGGGAAAAAACAGTCCAACCTACCAAAACCAGTGCCATAAAAAACAGAATAGAAATTCAAGTTAATGGTAAGTGAGCACCTGTCCTGCCTAGACGAGTTCAAATCACGAGGACCAAATGGATTACACCCCAAGGTTCTCAAGAAACTGGCAGATGTGATCTCAGAACCACTGAACTATATTTTTCAAAGATCCTGGAGCACTGGGGAACTACCAGAGGACTGGAAGAGAGCTGATGTAGTTCCCATCTTCAAAAAAGGAAAAAAAATAGATCCAGGAAACTACAGACATATCAGCCTGACCTCAATACCTGGGAAGATTCTGGAAAAGATAATCAAATAACAAATCAGCGAACACCTTGTTGCAAACAAAGTCATCACTAAAAGTCAACATGGGTTTGTCAAAAACATATCATGCCAGACAAATCTTATCGCATTCTTTGACCAAGTGACAAAATTAGTGGACCAGAGGAATGCTGTAGATATAATTTACTTGGACTTCTGTAAGGCATTTGATAAAGTAGATCACAACCTACTACTTGATAAGATAGAAAAATGTGGGTTAGATAGCATCACCACCAGATAGATTCGTAGCTGGCTGACAGGCTGTACTCAGCGTGTGGTCCTCAATGGAACTGCATCTACATGGAAGGAAGTGTGTAGTGGGGTGCCCCAGGGTTCTGTTCTGGGCCCAGTGCTCTTCAACATCTTCATCAACGATTTGGATGAGGGGATAGATGAGTAATTCATTAAATTTGCAGACAACACCAAGCTGGCAGGAATAGCCAATACTCCAGATGATAGGCTTAAAATACAGGAGGATCTGGACAGACTCGAACACTGGGTGCTATCTAACAAAATGAAATTCAATGGTGAAAAAAGTAAGGTTCTAAATTTAGGCGGGAAAAATCAAATGCACAGATATAGTATAGATGGTACCTTGCTCAATAGTAGTAACTGTGAGAGGGATCTCAGAGTCCTAGTAGACAATCACTTCAATATGAGCCAGCAGTGTGCTGCAGCTGCCAAAAAATCCAACACAGTGCTAGACTGCATTAACAGAGGGACCACGTGAAGTACTAATACCACTTTACAATGCCTTGGTAAAGCCACACCTGGAATACTGCATCCAGTTTTGGTCACCACGATGTAAAAAAGATATTGAGACTCTAGAAAGAGTACAGAGAAGAGCAACAAAGATGATTGGGGGACTGGAGGCTAAAACATATAGGGAACAGTTGCTGGAATTGGGTATGTGTAGTTTAATGAAGAGAAGGGTGAGGGGTGACATGATAGCAGTGTTCCAATATCTCAGGAGCTGCCACAAAGAAGAGGGAGCCAAGCTATTCTCCAAAGCACCTGAAAGCAGGACAAGAAGCAATGGATGGAAACTAGTCAAGGAGATAATCACCCTAGAACTAAGGAGAAACTTCCTGACAGTTAGAACAATTAACCAGTGGAATAACCTACCTCCAGAAGTGGTGAATGCTCCAACACTGGAAGTTTTTAAGAAGAGACTGGACAGCCATTTGTCTGAAATGGTATGCCTGAGTAGGGGGTTGGACTAGATGACCTCCAAGGTCCCTTCCAACTTTATTATTATTATTATTATTATTATTATTATTATTATTATTATTATTATTATTATTATTATTATTATTATTATCATTATTATTATTATTATTATTATTATTATTATTATTATTATTATTATTATTATTATTACTATTATTGATACATTGACCTACAACCAGCCTATAAAACCCTCAGAATCCAAATCAATTGCACAGCCAACCAGAGACAGCACCAACCCTCAACCAACCCACACAAGACCCCCAACCAGCACTTCACCTCCCAATAACCTTCACCTAATGTAACCTACATTAGGTTACATTAGTTGAATGTAACCTAATGTAGACTCATCACAAAATTCTCATTGATGACTCACAGCTGACCCATCACAAGACCCATTAAAAAATCCTCAATTAACACACCCACATCTGACCCATCACAAGACCCACTGACCATACAAAGCCCTTATAAACAGAAGAATACTGACACAAACATCCCCTAAACTCTGCTGAAGATGTTACCTAGCCAGGTAACGAAATGTTGGGAAACCAACCCAGAAGCTCGGAGAACTAACCTTCACCCTCATATTTGTGGATGCTTGCACAAAATTGATGAAACCCTGACATGCTTAATCATTGTTCATTTAGTTTGATTCCTTGCATATAAAAGAAATAATATAAATAATCTGACACTTGGAAAGGGCTATTCTGTGTTCTCATTCACTTCAGTGTTTCCATCTTGCCTTTGAAACTATAGCCTGTGGTGATTTTCTTTTTTAAGAAAAAGGTTGTGGCAGAGAACAAGGTTCATATAAGTTTAATGCCCAATAAGTGCGCTAGATTATTTATTCTCCTTAGTCTTGTTCAATACCGTGTTTTCAACATAGTCTGGATTTAGTGTACGTCGGCTAAAAATGGGATAAATTATTAAATGGGAAGAGGTTGACAACAGGTTTTCTAGTACTTCACAAAAGAAAGACCTTTGACATTCAGCTGTCTCTGGCACAGAACAAAGAGAAAATCAATTAAGCCACTGTGTTGCAGTTCAAAAAAGAAGCAACAGCAAGTTGTCAATGGTTTTTCTTTCCTCTGGGCAACTGGACACACATTACAGTCTCTATTGCAATTACACAATGGTAAATCTATGTTACCTCCAGGTAACATACCATATGCTGTCTCGTCCTTTTAAAACAACCTTCCCCAACCTTGCATGATGCAGCTGTGTTGGGACTACAACTCCCACAATTCCCAGTGTTAGCCACACTGGCTGGAAATTCTAGAAACTGCAGCAGCAATGCATCTAAGGGGTACCAATTCATGTGAGGTTGTTTCTAGAACAGATAAAAGATGATGAACTATACTTAGGTTCAACCTTTGTGATTAATCACAGTGTCTTTCCTTCCACATGGCAAGTCAAAATATTTTGGAGATTTTGCTATTCTGAGAGATACTGATTTTTTTAAAGCCTTTTTCTCTTCAGTAGTTCAAATACTTGTGCTTTAGAATTAACAGACTATGTTCTTTTAATTAACACTGGGAAGGAATATGTTAGATTCTACCTTCTTTATTATTTAATTGAACTAAATGCAAGCCAGCAGTGGATTCACAAATATTTGTTGCACTTTTTGGACACTCACAATAGGCATAGAAACTGGTGGTTCAGAGGAACAGCCATATGTGCCTGAAAAGCAGGTCAGCAGCACCCATTCTTCCATCCTAGATGATATTCTTAAATGTACATTAATTGTTTGTTTTTTTCTTCTTTCTTTTTTAATAACACATAATTAACATGCCTTTCACAATTCAAGAATTAATTCATTTTTATATGTGATTCTAGCTCATATTCAACACTGGATGGCTCCATTTTGACTGGGAAAAAATAATGGTTTGGCAAGGAGCCAACTCACATGGGAACAAATGTATATTCTTATTCCAATTGCAAGGGAGATCTGCAACGTAAGATGAAATAGCCTAGCCTTTTGTAACCTGGCACCTTCCAGATGTGCTGAGTATAATTTTCATTATCCAGCATACTTGTTGCAAACCAATTTCCAGGTATGGGAAGGATGTCCTACCCTCTGAAATAGTTAACTTCAACCAGAACAACCACAATAACAAGAGTAAAATTACTGCTGTTTTGCATCTGCCATCCTTAATCTTGTACCCTAAAAAACTTTTGCAGTACAAGTTGGAATAAAAATAGTCCACATCTGTAAAACTCTGCATGGCCAGGGATCTGTTATCCCTGTAGTTAAATGTTCACTGATAAACTCCTTCTATAAAACAGTTTGCCTCTTGATATCCAAATCCCTCTTGAATTTTACAGTCTTAAAGATACGGCAAGGGGGGAGGAGAAGGAATTAGGTTTTCATCTCTTCCTCCCTATCCCACATTTTAAAGGGGAAATTTGGGGGAGGCAGAATTGAGAAAGAAGACAACTTAATTTCTCTTTAAATGAGTAACAAAGTGCACAATAAACTTTCAAAGGCTGTTTTGTATATGCTGCCCTTTAGGAGAAAGATGTATTATACAAAATGCAGCTGCAAATTAATTTGGCCAATCAGACAATTACAAACATATATACCCACATATTATTCATGCCTTTTAATTATATTTGACAGTAGTCAGTCTCCATTCTGAGTTATAGACATCATTCTTCTCAGTATAGAGAAAGCAGTGAGTTGGCAAGCAAGGTAGACTCTAGATTAAATATTTTAATGTGCATACAGTAGCATAAGAATGTATGGTCTAATACTGGATTTTGGTTGCCCTTGTGATATTGATATTGTTATTATTTATTGGCTAAAATGTGCCAAAACCAAGTAATAAAATCCTTACAGTTAGCAGGGTACAACTCAGAACAGCAAGGACTATTATTGGGACAGAACTTATTCTGTATCTTGTCTGTTATACTAAAAATCATAAAATGAATGTATCAATTGACCAAAGCTGTGATGGTTAACACAGATGAAAGATAATATTCATATGCCCATAAATAGCACATGGAAAAATGCAAGTAAACTAAGAAAAGTTTATGGTAAAGAGCAAATAAGCAAGTAAAAAATTGTGTCTCCAAACATAACAAAGAAAAAATATGTAATAGATGTGAAGGTAATTGGATTTTTTGCAGTAGAATTGATGAATACACACAGTGATTTGAGTTATAAGTAATTATAAAGGTAAGGACTACAATTCAGAAAGCATGAATTGATGCCATGTAAGTTGTTGTGGGTGCATATTAAGGAAGGATTCCATTAGACTGGTTATATTTAAACTCTAATGATGGGGTTATTTACATTATTACACATTTTCCTGTCATCCTCTTTTTTTCAGTAATCCTGATCATATTTATATTTTTTCCTCATTCGTATTCTTTATTTCATCATTCCATCAAATCTCCTTCTCCGTATCATACTAATTATCTCCACACACGTCTATAGCATTGTAGCATCATTCTTTTCATTCTGTCCCAAGCAACTTTTGCACCCTCTTTCTCTATATCCACTTTCCCTTTATTGGTTATCACATTCTTCTGTCTTCTAACACTTCTTCATAGAACACTCATGCTTTTCTTTCCAGTGGTTTCATATTTTGACTCTGATTTATTTCTCTTTCTTCCACATCCATTTTTCCCAATATCCATTCTTAACACTAAAAAAAAATATGTTTTAACAACATCTGTTATTTTCTTACGAGAACATCAACCTTCTTAACATCACCATGAGAATATCTCATCAGCCTTGTATCTTTCTCTACTATTCTCAAGTTTTTCATTAAATAGTCAAATCAATAATTAATTTAGATTTACATTTATTCTTTGTTATATTTAATGTGAATAGCCTTATGTATTCAGAATAAACATCCCATTTGTAAGTAGGTATACACCATTGTCATTCTCATTCATTCTTGCATCTTCACATAGCTGAATCATTTTCCTCTAATCTCACATCTCATTCCCACAAATCCATTCATGCCATCTAGCATGAATAACCTTTTTTTTTCTATTGAAGTGAGTCAATTTTCCAAAATGTCTCTAATTCTTTTAATCAAAATATGCTTGCAAAGAATGCAATCAAAGAGACCAAGGAATGCCTAGCACTTAAAAAGGAAGATATGCAGTTGTAATTCAATTTTGACAGAAATAAAAATGTTTTGGAAGTAGGTACAGAAGGCTAAACACATTTCAGCAGAAATGATGAATTTTAAAATAAAAATTATTATATAATTTGAGATGAAATTGAAGTGAGGAAGTGCTGGAAGGAATATTTTAGAGATTTGTATACTATTGAAACATGTGCTATAAATGTTATTGTCAGGAAAAAATGAAAAGGAAATCATAAATGCTATGAGGAAGTTGAAAAATAGTAAGGGTACAGGTATAGAAGGTGTAACTAGAAATGATGCAATTGCCTGACAATTGGAAGAATTGTTCCCTTAAATGTAAGTAAAAGTAACACAAATAAATTGAAACTATATAGGAGGATAAATTGTTAAAGGTGTCTGGGAAGATCAGAATTCTGACTGAAGGGCAAAATTTTGATTGAAGGACTACAAGAGGTGACAATGAACCAAGTTTAGAAAGTGTATGTGAGACAGAGCAAATTTAGATCAGATTTTGCTCTTCAGAAGTTCACTGAAAAGTGTATCAATGTGAGAAAGAAAAAAAGTGTCTAAGCAAAGCATGTGATGAAGTGAATAGGCTTGAATTATAGAAAATTTTATGCAAATATGAAATTGAAGACAGGTTGTTGAAGGCAGAACAAGGAAGAGAATATGGAAGAAAAAAATACATTTAAATATATAGAATACTTAATGATTCATCCAGGTCTGAGTAGATGAATGTATGCTTTCCCTATATGTGTGCAATGCTTATATGAAGAAATCTCTAAAGAGTGCTTACTGTTATGTAATATGTGCATGGGTTGGAAAATACATATACTTCTGTAAGCAGACAATGCCATGTTGTTGCCTGAATACATGAATTATTTTATTTTATTTATTTATTTTAATTCCATTTATATCCCGCCCTTCTCTGAAGACTCAGGGCGGCTTACAAGCTTAGCAGTAGCCTTCATTCTATGTATATGCCTGCTTATTAGGGCTTTCAGACACACCCCAAGTGGCATTATTACAAAGTCAGCTTAATTGCCCCCAACAATCTGGGTCCTCATTTTACCTACCTCGGAAGGATGGAAGGCTGAGTCAACCTTGAGCCTGGTGGGATGCGAACCTACACTAATTGCAGGCAGCTGGTGTTATTTAAGGAGGCATTAGCCCACTGCTCCACCAAGGCTCTTTTGAAGAGAGTGTTAGACAGATTGCATAATGCAATAAGAAACATTGATTTGAAAATTAATGTATCAAAGATCAAGGTAGTCATTTTTGACAGGGAAAATGGATTACCTGATTGCAGTTTATACATTTCATGTTTCAGGTTTTTTGCCCAAAGGTACCACAGATGTCATTTTGATCAATTATAGAATAAAATTGGAGTCATGTCCCTCAAACTTTAGTAAACATTACTGGGCAGACAAAGTTAGAGGGACAAAATGTGAAACCCAGTCCCATGTAATATTAGTTACTTTCTTCCACTACAGAAAAGCACACATTGACTGGGCTGCAGAAAAGAACCAGCCAATTGTACGTTTTTGTCACCAAAGGAAAAAATAGTGTTCTAAACTGATCACTCGAAAGTACATGGAGCTTGAAGGTAATGCTGAGACCCAAGAGTTGCTTTCTAAACATTAAACATTCTAATTTGGGGATAATTAATAATTAGTTACACCTTTCCCACCACTGTGGGAATTCCTAGATTGGGCTTAAAGTGTTTAATAAAAAAGCAGATTGTCTGGATCAAAAAGAAATCCATCTTTTCTTTCAAGTGGGCTATTGACCATCATCACAACCTGGGATATATTTACCACTGGCTTCATTTCCTTGAGTACCTCAGTGATGTTCCCAATTTTATACTATGCAAGAAGTATTGAATTATTGAAAGAATTATTCAATTTCACATGCCAATTTTACTCAGTGAAAGGTCAAAGATATAAGCTGCTTCTAGCCAGGTTGACTGATGGCACCATCTCCAATAGATGCAAAAAAACTGCTTTTTTAGAAGCATTTGGAAGAAGGCATGGTTGGCCTCCCTAAGCTTGGGCACCATAGGCCAGTGCCTCCACAATCTGAGTCAAAAATTGGTCCTGCTTTTACTTTCTGAGCAACTGTTATTTCCACACGAGCCTCTATCAAGAATTGGGGTGTCCCTGAGTATTGTTTTGATAACTGCATTGTGAATTACAAGTTTTCTTGTTAGCCTCAGGAGGTGTTTTCATGTTTTCTGGATTTTTGTAATGTTTTAACATGTTTTCCATTCATGTTCTGTCCAGTAGAATATAAATATTAATTCAAAGAAGGGGCATGGTACATTTCAATCACCTCCTGAAAAATAAAAAAGTCCGTTGTAATATACAATATGCCAAAAGGTTATTCTCCTTAAATTCACAATTCTGGGGGTTTTTTTCCCTTTGTTTGACTATGGAGCTTCAAAGAAAAGCTCAGGTTTTTTTCTCCTCCTACTTCTGTTCATTAATTCATACAATGCTTGAGGAAAAGAGCATGTTTACTAAAATACATACATAGAAAGAAAAAGAACCTTTTCATTGCTTTTCTTTTTTCAAAACTCAAAACACAAACGATACTTATAATTAAAGCAATATGCTTCAGAAGGTTCAGCAGCTTTGTAAGAAAAAGATTTATCTTTTTGCTTGACGTTCCTGATTCGCCTTCTTGTGCACACATGTTTCTTACTAAAACAGAGAGTCAAATCCACACAAGAGGAGGAATGCTGGAACTAAAGGTATAACTCCAGGGATTACATTGAACCAATAATATTATTGATCTGCTTTGTCTTATTCCAAAGCCTTGACTGGGATCAAGTTCTCCAAAAGAAGAATTTTTATTTCTATCATCATGTGAAACTCCTGAAATCAGACATATAATGTAAAGATGCAATTATCTGGCCAGTTCTATTCGTATGGACATTTTTATCATTTAATAAAATTCCCGATGGCTAATAGATGCTCAAATTCTTTAGGGTTCATATTCAGATTTTTTAATATTTCTTCTTAAACTTCCTTTAAGTCTCCTCTTCTTATATAAAATGCTCAGATAAAAACTGTCAACAAGTCCCTCAAAGTTGTCAAATAAAGTAACTTGAAGCATTGTGAAAGCCATATCTAATCAAAGACTCAATAAAGTTGCCTCCAGGACTTTCTCAAATCCTCTCATCCTGCATGTGCCTGCACCACTGCATTCCTGCAATAATTTATTTTATTTATTTATTTAAATTCCATTTATATCCCGCCCTTCTCCGAAGACTCAGGGCGGCTTACAAGCTTAGCAGTAGCCTTCATTCTATGTATATGCCTGCTTATTAGGGCTTTCATACACCCCCCCAAGCGGCATTATTACAAAGTCAGCTTAATTGCCCCCAACAATCTGGGTCCTCATTTTACCTACCTCGGAAAGATGGAAGGCTGAGTCAACCTTGAGCCTGGTGGGATGCGAACCTGCACTAATTGCAGGCAGCTGGTGTTACTTAAGGAGGCATTAGCCCACTGCTCCACCAAGGCTCTTCACTGTTCCACCAAGGCTAATCTGCATAGAACACATATACTAGTGATGGAACATAACTGCAGTCAGGGGAATCAGGGACATCCATAGGGGAAGGAAGCAAATGATATCATGGATGCAAATTATGTGATTTGCTTTGGTCCTATTGGTCCTCATTAATAAGCAATAGAATAACAGAATAACAGTGTTGGAAGGGACCTTGGAGGTCTTCTAGTCCGACTCCCTGCTCAAGCAGGAGACCCTGTACCATTCCAGACAAGTGACTGTCCAGTCTCTTTTTAAAAGTGATGAAGCACCCCAACTTCTGAAGGAAAGATGTTTCACGGGTTCATTGCTTTCACTGTCAGGAAATTTCTCATTAGTTCTAGGTAGTAGTAGGTAGGAGTTTAAACTTTAATAGTGGAACAACCATTTTCTTTTACTGGCTGGTTATGAATTACTGCTCAGCATTATGAGATCTGGTAGGGAAATGGTGGGAGAGGGAAAATAGAGTTTTGTCTGGGAGAAGGCTTTAAATCTGGAACTGGCAAGGGGAGAAACTGACAAGAGGCTGGAACGTGATGTTAAGGCACTGAACACCCGATGGTGGTGGGACAAGGAATAAAGGTATCAATCCCATAAATTAGGCAGACTGGTATCTTCAAATACTATGCTCCCATGCCCTGAAGCAACAGTACCTGTGAGCCCGGTACTACTAACAGCTTGGGAATGGGTTTTTTTTTCCCCAGAAACAAGAAGGGTTTTCATGCACCTAGGGCAGACATGTCAAACACAAGGCCCGGGGGCCGGATGCGGCCCACGAAGTGGTTTCATGTGGCCCGTGAAGCCATCCTGGAAACAGTGAGGGAACGGCCCCCACTGCCTTGGCCCTGGCCCAGAGACCCTCCGTCTGCCAGAGACCCTCAGATCTGTCCCCACTCCTGCCCAGGCCCCCATAGGCACCCTTGATGCGAACGATGTAGAGCTGGCCACGCCCACCCAGTAGGCCACGCCCAGCCTGGCCATGCCCACCCGGCCCCCTGAGGGCAACCGCAATGCTGATGCAGCCCTCAATGAAATTGAGTTTGACACCCCTGACCTAGGGGGACTCCAATACAAGATGAGAGATGCATTTTGTTTACGTTGCATGGAAATCTGCCATGACAGCTTCTGCAAGAATAACAAAGCCTTGGCTTTAAGAAGATATTCCCTTGCTGGTGGAAATCATCTGTTTTCTTACTGTCTGATATAGCAGATCTAATTCTGAATATTGCCAATGTAACAATTCATTTATATCCCTGTCAGTGTTTGTACTGTAAAGGGAAAGGCATGACCAGGAGTTAACTACACAACTGCTATGTAATGATCCTAATTTCCATGATTTTAATAATAATGAGCCCAACCAAACTGTTAAGTTGCACTTTCTACCTCAGCAAAACTGTGCTATAATTGTATAGAGAATAATTTTATGGGTGAATTGCGCCCTATAATGTAAAAGATTAAAATAAAGTGCTCTAATATACAATGTCCTAACAGGTGCAGATACTTACCTGAGCAATTAAAATCTTTTTAATATACAAATCACAAGCAGTGAGGCTGTTGGCATGATAAACGGGAGCTTCAGGACACAAAGGGGTTTGTTGAATGGAGGAAAAATATTTTTGGTTTGCTAGCAATAGCACGCTCTTCTTTTGTTTAAGGAAAGAAAAATGAAGATGTGTGGAGAGTCCAATAATGTATACATTGTCTACTTTTGCTTAAATTGCTTAAAATGTTTAGTAATTTTTTACCATGTTTTAGCCCACTGAATTAATATTCTACTGCTGCTCTTTTGTTTTTCTAAAAATGAAGAGTCCTTGGGGAAGGAACATCTGAGGCCAAAGCAATTCTAATTCTCCCTGGCTGTGGCTTTGGTCACTAATCTAAATGAGTGTCCATGCTGTGGATATCAATACTCTGAAACAAATCTGTCTTATATGAGTCGCATCATTGGTCTATTAGCATCACTAGAAGAAACTAATATTCAGTCCTCTGTCCCACCCTGCTTCCCCATTTGCAAGTGCTTAAAAGGAGGTGGAACAAATCTGAGGAATTGGTGAGCTTGATATTGAATCCTGCGCTCTGTTTTGAAGCCAGCATTTCCATAGGAAAAGCTCTTCCAAAGACTGTGATACATTGCTATAGGGAGTATTCCAAAGAAAAACAAACAAATAAGCAAGCAAACACAACAGCACCTTTCTCTTCCTTATTCCCTCTTGGAAGCTTTCTGTGTGAAATGCTAGTGGTGCTATATGAAGGATTGGGAGAAAAAAAGCAACTCCAGCCCTTAAGAGGATTATTGTTGCTGTTTATCACGCTATCACATATAGGTTGCAGCCACAAACATGACTGAAGGATTGCGTGTAATTTGGCCCTTTTTCCTTGCATCTGCTTCCTAATTCAGCAGAAAGTTGGACTTTCCTATTGCGTAGCCAACTGGCTCTTTGGGGCCTCAGGTTGTTGCATCCAGCTTTGCAGTGAGTTAAACTACAGCACAGCTTAACTTGGGACAAAGAGTTGCCAAGTCAAATTGCTGTATCTAGAAATGAAGTCCTGCAATTGTTTCTCAGAAAAAATATGCATGGATTAGTTCATGAGTAATGTAACATAAGAAATAGTACTTTATTTTTGTTTCTGACTATCCTTCAAATTTATTTTTACTACTATTATGACTAATACAATTACTGCTACTGTTTATTTCCTATTCATATTTTTATCTGCCCAAAGATTACAGGTAGTTTACATCTCATAAAAGTCAAAAGCACACAGTAAAAACAAAAACAATTCATAACATAATGTCAGTCACTCTTTTATTACAACCTTACTCATTTTTTCTTGCTGTAATTATACACTTGAAAAAGTGTGTATTGCTTTATTAAGACTAATTCTAAAATTATTTTTAGATCAGTTAACTAGTTTCTCCCCCTAATCCTTCCTGGATTTTCTTACTAACTTTGTATGTTTGACTTTCCTTGTAAGGAATTCATTTTCACTTTTAAAAAATGCTGTTCTGGTTATAGATCTCCAAATGTTGATACTTAATCAAGCAAATATTTCTACAGCTCAATTTCTGCATTTAACAAAAGAATTAAGGTGCACTTTTGTATTCTGACTATTTCAATCACCATGTCCTTGATCCAGGCAATTTACCAACATGTTTCCAAGTTTCATTAACATTATGGGTGGCTGGATTTTATGTTAAATTTGTAATCTTTGAAGTTAAAAGCTACTGTACATGTGTGTCATCATCTCAGAATTTTGACTGTAAGCTTGATTTTATTATGTTTTTTTTTATTCTCTGGATGAACCTTCTACAAACAAGTGCCCACCAGATATGTTCAGAGGGCAACTCTTACAATTTCCAGGCAGAGTTTGGATATCTCATATCCCCACAGCCAGTGGTGCAATTCAGCTGGTTCACACCACTTTGGCAGAACCAGTAGCTAACTTTTTGTTGCCCAGGCCCAGAATGGACTTCCGGAAGTGGCATCTGGTTGTTCACATATTTGAATCGCACCACTGCCCACAGCTGATGAGTACCACGTTGGAAAAGGCTGCTTTATTAGTTGCCCAGTATTCTTGGACTTGCCTCTATATTACAGCCCAGTCAAAATCTATTAAACACACCCCTTAAGAACTGCTTTACATATGTCTGCATTACATTCTAAACCTAAAATTCTGTGTCTATGCATGAGTATGTGTGTGAGTGTTAAGAACCTATGAATTTTATACTTAAAATCCTTAAGAGTCTTATAAAAGATGAATCAGTTACAATGTATTGTGAGGTCTGTAGTTTTAATGTAGAAACTGATTTGAGTGCATTTTGTGGAATAACTAAGTACAAAAGAATTGATTTAGTCAGAAGCATTTGCACTTCAGCAAGTATATTGTGCTCCCATCTGGAATGTGCCATGCCTTTGGTGTCCTAACCCTGTGTAAGTAACTTTGCTCTTTCTGGAGGAAGACAATGGGGCACTAATGAAAGGAGGGTGGGAGTTAGAGCCCTCTATCTCACAAGCCAATTCCATTCCTTTGGGATTGGTAATCAACAGAACAATGCTTCCATTTTCCTGGTGTATTACTAAATGTATCCTTTTGTGAGCATATGGAAGTCATACCTTCGGTGACATTAAAATGAACAGTTGTGGCATGCTACAATATTTATAGTTTTATCTATTTTGACTTTCACATCTTTGTTTCCTTTTTTGTAAAATTAAAACAGAGAGTTACCAGCCTTAAATGTAGCCCTGCCACATGCAGCTTTTGCTGCTAATGACAGTACTAGTCAATTCTAATATATTCTGGCCAATATGTACAAGTGCAATCAACACCTAGTTTTACTCTAAGCATGCTCGAACTGTTCTATGAAATCATGGATCTAGTCTATGAAGAGAATACTTTGCAAGCCAACATAATTTTGCCATATTGCAGTAATTCAGAGGTATATGGAGCCTACAGACATATGTTCATGATGCTTTTGTAAATAACAAGTTTTTTTTAAAGAAAAGGGAGGAGGAGGAGGAAAAAGAGGAGGAGGAGGAGAAGAAGAAGAAGGGGCCTGCTGAAGTTAAGATTGAATCAGAAGGGAATCAGAACAGGGGCCAGCCAAGGGAGACCTTATGGAGAACACTTCTAATTCCTGCTAAAAATTAATCTCAGCCCCAAGAGCAGCTTTGTTTCAGAAACTGAGAAAAGAGAAAAGTCTGGCCTGTCTTTGGAAAAACTTTTAGAAGTGGAAAAGAAAAGGGGAAAAAAGAAAAAAAATCATTCCTGTCTATTTACGTAATTTATGGATTTCCAAATATATTCCCTAGGGAAAAACAATCCAATGAGAATGCTTTGACCACATTTCCTAGAGAGTAAAGCCTCATTGATATCAAAGGCTGACTTCTGAATGAACCCGCTGATATTTCAACAGTATAAGAAATAAATAACTTCCATAATATTCTGATTTGCAAAGGAACAATTGCTTGGTAGGCAAAGAGGTACCAGCTTCATTCCTATCAACTTTAGGTAAGGCTGAAGAGAGCCAATGGGTGGCAATCTTGGACTAGCTGGGCAAAGGGAGTATCCAAAGACTCATATTAAATATAATTGTTCATTTCAACATAGCCATGTTTATATTGTAGCTTTCTTCTACAACAATTTCCCGAAGTATGATCTGTAGAACAACACCTTGTTAAAAATCATATCCTTAGAAGATATAAATATGGTTACTCTGATCATAACACTGCAGTTATGGGGAGAGAAAAGAAGGGAGTTTTCCTCTGAAATTTGCAGCTGAAGTTCCAGTGATGAGGGGACCTAAGCCTTAATAAAATTACTCAGGCATAAAATCCTGTGTACCACTTGTGCATGTGCATATTTCTACTGGGGGAAATATAAGAAACGTTATGGGGAAAAACACTCCTTAACTACAGAAAGTTTGGGAAACCCTGCTCTAAATGCTCAAGATGGTATGTGCAAAGTTCTAGAATCCTAGGATTGGGAGGGCTCTTAAAGACCTTCTAGTCCAACTTCCTGCCCAGTGCATGAATCCAGATACTAGTTCCAGAAAATTGGCTATCCACACTGTGCTTGAAAATCTCCTAGAGACTAGAGGATAGGCAATTTCATTGTTTATATGTCTCATAGTTTAGTCATTCCTTTGTTCCTCAAGTTTGATTCTTCCTCCATAAAGCCTCCACTCTTTGGTTCTTGTCCTATGTATCATTGGGCACCATGGTGTACAATAGATAATAAATCTTCACTCTCTTCTCTGTGAATACTTTTCAAGTACATGATGATTGCTCTTATCTATCTCCTTAGTTTTCTCTTCTTTACTTAACAATACACAGTTCATAGTTTTAGCTTTCAATACCTGACTTTGTCTTTCTTCTCTGCAGCCTTTCCAGTTCCTCAGCACCATTCCTGTGTTGTGGGGACCAAAATTAAACACAATAATTGAGGTCTGGTCTTACCAGTGCAACACAGAGTAGAATTTTTACTTCCCATGATCTCAACATTATACTTCTATTGATACAGCCCAAGATTGCATTAGGTTTTTTGGCAGCTATAATACACTCTTGTCTTATGCTTAATTTGTGGTCTGCCATGACACCTAAATCCTTCTTACAAGTACTATTTCCAAGCCAGGTATTGCCCATTTTGTATCATGCATCTGCTTTTTCCTGCCGATGTTCAGAACATTACCTTTCTTGTCACTGTTAAACAGATTTCAGTGTTCAAGTCTTTCTGAATCTTGAGTTTGTGATATTCGATAATAGCAGTTCCTTCTAGCTTGTGTCATCTGCAAATTAAATGGACTTCCCTTCTATTCACTCATTAAAGTCATTCACAAAAATGTTGAACAGCACTGGATCCAGGACAGCACCCTGCTGTATATCTCCCTCCGTGTAACTATAATACATTAAAATCTTCCCTGATTCTATCTTTATAACAACCCCAGGAAGTAGTTTGGCCTGAGAGTTAGCAGTTGACCCAAAACATATAGTAAATTTCATGGTTAGTGAAGACCTGAGTCAAATTCTTCCAGATCTCAATCCATTATTTTAACCAATGCTCTATATTGTATCCCTATATTATATAGATGCTATTTATAACAAATATACCATAGCCGGGTAAGCCTTGGTTTATTCCTAATTCTTTTTTTGGGGGAATAATTCTACAGCTAAATTTGTTTTCAGTATTGCATAAGAATATGCTCACAGTTGAGTCTTGTACTTTATATTAGTGTTTGTGAGTTTTATTAAAGCATTACATTATATTGTATGAAATTTTATTTTTGTAAGTTGTTTTGGGTGGTTTCTTCCCTGAAAATGAAATCAAGACAGTACAACATTGTGGGTATTATGTCATGGTTCCGATCAGTGGTGGGATTCAGCCAGTTCGCTGCACTAAATATTGCAATTTCCATTTATACAATCTTGCATCAAGAATACATTTCACTTCACAATGAGTCTCTCCAGCCACCACAAGCAGACCAGGCACTTTTCTGGGAGTGGGTCTCAGAGTTGAACCTCTAAAAGGCTTCAACAAACTACAGTGAAGTACTGGGTGGATCTTTCCCAAAAGATGAGGGAATTTCAGTTTTACAGTAACTGGGTTTAAGATCCGCACTATGGGAAAAGGTCCCAAGTATTTTGGTCCCAATTTTTTGCTAGGTAACCTAAGTCTTAAATTCTTTGTAGAAAGATAAACTTTCTCCCCCACATGAAATGACTTTTGAGGTGCTCTTTTGTTATCAGCTTGCTTTTTGTAAGTCTCTGAGGCTTTTTTCAAAGCTTTCTTTGCATTGTCCCAGACATCTCTCCAAGTGGACACCCATTGATCTAAAGTCTGAGAGGCAGGGGGTTCCTGGGGATATTCAAGCATCAGAATGAAATCCCTCCCTGTGGCTATCTTGAATGGCATAAAACCATTGCTGCTGTGTACAGTGTTGTTTTAAGCCACTTCAGAAAAAATAAGAAGGTCTGTCCAATTGTTTGTTGGTAATCCACATAGCATCTAAGATACTGCTCCACCATTGTGTTCTCTTTTTCAACTGCTACATTCATAGAGGGGTGAAAAGCCAATGACAGTCCTTGTGTAGAATCAATCAATTTGACAAAATCCCTCCAGAATCTGGCCATAAATTGAAACCCCCCCCCTGTCAGAAATTATTCATTTTGGCACTCGGTGTAATCTGTAAATATGCTTGAGGAACAACTTAGCCAATTTCTGGGCAGATGGGAAGCCTGAGCAGGCAATAAAGTGAGCCTGCTTTGAAAACAGATCAATCACAGTCCATATTACCATATTTCCTCTACTTTCTGGTAATTAAACAATAAAATGCATAGCAATCTCTTCCCATGGTTGGGAAGGTTCTGCAACAGGCTGTAATAGCCCAGGAGGCTTTCATGGGATTCTTTTCATGGTAGCACAGACTGCACAGCTTTTTACATAGTTCTCCAGATCTGTCTTTAAGTCTGACCACCAAAATTGCCTCTGAATTAAGTGTAGTGTCTTTAAGTAACCAAAATGACCAGCTTGTTTAACATCATGTCTGTGTTGGAACGCTTGGAGTCTGAGTGATTCAGGCAAATATAATTTAGCCCCTTTCCAAGTCAATCCATCCTTATGGGTCAGTATGGTTTAATTGTCCTTGAACCATTGGTCATTAATCAATTCTTGTTTTAACTTCTCTGTCAAAGGATCATTTGAGTTAGGAGGTTTTGCATGTTATTGTCTCTGAGGGGTTATTTGAGAAACAACTTGAGTTGGTGACATAATTGAATCTATGACTTGTTATTGGGGCAATCTAGAAAGGACATCAGCTAAGAATTTTTTTTCTTCCTGGTAGGTATTTTAAGGTGAAATTAAAATGATACAAATATTGTGCCCAGCGTACTTGTTTGGGAGATAGCTTACTGGGAGTTTTCAATGATTCTAGGTTTTTGTGATCAGTCCATACTTCAAAAGGCACTTTACTCCCCTCTAAGAAATGATGCCACATCAGCAAAGCCCATCTGATTACAAAGGCTTCTTTCTCCCAAACAGTCCACCTCTTCTCTGTGTCAGTGAGCTTTTGTGAAGTGTAAGCGCAGGGCTATAAAATTCCTTCATGATTTTTCAGTAACAGCACTGCCCCCACAGCCACATCACTGGCAACAGCTTGAATAACAAATTGCTCCTCGGGATGAGGGTGTTTTAGAACTGGTTCAGCTGCAAACAGTCCTTTAAAATTCTCAAAAGTGGTTTGGCATTTTAACGACCAGTGTAAAGGGTGACCTGGTCATGGTTTCCCTCCATCTTTTCCAGTTTTTAATAGCTCTGTAAAGAGTAAGGCAATCTCGGCAAATAAAGGAATGAATTGGCGATAGAAATTAACAAATCCCAAAAAACATAGGAGCTGTTCTTGAATCTGTGGGGACTGACATTCTATCACTGCTTTCACCTTAGCTGGATCCATTTAAATGCCTTAGTTGGAAATTCTGTAGCCCAAATAATCTAAACGCATCTGATGGAATTCACATTTTGAAAGTTTGGCATAGATCTTAGTGTTCAGCAATTTTTTCAGTACCTCTCGCACTAAGCTTACAATGTTCTGTCATTGTATCTGTATAGATTAGGATGTCATCAAGATACACCAAAACCCCTTTGTACAAATGTTCATGCAGCACCTGGTTGATTAGCTTCATGAAAACAGCTGGGGCTCCTTGTAATCCAAATGGCATAACTTTGAACTGATACCTACACAGAGGGCTGTTGAAAGCAGTTTTCCATTCATCTCCTTCTCTTATCCTCATGTAGTAGTATGCCTCTCTTAGGTCTAATTTGGTAAAAATTAGTCCCTTCACCAGATGTGCTAGCAAGTCCTTCAATAAAGGGAGAGGGTACATATTTTCCATGCTCACCACGTTCAGATCTTTAAAATCAATGCAGAGCCTAAGTGAGCCATCTTTTTTCTCCTTAAAAAGCACAGGAGCAGCCTCTTGGGACTTGGCAGATTCAATAAAACCCCTCGCCAAATTTTTATCAATGTACTGCCTAAATTCCTCCACTTCGAGGGGGGTGATGGCATACAGTTTTGGCTTAGGTAACTTAGCCCCTGGTAGAATCTCAATGGCACAGTCATTGGGCAGCAGGAGGCCACATTCCATCTCACTAAATACTTCTGCCAAGTTTTTGTATTCACTGGGAATGAGAGGCACTCCTGGCAGGGAGTTTGTCACCATTTTTAATGTCTCAGATGATGGTTTTGCTGCTCCACTGGTATCATGGTCCTATGGGTAACCTCAGGGTTCTCATTCCAACTTGTCCAACCAAGCTAAACCTAAAATCACTGCTTCAGTCATTTTTGGGGTCACCACAAATTGGATAAATTCCCAATGTTCCCCTACCTCTAGTCACACTGGCTCTGTCAGGTGGGTTATCTGAGTATCTGGATCCATACCAATCGGGTTTTAGGCCCGGGTACAGCACGGAGAAGGCATTGGTCGCACTGGTGGATGATCTCTGGCGGGCCTGGGATAGGGGTTATTCCTCTGTCCTGGTCCTATTAGATCTCTCAGTGGCTTTTGATACCATCAACCATGGTATCTTGCTGCGATGTCTTGGGGGTTTGGGAGTGGGAGGCATCGTTTTACAGTGGTTCTCCTCCTACTTCTCGGGCCGTTCACAGACGGTGTTGACAGGAGGACAGAGGTCAACCCCAAGGCCCCTTAGTTGTGGGGTGCCCCAGGGGTCGGTCCTCTCTCCCCTCTTGTTCAACATCTATATGAAGCCACTGGGTGAGATGATCTGTGGTTTTGGGGTGAGGTATCATCAATATGCTGATGATACCCAGCTTTTCATCTCCACCCCGAACCGACCCAGTGATGCCCTCGACGTGATGTCCCATTGCCTGGAAGCGGTACGAATCTGGATGGGGAAGAACAGGCTCCAGCTCAACCTGGCCAAGACTGAGTGGCTCTACATACCGGCATCTCGTTTAGTCCAAGAGGTTCCGTCTTTGGTTATGGGAGGAGAGGTGTTACCTCCCGTTGATAGGACATGCAACTTAGGCATCCTCCTGGATACACAACTCAGTTTTGAAGATCATATAGGAGTTGTGGCCAGGGGGGCATTTGCCCAGATTCTCCTAGTGCGCCAGTTGCACCCCTATCTGGACCGAGATGCTCTACGTACGGTCACTCATGCACTCGTTACCTCCCGTATAGATTACCGCAATGCTCTCTACATGGGGCTGCCCTTGAAGACCACCTGGAGGCTCCAGCTGGTGCAGAATATGGCCACGCGGGTTGTGATGGGAGCATCCCGATACTCCCATATTACACCCCTCCTGCGTGAGCTACATTGGTTACCGGTTGTCCTCCGGGTAAGATTTAAGGTGCTGGTTCTTATCTATAAAGCCCTACATGGCTTAAGCCCAGGATATTTGCAGGATCGTCTGATGCCCGGAACGACCTCCCATCGCCCGGTGTGCTCACACAGGGAGGGCCTCCTCAGGGTGCTGTTGGCTAGACAATGTAAGCTGGCGACCCCCAGGGGGAGGGCCTTCTCTGTGGGAGTGCCAGCCCTGTGGAATCAAACTTCCCCTTGAGCTCCGGATGGCCCCGGTCCTTTCATTGTGGCCTTAAAACATTTCTCTTCCATCAGGCTGACCTGGATTGATGAAAGGGATTTTTAAATAGAATATTTTTAATATTTTATCATTTTATCATTGGGGCTTGTTAGTTTAATCTTTTTTAACATTTGTATTATTGTGTTTTATTGTTGTTAGCTGCCCTGAGTCCTTCGGGAGATAGGGTGCCATATAAGTCCCATAAATAAATAAATAAATAAATAAATAAATAAATAAATAAATAAATAAATAAATAAATAAATAAATAAATAAATAAATAAATAAATAAATATTAAAGTTCCGCCCATTAAAGATCCATCTGCCTGCTCAAACCTCATGGGGGTGGAAATCTGTCTTGCCCTGATGGCTAACTTGAGGACAGTTGGGAGGTTAATTAGGCATCACAGACACCCAGAGTCTAGTAATACCCGTAAGTCCATTTGGGCCCCTGTTTCAGGGACTATGAGTTTGGCAGAGAGGCAAAAACGTGGAACAGTCTGACTCACCATTGGGTCACTCTCTCCCTCATCATTGCTGTCATATGAAGCAGGTGAGATGGCAGCTTCAGCTGGGGCCTCGATCCTTTCTCGAGTAAGTGAGGTGACTTGAGTAGCTTGCTCTTGAGTAATCCAATTTGATTTCTCTCTAGAAGGTGGTTGGCTTCCCTTTTTCCTTTCTGGTAGAACTGAAGCACTTTTTTGCTGAGGGAAAGGAACTGGTCAAACCACCACCTGGTGGCCTGGCTGGCCACATCTGAAACACTTGATCGGCAGTCCCAAAGGTGCTTTTGAAGGTTCAGTCATCCCTGTTGGTGGGGTTTGTTGGGCAGGTTGACATCTTGTCTGGTCTGGTCTCAGTTCAGAAGTTGGTGGTTTTTTTCACGGGTTAGCTCGATGTCAAAATGCACGGCCAAGCAATACCACTCCTGGAATGATCAGGGATTCCCCCAGTAGACACAAGCCTGGAATAGAAATGGGTCCAGACCATTTTTGAAGTGATGAAACCAGGGATTGTTCAGGCCACCGCTCATTTCTGCCAGCCAGAATTTACGCACATATTCCTTCACTGGTCGACTTCTCTGTTTTACTTCATGAATATCCTTTTCTGCCTGTAAAGCTAAGGATCCATCCTCAAATCTGGATCTCAACCCTTGGATGAATAGATTGTAGTCCCACAGCTCAGGTGCTTGCTTGCTGTACAAGCTGTTTAGCCATTCTGCTGCCTCACCCTCTAGGTTCATTGCGATCACTTCGACCATGGTGGCATAGTCGGGATAGGCATTGACATTTCTATTAATGTGAGACTGTACTTGGTTCAAAAAGAAAGTTAACTTTTCAGGGTCACCATCAAATGTGGGTTTGAAGGGAGGAGCTGCCATGGGCCACTGTCTGTGTAAGAGAGCATGCAGCCACCCATACTGTTGCAGTTGATCTACTTGCAATCCCACTGCCCAATCAACCCTGGACTGGTGTGACACCAGTAACAGTGGTTGGGACTGAGTCATTGAGGGTGTGACTCAGGACTAACTCTGTAATGGTAACAGTCTGGACTGGCCTCGTAGTAATAATTATCTGGACCAGCCCATTGCAGATATCTGTCAGGGTATCAGTGGCAGTCAGGGCTTGCTCTGCACCAGTACTGATCAGGACTCGTGTAGTGATGGTGCCGTTCAGGTATAACATGCCACTTAAGATGATCAGGGCTGAAATAACATTGATGGTAATCAGGGCTCAGTGGCTGCTGATGACGGTCGGGGATAATGCAATACTGATGCCAATCTGGGCTTCGGCCTCACACTGGTCTTGAAGTTAAAGCTGATGGTTTTGGTTGTGGGGAGGTGGCTCTAGCTCTGGTTATGGGACTGGGGCTTCTTATGGAATGGGGACTGTGTTGGGAGCATCCCACTCACTGAAAAGTAACTGACAAGTAACTTGCTTCTTGCTTCTCACATCCAGCCCCTCAAACCTCTCTTTCAAATGTTCCACTGACTGGCTCTGAATGGCTGTCAGGTATTTCCACTCACCCAACTCATCCCAAGGTGTTGCACATTTGGTGCCTCTCTGATCAGGAGATTGTGCCTTGCAGGTGGCAGTCAGTGGGAATTCAGCCTCAGCAGCCTTTGCAGAACTCTTTTTCGGCTGTGTCATCTCTGAACATCAAGAATCTCCACTAGGCAAGGTCCATTCCAATGACCAGATGTGTTCCCACTGGATTTCACATTCCTTTGGCCTTGCGCCCACCGCTGATGCACTTGTCACTGGAGCTACTGATACCACACTCTCTATCGGGGCTATGGCCTGCGCTCCATCCACCAATGTAGTCACTGTGGTTATGGTGCTGATGACAGGTTCCTCCCTTTTCTCCTTCATGTTTCTTCCCTGAGTTTTTGTTATTCTCCCCACAGGACCCTATGATTTTAATTTAAATGTGAATCTTGGGTTAATTTCATGGTTCCAATAGATGAAACTGTTTAAAAGAACTTCAAGGCAAAATTTCTTCCTTAAAGATACATTTTATTAGGAAACAAAATATTGGCACTTACATAGGTGAACTCAAGACTAAAAATCCCCTCCCCCTGGTTACAAAGTTACTATTACAATTCCCACCCCAAATTGCTGTCATAAATCACATTCACCAATTGTTGCGAAATGGTCCATCAAGTTTACTATAGTTTATATCAAGTAACAGAAGCTCTACAGAGTTTTAAGCAAGAGTCTTTCTGAACTATTGATTCAAACTCTACTTGAAAATGTTTAAGCATGGAAGATCCTCCACACCAACCAAGAGTCAAATAGTGACTCAAACAGGTATCACTAGCAATGTGCAGTTTTAGGTATGGCTGTGCAGTCCAATGACTGAACTGCTAACCAAATCAGGATTGCAGATCAATAAAACTCACCAGAAACAAAGCAAAGTCTGTAACAAGAAATCAGATGCCTCAGTACAGAATGTGGGTTATTTGGTTTAGCAATTGTACTTGTAAAAGGTGTCTTATATAGCTTATTACAAACAGTGCAATTGGAAAACTAGTATATGCAGTTTTAGGTTTGCATAACTCATCTGCTGTGCCAGGTGAGTCCTTTTCTAGATCTGAAGATCCTTCAGACAGTCACTCATGATCTGGTCACCTCACAGCTTATCTTCTGCAATGTGGCCTTCATGTAGCTAGACTAGGATACAACACCTCTGCTTTGCAAACTGCACCAGTTTCCAGTTTGTTTCCAGGTGCATTTCAAGGTTCTGATCATTATCTATAAAGCTGTACATAGCATAGGGCCTGGTTACTTGAGGAATCACCAGTATCTCATAGTACCTGCCTGAGTACTTCAATTAGGCATGGTTGGCAAACTCCAGGTTGCTTTGATTAAAAAATGTTTTTTGTCAGAACTCCAGAAGCACATCTTGTCCTTAGCAGTGCCTGCCTTCTGGAATGATGTTCCTCCCAAGAGCCAAATGGTCTTTATTCTATTGTTGTTCAGAAGAATGACAAGGGAGAGTAAGACCTCTCTCCTTAGTCCATCTGGTCTGACACATTTGCCTTCTTTTATTTATTGTGAGCTGCCCAGAGTTGACAGGAGTCAGGAAGCATAGTGACTCCGAGTGAGCACACAAATTTTCTCCAAGATGATCTGTCTCTAATATGGTCTTTCAGATCTTCCAATCGTGCACTCAATGTCACTCAGAATCCATTCACCTTACTGCTGGTTCTCCTTGTCTTCTCTTTCCTTCCACCTTCCCCAGCATTAGAGCCTTCTCTAAAATGTGAGGTCTTCAAACAATATGTCTGAAGTAGAATAATTTGAGCCTGGTCATTTGTGCTTTGAGGAAGAATTCTGGGTTGATTTGTTTGATGACAACATTGTTTTCTTGGCTATCCATAGTATTCTCAGGAGTCTCCTCCAACACCAAATTCAAAAGAGTCTATGCTCTTCCTACTCTACTTCCTCAAAGTCCAACTTTCACTTCCATAGTGTGTCACAGGGAATGCCATGGATTTCACAAGTTTGAACTTTGTAGGTACAGACACAACAGAGCATTTGAATATCTCTTCCATTGTCTTCATGGCTGCTCTATTAAATTCCTATTCCTAACTTCAGTACCTTCATTGCCAGTTCTAAGGCTGGTTATTCTACTTGTATTCATATATATTTTGAGAGAGAAGAGTTAAGAAAGTAAAAAAGAGTAATAAGGGCCAAAAAAGAAACTAAGAAGAGAAAATTATTTTTATTTATATCATCAATAGCAGCAGCAGCAGCAGTAGTAGATCTGCATTGCCATGTTTATCTTTGGAGAAAAAAAACATGTTATAGAATAGACATGTCAAACACAAGGCCCGGGGGCCGGATCCAGCCCGCAAAGTGGTTTCATGTGGCCCGTGAAGCCATCCTGGAAACAGTGAGGGAATGGCCCCCTCTGCCTTGGCCCTGGCCCAGAGACCCTCCTTCTGCCAGAGACCCTCAGATCTGTCCCACTCCAGGCCAGGCCCCCATAGGCACCCTTGATGCGAACGATGTAGAGCTGGCTACGCCCACCCAGTAGGCCATACGCACTCTAGCCACGCCCACCCAGTAGGCCACACCCACCCTGGCCATACCCACCCGGCCCCTTGAGGGCAACCGCAATGCTGATGCAGCCCTCAATGAAATTGAGTTTGACACCCCTGTTATAGAAGATGTGACGGGTAGGCATTGCTATACCCAAAGCCCTAGCAGCTATCTAGGAATGCCAAATACTGATGAAACCTTGTACTAGATGGAACAGTTTGTGGCAGCTCCATATCCTCACTGAGATGCAAAACTCAGGCAGCCAGCTCAGCAAGCAGCTTTCCACTCAGGTTAACAGACACCATTCATTTTCACACATGAGAGTGTACACAATAGATAGTATTGAGATGAATAGTTCTGTGTTAGAAATTACTCCCTCAATTTTATTTTCCACTGGGAGAAATTAATTCTTAAACCCTCTGCAAACTCTCAATTTATAACAAATGATAATGTACTAGTTCTGGGACTTGAGATTGCTTTATGAGAAGAAGTGGAAGGGAAAGTATAAAAGGAGGGAAGGAAAAAAATTGTTGTGATCAAGCATGTGAATCCAACAAAAATGGCCTCCTGTTGTTTGAGAAGGCATGAACATTGATGTCAGATAGAGAGATAGCAATGGTGGTAGAGATACTGTATCTGATGTGTGTGTGTGTGTGTGTGTGTGTGTGTGTGTGTGTATGTATTCAATTTATATAGCTGCTCATCTCGTATACATGATTCTGGGCAGCTCACAAAAATAAATCTCCCAAAAAAGCAAAATATAATCAAAATCATACAACAAAAATTACTGAAACACATTAAAAACAATAAGCAATGTTTGAAAATAATATGTGAGAATGGAGTCCAATTACTAACAATATAGCCATTTAGCAGGCTCCAGACCATTACTACAAGATTCTCAGGTAAGATGGGAAAACATAGTCTTCAGACCCTTCCTAAAGGCCAGAAGGGTCCATGCCAATCTAAGGTCCAGGGAAATGATGTTTCAAAGGGCAGACACCACTGAAGAAAAGGGTCTCTTCCTGGATCTCATCAGACGACATTCCTTAGTAAAAAAGATCCATAATATGCCCTTCCTGCCAGATTTGATGGGATAGGTAGATATAATGGGGGAGAGTTGGTCCTCAACTCTCTGTATTTTATGCAGGGCATAAAATACAGAGGTCAGATATGTGAAAGGGAGTCTTGCCCCATCCAGGAAAAATGTTTCATGTGCCAAATTAGAGCTTTGGCTATTCATTTTGACTTACTGAAATTCCACCGTCAAGTTCCCAGAGAAGGAACATATGTGGTTTGTATTTAGAGGCATTATTAGTAATGCATAAGGTACTGTATTTGTCAATTTTATCTGCTCGGGTGCATGAAACCTGTGTGTTTAAAAAATATAATAATTTGCATTTCACAGCTCTCTGATAACCTCAGGAGTGCACTTGAAATTCAGCACATGCCCACAGCACCTCCCAGCTCACCCCATTTTTAACTGAAGACCAATGGTTTCTATTAAGGGATCAGGCAGGGAGGCTGACAACCCAGTCAATAACTATGTGAGGTTACTTCATTAATGCTATAATGGCTGATAGAGTGAGAGGCAAAAAAACAGGCTCCTGACAGCAGCAAATGAAAATGATAGAGATTCCCGAAGCTACGAGCCTTTCCTTTGTCATTGTCTTGTGCTTGGCTTATTCAAAATTGTGGCATTTATGTATTCAGCCTTGATGAATGTTGCCGACGTTAAGTACTTTTTCCATCTCTAATGCAATGCCGATTGCACATTGTTCTTTCTTCCTCTCCCACTCTCTCATGCTCTCTTTTCTAAAAACCTCTGCTGTCAAGGAACTAGAGACCGAAGAATTGTAGACAGTAGACAGTGACTCAATAGTTCTTTTGCTAGTATGTAGAGTGACAACAAACCAGGACTGGTAGAATGAGTTAGGGAGAATGGAAGGCAAGCTCACATAGTTAAAGACTGAATCAGATAATAGGCTAGATTTTGTCCAGCAAACAAAAAGATCACCCACTGTGTTACTCATCATAGAGAGTACAGAGGACCCATTTACCTAGCATAGCCAATTATTCAGGTGGTTACTTCCATTTCCAATGCACATTTTAAATGTAGAAACCAAAGCCTGCATCTTTCATCACATTACTGTATGCAGTGGAAGATTCCTTAAATTAATTGCACATGTGTAAAAATGCCTCCTTTGACCATTTCCAGAAATATTGTCAATCACATTCCTCTATTGATCCTTTTTAGAACATTTATTCTAAAAAGATAAATGTCTACACACTAACAAGGTATAATGTTATTCCCTTTTAGTTTTTAAAATTTATTTCCATTATATCTATTAATGGCCTGGAAGCGGTAAGGAAAACTACATCTGCAAGTTAAATATACCACCAGCTTTGTCTTTGGTCTTCATGTACAGAGGCAATAAGGAGGCATAGGTGTGTGTGCCCCTTCTCAGATCTTTTAATCTATGTATAGAAGTTGGGGTAAAAATGTATGTTAATGTAAGCTAAGAAATGAGAACTGTGATCTCTCTTGCTTTGTTTTCTTCATTCAGTGCATTTTCCTTCTGGAACATGCTACATGTACTTTAAAGTTTAAAGCAAACTCCCCCAAATTCCAAGCAAAAGCTCTAAACATCTTAACCAGCTAGCCATTTTCTAAAACATCTAGAAGAGACCTGGATGAGGAAGGAAACTCTTAACTTTCCACCTTGGAAAGGAGGTTCAGATCTTCTACTATTTATTGTTTTCTTTTCTGTAGTTAGTTATAGTTTATAGTTTATTTGATTTATATACCGCCCTTCTCCTTGGTGGGACTCAGGGCGGTTCACAGGGCATACATAAGAAACACTATACAAAAATTAAAAAGAATTAAATCCATGCCCAATTAAAAACAGAAGTACAGATTAAAAACAATTAAAAGCCCATAATCCCCCATCAGGCCAGACCAGCTAATTCGAACAGATGGGTCTTCAGGCCCCGACGGAAAGTTCGAAGGTCTGGTGCCATCCGGAGCTCCACCGGCAATTGATTCCATAAAGCCGGAGCCCCCACAGAGAAGGCCCTCCCCCTGGGGGCCACCAGTCGACATTCCCTGACTGGCGGCACCCTGAGGAGGCCCTCTCTGTGGGAACGCACAGGGCGGAGGGGAGTCGATGCCGGCAGCAGGTGGTCCCTGAGGTAACCCGGACCCATGCCATGTAGGGCCTTAAAGATCGTAACCAACACCTTGAACCTCACCCGAAAGACAACTGGTAACCAATGCAGCTCGCAGAGCAAAGGTGTAACATGGGAGTACCGGGAAACTCCCAAGACAACTCTCGCGGCCGCATTCTGTACCAGTTGGAGCCTCCGAGTGGTCTTCAAGGGAAGCCCCATGTAGAGAGCATTACAGTAGTCAAGGCGAGAGGTCACGAGCGCATGAGTGACTGTACACAGGGCATCCCGGTTCAGATAGGGCCGCAACTGGCGCACCAGGCGAACCTGGGCGAAGGCCCCCCTAGTCACGGCCACTATATGCTCTTCCAAAGTAAGCCGTGAATCTAGAAGGACTCCCAAGTTGCGAGCCCTATCCACGGGGGGTAAGAGCTCACCCCCCATAGAAAGAGATGGAACATTTGGAATGTCCCGGGATGTCGGAATGCACAGCCACTCAGTCTTGTCAGGGTTGAGCTGAAGTCTGTTCCTCCCCATCCAGACCCGAACCGCCTCCAGGCAACGGGACATCACGGCGAGGGCATCACTGGGGTGGTTTGGGGTCGAAAAGAAAAGTTGGGTATCATCGGCATACTGATGATACCCAACTCCAAAACCACGAATGATCTCACCCAGCGGTTTCATATAGATGTTGAACAGGAGAGGCGAGAGAACCGACCCCTGAGGAACTCCACAAACGAGAGACCTAGGGGCCGATCTCTGCCCCCCTGCCAACACCGACTCCGAGCGTCCCAGGAGATAGGAGGAGAACCACTGAAGAACTGTGCCTCCCACTCCCAATCCCCTGAGACGCCGCAGCAAGATACCATGGTCGATGGTATCGAAAGCCGCTGAGAGGTCTAATAGGACTAGGACAGAGGAATGTCCCCTATCCCGCGCCCTCCAGAGATCATTCACCAGAGCGACCAATGCCGTCTCCGTGCTGTACCCGGGCCTGAAACCCGATTGGTAGGGGTCCAGATAATCCGCTTCATCCAGGACCAGAGGGAGCTGATGCGCCACCACACTCTCAACAACCTTCGCAAGAAAGCGAAGGTTGGAGACTGGACAAAAGTTGTTCAAAACGGCTGGGTCCAGGGCAGGCTTCTTGAGGAGAGGTCTCACCACCGCCTCCTTCAAGACGGTGGGGAAATAACCCTCACTCAAAGAAGCAGATATAACCGCCTGGAGCCAGCCTCGTGTCCTCTCCCTAGCTGCATAAACCAGCCAGGAAGGGCACGGGTCCAACAAACATGTGGAGGAGCTCAGCCTCCCCATAATCCTGTCCACTTCATCAGGGGTCACAGAATCAAACTCTTCCCAGATAACATTGACAAGACCGCCCGTGTCCTGATCGCCTGACTCTGCCCAGCTGGAGTCCAAACCGGTCCGAATCCGAGCGATTTTATCCGACAGATGATGACTAAATTCCTCGGCACGACCTTGCAAGGGATCCTCCCTCACCTCCTGATTGAGAAGTGAGCGAGTCACCCTAAACAAGGCGGCCGGGCGATTATCTGCGGACGCGATGAGGGTGGAGAAGTAATTACACCTCGCCACCCTCATCGCTGCGAGATAAGACCTAATATAGGTTCTTAACCGCAACCGGTCGGGTTCGGATCGGCTAGACCTCCAGCAGCTCTCTAGGCCCCGTTTCCGGCGCTTCATCTCCCGGAGCTCCGCGGAAAACCATGGAGCTCGCTGGGATCTGCGCCGGGTCAGGGGCCGCAAGGGTACAACCCGGTCAAGTGCCTCAGTGGCTGCCCTTCCCCAGGCTTCCACTAAGGCATCAGCCGAGCTGTGAGCAGTGGAGGCAGGTGGGGACCCCAGCGCCGCTTGGAATCTATCAGGATCCATTAAGCGTCTGGGGCGGTACCATCTAATTGGCTCCGTACCCCCACGGAGGTACGGAGTTTTACAGATACATATTGCCTAAATCTCAAACTATATATTTATCATCATCACATTTAAAACAAAGACATTCCCAAGCTATATGTATCCATAGGAACAAGAATGGAAACTTGCTCACTGGTGCTTTACAAATTCTCAAAAAAAAGTGCTTTGGTATAGGAACACATACCGATTAAGCAGCTCTTTTTGTAGCGTTCCGTGTGCCTTTGGCGTCTAGTCATGCCGGCCACATGACCACGGAGACGTCCTCGGACAAGCGCTGGCTCTTCAGCTTTGAAACGGAGATGAGCACCGGCCCCTAGAGTCGGAAACGACTAGCACGCATGTGCGGGGGAACCTTTACCTTTTACCTTTGTAGGAGAATGACTGGCTGAGTCAGGGGGAAGAATCAAATGGGGAATTAGTCAGGAATCTCTATGTGGGCACAACATGGAAAAAATCCAACCCCTCCCCCCCCGAACCTTATCAAATTGCACCCAGAGCAAACTGTCAATCTGAGAAGATTTCTGGGTATAGGTTTGAGCAATAAAACAGCTAATTGTATTTTTCAAGTGTGGATCTGATTGTTTGCATCTAACACTTTTTGAATCAATTGCTCGTGGAAGTTGGCAAGGAGTGTTGGAAATCAGAATCAAATGACTGCAGGGATGCTGTAATAGTCACAACTTTGTGAATAAAACCAGTCTAAACACTAGTGAAATTTCAATTTCATAGAAGTAATGGCCCATGGATTTTTTTAATGCATTCTCTAAATTTGCAGATTTTACATACCTTGATTCAATAATTGTTGCAGGTTAATACACCATTTGGGCTGCGGTACAAACAGACAAACAGATAAACTCAATGACAGTTTTAGTAGTATATAAAGTACAAAGGCAATGGGTATGAAGGATACAGTGTAAAGCCAAAGATCTGGAATAAAATGGATGCAGTATGTGGGGCAGAGGTTCTGACCTCTTCCCTTCCAGAATTTAAACAGACAAAAATGAGAAGTTGAAATAGTTAAAATTTGTTGCTTCTCATTTCCAAAGCCCTAAATGGCACAGGTAGGTAGAATAGACAGATGACCACTCTCTACCAAACAGGTTATCATCCATCCGCCAAACTCTTCCATCATCTGATATTGGACAAAGTATATCAGAGTGTGGATCCCTTTCATCGAAATCTACCAGCCTATGCTCTTGCAGGGAGTTTCTATTATGCCATCCCAACCTACAGAAAGACAAATTTTATTTATTTTCCTGTGCTTAGAATCTACAATATCTGCTGTGCATGGATTTTTATCAGCTGCTGTCATTTTTCTTATTCCTGGATGTTGCCTTTTTAATGTAATGCCTTCTAGAGGTATTGAACTTGATTGTCCAGAATTTTCAGTCACTGATATTCGTTATGAGAGCAAAAACATCTAAGCAAAAGCAAAATGTACGTGAATCAAAAGTCAATACCAGAAATGAAATTTGTGTAAAAAGAGAATTAAGAATAAAAGTAAGATAATAGTTGAATCCTAAAAGCACAATTTAAAAGTCAATTTAGGTATATGTGTGGGGGAGGGTGGACTTTGAGAATATAACAGCTTTGACTTGGATGGGAAAGTAAAATAAGGATAAATTACTTGTGGGATTTCTATTTTATTATTTTTGTTTTTATTTTATTATTTTTGCAAAGATGTCTGGAGGATACAAGCCATAATGGCTGGTCTGGCCTGACGGGGGATTATGGGTTTTAATTTGTCGTTTTAGATTCGTATTACTGTTTTTAATCTGGGCATGGGTTTAATCTTTTTTAATTTTTGTATTGTCTTTTTTATATGCCCTGTGAACCGCCCTGAGTCCCTACCAAGGAGAAGGGCGGTATACAAATTAAATAAAACTGAAACTGAAACTGAAACTGAATATGGAAAAGGTCCTATCTCACATTCTCTAAAAGCAGATTCTTGAATCTTATCCCATCATCTGAGAGGGCAAACATACATATGGGAACAAATATTTCCTGATACATACAAAGTTTTAAAGGTAATAAACAAGCAGTTGAATTGAGTCTAGAAACAAATTGGCTCACATTTTTCTTGCACTCATTTATTCCTTTTAGCAATCATTAAGAACGAGTGGAAAGTCAGGAGTTATAGGCTTTGGGCCATTAAGGCCCTTTTGCAGCTCTGGTCTCATAGAGAAGAGAGTGCTAAGGGCAACAGTGACATTTTGCAGATTTTATGAAATTCAAGTCATCCTTATCATTCAATTCACAGGATAAAAGTAAAACATGCAATTCACCTAATCTCTACCTTTGCCCCTCTTCCAACCCTGCTCTTCTTGTAATATATTTGTTAAATAATAACAATAATAAAAATAGTAATAGTTTATTAAACTTATGTGTTATCCAACCCAGCAACCCACCTAAATAAATATGAGAAAAATATAAATTATTTGTTATCTCTCTCTCTTCTTCTGGACCATTCTTTTTCTCTAAAATGAATTCTAACGGCAGCTTCTTGTTCATTATAAAGGGTCATCAGAAGAATAATCAGGTATTCTGACATACATATTAACCTAAACATATTCCACATTCCGGCATAATCTACACAACTGCTGTAGTAAATGAAGCAATAGTAAACCTCATTGGATTCATTCTTTGTTTATTTGGCATTTTTTCCATATATGACTTATAGATCCTAAGATCCTAAGCTGAACTTAGCTTACATGACTAATTAGTGAAATAGTCTGATAATTTGTGCATTTTCTTGAATTTCCCTTCTTCAATCTTACATGACTAATTAGTGAAACAGTCTGATAATTTGTGCATTTTCTTGCATCTCCTTTCTTCAATCTCTCCCCCACTCTCTCTTTTCCAGTCCCTAGGCCACAGTTCCATATTTGTTCCATATTTGTTCACAGTTTCATATTTGTTGACAGTTTCATATTTGTTGACAAAGAGCTGTTAGCACTTTAACTACCTCTTCTCTTTGAGTTTTAAGCAATGCAGTAGGAATTTTATCTATACATAGTGGTTTCTTTTTAGATTTCTGGCTGTCATGTCTCTAGGGAGCCAGTTCCTGAATATATAGATGGTCCTCAACTTATAACTGGTTGCTTAGCAACCTTTCAGAATTATGACAGACCTCCCAAAGCATCTTATAACTGTTTTTCAAAGCCACAGCACTGCACAGAACAGGAAGCAGACCAGATTGCTTCATCCCCGAGCTGCACGACTACTTTGTAGAAAGCAGTCATGATTTCAGAGTTGGTGTTCTCTGAAATGCTGACCTCACTGATATTGTGGCCACTCTTGTGACATGGCCACATGGCCCAGGAATGCTGAGAGACAGAGTGGCTTGCCCTCCTTTCTTATGAGGTCCAGAACCCTGGAGATATTCAAAATGTAAGTGCAAGATGGGTGACAGAAAGCAGCCCAAGCACTATGGGAACCTGATTGGGGGCAGAGACTAAAAAATAAGAAGAATTATATGCAAGGGCTGTGGGGCGTTCAAGAGGTGGGAAGACTTCAAGGGGTAGGAGAAACCTTGGGGGTTCTGGGGCAGGCAGGCCTACACCTGCACTAGACCTGCCATAGTCTCCCCAAGCCTAAGGAACCCTATGCTCTACTTAACAACCTATTAAATGACCACATCATGGAGCACAGGAGGTGGGAGTTGTAAATTAAGTCTCCATTATGGTTATAGGTCCATGGTGGCAAACCTATGGCATGCGTGCCATAGGTGGCACGCATAGCCCTCTCTGTGGGCACACGTGCCATCGCCCCAGTCCTAGGCCTTCAGTCCCGTCCATGAGCAACCTGCATCAATACCCATGCAAGGTAAGGTTGCTGCGCCTGCCCCCGCCTCCCCAAGTGTATTTTTTTACTAACTTGCCTTTCAGCTGCATTCTGTTTCTCTATTTGCTTCTCAGACTTCACCGTGTGTTTGTGGGACTATGGTAAAAAAAAAAGTTCCATCAGACTTTCTAACTTCTCACAAGTTCTCAAGCAATTAGGAAGCCTGATGGAACTTTTTTTTTTACCCAAAGTCCCACAAATATGCAGCGAAGGCTGAGAAGTGAACAGAGAAATGGAATGCAACTGAAAGGCAGGTTAGTTAAAAAATGCTTGTGGGAGGTGAGGGTATCTGGATGGGGGCAGGCATCCAGATACTACCTTACCCTGCATGGTAGTGGGAGGATGGGGCGCGTGCCCTTCCCATGCCAGGCCAGCCCCTGCAGCCCCAGGGAGACCATGCTGGGCAGCAGTGGGCAGGGTGTGGAGGTGGGGACTGGCAGGCTGACTAAAGCAGCAGGTAGAGCACTGGAGGCTTAGGGAGGGAGGGCACTGAAGTGGGCGGTTGGGCCATTGGCAAGAACAACGCGGTTGAGTGGAAAGCAGCCTCAGGACAAGCTAGGTAGGTAAGAAAATAAATTCTTGCTCCCCCCAGAAATTGCCTTTCTTTCCTTACCTGACTTCCAGCCCCATGCCATTGCTGCTTCACAATCTGCCACTGCCACTGCGTGCAAGGAAATGAAGGGGTTTTTTTTTTTGGGGTGGGAAGATGTCAATCAATCAATCAATTCCAACTTCGCATGAAAGATCACTGTTGGAATTGATTGATTGACCTGTTTTTCCCAAAAAAACTTCCTTTGTTTCCTTGTATGTGGCAGCAGTGGACTGTGAAGGAGAAACAGCACAGCGCTGGAAGTCAGGTAAGGAAAGAAAGGCACTTTCTGGGGAAAGCAAGGATTTCTTTCCTTACCTGCCCCCTTTGTTCTGAGGCTGCTTTCTGATCAGACATGTTGCTCTTGCCAATGGCCCAACCGTCCACTTCAGCGCCCTCCCTCCCCAAGCCTCCAGTGCTCCACCTGCTGTTTTGGTGGCTCTGTAGGCAGAACTGCAAAGTTCACAGCTCTGCCTACAAAGCCACCAAACCTGTAGTTGAATGGGCAGGTGAGGGGGAAACCTGCCCCACTTGTTCCAGGGCCACTTTCAGCTGAGCCGCATTGCAGCAGCATTGGGTGCAGTACAGCTGCATCATGCCGAAACTGGCTGTTTGCCACCTCCTGCCCAATGCTGCTTCCATAAGGCTGTGGAACAAGCCAGGCAGTGGTAAGAAACTGGTATACCCATTCCTTACCTCCGCCCAGCTTGTTCCGTGGTCACATTGCAGCGGCACTGGGTGCGATGCATGAGGTGGCAAATGGCCATGGCTAGAGGCAAACAGCTGCGACACATGAGGTGACAAATGGCCACAGCTGGAGGTAAACAGCCGTGATGTGTGGCAGCAAATGGCTGTGGTCTGAAGCAAACACCCATGATGTGCGAGGCAGCAAATGGCCACATCCTGAGGCAAACAGCCACAATGCACCGAAACTGGCTGTTTGCTGCCTCCTGCCCAATGCTGCTGCCATGAGGCTGTGGAACAAGCCAGGCAGTGGTAAGAAACTGGTATACCAGTTCCTTACCTCTGCCCGGTTTGCTCCACAACCTCACGGCAGTGCATTCGGTGCAATGCGCAAGGCGGCAAACAGCCATGTCACATTGAAACCCAGGGGCCAACAAGCTGTGGCTGCTGATGGACATAATTGGTCCCCATGCACTTGCTGTGTGGGGGGACCGATGGTGTCAGGCAGCAGCCACTCCAGCCCCTGCCTCGCCTTGTCTTGTCCTATAGCAATGGCACCCCTGCCCTGTCCTCTGCCTCGCCTCACCTCACCTTTCAGGATGAGCCTCCTGCCCACTGTCCCACCCACCAGAGACCCCCTGGATCTCCCCCAACCATGCCTGGCCCCCACAGGCATCCCTCCCCATGAGCAACATCGAGGTGGCCACGTCCACCCTGGCCACACCCACTCAGTCTTCCATGACCACCACAGCCATGCCCACCCAATTGGCCATCCCCAACCAATGGGCCACACCCACCCAATGGGCCATGCTCACCCAACACCCAACAATACATAAGTGGGTTATGGGTTGCAGTTTGGGCACTCGGTCTCTAAATGTTTTGCCATCACTGTTATAGGTTAAAGACAACCTATACTCTTCTCTACAAATGTTTCTATCATTCTACAATTTCTTTTATATTGGGATTCAGTATAGTATGTCCAACTTTGGCTAATCATTTTTTTCTAAGCCCTAGGAAGGATACAATGGCAAACCACTATGAAAACCCACCTTGGGGCGGCATATAAGTCCCAATAATAAATAAATAAATAAACTTGTCTAAGCAGTCTCCAAGAATCAGTTGAATGGAAGAAAAGGAAATGATCCATATATATTTCACAATAAATTTCATGAGCTGTCCACACAGAATTCCTCATATTTCGTTTTCTTGAGATGTGTTTGAATATTAGGAGCTCAGGTTGGTAGATGGGCTGTTGGTTTGATCTTCAAGCCTGGCAATTTGGTTACAAACATTTCATCTCCATTCGGGGAGACATCTTCAGTGTGCTTTGAATTGTGCTTGTCTGTCAGAGCACTAGCCTTTAAATACCTTTCTGAGTGATGTAAATTGGTGTGGGTGTTATTTGTCTGGATGTTGTTGAGTCATGGTCTGGTTTCAGGCTGGTTGATTGGCTGGTTGTTGTTGCTGGGCCATAGTCTTTGGTGTTTAAGTATTGTCTGTGTAATGCAAATAGTGTTTGTTCATTTGGTTGCCTCTGAATCATGGTCTGTTTTGTGGTCTAGTTTTCGGTTGGCTGTTGTGTTGAAAGTGGTCTGGTTTCTTGTGGGGGGTTGTGATTTTTGCTGTGTGGTGGAATGCCTGTTCACTACTTCAACGGGATTGACATTGAAGTAGTTCTTTCATCCTGGTTGATAGATTGGGTCAATGTCAATGTGTCTGTTTATTTATTTATTTACCTGTACTCTTTATACACTTATGATTGTGTATCATCTGACCCATCCACTGCGATAATCAAGTTTGCAGATGATACAACTGTGGTGGGTCTTATTACAGGTGGGCATGAGACAGCATATAGAACAGAGGTACAAAAACTATCCATATGGTGTAGTAACAACAACTTGCACCTAAACATTGGCAAGACGAAAGAGATGGTGTTAGACTTCCAGAGAAAAAAGGAGGAATCTGCCCCACTTTACATCGGGGAGGACTGTGTGGAGAGAGTTTCCTCCTTTAAATTTCTGGGAGTCTACCTCTGTGAAGATCTGACCTGGAAAGTTAACACAACCCAGGTGGCTAGAAAGGCCCAACAGAGGCTTCACTTTCTTAGGGTCTTGCAGAAGAACAGGGTAGAACAACGGTTAATGACCCTCTTTTACCAGTCTACTATAGAGAGCGTCCTCTCGTATGGTATTGTGGTTTGGTATGCTGGTCTGACAGCCGCGGACAGGAAAGTATTACAGAGGGTAGTGAGCACAGCACAAGACATTGTGGGCTGTTCCCTGACACCACTGTTCCCTGACATTGCCAGGGCTCGTTGCCTTGGAAGAGTGAAGAAGATTCTCAGGGATGACTCACACCCTGGACGGTATCTCTTTACTCTCCTACCATCCGGTAGGAGATATAGGAATATAGCCAGCCGTACCAACAGGCTGAAAAATAGCTTTTATCCGTGGGCTGTTAGGCTTTTAAATGGGACATAATCTCTGTGAATTTATGCAGAATTGACTTGGGAGGCCGGTGTATGATGTAGTTGGTTCACATGGTGTGGTAGGTTGGAGGGTTTGTTGTCACTGTGTGTTGGGGGGAGAGAGCACGGGGGGAGACTCAGCTAATCTCAATGTACACATGTTGTACTTTGACAATAAAGGTTTATTATTTATTTACTTATTGGTGGAGAACCAGGCTTTGAGGAATTCTGTTTCTCTCCTTGATTTTGCTTGGGTCACAACTGTGGTCCCAGTTAGATCAAACTTGTGTCCTTCTGAGTCTTAATGGATGGACATTTCGTTTTCTATTTTGCATTTGATTTGATTACCATGATGTGCATGGTGATGTCTAGAATCTGTATTTATATTGCTTGAAGCAACTATAGGCATAAACGAAGATTTGTTTTTGTAAAACTTTGTTAATCTATCTCCCACATTTACCTATTGGTAAAATTCCTGTATTTTCTATTCTTTTCTTTTCTAGTCTATTGTTATGTATTCTATTCCATTCTGTTCCATTCCATTCCATTTTATTTATTTTATTATAGTTTCTATTTTATTATAGTTTTTATTATAAGCCTCCAGTCAACAGACTACGAATGACTTAACCAATTCTCATTCCTATTTCTGACCACTTTTATTAGCCGAGAGGGGCAGAAATGTAATCCACAAGTAGTAGAGCTAAGATCATAGAAGTTTTTACTTCCCCAGAATCTACAGATACAAAAGACAATGTTTCTGTCATCCTGATAGATTCTGTTCATCCAGCTTCAGCTTGGAGCAAATCTGAATGATTTTATCCATGAAGTGTTCAGCCAGGCTATACGAACTTATTGGATCTTCTGGACCAACTTTCCCAAAGGACTCTCTGAACAGTGTAGCTGGCTGCCGTTCCATAGACGCAACAAGTATGGAGAAGTAATTACATTTCACGGTCTTTATTTCTACATAGTAGAAATTTTATCCATGAAGTATTTCTACATAGTAGAAATAAAGGCTCTTACTTTTGTCCAAATATGTATTTGCAGTTTACCATAGAATTCCTCAATGCCTTTCACTGTTGCATCTCAGTACATGCATATAGTTCCATACAATTAATGCTTACTATGCATCCACTAATTCAAATAGAGATGGCATTTCATTTATTGGGTTATAGTCATACTATATATCTATTTAGCAGGGATATATCTATTTAGCAATATCCTTTTGAATATTACTTCCACTGCATTCCTTCACTGCTCTGAATATCAGGTAATCATTCAGCCTATTCTGGACCACCAAAGTTAACTTATTTTTAAAACATTCAATTTATTACTATTACTATTCATTTCCTTTTTGCTATGTTTTCATCAGTTCATGTATCCTGTATTCATGTGAGACTTTCTTTCTTTTTAAAAAAACACATCTTTCAATACTGGCACCATCAGTGACCAGATTTCCTTGTGGCTTTGAATGGTAGTCCCATTGCCTGCAGAACTACTCATGAAAATTTGGCATTCTTCCTAGTTCATAGAAGGATGGCTTCTGCAGTCTAAATTTGTCTAAAAATTTCAATCATGTTGGTTCAACTTTTCTTGGCAACAATATGACAGAGGTTTTCTATTGCCTTTTACTGGGTTTTATTTTGAACTTTCTTCACCTAGCCACACACTTTTAGATCTCACTTGCTATTACCCATGTCTATTCTCCCTGGATCTCTCACTCATGTAAAGATCACTGAAGCTATTGAGAACCATGTGAAAGTAGTAATCCCCTAGGGGAGTTACACTCCATCACAAAAAAAAGACACCCACTCCCAAAAGAGTGTTATAGAGTACAATACTTCTTATTGATACACTAAGTTTCCAAGTGCAGGCTTTTACACAATGGAAAGCAGCATTCGGCTGTGGGTGCTGACCCTTGCAATTTAAAGCATTTTGCTTTATTATATATCACTCAGCTAAGTATTTTAACTTTTTCATCCAAGTGAACATACACAAAACTGATTGTAGCACCCTTGCATAAGCCCTAACCAAGCAGAAGTCTTCAAAGCCATCCCTAATTCTTTTAATTTCTCATAAATCAATACCCAAAATGGCAGGCACTTTGACTTCAAATCTTTCCCTTATGACACCTGTATTTATTCTTCAAATGCTTGTGAAAAATGCCAGGTTTACCCCATTCTTTCTCTACCTTTGCCTCTAAACCAGGTGAATTCTTCTCCATTTGGCCATTCTTCTCCCCCCCCGACCCTTCTCATGCACCAGCCATGCTGCCTACAGACTTTTTATGATGATGATTAAATATAATGTCTGGGTGTGTTGAAAGAAGCTCCCGAATTAGCATTTAGGCAGCCCAGCAGGACTGATCTGTTTCAAATTTTACAAGGAGCCAAAGAGGGCTCTGCAGTCATCTCAGTGACAAGACAGTGGGAAACAGTCTGGATTTCTCCAAACATGAGAATTTGTCCCTATAGGCTGCAGTTGGGGTGTGTGTGCGGTCACAGTCATCTCTCACCCCGAGGATTTATGGCCATTGTGTACTATGCACCAGGTTAAAATAGCAAGACTGGGAGAGGTCTTGGAAGGTCAGGGGGAGGGAATTCCATATGTCACCCCCATTTGAAAAGTATTTCTGTCCATTCTGCTTAATCTTCACAATCATTAAATCTTCTTTTCATGCAAACATCCATAGGAAGAAAGAAGGAGGGGGTGGGGAGAAAAAGATACATTCCAGCAAATGAATCTGCTTTATATTACCTTCAAAATATTGCTATAAAAGCAGAGAAGGTAGGCAAGGTACTACTCTTGCAGCTCACTAGGGTCCAGTTTATCAAAAGGTGAATGCGGGTATGTATAAAGAGGTGGAGGGAGGAACGTTATGTCATGGTTGATTTATGAGAGCATGCAGGCGACTTAAAGGAGACGTGGAATTTCTCCCTATTACACAGACTTCCCTTACCTTTTCTTGCTGCTTCCCTTGGAAAGAAGGGGGCAGACATTGCAAGTGGACACTTGACTGCTGCTGGAGTGAGTTGCAAATTCACCACATTCACAGCTGCTCATTGCACATAATTCCTGAGATGCAAAGACAGGGAATTGGGACACAAATCCCTAAGAGCATGTTAGCCAAGGATACCAGAAAAATTCACTTGCTGGTTTCTTTTCAAAAGAAATAGCTTTACATATACCCCCAAACAGACAGAAAGGCTGCACAGAGCTCCCCAACATCTCTGACTCTCAGTTGAAAGACTTTATTCAATACAATGCATATTTGGTGTAATTTCCAATTGCCAAAGAGTACAGATAGTCCTCATTTATTGACTGCAGTTGAGACCAGAAGCTCCAATCCTAAACAGTGAGGTCATAAAGTGATAGGTCATATGACTGCACATGACTTACTATATCTCTTTGTCAATTCTGGCTGTGGTTGTTAAGTGAATCACTGTGGGTCATTAAGTACAATGTCACTTGTCCACAATTTGTGACTTTCTGCTAGCTTTCCCATTGACTTTGTTTGTCTTAAGTTGGCTATGAAGGTTGCAAATGGTGATTGTGTGACCACAGGATGCTGAGACCATTGTAAATGTGTTCCAGTTGTCAAATGCCAACATTGTGACCATATGATTGCAAAGACGCTGCAATAGCCATAACTTTTAGAACTGGTTGTTGAGTCTCCTTGTTCAGGGCCATTGTAACTTCAAGGAGTTTTTGAATAAGTGTTTGAGACTACACGTTAAAATAAAGATTAGCTGCTTCCAGAAGAGAATATTTTGTAGGCCTGGACAAAGCAATTGCCCTAGGGCTTGTTAAAGTCCTTTAGGCCATTGGAACAACAGGATTCCTTCATCAAGGCTCCTGGCATCATTTGCAGTTAGGACTTTGTCTGGAAGATCCCGAAGCCAAAAGCATTCCTACCTATCTACACATGTCCTTCCAGTCCATGGCTGGAACAGCTGGGTGAGACCTCAGAGCAATGCAGAACAATTACAGCCCAGAAGCTTCAAACAGGAGCCTGGTGGGAATCTTTTTCCAAGCAATGCAAACTTAGGAGGTATTGTAGAGCCTTAACCCATTGCTAAAAATGGGTTAAATAGTACAATCTTTGTATATACTTTAAAATTTGTAGGCTTCATCTCCTAGAATCCCTCTGCCAGCATGCAGCTGAGATTGAGAAAAAGTAGTGTAGAATGCAAATATCTTGTGTCAGTTGACGGAAATTGTGTGGAAATCTGTATTTATTGACTTAGTAGTAAGGGTGGCTTTTCATGCATATTTAAAAGAAGCATTAGCAGCTAAAATTTAACAGAATGGAATACGTACTTCTCTTCTTTCCCCTTATTCTATAGTGCTATAAAATTGATGTAATTCTTCTTTTTTAAAATTGCCTACAAAGATGAAGTGGATGAGCAGAGATAAAGTTCTCTTATTCTCTTTTATAACCTTCTTCTTCCCTCTAATTTTTATTTATTTGTTTACCAAAATATATAACCTACACCATTCCCAAGAATGTGGGTAGTTTACATAAAATGAAACAGAATAACAAAAATAATGAAATCATTATTAATTTTATATTTTAATTATTTTTAATTTTAATTTTTAACAATTAAGAGTATTTTAAAAGGTGCATAGAGCTGTAAGGGATCTCAGAGATCTTATCTAATCCTGCTTGGTGAAAGATCTGTTAAAGCATTTCAGAAATAGCTATCCAAATTCTCTTTGAAGGCTTTAAAGTGAAAGAGAATATACCATATCATTAAATAGTCTATTCCACTCTCTGACAGCTCTTACTATCAGGAAATTCCTCTCATATCTGACATGAATCTACTCGCCCCTGTTTCTACCCACCGGTTCTGATTATGCCAACTTCAGCAGCAGAAAACAAATCCATAATCATAGGTGGGTTATAAGCATTGACAGCAATAAGTAACTTATACCCAAGGCACCATCTATACTGAAAAAGAGGGTTCCTGCATTATTGCTAAATCTTGTGGTGTTGCCAACCAGCAACCATTAACAATTGTGTGTGTGTGTGTGTGTGTGTACAGTTATCGTAATCCCATACTGCATCTTTTGTCCTTATTCTCTATCCTTATCGATCTGGAGCATTTAGTACCATTAGAAAAAAATTATTTTATTTATTTATTTATTTTTGCGACTTATATGCCGCCCTATGTCCCGAAGGACTCAGGGTGGCTAACAACAATAAAAATACAATAATACAAAAGTTAAAAAGAATTAAACTAGCAGCCCCAATAATAAGTTAAAAACATTTTAAAAATCCCTGTCAGTCTAGGTCAGCCTGATGGAAAAGGAATGTTTTAAGGCCGCGGCGAAAGGACCGGAGATCCGGGGCCATCCAGAGCTCAAGGGGAAGTTGGTTCCACAGGGCTGGCGCTCCCACAGAGAAGGCCCTCCCCCTGGGGGCTGCCAGCCGACATTGTCTAACCGACGGCACCCTGAGGAGGCCCTCCCTGTGTGAGCGCACTGGGCGATGGGAAGTCATTCCCGGCAGTAGACGGTCCTGCAAATATCCCAGGCCTAAGCCATGTAGGACTTTAAAGGTAAGTACCAACACGTTAAATATCACCTGGAGGGCAACCGGTAACCAATGGACGGATAATTTTAGATTCTGAAATTAATGATGATATTTTATCAACAATATTTTAATACTGTTTCTGGAAAAGATCCTCTATTTCTTTCTGTTGCCTCTTAAGTACTTTATAAGAGCATTTCCCTGATTCACCCTCGTGTAGTTTTTTGTTATTGTTGTTTGTTAATGGGACACATTGGAATATGTTTTCAGTGGCATACAGTTTTACTCAAGATTTCTCCATGCAGTTGCATTTTGTAGTGGTTTATTTCATGACCACATAAAAGGCATTGGCATTTAGCCCAAGCAAGCATGCTTATCACTTTGAGAAATATGAATATTGGGTAGTTGGCCAATGAATGATTGATATTTTGGCTCTGAATAGCATTTCTCATCCCAAGTCCAGATATCACTGCTAATGTTTTCTCCCAAAGCCTGTTTTTATTCCTGGGCTGGGAACTGGGTGAACCAGGCTGCTCTCTAGAAGACTACGGATTTAATTTGGGAGCACCCATTGCTGACCTCTTATATTAAACACTAGAAGAAGAAGAAATAGGGCTTTGGAAGAAATGCTTCAAGACTCCTCAGAATGAAAGTGAAGCTCTGAGAGAACTCCAACTTCTTCCAGGTTTCTGTACATGTTTGTAAAAAGATACATTTTTTAAACAAACTTAAAATTAAAACAGCAGCAGGTTTTTTTTCAGGTTCACACAGAACCTAAAAATGGGCTCCTTTAATAAACAACAGAGGTATGGTATGCTCATATAAGATTTGAAGTACTTCTTCCAAATCATTTTTGAAAAGTACATCATTGTATAGAAAAATACCTATTTCTTGGTCCAGTAAAAGCACACACAAACACTAATCTCATCAGAGTCACAGGATGTTCCTACTTTCCCTAGCAAACAATGAAGAGCTCCCTTTATATACGTACTTCATGCACACAATGCTCAGGTTTGAACTATCTGATGCATTGTGTACATGCAAGTTAGGAATTAAGAGCTGCTGCAGGAGAAAAAAAGAAATACTAAGCAGGTAGCGACTTATTATGAATAGAGTTGAGACCAAGAGGCTTATATTGTTCAGGCTCACTCTTCCCTTTTATTTCTCTTTCTGTGTGGTTTCGTTAAGTTTTAAGTCTACTCCTATCTCTTAGGTGGCCGTATCAGGCAGGCAGTTCTACATAAGAGCAGCCACTCAGTATTGAATTAGGGCTCTGAGCCGAACATGTCTCGCCAATTACAAGGCTGGATTGCAGTTCTCTGATTTATAATACGTTACTGTGCTAAGTAATATAACATTATAGATACAATTTGTACCTCTCTCACTCTCTGCAGATTAGAGAGGTGGCACATGAGAAGTGGATCATTAAACAGCCTTGGAAGGCTAGGGGCCAAGCTCTTCTATTTAACAAGCTGCTCCAAACTCCACCTCCCTCATCCATGAAGAGAGACTAGAATAAATTGCTGCCTGCCTGCAACTTATTATAAATTGCTTTCCCAATCTCTTTGTGTGTGCATATACACATGGACATGCATATGTACAAGAGTATAACTGTGCACAGCTCATTGGATGGATGGGGACAGAGAGAAATAGAGAGAGAGAACTTTCATCCATTTGATCCAGTTTGCAAGGGACATTTCATAGATGTCTTGACATGGATCTAAAACAAGGATTTGCAGCCTTTTCCAGCATTAGGAACTAAGGTAAAAACATGGATTCAACCAAAATATAAAGTATTTCAGAATTAACTTATGCATGATAAAGTTGTTCAACTTTTCTTGTTATTCCCAAGGCACCTCCACCCCACAAAATAACTCTTCTGGTTAATCTTGGTCCACCTTTTACCTTTTCTCCATGCTTACTACAATGGGGGTTGGGATCTCTCTATGAATGTAGAATTCAGGGACAGGGAGATGTGTTGTAGGATGTCTATGGAGTTTCTCAGTCATCCAGGCCATGGTTGTCCCAAAGGGACAAGAGGCAACTGGACTTTCTGGTTTTTCTTTGAAAATGTTTCACTTCTTATCCAAGAAGTGTCTTCAGCTTCCCCACCATCCTGTCAGAGCTGAAGAAGCTTCTTGGATAAGAAGCACCTTTGGGACAACCATGACCTAGATGACTGAGAATCTCACAGACATTTAGCTATGCATTTTAGGATAAATTCCCTCTAATGGTGTGGGCATATGAATGGATTTCCAGAAAAATTGCAGACTATAGGAACCATTTGCACTTCAGTCTGAGATGGAGACAACACAGACTCATCCCACACAATCTGCACCTGTGTTCAACAGTGAAGGGACACAGGGCAGAAGACATCCTGCAGAAAACAAAGCTCCACAAAACAGTCCTTTCAGCAGTTCCAAGAAAGCTCCACACCCATTTGCACTACTCAGGTGACCCTGAGGACACAGACAAACCTCCAAGTGGCTTCAATGAATGCAAATGACCAGATGTCTTCAAGGAATATAAATCCTTCCATTCCCCACCATCCAGTCAGAGCTGAAGAATCTTCTTGGATAAGAAGCAAAATGTCTTCAAAGAAAATTAAGGAAGTCCAGTTGCCACTTGAAAAAACACCTCTGGGACATGCATTATAGGATTTGTTCTCCTTACTGTTCCTTCCCTATGCTACTCAGATATCTAGCATTACACATTACACAAAGCTGATAGAACTTTTCCAAGATATTTGGGATGTCTTGTCTCACAAGCTCATCACTTTGGTTCTTAGTCAGTATTCTATGAAGTGGTCAATCAGGATCAAGACATTCCACCCTACATTTTCAGCAGGTAATTTAAAGATTGAATTTGATTTTACTGTCCTCTGTCTCTGCTTGACCTTCCAGATCTCTCAACTTGCTGTGATTATCTGTACCCAAAGTGTATTTTGAGTTTACACATGAAGTCCAGCACTGGATTGTTTCTCTCAATTGCCTAGTTACCTGCTTCTTCCTTCACTAAGCTTAGCACAAAAGTCACCAGCTTGTCTGCCATAAACATTTCACACTGAACAATGAGTGTGCAAAATTGATCCTGCTCCCCTCCAAACTGCTTTGGCAAGCTTCCATGATAATTCAAGAGATTGGTTGGGCCACTATCTGGATGGAATGAAACAAATTCTGCCCCAGTTGTTACGTTAGTTGTATTGTGGCATTTGAAAGTTGGTCATCTGTTGTGCTGCTGTTGAAACAACATTGCTCTCTGATGTTCAGGGGTTAGTGGAGTTCCTTGAGGATCAGAGTTCCTTGAGGATCAAAGGCCATTCCTGAATTTCCTCTCTTTGAAACAGAGTATATAACTTGCAAGATTGATGTAACTCTTCCCAGGTAGACCAGATGAGCTATTTTTACTTATTTTATTGTAAGCTACATTTCACTGGAAAAAGCAATTATGCTAAGAAGAGTTAGTAGCAAAAAAAACAGACCTCCAAAGAACATGATAGTTGCATATCGTCAAAGCTGACACCAGCCACAGCACAGAAAAATGCAAAGAAGTATAGCAAGATCAGAAGATGTGGAGACACCTGGCCCATAGAATTGCCAAGAATCAGACATGACTGAATGGATAACATCATCATCATAATCATCATCAACACCATCAAGCCTGCATTAAAAGAATTTTGCAAGTCTGAAAGTACAAATCTCCCACTGTCTTTTGTTACATTCTGATAAGGTATGAATTTCTTTCTGAATTTCTTTCTCTGTCCATTATGCAACTCTTACCTTATTTATTGCTCTGTTTTCCAAGGTAGCATCTCCCCCCCCTCCATTTTCCAAGGTCATTTCCACATAACATTACAAGAGGTGACAGAGACACAACTGAATCTTGTTATGTAGGAGGAGTTTGAGCCGCTTGCTCTTGAGGAAGTAAACAGGGTCCTTGGGGCTGTGAATTTGGACACTCGACCTATGCCCCTCCTAACTGGTTAAGGCTTCCCAAGAAGTAGCATGTGGTTGGGTACAAGTAATTAAGCAGGAATGGTTGGTGCTGCCTTACTTAATGGATGTGGTGGTGGTGCATCTCCTTCTCAAGAGGCTATCCTTGGAGCAAACAGTATTAAACAATTTGAGGTGGTGGTTGGCACATAGCTGCTAATGGCCCTGGATAAAGTGAATTATTTGGACCCCTTTCAGACTAAGTTCAGTCTGGGGCACAGCAAAAAAATGTTGTTGATTGCATGATTTGTGACCTTTGGATGGCTTAGGATGGGGTGGTGCAAACTTTCTGGCCCTCCTGAGTGTCTCAGCAGCTTTCAGTACCATTATGGGTGCCATTATGGTATCCTTCTGGACACACATTGAAAGGGCTTTGATCCATGACTATCCTTTCTATTTTGGCCCTCATACTGCCGTGTTGTAATTATCTCTGTTGTGGGGACAAAATGGAAATCTGCCTGGGAACAACCTTGAGTAAATGCACAAATATACTTCTGTGAATTTAATTTGTTAATTTGGTGGTGGCTTTTCCAAGGAGGTCAGAGGCCTAAACCAACATTTTTAGAGACTACAAGATTCATACATTTGATGTACTGCAGTTTAAAAGTTGATGTCAAGTTTCCGAGGGAATGAGCTTCTCAAAGGACTTAAAAGTTTTTTATTAGCCCTATAACATCGGAAATCCTTGCTAGGAGAAACTGGAGTCTGAATTCCCCTCCCCTTTAGCTCAATATGTTAAGTTCAATTCTCCTCCTTTTCATTGCTGTCATAAATCACATTCTCCAATTAATTTGAAGGGTCAGTTTTCCCTTCTGTTAGACAACCCGCCAAATTCTTATCTTCTCTTATTTCATAATGGACTTGAGAGACATTCTTCCTCCTCCCTCCCAGAAATAACTAGTTCTAACTTTAACAGTAATGCACAAGTTTAACATATGAAATAGCTGCTTCTTCATCTTTTGTCAAAGCAAGAACATTCAATGTTAGCAGCGTTGACAGTTGACTTCTTTGAGTGCTGTATATTGGAGTATCCTGTTTTATTTTTGCAACACCCCAATGAATTAGATTAGGACAAGATAGTGATATGGCCTGAGTTACTCAAAGTCTTTCATCATAAAACAAGAATTTGAATCCAAGTCTTCTCAGTCCCAGTCTAATTATCTTAGAACTATTATAGTAGGCAGAATGCTGAGAACTGAGAGATAATGAAAGCAATACATAGTCCAAGACACCCTGATTATTTCTACAAAAAGAGCAATAACCACCAAAATGATGGGCTCTTTGACCTCTATTTCTTTTGCCTACATTTCATCTCTAAAGTCAAACAATGTGGATATGAGTATTAGCACCAGGAAATGATCTGAGACTTTGTAACCTTCCTTACAATATTAGGATGGTTCTACCTGGCTTTCCAGCTTTATTAAACTCTATTATAATCCCTTTAACTGTGACAACACTATTTTATAATGCTACAGAATACAAAGCTACTGTGAACGCTAATACAAAAAGACTGCCCAATGATATTCTGGCCAGGACTGACTACCTTATAATATCCAGGTTAATGACCCTTTGTTGAACTCTCAAAAGTTAAAGAATTGGCTATAGTAGTAGTGGAAGAAGGTAAACTAGTTTGCAGGTAAATTAATCACCATTATGTTACTGACTGCCTTTATAGCATACAGTACATTTAGCCAAGTTAAAGGTCTACCAGCTGCATTTGTACACTAAGATTGTTTTAAAGTTGATTACCTTTCTATGATTCATCTTGTTAGTTTATGGCTTAATACATTGTGTGAACCCAGAAAACAGATTATTTTCTTGGAAACATAGCTTAACATGTCACAATCTGAAACATGTTGATTCTTCTTGATTTCCCTTCTGTTTCTTTCATAAATTTAAGATTATAGGATGCAGGAAATATTGTAAATATTGTACTGTCTTGGTGTCTTCATTAAGAAAATTATGTTTCTCCAAACTGCTTGTTCATATAGCTGAAATATAGGTGAGATGTATAATAGGACTATTGAGACTGATTCTACCCATAAATCATTTAGGGATTTTAAAGTCAATATCAAAAGATTCTTGAAAATGAAAAAAAAATCTTCACAGGTAATTAAATTAAGGGACTTATTCCCATTAGATGCATCAATGCACACTTGGACAGTACCAGATAGATTTATGGAATGTAAAACAATTCATGCTAATGGTCACCATAGGTGTACACTACTACTGACATCTTCAAATACTATTTGATGGGAGAAAATATTGCTGGACTTCTATTGTATTTTTGAGCTTTCCTAAGCAAATTGTTGATCACTGTTGGAAATTACCCCATATTGTAATTTTGGGTTCTAATACAGCAATTCCTAGGTTCTTAAGATAAGCAGCAGTTCCCTGTTTCTGAAATTCAAAAAAAAATTCTTACCAATGTTTGAAGCTAGGCACATATATACTAAGAGGAGAATGTATAGCACCAATGCTTGTGTGTACTTTTGTATGAGAGAGGGTGAGTGTATAAAAAATATTGGGAAATATTTAACTCATCTTTAGTTGACATAATTTATAATGGAGAAAGGAAGAAGGGAAAAAATAATAAATGAAGTTAAAACATACCATCCAGGATTAAGTACTGAAAAATATTCTTGGCTTCCTCCAAGTCTCAAACACTTTCCTAGGATAAATGGTGGTCAATAGTTCAATGAACTGTCGTGTTGTCTGGTGCTGTGTTCAAACTGTGCTATTTCCAGTTTCCTGTCACTGTATCTAATTTACAAAATGAATATACTTTAATTTTCCTTCTTCATGCATTCTGCCTTTTCCTCATTTAAAACAGAAACAGCCTCTGGCAGAAAAGGACATCACATTTCAATGTAACACAGAGCTTCATTCTCTCCTCCCCACCTTCTCTTACCAATATATGCAGGAGAATGGCATAGGTCAAGGAAGAAAAATATGAATGCAAAAAAAAAATCACACCCCACTGGCCTCAGTATATTCAACATTACTATTTTGCCATTTCCAATACAGGCTTATCTTCCAATGGACCATAGCGACCATATTTCACAGATTTACATGCTCAGATACAAAAAAATACCTGGAGCTTTTTTTCCAGTGGATTAGAAATGAATATTTTCTTACTGTGGGGTGCAAATTCTTGTATGAATATAAAAGAATTCAAAGAGAAGAACTCCAGATTATAAATCAACTTTGGATATACATTAATTTGCACATGCTGAGCTCTCAAAGAGGATGATGGGGGAGTGCCTATGAATTCTGCAGTATATCAATATAGTCTGTATGATTATATATTATTTATATGATCATAGGCTCTCTGTGCACCTTACACACATGAGAAGCCACGTCCCCAAGTGAATTTCTCCATCCCCCCACATGTGCACAATAAGTGTGATACAGATAGAGACCAAATAATTCTAACTAGCATTCACTTTTGAATTGTCTTTAAAAAGACAGACGCGAGACCATAGGCAAGATTCGAAAGGTTTATTCGGTTCAGCTCCCGGCAGGCTGACTGTCAAAACAATCCGGGCTTATATAGCGAACTGTCAAAACAAACAGCCAATCAGGTAGCGGTATTTCCCCGCCGTTCGGAGGGCGGCCAATCAACAAACAGTACTTTGACAGCTCGGCGGCTGTCAGGGAATTCCTCTCAGCTGAGCGCTTTGCTCAGTTCGGAGGACCGGGTTGAAGACTGCGGATTTGACAGTTCCGGGAACTGTCAAATCTGGCGCGTGCGTGTTGGCCTCCGGCAGCCCCTTTGACAGCTGTCAACGGGAATGGCGGCCGGCTGGGCGGTGCGCGTGCGCCGTTGCTTCGGGCAGCCATTTGACAGCTGTCAACTGTCAAATGTCGGCCGGGCCGGCTTTTTCTTTGCGGCTTGGAAACTCCTGGTTTCCCGATATGATTCAACTTTCCCTGTTTTAGAAAGAAAATAGAACCACGTTCCCTTGGGCCATATTATAGCATTCCCATCAGATGGCCATGTCAACTTTCATGCAGAAGAAGGATGAGATGGTCTGAAGCAAGGAGCCTGCCCCTATAAGTGTAAGCTATGGAAGGATTTAGAACAGTTTTTGATAGATGTATATGTGTATAAAACAGGATAGAACATGAAAGTGAAGAGGTAATATTAGATGAGGGAAGACAAAAAGTTGATACCCCATGAAAAAGTGAAGCTAAACGTTTTGGTTTTGTGACATAAATCAACGAAACCTGCTCATAACTGAGCTCTGCTGTGGAGCTCAAATAGGTATGAATTAGGAACCAAAGATATGGCTTACCTCAGGTTCCATAGATCTCTCAATAATATGAAGATGTCCTTCTGTAGCATCTCTTGTCCCCAGTGCTTATACTAGGGGCCATTACATTAGACACACGTGATATAATCAGTAGAGGCCAAAGCATAAAATGGCTTACAACTAATTTGAATGTTCTCATGTTTCTTCCTAATGTCGATATTTTCCCATTTTTAAATTGTTGGAAAAATTCCTCCCCCCACCCACCCTTCTTTGCCAATTGGCAAATGGCTGTACACATATTCAGTTAACTCCATATTGATTTGGATGAAAGAAAAAATGGCTGAATGCAGCATAATTGAAAGATTCCTGAAATCCCAAATAATCAATGTGGGATGCTGGAACCTGAGGTTCAAAAATATTTGGAAAGCCTCTGGTTCCCCTCTTTAATCTAGATTTAATTCTGAAGGCTATCAGAAAATTTGAGAACGTGGCACTCTCACTTGTGAATGCACTACGAAAACATATTTGAAATATTCTTATGCATATTCTTCCTGCTAGCAGAATATTAGAATATCATGAAAAAAATTAAACCAGAATGCTTTCTCCTTGGCATGAAATTTCTACACATGCTAGGATTTTTATGTCCATGTATTAGAGGGAATATAGAAGTACCACCACCTGTTCTCAGAGGTGGAACTGCCTAGCAAGCGCTATATGACATGATTCGCCTGACTGTGTGTTTCTGCTCTTAAGAGGGTCCTTTTTTGTTACAAGTGTTGAAATGCAGCATTTTGTCATGCTATTAACACCTTAAAATGTCATGGAGGAACCTCGTGGGAAGTTATAGAGCTGTGGCTCTACAGGTTTTCTTGCTGACTAGACTGACGGCATTTGCCCGAATTGGTTTTTAATAAAAGCCTGGAAGAAAAGAAATTGTCTGCCTGCAACAGCATGTTTGGAAGCCAGAAAGGACTCACGAGGACCGTTGAGCTGTTTAGTGACAGTATTTTCTATGCCCAATAAATTCTGTTGCTTCATAATTGCAAGTTGGAGTGTGCTGAATTCCCATGTCTGTGCTCTACTGTGATGCTGCTTTTGCTTATGCAGGCATTGGATTGGCATCTTGTGGTGAGGTTCCTCTCTTGGAAGGCGGCCAACAAAATCATTTTGTTATTTCATTTGGGCAGCTTTGCAATAAGTTTGTGCTTCTTCTTGGGGTGAAACTATTAAAGAGTGTAAATTCTTCAAGCACTTGTCATGTCACATCCTAGCAAACTTTACTTCTGTTTTTGATTTTGCTAAAAAAAAGCAATCATTACAAAGCCAGGAATTAGTTATTATCACTTAATTGATAACATCATATTACTGTCTCATCTTCTGCATCTCTATTAGCTATTAAAAGAGTCAAGCTATGGAACTATAACCTACATATTGTGGTAGCTACCATACACTGAGCCTGGCATTTTATCTGGGCAGCCAACAGATGGGGCTTCTCCCACCCACTAGTCATCAGGCAACAGGTCCACATCATCTCTAATATTCTTAATGGCTACTCATGGGGCCTATCCACTTTGACCATGTAAAATGGCTACTAGCCAAACATTTTGTAGGTGCAAGCTGGCTTCCCTCCAAAGAGGGAGGGAGGGAGGAAACATGAATTCTCATTTGAAAGTAAATGGTACTCATAAAAATTCTTGTGTTACTTTGATCCTTTTTACTAATATATATTACAGATCTTAGAATAGAGAACTTCGGCTTATTTCCTTCTGGCCCAATTTGCTGTAAGAGACTTTGATACATGGCTCGTCTCCCAGCCCTGGATCATATAACCCAGAGGTGGGAAATGATGGCCCCTTTATGACTTATGGACTTCAACTCCCAGCATGGCTGGTTCAGGAATTCTGGGAGTTGAAGTCCACAAGTTATAAAAGGTCCATTGTTTTCCACCCCTGATATAACCTAACATGGATATGGAAGAGTCTGAACAGAGCAGGTACTTTCAGAATCCCTGGCACAATACACAGTGGTGTATCATGAGAGATGACCAACTGCAGTGAGTGGTAGCCAGAAATTTAGGCCTGTGTAATGGTGTGTTAGCTCTATTGAGTCCTTCAGGAATAGGGTGGTATATAAATTCAACTAATAAATAGGGTCTGCTCAGGGTTCCGCCGGTGAGAGATTGCCGGCGGGTGACACCCAGGGATAGGGCCTTCTCAGTGGGAGCGCCTGCCCTCTGGAACCAGCTGCCGGTGGAGCTGAGGACTGCCCCTGACCTCCGATCATTCCGCCGGGGCCTGAAGACCTGGCTCTTTGAGCTCCCGGGCCCAGGCTGAGGAGAAAATTTTAACTGGGGTTTTTAAGTGTACAGGGTGAATTTAATATTTTTTAACTGGTTTTTAGCTTTTGTATGTTTTGATTTTTAATTCCCTGTAAACCGCCCTGAGTCCTCAGGGAAAGGGCGGTATACAAATGTAATAAAATAAATAAATAAATAAATAAATAAATAATATTGTGTAGTGGGTTTCATAGGGATGCGCTGGCTCAGTGGGTTAGGACGCTGAGCTTGTCGATCAGAAGGTTGGCAGTTTGGCGGGTCGAATCCCGAGTGTCGCGTAGCAGAGTGAGCGCCTGTTACTCGTCCCAGCTTCTGCCAACCTAGCAGTTCGAAAGCACGTAAAAATGCAAGTAGAAAAATAGGGACCACTCCGGTGGGAAGGTAACAGCGTTCCGTGCGCCTTTGGCGTCTAGTCATGCCGGCTACATGACCACGGAGACGTCCTCAGACAAGCGCTGGTTCTTCGGCTTTGAAACGGAGATGAGCACCAGCCCCTAGAGTCGGAAACAACTGGCACGCATGTGCAGGGGAACCTAGTGGGTTTCATAGGCAATGACCAGACCAGCATGGTACAATGGTGTGTATTAAGTCAGAACAGAATTGTCAAAAACCGGCAAATGACTGCAATTTATACTTTCTGCCTCTAGGGTGTCAGCCAATCACAACATTAGCTCACTCCCACCCAAACTTGAATTCTTGAAGTTTTCCTACAAAACAGTTGGAGGTACATTAGTTTCACAACACATTAACTTTAGTTGATTAATAATAATAATAATCCCCTTCATGGATTACTGCCTTGTCGTGGTGAAGGGGCTTGCATAATTCAATGAAGCTATGAGCTATGCCTTGCAGGGCCACCCAAGATGGACAGGTCATAGCAGAGAGTTCTGACAAAATGTGATCCACTGGAGAAGTAAATGGCAACCCACTCCAGTATCTTTGCCATGAAAACCCTATGGACAGTACCAAAAGGCAAAATGATATGACGCTGGAAGATGAGACCCTCAGGTCAGAAGGTGTCCAATATGCTACTGGGGAAGAGCAGAGGACTAGTACTAGTAGCACCAGAAAGAATGAAGCGACTGGGCCAAAGCCGAAAAGACACTCAGTTGTGGATGTATCTGGTGGTGAAAGGAAAGTCCGATGCTGTAAAGATTTTTTCTCTATAGGAACCTGGAATGTAAAATCCATGAATCAAGGAAGCTGGATGTGGTCAAACAAGAGATGACAAAACTGAACATCGCATCTTAGGAATCAGCAAACTAAAATGGACAGGAATGGGTGAATTTAATTCAGATGACCATCAGGTATACTACTGCAGGCAAGAATCCCTCAGAAGAAATGGAGTAGCCTTCATAGTCAATAAAAGAGTAGGAAAAGCAATACTGGGATACAATCTCCAAAATGACAGAATTATCTTAGTTTGAATCCAAGGCAAACTATTCAATATCACAGTAGTCCAAGTCTATGCCACAACCATCGGTGCTGAAGAGGATGAAATTGACCGGTTCTATGAAGCCCTACAGCACCTTATAGAACTAACACCAAAAAATGATGTCCTTATCATCATGGGGGATTGGAATGCGAAAGTAGGAAGCCAAAAGATAACCAGAATAACAGGCAAGTTTGGCCTGGAGTAAAAAATGAAGCAGGGCACAGGCTGATAAAATTTTGTCAAGAGAATACGATGGTCATAGCAAACACTCTTTTCCAACAACCCAAGAGATGGCTCTACACATGGACATCACCAGATGGTCAACACAGAAATTAGACTAACTATGTGCTCTGCAGCCAAACATGGAGAAGCTCTATACAGTCAGTAAAAACAAGACCAGGACCTGACTGTGGCTCAGATCATGAGCTTCTCGTTGCAAAATTTAGGCTTAAAATGAAGAAAGTAGGGAAAAGCACTAGGCCACTCAGGTATGAATTAAATCATATCCCTATTGAATATACAGTAGAGGTGACAAATAGATTTAAGGAATTAGATCTGATAGACAGAGTGCCTGAAGAACTATGGACAGAGGTTCACAACATTGTACAAGAGGTAGCAACTAAAACCATCCCAAAGAAAAAGAAATGCAAGAAAGCAAAATGGCTGTCTGAGGAAGCTTTGCAAATAGCTGAGGAAAGGAGGGAAGTGAAAGGCAATAGAATAAGGAGGACCAGAGATCTCTTCAAGAAAATTGGAGAGATGAAGGGAATGTTTCATGCAAAAATGGGCATGATAAAGGACCAAAATGGCAGGGACCAAACAGAGGCAGAAGAGATTAAGAAGAGGTGGCAAAATTACACAGAAGAACTATACAAGAACGAGCTTAACGTTCCTGATAACCACGATGAGGTGGTCACTGACCTCGAGCCAGATATCCTAGAATGTGAAGTGAAATGGGCCTTAGAAAAGCTGAATAACAACAAAGCTAGTGGAGGTGACAGTATTCCAGCTGAGCTGTTCAAAATCTTAAAAGACAGTGCAGTAAAAGTGCTACACTCAATTTGCCAGCAAATTTGGAAAAATCAACAGTGGCCACAGGATTGGAAAAGATCAGTTTACATTCCAATTCCAAAGAAAGGCAGTGTCAAAGAATGTTCAAACTATCACACCATTGCACTCATTTCACATGCTAGTAAAGTTATGCTTAAAAGCCTACAAGCTAGACTCCAGCAGTATGTGGATCGAGAACTACCAGAAGTACAGGCAGGATTTCGAAGAGGCAGAGGAACTAGAGATCAAATTGCCAACATACACTGGATCATGGAGAAAGCTAGGGAGTTCCAGAGAAACATCTACTTCTGCTTCATTGACTATGCTGAAGCCTTTGATTGTGTAGATCACAACAAACTGTGGCAAGTTCTTAAAGAGATGGGAGTACCAGACCATCTTATATGTCTCTTGAGAAACCTATATGTGGGTCAAGAAGCAACAGTAAGAACTGAACACGGAATCACTGATTGGTTCAAAATTGGGAAATGAGTCTGGCAAGGCTGTATACTGTCACCCTGCCTATTTAACTTATATACAGAGCACATCATGAGAAAGGCAGGGCTAGATGAATCAAAAGTTGATTGCCAGGAAAAATATCAACAACCTAAGATATGCAGATGATACCACTCTAAAGGCAGAAAGTGAAGAAGAACTAAAGAGCCTCTTGTTGCAGGTGAAGAAGGAGAGTGCAAAACTTGGGTTGAAACTTAACATTAAGAAAACCAAGATCATGGCATCTGGCCCTCTCAATTCCTGGCAAATAGATGGGGAAGAAATGGAGGTAGTGATAGATTTTATTTTCCTGGGCTCCAAGATCACCGCAGATGGGGACTGCAGCCAAGAAATTAAAAGACGCTTGTCCTAGGGAGGAAAGCCATGGCAAATCTAGACAGCACACTAAAAAGAAGAGACATCACCATGCCAACAAAAGTGCATATAGTTAAGGCTATGGTCTTCCCAGTTGCAATGTATAACAGTGAAATTTGGACCATAAGAAAGGCTGAGTGCTAAAGAATTGAGGCCTTTGAACTATAGTGCTGAAGAAGACTCCTGCAAGTCCCTTGGACTGCAAGGCACAAACCGGTCAGTCCTAGAGAAGATCAACCCTGACTTCTCTTTAGAAGGCCAGATCCTGAAGTTGAAACTCAAATACTTTGGCCACCAAATGAGAAGGAAGGTCTCACTGGAGAAGAGCCTAATGCTGGGAAAGATTAAGGGCAATAGAAGAAGGGGACGACAGAGAATGAGGTGGCTGGATGGAGTCACTGAAGTAGTAGGCGTGAGCTTAAATGGACTCCAGAAGATGGTAGAGGACAGGAAGGCCTGGAGGAATGTTGTCCATGGGGTTGCAATGGGTCGGACATGACTTTGCAGCTAACAACAACAAGAACAAAATAATAATAATAATAATAATAATAATAATAATAATAATAATAATAATAATAATAATAATAATAATAATAATAATAATAATAATAATAATAATAAAGTTGGAAGGGACCTTGGAGATGATGATGATGATGATGATGATGATGATGATGATGATGATGATGATGATGATGATGGAAGGTACCTTGGAGCTCATCTAGTCCAACCCCCTGCTCAGGCAGGAAACGCTATACCATTTCGGACAAATGGCTGTCCAGTCTCTTTTTAAAAACTTTCAGTGTTGGAGCATTCACCGCTTCTGGAGGCAGGTTGTTCCATTGGTTAATTGTTCTAACTGTCAGGAAGTTTCTCCTTAGTTCTAGGTTGCTTCTCTCCTTGATTAGTTTCCATCCATTGCTTCTTGTCCTGCCCTCAGGCACTTTGTGAAATAGCTAGACTCCCTCTTCTTTGTGGCAGCCCCTGAGATATTGGAACACTGCTATCATGTCCCCCCTCGTCCTTCTCTTCATTAAACTAGGCATACCCAATTCCAGCAGCCATTCCTTATATGTTTTAGCCTCCAGTCCCCTAATCATCTTTGTTGGTCTTCTCTGTACTCTTTCTAGAGTCTCAACACAGAGCTTGAGGATGACAGCAACTTGACCATCTTGAATGTCCTATTGTAGGTGCTCAACCAGACCCAGGGAGCTTTTTTTTGTCCAGTAGACGGTGAAGTGGTTCTGCCAGGGCAGCCTTGTGTGGCAAGAATGAGTGGTAGAAGTTCAGCAAGCCTAGGAATGCTTGAACTTCCCCCTTGGATTTGGATCTGGGGGCTCATTGAATTGCCTCTGATGGGTGGATTCCAGCAGCATCTATCCGGAACCCCAGGAACTCTGTGGATTCCAGGCCAATTTGGTTTAACAACACATTAACATTAGTTCTTAATACATAACAAGCTCTTTCAGAAATGAAAAACTTAAATGAAGAAGTTCCCTTTTGGTCTGCATCAGAGGAAAAATAATGGAGCTAAAAAACTCCATTTCAGAATTGTTGCAGTTATCACAAATATATTTAAACAAAGATGGCTTCTACATCATTGCAACAGCATAGAAATATGCTTAAATAAAACAAGATGAATAAGAAAATAATACTAAGATAATAAATAATATTAATAAATAAAACTAAGATAATAAATACTATTAATAAAACAAGGTATTAAATAATATAAATAAAATAAGAATAAGAATAAGAAAACAAGAATAAGAAAATAAATATAAATATAGCCAGACCCAGCTCTCATCAAATCTCAGTATTAAAGTTGATGGGAACTGGAGTTCAACAGTAACTTGAAAGCCCCATGAGTCTTTACTTGAATTATAGGGCCAAAGAGCCATATGCCTTCATTCTAACCAATTAATAAAAGTGCTTTTCCCAGGAGACAAAGTAAATACCACTTTTATTGAAACCATCCAGTCTTTAGGAAAATCTGTATGTCATCTTAAAATCTTGTTCACACCTGAAATATTAAAGAATTTACTTATAGACTCTGAAAGGGCCTTGTATATATATATATATATCTTTCCATTTTTTCCCCATTTCTTTAACTGGCACTTTGAACTAGTGAACACTTCTTTAATATCCCCCCATTATCATCCTAATAGCAGCTCCCAACATTTATAAAATGTCTAGTGAGACTTTTGGCAATTTTTGTGTGAGGGGAAAAAATATCCAACTAAATTGAGAAGATTACCACATCATGACATAAATCAGTGACAGGCAATGTGCTATTAGTGTTGATTTTTGTTGACAGTTGGCTCTAGGCTGTAATGTTTCTGGTGCGGGGTGGTGTATGGGTTTTTTCCCCCCTTCCTTTCTTTTCTTTATGTAATTCCAGAAAATTAAACAAAATTCCCATGCAAAAATGCAACCTTTCAGTTCAAATATAGCAAATCCACAAATTACCATCTCATACTTTAAAATGTATTAAGTGCAATTTTCTATTGAAAGGTCTATGGAGTTGTCACAGACAGGTGCTTTGCTCATGACATTAATGCTACTGACACTCTCTGAGAAAGTCATCTTTCTGTGATATTATATTTCTTCCCATCATCTGCATCTAAACTGTAGTTTTTCCCCATGGGAAACCAAGGTAACAAATTTGCCTGCTTATTTTCCATATTGTATTTTAAGAACAACCTCTACATACCAATAGACTTAGGCCAGAACGCTAGTGGATGGAATCCATGATAATAAAAATAAAGAAATGATAGGTAATAAAAGGTTAATTCTTTATGTAAAGTGTTCAATTTTAAAGAAATAGCAAAGAGAAATATGTATACATGTGTACATACATGCCCATACACACACATATATACACATTGAAAACAAAGAGAGAATTAATCTTTGCACGTGGTTAGATAACTCTATATATGCCATGTACCAAAATATCTTGCTAATTTCTGAAGCACTTTGGATGAAGATTAATAGCAGCAATACACATTTATTTACTTACCTGTTCTCAGCAACAGCTGATGTTTAAGCCACAAAAATCATTTTCTCAAACTATAAAACCAAAATATTTTTCTTCTTTTCCTTAGAATTGCAAACAGAATTAAACATAATTTCTGTCTTATTCTGCTTTTAGGATACCCTTATAGAGCAGGGCAAGGCACTGTGATAGCAAAACCAACATATTACCATAAAAAGCCAGCAAATATATTACGACATAACATTTTTGTATGTATAATATAGTTTATAGCCTTTGTGTTGCAGAACTCTGCTGAAAATGAAAGTGAATTTGGATATTCTACATAAGGCATGTCAAACTCGTGACATCACATGATGTCGCGCAACGTATTGCGACTTTTTCCCCATTGCTGGCAATGGGGTGGGCACGGTTTCGGCGTGATGCATCCAGCCCATGGCCGGCAGTTTGACATGCCTGTTCTACATCATGAAAAACATCTGAGGAATTTGGAGAAAAACCAAAAGAATTTTATTAAGATTGTCGTTTTTTCCCCCAATGGGTTTCTAAGCATTCCTTCTGCAGGACCCCTAGGATGGATTTCTCACTGATTGTTTGTACTATTTATTTGTCATTCTTTGAGACAACTTGTGTTTGGTATATTTGAATCTAAAGTTCATCTTTCCTCAGTACTGTTAGGATCTATGAGATGAGGTTCTCAAGAGAAGAAATACATAAGGAAAATTACAGTCTTCATTTACCTTCATAAAACACTATCAGTGTCAGTGATGAAATGAGTATTATTTATAAGCCACCCATTTTGCCTAAATTTAAATTTTTAAATTTTTGTCACCCATTTAATTGATTTACAACAGCCCAATTGTCTGCTAAACCATGACAAGCTGTAATACTCTTCTGCTACTTCCTGTCATAAAAATAATCTATAAAACTTTAGTATTTCTATCTATCAAAAACTAACAAACAAAATCAAACTCTGATGCTTTGCACAGCTAAATAAACTGGCCCACTGAGGGACAGAGATTTTCATTTGTAATGGTCCCAGAGAACAAACTTCCAACTTCTACATGAAAATTCTGTTTAGGTATCACCTAAAACTCATACTTACCATAGGAAAGTATAGCTATGTATTTAATCTTTGTTCTTCTCATGTGTATAATGATATCCTCCTGTTATGTGATTTCCTCAAATCCTAAACTACATTATTAACTATCAACTTTGGAGATAGAATCATACCACAAAGATGTCTCCTCATGTATTTCAATAAACTGGATGTTACAGTTATGGTTACACTCTATAGTACATATGTGTTTGTGTATGTGTGTAAAATCATTTTTTTGAAACTGCCCATCTTCCTCACAGAGGAAGTCTAAGGTTGTAAGTCTATGTTATGTTATGTTATGTTATGTTATGTTATGTTATGTTATGTTATGTTATGTTATGTTATGTTATGTTATGATTACATTACTATACTATACTATACTATACTATACTATACTATACTATACTATACTATACTATACTATACTATACTATACTAATTTTTTTAGATACTCAAGATAAACTGAATTTATAGCACTATCCTTAGGAGTTCCTAAATGTCTTTCAGTATCTAAAGAGAGAAAAAATCTTGTATCTCTATGTATTGTCACCATAGATCAGTCTTTTGATTTTATTACTCTTCCCTGCTGCCACTTTTGCTCTTTATATACAGCTTCATATTTCTATAAGCAGACAACAAACTTTCTTATTTGGGTCATATGTTTGCTGCAGGTCACTGAAATGATACAAACTAGAGCATGCCTAATTCTGCAGGTTCAGAAGGTTTCCTTAGACACAGTAAATTAATTATATTATATAAATTGCTATAAAGCTGAAAAGGATCTTTCTTCAGTTTCCTTCTAGCAAGCCAATATAAAGTGAATTCAAAATTAAAATGAAGATTGCAAATACAATTGCATATTTGTCTGTCTGTTTGTCTGTCTGTCCATCAACTCATCTATCCACCCATACATCCACTTATCCCTCCAACTATGTATTTAAAACCAGGATTTGGGAACATGACCAGGACTTAGTATCAGATGATGCCTGTATAGTTTAATCAATGACCCAATGTCTTAAAATAATCCATGAAGAATTGCATTTGAATCACTAATCAGCACTGTCATTTATTGTGCCCTTGGTAAAAACTTCTACTCAGGCTTATTGGTGTAAAACATTACTTTGGGTGATATAGTTTGGTTCTTCATAGTGTCCTCGTTTGGACAAGAGCAGCATAGTAGCATCTATTTCTCCTCAATAGATCAAGCCTTTGAATGAGTTGGAGTCCTGTACTAATTCACTGAGAAAACAGATGGCTTGAGACAGAGGGGGGGAAAAACCTATAGGACATATCTCTGTTCCAAAGATCTGTAATCCTTCCATTAAATCTCGATTGAGCCTTCTCCCTAAAATTGACCTCTCTGCACAGGTCAATTTTCCTTGAGAAGAAGCACAATAGAACAATTTTCTGGAAGTTTGTAATGCTGCACTAGTAGCAGAAGGAGAAAGAGGAGGACAAATGCTACTGGTTTACTAAGCTTCTGAAGAGTACATGATAATGATTTAGTGGCATACTTCAAAGAGGTGTGGCTGAACCACCACCTTATACCTTTTTATAAATAAATAAACATATTTAACATATTTATTTTACTGAGATTTTTTTAAGCAATATTAAGCTTGAACAAATCAGTCACCTGAGACTAGATTTTGACAATGCAATTTATGGAACTCTTTGAGGCATAAAAAATTGAGGTGCAGAAGATATGGAGCTTCAGGTCCACAAGCAGAGGCATTCATAAAATTGAAGGCAAAGCAAGCTCTGGCCCTTTCACGTTTACGTTTACGTTTACGTTTTATTTAATTTATATACCGCCCTTCTCCCTGGGGACTCAGGGCGGTTCACAGGGCATATAAATAAAAATACAATACTATACAAAAGTTAAAACAGAGATTAAATCAATGCCCAGTTAAAAAACAATAATACAATCTAAAATAACAATTTAAAACCCAGCTCCCCCATCAGGCCAGACCGGCCAATTCAAACAAATGGGTCTTCAGACCACGACGGAAAGTTCGGAGGTCCGATGCCGTCCGGAGCTCCACCGGCAGTTGGTTCCACAAAGCCGGGGCACCCACAGAGAAGGCTCTCCCCCTGGGGGCCGCCAGTCGGCATTCCCTGACCGGAGGCACCCTGAGGAGGCCCTCTCTGTGGGAACGCACAGGGCGGAGGGGAGTTGAAGCCGGCAGCAGGTGGTCCCCGAGGTACCCCGGACCCATGCCATGTAGGGACTTAAAGATCATAACCAAGACCTTGAACCTCACCCGGAAGACAACTGGTAACCAATGCAGCTCGCGGAGCAAAGGTGTAACATGGGAGTACCGGGAAACTCCCAAGACAACTCTCGCGGCCGCATTCTGTACCAGTTGGAGCCTCCGAGTGGTCTTCAAGGGAAGCCCCATGTAGAGAGCATTACAGTAGTCAAGGCGAGAGGTCACGAGCGCATGAGTGACCGTGCACAGGGCATCCCGGTCCAGATAGGGCCGCAACTGGCGCACCAGGCGAACCTGGGCAAAAGCCCCCCTAGTCACGGCCACTACATGATCTTCTAGGGTAAGCCGTGAATCTAGGAGGACTCCCAAGTTGCGAGCCCTATCCACGGGGGGTAAGAGCTCACCCCCCATAGAAAGAGATGGAACATTTTGAATGTCCCGGGATGCCGGAATGCACAGCCACTCAGTCTTGTCAGGGTTGAGCTGAAGTCTGTTCCTCCCCATCCAGACCCGAACCGCCTCCAGGCAACGGGACATCACAGCGAGGGCATCACTGGGGTGGTTTGGGGTCGAAAAGAAAAGTTGGGTATCATCGGCATATTGATGATACCCAACTCCAAAACCACGAATGATCTCACCCAGCGGTTTCATGTAGATGTTGAACAGGAGAGGCGAGAGAACCGACCCCTGAGGAACTCCACAAACGAGAGATCTAGGGGCCGATCTCTGCCCCCCTGCCAACACCGACTGCGAACATCCCAGGAGATAGGAGGAGAACCACCGAAGAACCGTGCCTCCCACTCCCAATCCCCTGAGACGCCGCAGCAAGATACCATGGTCGATGGTATCGAAAGCCGCCGAGAGGTCTAATAGGACTAGGACAGAGGAATATCCCCTGTCTCGAGCCCTCCAGAGATCATTCACCAGAGCGACCAATGCCGTCTCCGTGCTGTACCCGGGCCTGAAACCCGATTGGTAGGGGTCCAGATAATCCGCTTCATCCAGGACCAGAGGGAGCTGATGCGCCACCACACTCTCAACAACCTTCGCAAGAAAGCAAAGGTTGGAGACTGGACGAAAGTTGTTCAATACAGCTGGGTCCAAGGCAGGCTTCTTGAGGAGAGGTCTCACCACCGCCTCCTTCAAGACGGTGGGGAAATAACCCTCACTCAAAGAAGCAGATATAACCGCCTGGAGCCAGCCTCGTGTCCTCTCCCTAGCTGCATAAACCAGCCAGGAAGGGCACGGATCCAACAAACATGTGGAGGAGCTCAGCCTCCCCATAATCCTGTCCACTTCATCAGGGGTCACAGAATCAAACTCTTCCCAGATAACATTGACAAGACCGTCCGTGTCCTGATCGCCTGACTCTGCCCAGCTGGAGTCCAAACCGGTCCGAATCCGAGCGATTTTATCCGACAGATGTTGACTAAATTCCTCAGCACGACCCTGCAAGGGATCCTCCCTCACCTCCTGATTAAGGAGCGAGCGAGTCACCCTAAACAGGGCGGCCGGGCGATTATCTGCGGACGCAATGAGGGTAGAGAAGTAATTACACCTCGCCACCCTCATCGCTGCGAGATAAGACCTAATATAGGTTCTTAACCGCAACCGGTCGGGTTCGGATCGGCTCGACCTCCAACAGCTCTCTAGGCCCCGTTTCCGACGCTTCATCTCCCGGAGCTCCGCGGAGAACCATGGAGCTCGCTGGGATCTGCGCCGGGTCAGGGGCCGCAAGGGTACAACCCGGTCAAGTGCCTCAGTGGCTGCCCTTTCCCAGGTTTCCACTAAGGCATCCGCCGAGCTGTGAGCAATGGAGGCAGGTGGGGACCCCAGCGCCGCTTGGAATCTATCAGGATCCATTAAGCATCTGGGGCGGTACCATCTAATTGGTTCCGTATCCCCACGGCGGGGGGTGGCAAAACGGAAGACCATCCGCAGGAGATGATGATCGGTCCATGACAGGGGCATAATAAATGGAGAGCCCCCACCAAGATCATCCAACCACCGTCTAGATAAAAAAAATCAGGTCAAGAGTGTGGCCTCCCTCATGAGTTGGTTCAGAAATTACTTGCGTCAGGTCCATGGCCGTCATGGAAGCCATGAACTCCCGAGCTAGCTCAGATGAGCCTCCCAGGGATGGTAGATTGAAGTCTCCCAAAACTATAAGTTTGGGAAACTCAACCACCAACCCTGAGAGGATATCAAGCAGCTCGGGCAGGGCTGCCGCTGCACGACTAGGCGAAATGTACGTCAGCAGCAAACCCAACTGCGCCCCCGAACCAAATCTCACAAAGAGAGACTCACACCCGACTATCTGAGAAACGGTGGTCTCCCGCGGACATAAGGTCTCCCTAATAATAACCGCCACTCCCCCACCCCTACCTTGAGCTCTTGGCCGGTGCAGCACCCGGAAGCCTGGTGGGCAGAGGTCAACCAAAGGGACCCCACCCTCTGGGCCCAACCAAGTCTCCGTGATGCAAGCCAGGTCCACCTGCTCACCCTCAACTAAATCCCTAACGAGGGGAGCTTTATTAACCACGGACCTGGCATTCAGATACACCAGCCGGAGCTCAGGAGGCTGCACATCCTCGCTCCTGGAACCTCGGGGAAGAAGCAGAGGGTCGGAGCGCCTCACCGCTTGCAAATAGCGGGGACGGCCCTCCCGGTAACGATACGGCCCCCTGTCTATCCGCCTGCTGCCTTTCCCCGTCGTGGGAATTGATAATCCCACGACCCGCTCATGAGCCCCGGCGACAACGCCACCCCGTTCTCCCCCCGTGCCATCAGACCCAAGGCTGGTCTGAACCATGGTAGATCGGCCACCCCCCATAGCCAAACCACCGCTATCTCCCACCCCGCTCCCTAACCTTATAAAAAATTTGGATAAAAAAATAATCAGAGGCTTCCTAGAATTACATGGATAGCCCCTGCCCCTGCCCAGCCATCTCTCAGAGACCCAAAACTCGGGCCCGTCATCAAGGTCATCAACATTTAAGGAGGCAGGTCGCACCCAGGAGAGGGGGGCACCCCTGAGGGCGTACAAACGCGTACTCGTATATTGCCGCATAAGTATAAAAGTCCAAACAGTCCAGGATAGGCATCCCTAGTTGTCCATGGGAGGATTGAACATGACAGAAACCTGGATCCACCCAACTTCACTGCCACTCAGTTGGGTGGCCCCCAAGACAGGCCGCAGCCCGTTCTCTCACAACGGGTAGAGGCTCCGTTCCTGGGGGTGGACCAGATATCCTCTGGGTAGGCAAACCCATAGAGCTCCCACCTCTATGTGGTTGCAGATGGAAAAGTCCAGCCACTCTCCCACCGTGGCCGATACCCAGGTATGTCGAAAGTCCAAAGGGAGAGGGGAGAGGATAGGTAGGCAGATGGTAAAAAGTGTGTCCAAGGCAAGGAGGATAGGCAGGCCAGAGTAAAAGTAGTCTAAATCACCGGCGTCACTGCAAAAGCAGTCCAAAGATGATACACGATGCAGGAGCCCCATGTCGTCCTTGCTCCGGTAAGATGACTCCCGGTCGTCTCACACAGCCATGTTTGTCACAATGCACGTAGAAAAGGGGAGAACTGGCATTATGACAGCATTAAGCTATTTTCATCATTTGCCTTTCTTCAAGCAGTCAGCCTGGGTTGATGACACCAAACTTCACACCTATCCAGTCAACTCCTGCCTTTACAGCTCAAAATATGTCTTTTTTAAGTGAATTTCTTCTGCAGGAGTTCAGCCAACAGCTTTTGATTATATATATTATATTTGTGTTGGACTTTTATTGGGCACACACACTCCTATAGTTCTCCTAAAAATAACACAACCTTTATGTGCAAAGGAAATGCAAGCTCCAGCTCTTTTGCAGTTGCAAATGACATCAGAACATATATAGGAAACAAGTAAAGGTTGCATCACAACAGTGTAAAACTATTTTCATCATCTTTCCTCCCAAGTCCTTCTGTGGCACTTCTTCTGTCATCTAAAAATATTATGCTTTCTTACAATGTGAAGACACATGCAAAGTTCGTAACACAGGTTTAAGAATCTGTTTATATAATATATTTGGATCTCCAATCTGGTCACTGGATCTCCTGAATCCCAAGTATCTGTACTGCTCTATAAATAGTGACTCAATGGCACTCACTATATAATAAAATCTGTGCTTTTATAACTCTTCATGAGCTTCTATGTAATTTATTTTTTATTGAAGAATTCCAATTAATGGCTTCCTGGTGATTTTAAAGCCTCAAATTATCAGTCTCTGAAAACAAAGCAGAGAATGTAATTATCATAAACTGTGATTTTTTTTATTTTGAAGCATATCTGTTTGTGCTAAATAAGTCTATAAGTAATTAGTACCTTTATTTTTTCAATAAAAACAAATGACCGCTGTATGCTCAAGGTGTATGCACACACACAGAGAGACAGACAGACACACAAGCACATACTTATACCTTAGACCACTTATGAGGTGTTTCATGCAAAGATTATAGCAAAAAAAGAATAAATTTTCAAAATAAATTAGATGACATACTTTCTTCCTTGATGCTAACCTTTCTAATTTACTATCTATTTTGCCTTCTTTTAAAAAACAAAGCTTTTACTAATACTTATGTTCTTTAGTTCTTGATGTAGCTTCATAAATTCCAAAGGTTAGAAATGTCATTTTATTTCTTAAGGATTTATCCTTCCTGCATAGAGAAAAGTCATAATCAATTAACCAAAATTAATTTTAAAAGAGTCAAGCCCTTTGAGTCAGTTATTGTCATTTATTGGGTCTGTAATTGATATTAAAATACATAGCTTTCAAGCCTTGGTTTCCTTACATTGTGGGCTCATTCTCATATCCCACTTACCAGGGCCTAAACTTACTGTTTTACATGTCATGTCCTTGTGATCTAGCCTTCATCTTATCCTTGTCTCCTTGCAAAGGTAGTTTATGTTAGTTCTGAGTTCCTCTAGTTCTGAAGTAATACTTATCCTATGCTCCCAGCATGCCATGACTTATGTGACACTTCATTAAATCTGTCCAGCTTCCATTGGCTACTGTTGGCTGCTGATGAAGGGATACCCCATATCTTCCTTTTGTTGGGAATTACTCTGTTTGACCGTATCTGCATGGACCAGAGGAGAAATCAAGCAACCTCTCTTTTACAGAGGCACCTCTCCTTACGTACACCAGTCAAGCACTGTTCTGGAAATACCTGAGATCTGTTTTTAAATGTAAATTAGTACATCCTTTGAAAGAACAGCAGACCTATGTTTTTAAAATAATATTAAATGCACCCTTAGTGTGAAAAGTCAAATTAAACCAGGACAGATAGCCAGAAGAGTCTTGCTGGTTTCCACTGTTGGGATTTCGTATGGTATTCTCCTCTGTCTGTGTGTGTGTGTCTCCTTCAATGACATTTTGAGACCCAGTTTCGTGTATTGATCAAAGGATCAGCTAGAAACCTGGAAATCGTGAGTACCAGTCCAGCATTAGGCATGAAGCCAGTTGGGTGACTTTGAGCCAGTCACTTTCTCAATCTATTATCTAAAAGTTTTATTAAAAATTTTCATGAATAAAAGATAAACATGAAATTGTATAGAGTGAAATGAAAAGAGGTAAAAGAGGTAGAAAAGACAGCATAGGTACGAAAAAAAGAAATGATATGGCTAAATAACAGAATAACAAAGTTGGAAGGGACCTTGGAGGTCTTCTAGTCCAACCGTCTGCTCAGGCAGGAAACCCTATACCATTTCACACAAGAGATTGGTTGTCCAATCTCTTCTTAAAAACTTCCATTATTGGAGCACCCACAACTTCTGGAGGCAAGTCGTTCCACTCATTAATTGTTCTAACCTAACTTATCTAACGGATATATAAAGAAGCAGTTTTCAGTGTTGTTTACAGCAGTTTCCAGTAAATTAATTCTCTTTAAAATCACAGCACGATTCTTTTCTCCTCATAGTCATTTTTTTAACCAGAAAATCCATAAATCAGGCCAGCGAGTCTCTCTTAGCCATGGAAAGAAGGTAATAGCAAACCACATTAGACGATCCTGTCAAGGAAACTTCAGGAACTATGTCACACAATGATCAGAGTCAACCCTGACTTGAAAGTGCAAAAAAAGTCATTTTTTTTACTCTAGGGGAGACTTCCTTGTACAGCTGGCCACAGCCACTTATTATCTGCACTTATTGCAGCTCTCTTGCTGGACTAAACAGTTTGGGATATTTGGGAACTCAGGTGAAACTAGTAAGACTTCAGCAAGTTTCCCCTTCCAAGCTGAGTCACACATCACTGGTTGTCACATGGGTTCTTTCTGAACACAAATGTATCCCTGTTTTAAGTGACCTCTTTCAAGGACGACTTGAAATGTGGCTAAGACCTTTATCTCATGAGTTGTCTCATAATCACTCAAGCTTCCTGTTCAAGTAAACTTATCATGTTAAGAAATGTAACTGGGGATAGTTTGTCCCACAGGATGATGCTGATGATGCTTCATAAGAGAGAAGCAAAGCCAGGTGAACCCACTATTCTTTACCCTTAAATTGTCCTGCACTAAAGCTGTCAAAAACAGGATCTCTTGCAAGTCTCATTTTTGAACCAAATTAGAATGCAGCCTTTGGGCCACTATAATCTATGCTGCCATACTTTTGAGCTAAATCAAGAACTGGAGGACTGTACATTAAGGCAATCATGAGGAAGAATATGGATATGTCACCAGAAAAGTTAACTAGTGGTAAGGAATATGGGGCCTGCAAGGCAAAAGAAAAAAAAAATCCTCTGATCAAGGAGTCAAAGGATTAAAAATCAGAAACCATTTCCTACTTCCTCTTTATTCTGAGCAATTAGACACCACAGGGAGTTAATCATTTTCTCCAAGGTGTATGTGGGATCAACCACCCTGAGCAATTATAGGAATACAGGGTGGATAATAGAAATAATGTTTATATTGTAAGAATGTAAGACATGAAGAATGGATTGCCTAGGCTTCTCATAGCATTGATGGAAGCCCCTAATTGAAGGTTGGACAAAATTAGATTGGGTTAGCTTCAATCAGTGAAAGAGGAGGGCTACTTGGATAAGCTCTCAAGGTCACCTCCAGCACTTTACCCAAATATATCCATCATTAGAGATAGCAGTAGAAAGATGGTTTTTCTTCCCATCAGTAATTTTGTACCAAGATTACTCCTAAGCCAAACATTCTCAAGTGAAAACCTTTGGTTTGAAATCTGTCAGGGAGGGAGGGGAGGCTGAGAGAAAAATGTAATGGGTTTGGATAACTACTCAAACACTTTTCCCTTACTACCACAGCAATAGTGACAGTTTGTAAGCTGCAAACTAAGAAACAAATGGGCAAACACATTGGTTATAGCAGAAAAAAGGACCCGTTTTTCTTGGAAAAGGTTACATTCTTCTAAATGTTTTTCCATGTTTGGGGGTGTGCTTTTTTCACTCAGGCAGATTCCCATAGTCATAGTTTGCAAAGCCTTAATGAAACACAAATCTATAAAACTTGTGACTCATAAAATTTCAAATGGATTTTAGCACCCAAGCAACATGCAGATGCCTTAAAGTACAGTACATATCTTCATTATTTCTGCAGTCTTTGGTAATACAAGACATTTTAATATATCTTATTAGGTTTCCATACTCTGTGTTGCCATATCTTCATAATTTTCAGTTTTAAAACAACTGATAAGAGTTCTCCGCAAATAAACCAGGGTCTGTGTTATTGGTAACCAAGAAATTAACCTGGATTTAAAAAGAAAAAAAGTATCTATAACCTTTAATAAAATAATAAAAGCAAATTGATTGTAGATGTATCATATACAGCATTTTTAGTTTGTACGCATCATACAAAACTGAAAGCTGTTTTTTAGGGATTGGGGGGGACAGAATCCCTGTTATCCACGTCCACTACATTTCACATTGTGACATATATCACTTTGTCAGGTTTTATCCTCTAATGCCTAAAATGTGTTTATACCTATTAAGTACTGACTTTTAAGCCTTGGCAGGGTTATCAATCTCAACTGCTCTTGAATCAAATCCTGGCCCTCCACCCATTAACTAAATATTTTCTCTGTCATAGAAATTAGAGCCATACATGCTTGATGTGCTCTGTTTACCCACAAGTTAGCTTATGAGTAGTTTAATTCATACAGGACACAATGCAGAAAATATCTTGAAGTGGGAGATTACTTTCCTGTTTTCTTAACTTGATAGTGTACATAATTCATATTTTAATTCTTTTATTTGTTAAATTAAGCCAATCACTAACCAGTGTTAAAACCATCACATCATAGTATAATTTCAAATTAGACACCTTACGTCCTCCTCTATCCCGTGCGTCTTGTAAAATCTTAAAGTTTAATTCTTGGTTTTTTCCCCTCCCTGATAAATTTATTAATACCCTTCTGCCATTCATCCAAATTAGCATCTTTTTTCAAAATAGGTATCATTTGAAACAAAAAGAGAAACTTTGGTAAAACATTCATTTTAACAGCTGCAGAATCAGAGGTATTGTTGATTTTCTCTCCTCCTGCAGTGTGCAGATCATAGAAGAGCATATAATGCCTTTGCCCTTTTCACCATTTTTGCCACCATTTTCACATATGGCTGCGGGACCCCTATTGAAGAAGGGCCCATCTGCATTCTTAATTCCGGAAGTTACTAAAAATCCTATTTCAGGAAAATATATAATACTTGATTTTAATCTTCTCTTTCTTCCTGTAATTTCAAAATATTTAAAATTTTTCGATTATAGTGTAGCTTTTAAAACCTTTGTATAGTGTTTTTTGGGGGAGAGAAATATCAATTGTAAATATGTTTTAGATGAATTTTGATTCCTAGTAGCCTTGAGTTTCCAATATATAAAATATTTTTAAGCAAGTATCAAGTTCGCTCAGCTTTTCATACTCTTAAATTTAAGACACTGACTACTAGGACCCAAATTTTGAAAACATTCCACTTGAACTAGATCAGGGGCCCTATTATTTTGGAATTTTGAGAGCATGTTATGAGTCTTCTTGTAAAATGGCTGTTATGGTTGATCAGTTACAAAATGTCTATTTATCAGATGCATATTCCATATACCCAGCATTCTATTTTCCAAGAATAACCCCAGGTTTCAAGGAAAAGAGATGTTATTGCATTGCAGCTGAACAGCTTCCCATTTAATTATACCTGAAAGAAGGAAGATAGATAGATAGATAGATAGATAGATAGATAGATAGATAGATAGATAGATAGATAGATGATAGATAGATGATAGATAGATAGATAGATAGATAGATAGATAGATAGATAGATAGATAGATAGATAGATAGATAGATAATATATACATAGTGATAGCTGCACCTTTTGTTTTGGGAAGTGAAGAGCTGTGGGTGGTGATGGAGGTTAGTGATGAAGTCATGCACAGAGCAGTGTCTGCGAAAATTCTCCTGTAACTAGTCTGACATGGATGAATCACAAGAGCTTTACAAAACACTAACTGTGAAATCACTAGTACAATAGTGCTGTAGCAGAGCACCAGTAATCACAACAACTTGTATGTGCAAATGTAGCAAGTCTGATACTACCTAGTTATTCATTTTTCCAATCTTGTGTTCATTTCATTCCTCTTTTACTTCAGTACAATGCCTATGTATATCTCCATATCTCCATATCTCCATATCTCCTAATATGTACTTGGATATTGGTAAATAACTGCATTCTAAGCATATATAGATTGGAAAAAAAGCAAATTTAATAAATTCAGAGTAAAACACGTATTAAATACATTTCTCCACCAATTTTGTTTTGAATGAGTAACTGCTTGATACCTCTCTTTTTCTGTACTAAAATTCCTCTTTCTACTGTTATATGACACAAAAGTCCAAAGCTTGCTTTCAAACCTGTAAAATATTTTGTGCTGCCAGTATTACTTAATGTATCAGCCTACCTAGAAATTTGTGCTGGGTGGAAATTCATTTTTCTGCATATTATGTTCTAGAGTTGATAGATACATTACAGAATGGATCCGAAAAGAAAGACAGTAAGTTTCATAAACTATTCCTGCTGCAAAAATAATGAAATACCACCCCTGAACAATAAAATATATAAACCAAACATGAACAGAACCAAATGTAGACAGTTATTTTTGAAATCAACTAAACATCTAAAGTCTTTTTCAAAATACCACAACACTGTCATTATTTTTTCTATCAAAATTTTATACTAAAGTAATTCTGAATTCTATCCACCCCATCTCATCACCCCATTCTGTACTCACAATAAGAAAATCTGTGCAATTTATTATTATGTAGTAAGTTGCTCAGTTTGCATGTTTTATTCTCTTGCTGGCATCATTGTACTACATTATGTAATCTAAAGACTACAGCAGGTGCCACTTCCTGACTGATGCTGCCTGATCCCAGACAGCTAAATAGGAAGAGGACCTGGTTAGTGTTTGGGTGGGAGAACATCAGGAAACCCTAGAGAACTAGAGTAGATTGGAGCATAAAAAAAGACAGTAGTAAAACATTACTTTAATACTGCCCAAAACTCCTGCCTGAGTTATCCATGAAGTCACTAGGAATTGAGGTCAACTCAGAGAATATTAATATTTACAGTAAACTATGGATGAAATTAACTTCATTACCCTAGCCAGTTAACATCACTGGGCTTGATCTTTGGGCTTGATTCACACATACATTTGAATGCCATGTGTTACTTAGACACTTAATTTTTGTACAGATGGGGCCAGTATAGAGGTAAGCATGACTTCTTCCCATCCTATCCCACCCTTCATCTGCCATCTCTGATGTCTCCCACTGCATACAGAAAAAGATAATCCAACTGGTACCCACAAAATATATAAAAGGGGAAGGACAATGTGAAAAAAAATATCTAGACAGCCATCCATTAAGAAAGTTGTTGTCATAGATTTCCTGCTTCAACAAAACTTTGGTCTAAATGACTTTTGAGCTCTGTGATCCTCCAATCTGAATGAACAGTTTGGAATTAATAGTGTTAATGTGAGGATGTCAGGGATGCGAGAGTATGATGGATAGGCAAGGAAGAGTGTGTATACATCTCCCTCTCATGTGTTGGCCTTGGCTATGGTCCAAACCAACTCATTCTGACTGAATGTGTGAAATAACTAATATGGAAAGTAGTGGCCCAAATTCAAAGAAAGCTAGCCATGTCATAACTCTGTTAAAATGAATTAAACTTAAATTAGTCCCAGTTAATTTAGCTAACTTTTTGGATTTTGGCAGCTGAATTTGTAGCATAGCTGAATCAAGATTATTTTTTCTTTAAAAAAGAAAAAGAAAACCTGAAGGAACAAAAAATAAAATACTTCTTAGATGAGTTGCTGCCAAATTTTGTCTTATCCTGGTGGCAGTAGCCTCTACCATATAGTAAATAAATTTCCCTGTAGAATGATGCTGCTTGAAAGGGGGTGCAATAAATGGAAGTAGTACAAAATGTACCTCTCTAAGTGGAATAAGTTCTTCATTTTATCCTTTTTTCTTTCTGTCCCATATTCTCAGCTACACAAATACAAAAGCATCAGTGGAGCTAATACTGAAGGCTGAAACAAGATGAAATGCAGGACTAATTTTGTTTAGGAAAATATATTCTCCAGTATTATTTTATGCATTTTCAATTAACTTTTTGAAAAAAAAATACTTTTAAAATTTCTTTCAAAAATCATGAACCCTTTGAAGAAATTCCCATACATAGAATATTATGCTTGGTTAAGGGGTGTTTTACTGTTTAGTTTTATCTCTTTTATCTCTAGACTATATGGGTATGCTTCAATGAAATCTTCAAGTTGAACGTTTTACTGTAATTAATTTAATGCACTGATTTAATATGGCTGCCCAATTCAGAACACTGTTGGTTTAAAACATATATAAAAAGAATAAAACAATTTAAAAAGTTAAAACCACAAAAGCAGTCAGTTTAGACTAAAATAACTAGAACAATTGGCAACACCAACACAATACAATAGGAACTTGACCAATAAATTAACATTAACCCCAAGAGCCAAGTCTTAAGCGCTTTCTGGAACCCCAAGAGAGCGGTGCCTTCAAAATCTCTGGGGAATGCTATTCCAAAGACTGAGGTTCACCACAGAGAAGGAACTTTTCCCCACTCCTGCAAGATGGCATTAAATTGAAGCAATATGGAGTACTGCCATTCTGCCCAAAAATACAGTGTGGGCAGAAACAATTGGAGATAGGCAGTCCCTCAGAGAAGCAGTCTTTAGACCATGAAAAGCTTTATAGGTGGCAACCATAATCTTGAATTGCACCCATAAGCTTCCCCATTCTGGATGGGAAACATAAACTATGTTTCCCACAAAGTAACATTTCATGATATAACTCCATCTCCAAATATTTCTATATGATTAGTGTGCTGTTCAGAGTGATACAAACCTGGTTTTGTGGGCAGAACATGGACAGGTACATGTGAAACAGAAACCAGGGTGGTTGGGAATTAGCCTTTATTTATAGTTATTTATTTTCTACATAAAAATAGCGTAAACTTCCCCTTTCAAATACCCAGGCGATGCTTAATGAGAATGATCATCAATAGTTATATTAAATATAGTAATGTATAACAAAAATGTAGTCATCAAAGAGACTGACAGACAGCCAATACAAAGTTAATAATATAAGCAGCTAGAGTTAACATTTCCTGGAAAAGTGGAGAATTGTTCATAGATATTTTTTAATATTATTGAAGATTTTATGACTGCTTCAGCAAATGCAATAGGTATTATATTTTTAGCATTGACAAAAATAATCAAAAACAGTGAATAGTAGAGCTTTGTCATTGCCATTTTTTCCTTCCTTTATTCTCCTAGTCTTTTTTTTTATTGAAAACAAAGCCTGTAACAAGTGAATGGGTCCTTTCAAATGGGGTCTTCATGGATTTTGCTATCACCAGACCGTTTCAAATTTCTTTGTTCTATTGTCATAGGATGGACCATTTTGCTGCACCTTTCCTTTATCCTACCGAGGAGGAGGAGGAGGAGGAGGAGGAGGAGGAGAATAAAAGCACCAAAAAGTCCTTGCTGGCTATTAGTAATATTTATTAAAATCCCTTAGGCAGGCAAACACACAGCTCCAAAAGCAGCTTTAATAATAGGGAACATACAGCACATTTTTCTTATGTTGCCCTGTAATCAAATCTAAAGCTTCTGTTTCATCTCTTTGTTTTACCTAGAGGACCTGGCTTCCAATTTAGTTGTGGCTTGCCCTAGACTGATTTTTCATTGTAATTAATGCCTGTGTTTGGCCTCAGTTGTGAACACAGCTTCCCATTAGATAGCTACAGCCATCTAGAGAGAATGTACCAAGTTAAAGTTACCTTAGGAAAAGGGAGGATATCCATGCTAGCAACAGAGCAAGAACACTTTGCTAGGATGATTTTCAGGCTAGGTTTTTTGTTTGTTTGTTTGTTTGTTTTTTGTTTTTTCTGTGAGTGTGATTATTTGAATGCATTGATGGAAGGAAGCCTGGGTCTCCTCAAAAGCTCACAAAGGTGCCTCAGAAAGCTGTTAGGGAACAACTTCCCCACCATCTTTTCTTCAAATATGAAACTATCACATCAGAAGGCTGGATTTATTCTCAGATATTTTCCATTCATAGAGACTCATTCCAACTTAGCATCCAAAACTTTCAGGTAGCTGCTACAAAGTTTAGGAATCTTATGTTTGGCAGGTTGACTCAGACGTGCCATTTTTAATTTCCTCCTATGAGCAACACTATGTAACCTTCCCAAAGACATAGTGGGAAAACAAAAGAAAAACGAAGCCTTTGATACATTCTAACAGTCAGCTCATCAATCCACAGCCAAGAGCCCCAATTATGCTAAGGATTCTTTCAAGTATATTCCAGCTCTGTATGCCCACTTCCCCAAAGTCCCAACAGAACTGATCACCACTCCAACAGATATGTGTGAATCTGGAAATGGAGATGATTCATATAAAAATGATCCCAAGATGCTGTTGAATGGCCGTTCTGATCAGCATAGACAAAGATGAGAGAGATGAGAGAGACAGATAGAATAGACAGACAGATGCGCATGGTTGTTTGTTTTGCTTTAAAGCATTTTACAAGGAATACTTCATCTGTAATCTGAAGGAATGCCATCCAGGCATGAATTTAGTTCCTCACTTGTTTATGAGAGCTAGTGGGAGCTGAATGGGCTTTTTAGAACAATTCCCTGGAAGGCTTTGTAACTTTTTAGGATACTGTGATACAGATTAAATGTAGAAAGGGTTCCCTAAAAATAAAAAGCTGGTAAACAGCAGTTTAATAAAATTATGATAGCATTCTCTGTGTTTATTTTATTTTATTCCTTCTCCTCTTCCCCAATCTCCCCTTTCGGTTGGGCCTGCTGCTACACTTATTAAAAAGTTCAGGCAAGTGTCCAAGTAAAGACTAGGGAGTGCTCTCGATTCAAAGAATAGCTCTTGGAACTTATTTGAGCTCAGGGTCTGCTGTGGTTAATTTTCAGTCTGTGCTAGCCATTTCCTCTGAAATATTACCTGGAGTTTAAGGTTGCTCAGCACAGGATGTTACTGAAACCTAGCAAACGTTCACCAAATTGCTTTTCCCACTGCTAACCTCAAAAAGACTAAGACACTGGGCTTGGGGCTTTAAAACTGGAAAGCTACATAGAGGGAGACTGACATCAAGCTGCGCTTTTGCCTTTTTTCTCTTAGTTTGCCTAGAATCATTCAAAAACTTTTCCATGTTTTTAAAGAAAAAAAGATAACAGTCTACTTCCTTTCATTCTCTCCGAACAGCAAATACACTGTATAGCAGGAACAGGCAATGTGAGTGCTCTTCAGACACTTTAGCTGACAACTTATGTTCCCTCTTGCTTTGGCTAGGCTGGCTGTGGCTGATGAGAGTTCAGATCCAAAGCGCCTGACTTCATCTGGTCAAAAACTTCAACAAAAGCCACATTATTCTAAGAGAGCTCTTGATTGCTCACTACAACTCAATTGTGAGGCAAAGGTTTTACTGTATCCCTGAAAACTCTTAACATTTGAAACTAACACTTGAGAACAGTGTTGAACAAGCCAAATATATGCTGCTACTTTTTAAAATAACATGTTTGTTGTGTAGGGACGCAGTGGCTCAGTGGGTTAGGATGCTGAGCTTGTCAATCAGATGGTCGGCAGTTTGGCAGGTCAAATCCCGAGTGTCGCGTAACAGAGTGAGTGCCTGTTACTCATCCCAGCTTCTGCCAACCTAGCAGTTTGAAAGCATGTAAAAATGCAAGTAGAAAAATAGGGACCACTACAGTGGGAAGGTAACAACGTTCCGTGCGTCTTTGGTGTCTAGTCATGCCTGCCACATGACCACGGAGATGTCCTCAGACAAGCGCTGGCTCTTCGGCTTTGAAACGGAGATGAGCACTGGCCCCTAGAGTTGGAAATGACTAGCATGCATGTGCGGGGTACTTTTACCTTTACCTTGTTGTGTAGTCTACATATGAACTTCTTGTACACTATTCTTAGCTTCTCAGAAGAAGAGGCAGATATAAGCATAATTATTGCAATTAATCACATGTTCTCTTTCCAATGTTTTCAATAAAGCCATATTTTAATCTATATTAGTAATGTTGTCATAGTTTTCAACTATTGCTGTGAGCTCATTGTGTGGGAAGGTAGGGAAGGTTAATAATCTTAACAATAAATAGGGATTTTGTAGTAGCAGCTACATAAACGCAAGGCAGTCTGTGAGCTTCATCAGCTCTGTTGTATCTCTGTGCCAGGCAACATATATTAAGACTGAAATCTTACCCTGTGTATTGGGTCTTTAATGTCACCACTCTTGTAACATTTTGATGTAATGTTGAATCGTTAAAAAAAAATAATGCTACCACCTTTCACTGCCATACTGGCTGCAGGAATATAATCCAGAGGGAAGATGGTTAACGACTTTCTTAATGTCAGCATAAACAACTGCAGTAATCACTGTTTCCAGTTTACTGTTTAGAATTATTTTACAAGACTGCTAGTGAAAAAGTCCTTTCTCTTTTCCATATGCATTCTTTAGATGGAAAAAATATCAAACCAACCTTCCCAAATCTGAACTTTTCATAAGGATTAAAACTACAATTGTCAGTTGGGGAAGGAAGATTAGAAGAAGACAAAATAGCTGCTTTAGGAATCGGCAATAGGTAAGAGTTCGGATAAGCAGGATGATAATGCAAAACAGATGGATTCAGATAACACACATAGGTATTATGTGAATATTCTATTTTGTTTTGGCAAAGTTTTTCTTTTCTGTAGCTTAGATAGGGTCTAACATTTACATGCTTCTGACCCTGACAATGATGAAGAAGCACTGAAGCCCTATGACCCCTAAGGCAGCAGGTTACCTATTCCTGATGTACAGATTTATCTGAAAGTAAAACTTCAGGATTAAATCCTGTTGAGCTGAAATACCATATATCAGATGAACCTCATTGCTGATACTCTTTAATGGGATAGGCAAATGCTAGTATTAACTGTATGGGAAGAAAGGTACAAGGTGTCATCTGGAATGATATACAGTAGTCAACTTGAGGAATATTGTATTAAAATTATAGCATTGTGGTTCTTCACACAGTTAGCCACAGTCAAACTGGATTTGGCATTTTTGTCTGCCTATTGACTCCTTCCCAAGGAGTTGGGATAGGCAGATGTGGATGCTTGATGGTGTTACAGATATCATTGTAAGATCTAAGCTGTTCCAAGTAAAGCTGCCTTTTGCAATTGACTAGTGGTGAATTTGTCAATGCCAGTGGTGTTCAAGTGATGCTCCAATTGTTTTGGGATTGCACTCAAGGCATCTATTATAATAATGGTACTATCTTTTCTTTGTTTGTTTTTTGCAATCTTCTCTAGTTCTTTCTCTTTTATTCAACTGTATCCAGGTTTTGCCATGTCCACTATCCAGATTTTTTTGTCTTATCAATAATTGTTAAGTCTGGATTATTATGTGGCAGGTGTCTGTCAATTTGAATTCTGATCCCCCAGAGCACTTTAGCTTCTTTATTTTCTATTACTCTCTTTATTTTATGGTCCCAGCAGTTCTTGTTTGCAGGCAAATGGTATTTCTTGCAGATCTTCCAATGTATCATTGCTGCTACTTTGCCCTGTTGTTATTTGCAGTCAATCTGTGTGATCTTCTTGCAGCAGCTAACCAGGTGATCCACTGTTTCTTCAGCTTCTTTGCAGAGGCAAGACTTGCTGTCTGTTGTTGCTTTCTCAATTCTTGCTTTGTATGCATCTGTTCCTAAGGCTTGGTCTTGTGCAGCCAGAATTAGCTCCTCTGTCACTTTCTTCAAGTTTCCTGCTCTTGCCAAGTCTTGTTATTATCTGTTTCCCCTGCTATATTTTTTTAATGTACTGACCGTATAATGCTTTGTCTTCCCATGTCTTTCTTGTAGGCCAGTTTGGTCTACCATTATTATCATCATCATCGTCGTCGTCGTTGTCATCGTTGTTGTTGTTGTTGTTATCATCACCATCATCATCAATCTCACAGCCAGATGTTTAGACTGGATTTGGCATTTTTGTCCATCTATCGAGTCCTTACGAAAGACCTGGGATGTGGATGTTTGATGGTGTTAAAGATATTGTCATAGGATATAAGTTACAATTTTACAATTAACTGATGGTGATTTTTCAATTCCAATGGTGTTCAAGTGGCACTCCAGATATTTTGGGATTGTATCCAAGGCACCTATTACCTATTATCATAATCATTCTACTTCTATTTGCTAGTCTTTGTACTTTGTGATTTTCTCCATTTCTTTTATTTTGCTATCTTCAGGTACTGCAACAGTTTTCTTGTCTTTTTTTATTAAACAGTTGTTAAATCTGGATGATATGTGGTGGGTGCTTGTCTGTTTGAATTCAAAAATCCCAGCGTAATTTAGCTTCTTCTGACTGCAATTGCTCAGGTGTTAATAGTTTTCATAGCATCCCCCTGGAAGAAAATATACAGACGCTCACAAAAAAGCATTCATCAACTGTTTCTAAAAAAGAGGCACAACCTAGCATTCCTGCGACAGGAAGAAAAGTATTCCAGACTTCCCTAGGGAAAAAAAGATAAATATTATGATAGGTGATTAAGTTCTTAGGGGAACAGAAACTATAGTCTGCAGACCAGAAAGTCAATCTAGGGAGGTATATTGTCTCCCTGGAGCAAAAATCAAAGAGGTAACTGAGTACCTTACTAAAATAATCAACCCCATGGATTACTATCCCTTTCTTCTCTTACACATGGGAACCAATGACACAACAATGAACTAAAAACTATAACAAAAAGATTATGAACAGCTAGGGACAAAAGTCAAATAATTTGGAGCACAAGTGGTGTTTTCATCTATACTTCCAATAAACGGCCAACATCCATTAAGGCAGTAAAGGATTTTAGAAATGAACCACTGGCTTAAAAACTAGCATTGTGAACAGAACTTGGGCTTCCTAGATCATGGTCTAGGAAGAGCTACTAGCAAAGGTCTACCAATTCCCAGGACGGTGGGGAATGGCAGAAGGTGCACAAGCAGAGGGCCGTATCGACACCGGGAGGGTCATCCCCGCTTTCTACAAGCGGTGAGACGCTCCGACCCTCTGTCCCTTCCCCGAGGACCCGGGAGCGAAGATGTGCAGCCTCCTAAGCTCAGGCTGGTCTACCTAAATGCCAGGTCCGTTGCTAATAAGGCTCCCCTTGTTCGAGATCTAGTTGAGGGTGAGCACGCAGACCTGGCTTGCATCACGGAAACCTGGCTGGGCCCAGAGGGTGGTGTCCCTCTGGTTGACCTCTGCCCGCCTGGTTTCTGGGTACTGCACCAGCCTCGGCCTCATGGTAGGGGCGGAGGAGTGGCAGTAATTATCAGGGAGACCCTTAGTCCACGGGAGACCACCGTTCCTCAGATAGTCGGGTGTGAGTCTCTCTTTCTGAGATACGGTCCTGGGGCACAGTTGGGCCTGCTGCTGGCGTACCTTCCACCTAATCGTGCAGCGGCAGCCCTGCCTAAGCTACTCGATGTCCTCTCGGGGTTGGTGGTTGAATTCCCCAAACTCATAGTTTTGGGCGACTTCAACCTACCGTCCCTAGGAGGATCGTCCGAACTAGCTCGGGAGTTCATGGCTTCCATGACGGCCATGGACCTGTCGCAAATAATTTCAGGACCGACTCATGAGGGAGGCCACACCCCCGACTTGGTTTTCTTATCTGGACGGTGGCGTGATGATCTTGGTGGGGGCTTCCCAACCATTATGCCCCTGTCATGGACCGACCATCACCTCCTACGGATAGACTTCTGCCTTGCCACCCCCCACCGTGGGTGCGCGGAACCAACCAGATGGTACCGCCCCAGATGCCTAATGGACCATGATAGGTTCCAGGCAGCGCTTGGGAACCCAACTGCACTCCCTGCTCACAGCTCGGCGGATGCCTTAGTGGAAGCCTGGGAAAGGGCAGCCACAGAAGCACTCGACCGAGTTGTACCCTTGCGGCCCTTGACCCGGCGCAGATCCCAGCGAGCTCCATGGTTCACCGCGGAGCTCCGGGAGATGAAGCGTCAGAGACAGGGCCTAGAGAGCCGTTGGAGATCCAGTCGATCCGAATCCGACCAATTGTGACTAAGAATCCACACCAGGTCTTATCTCGCAGCGATAAGGGCGGCGAGAACCAATTACTTTTCCGTCCTCATCGCGTCCGCAGATAATCGCCCGGCTGACCTGTTTAGAGTGACCCGCTCCCTTCTGAACCAAGAGGTGAGGGAGGAGCCCTTACAGGGTCGAGCCGAAGAATTTGGTCAATATCTGTTGGATAAAATCGCCCGGATTCGAACCGGCCTGGACTCCAACTGGGCAGAGTCTGAGGAACAAGACATGGGCAGTCTTGCCGACGTTATCTGGGAGGAGTTTGATCCTGTGACTCCAAAGGAAGTGGACAGGATTATGAGGAGGTTGAGCTCCTCCACATGCTTATTGGACCCGTGCCCTTCCTGGTTGGCTTATACAGCTCGGGAAGGGACACGAAGCTGGTTTCAGGCGGTCATCTCTGCTTCTCTAAGTGAGGGTCACTTCCCCGCCTCCTTGAAGGAGGCGGTGGTGAGACCTCTCCTCAAGCCCACCTTGGACCCAGCTACATTGAATAACTTTCGTCCGGTCTCCAACCTTCGCTTCCTTGCGAAGGTTGTCGAGAGTGTGGTGGCGCATCAGCTTCCTCAGGTCCTGGATGAAGCAGATTACCTAGACCCGTGCCAATCGGGCTTCATGCCGGGCTACAGCACGGAGACGGCATTGGTCGCTCTGATGAATGATCTCTGGAGGGCCCGGGACAGGGGCCATTCCTCTGTCCTAGTCTTATTAGACCTTTCGGCGGCTTTCGATACCATCGATCATGGTATCTTGCTGCGGTGCCTCAGGGGACTGGGAGTGGGAGGCACGGTTCTGCAATGGTTCTCCTCCTTTCTCCTGGGACGCTCGCAGTCAGTGTTGGCAGGGGGACAGAAGTCGACTCCGAGGCCTCTCGTTTGTGGAGTTCCTCAGGGGTCGTTCCTCTCGCCTCTCCTGTTCAACATCTACATGAAACCGCTAGGTGAGATCATTCGTGGTTTTGGAGTAGGGTACCATCAATATGCTGATGACACCCAGCTTTTCATCTCGACTCCAAACTGCATCAGTGATGCCCTCGACGTGATGTCCTGTTGCCTGGAAGCGGTTCGGGAATTAATGGGGAGGAACAGGCTTCAACTCAACCCGGACAAGACCGAATGGCTGTACATACCGGCATGCCAGGATACTCAGAGCATTCCATCCCTTAATATCGGGGGTGAGTTGATAAGGCCCGCAACCTGGGTGTCCTCCTAGATTCACAGCTATCCTTGGAAGATCACATAGGAACTGTGACCAGGGGGGCCTTCACTCGGGTTCAACTGGTGCGCCAACTACGACCCTATCTTCACCTGGATGCCTTACGTACAGTCACCCATGCACTTGTGACCTCTCGCCTTGACTACTGCAACGCTCTCTACATGGGGCTGCCCTTCAGATCCACTCGGAAGCTTCAGCTGGTGCAGAGTGCAGCGGCACGAACACTTTTGGGGGCTTCCCGATACTCCCATATCACACCTCTCCTCCGTGAGCTGCACTGGCTCCCAGTTGCCTTCCGAGTGAAATTCAAGGTACAAAGCCCTACATGGCATGGGTCCAGATTACCTACGGGAGCACCTACTGCCAGCGACAACACCCCTCCGTCCTGTGCGCTCCCACAGAGAGGGCCTCCTCAGGGTGCCACCGGTCAGAGAATGCCGGCTGGTGGCCCCCAGGGGGAGAGCATTCTCAGTGGGTGCGCCAACCCTCTGGAACTGCTTGCCTACCGAAATCCGGATGGCCCCTGACCTTCGCACCTTCCAGCGTGACTTAAAAACCTACCTGTTCCAGCAGTCCGGCCTGGCCTGATAGCTCTTGGGGTTTCATTTGTTTTTACTATTGTTTAACTGTATACCTACCTTGCTCTGTACACCGCCCCGAGTCCCTCGGGAGAAGGGCGGTATATAAAAACAAACAAATTAAATAAATAAAGAAAGAAAGAAAGAAAGAAAGAAAGAAAGAAAGAAAGAAAGAAAGAAAGAAAGAAAGAAAGAAAGAATGGACTCCACCTCACAAGAACCAGAAAGAATATATTCAGAAAATGACTGCCTCACCTTATCAAAAGGGCTTTAAACTAAAATTGATGGGGGAAGAGGGGGCAACCTTTAGAACCTGATTCCAAACAAAAACCACTAGATAACTAATCACATAAGGAGGTAGGGAGTAAAAAGAAAGAAGAAATAAAAAAGAAAAACATAATGAAGTAGAGAATGATGGAAAAGATGGAAATCCCAGTCAGATGTTTCAACCAAAAAACATGCATTTCCTCTTCATCTGGTGCTGATCAATTCTTGATCTTCCTTACCCCTTTCTCCACTATTTCTGCTGTTATTACAAGATTTTTTTTCCATCCCAGCTTCTTTTTTTCTTTGTCTCCACTTCCTTTCTCCAAGCTGTGTTGTATTTCATCAGGTTATCCCACGTCTGGGCCCAGAACTGCTTGTCCTTTGTCAGGTGTTGGCTCATTCATTGCAGCCTTTGTATTGATGGATTGTAGAAGCTTTTCTGATTCAACTGAAACTGGAGATTCGGCCTGTAGTGTGTAATTCAGGCCTTGTATTTGCTGATCTTGGCTATGGCTGTTGTTTACTACTTTATTATTTCCAGTGTTTCCTCAATATTCCTTGTTTTTAGGTGATATTTTTTGGTCTTTGGTCTTCTTATTTTTCTGTTTTTCAAGCTCTCATTCAGGACTCATTTTAAGAAGATCTCTTTCTTTACAGGTGATAACTAACTTCTATTGGATTATCAGGAGATTTTCCAGTGGAAGCCAAAATGAGCAAATGCTATCCAAATACAGCAGGGTTCGCTGTTTAATTCTACATCAAAAAGTAAAACAATACATACAAAGATGTAAAATAAATCCATCATGGATTTACATCTCAATAACTGACACCATCATGTGTATTTTACAGAAAGTTATGGACACAGATGTAAAGAGTAGGAAATAATACTGTATATACAAAATGCATATGTTAAGAAATAGTTGTTGGATATTTCTGTGTACATTTGAAAAACAAATTGCTGAAAAAATGATAGAACAGATTTATGTTTGAATGTATACTGACATGATTTAGATTTAATTTATTTCAACAGGATTTAAAAGAATAAATGACATTCTAAATCTAGATATAAGATCAAATATTACTGAGAATATTGTTCTATCCAACCATCTAACTTTATTTTAACTTTATAAGCTCTATCAAATAATTTCATTCCCCCAAAGTTAGCACACAAGGCTATTCTTATACTATTATAAGGTAATGTTGCACTATATATTATAGTACACTAAGGATGTTGATACTTCATAGAAGTTTTCAAGCATTAGTCAGCTTTTGCTAAGGAAAAATACCTCACAATTATTTAAAAGTTAAAAAATGAAAGTGTATTTTTCATTTTAAAAATGAAAATTATTTACTAAAAAATGCTACAACTGCATGTATATAAACCAAGTTTATCCAATAATTAGGTATCACTTTCCACTAATCCCCTACAAAGAAAGAATAAATTAAGGAAATTTCATCTTATTCACAGAGGATTTCAAATGTAAATATATTAACCACACAGACAACAATTTACCCTTTTTTCCCAGTGGCTGATCAATATTTACTGTAGATACAGAATAATTTTGCTTCTACTCTATTGGTGTACATGTACCTGTATAAAGATACAGCATTTCAAGAGGTTGTTTTGTATAGCTTATTTTCCATGCACTTCAATCTAACATTAACACTTTATCAAGACTTAAATTAAGATCTTCTTCCGTAGCTATCTGTGTGAGAATCTGCAAACTATGTTATTGGATGAAATCAAGTTTTGGGAATAATTCCTTGGCATAATTCATTCTTGCAGAAATGTGTAATTGTTCCTAAAATAAAGTTGTGGCTAATGATCTTTCGTATGAAAGCCTCTCAGCCCAGGTGCTGGCAATGATAGGAGAACACTATCTCTGAAATTGTACAATATGTTTTCATTGACAAATCTAAGGCTCTGAATTACGCCCCAGGGAATGTTTATTATAATCCCCACATTTTTCCAAATTACTTTTTAAAAGAGACTTTCCCCTTCAAACAAAACAGCTATTACATTATCAATGTACACTGTCCTAACTGTAATTTTTGCAGAGGGACGAATAGAAGGAATTATCTTTTAGTCATATTGTTGCTGCATATACACAGAAATAGCCATTGAAATAATAGCTCTTTTTTTGGGGGGGGGTATTATCAACTATATCAGGTCTGTCGATCTGTACTGTTATATCTGCCCTTTGTTGGTGGACCAAGTTCAATATGCTACCATTTTTACTAGCAAAAATGTCTAAGAAAGTCCATAAACTCTGCTCTGTTGGAATTGCCACTAGAAACCAATGGAAGTAAATCTTCTTTGGCTTGAAGCAGCCAGGCACTATTTAGGGGACCAAATGGTAAATTTTTAATTTGAGTTATTGCCTCATAATTTATTATTTTATTGTTTTTCAATCCTTCTCTCTCTTTTCCCTGTTTTTAGCTTATTCTATCTGTTTCACATATGCATGTATTCTTTTTAAAAAAATAATAATCCACATTTCTAGTCTACATTTCATTGTTATCCAAGTTCATTTTGAATTAAAAATCATTTTAATTTGCGTAGATTTTTGAATATAGTTTAACCTTTGTCTTCTTTTTCCTCTTACACAAAAATGTTAGGACTTAAAATGGAAAAAAAAAATAACCAGTGGGAGTACAGTAAGAAAATGAAGCAACATGTAAAGGAAAATAGATACTACTTTTGGCCAAGATATGTCTTTTTTAAAAAATGCTCCTTAGGATAGAGTCATCTGAATTAAACTGGTCATGACCTTCCAGGTGTCTTTAAGGTTGAAGTGTTTCCTGGGCCATTTAAAGCTACTCTGGCTGGCTCATGTGACCTGCCTGACATCAGAGATGGGGCTTTTAAGAATGTAGCCACCTTGTCAATGGAAGAGAGGTCACTAATAGCCTGCTTTGGGCCTTCAAAAGGGTCACGTTTGGATTTCTCATCCTGTACAAAGGAAGAAAAAAGAGTGGAAGACAGGCTGAGAAAGGGTGAGAAGGAGATGGGGGTAATTATCATTCTCTCCCCCCAATCTTCTCTCCAGGCTCAGAGTTATACTCCCATGTCACTTTGTTAATGTGCTTGCATCCAGGGAGAGACATAATGCTCCTCTCAGCCCTGTTTATTAGCAAGATCCATTTGTGCAAGGCCCTTCTCTTTCATGCCATAATGCGAATGTGCTTTGATAGCAAATAATTACTCTGGTCCTTTTGACATGGAGGATCCACAGGCTACCCTAGTTAAGCCAGTAATTAGCTTGTCCTCCTTTTTTTATTATTATTGAGAAACTACAAATTATCCTTGTATGAGTACTGGCCATTCCTTCCTACACTCCCTCCCCTTCTCTTTTTCTTCTGTTCTGTTTTTTTCTTTCTCTTTCTCTCTCTCTCTCTCCCCTGTATATCTTAGCAGTATGGATAAGCAGAATGCAGCTGCATCCGAACAAGATAAAGCTGTTCCATCAAGATGATGAACAATTTGGATGAAGAGGCTTCGCAATGAAGACAAAAGCTGAAGAAGTGAAGCTGATACAACCCGGGACAGCTAAAGAATGCAGCAGTCTGTAGATGAATAGCCCTCATTTGTGAATATACAGATTTTCCATGATGAATAAAAACGGAGTGTAGGTCACAATAAATAAACTTTTTTTCTTTCCTTCCCCCGCCCTTCCACCCCCTCTTTAAATAATAATTCAGGTTCCCAGCACCAAGCAGCTGTAAATTGAAGGTTGTGCTTAGTTTTTGTAACTCTCACAGGGAATAATTAAGCTAAGCTCATATTGTTTGATATATTAGGGTAATGATGAGCCAATATAATCTAGCATGTTCGTTATTTTGGCGTGTGTACATGTTTTCCCATTAGTATTGTGGTTCTTTTAAGATTACACAGTAACTGTAGGACAGTATTTGGGAAAACAGTTTGGGCTGTGAGTGTTGATCTAGTATGAAGTGAAATTATTAAAATATTTAATTAAAGAAAGAACCTGTATTTCAGTGGGGCAGTACCAAGATAAAAATATTCCCATTATCTGGTATATCCTGACGTGATCACTTCAAACCTGCTGATCCCGCTTCCTCATTGGTGGAAGATAATTAGAGTTGGATATCTTCATTATCAATTTAGTCTATCATTAACCTTCTGAAACTTCAGTGTCAGTATTTCTTGGCAACATTCTGGGGGTGGGGGTGGAGAGACAGAGAGAGCAGAGTACTCAAAGATCAAGGTGGAAAATATAATGCCAGAAATCTACAATTCCGGTAATTTCATCTTTCAAAATACTATGAATTCATTATTTTCTTGTATGTGTATGTTTTCAAAAAAGCATCCAACTGATCTTTATTTTCTTTGGCCTGGTATTCATCACATATTGATTCTTTGTTCCTAGTCTGGATTCTGAAATTTCGAATAAGTGCAGGCATGTCCAATCCAGAGGTTAAACTGAGCTTTGTGAAAACTGTCGTTATGAGGCAGAGTTCTCTGTGCATTAAAAAGAATCCTAAAACTCTAAATGTATGTAAACAAGATTTTCCTGTTGGTTTGTTTATTGTTTTGAATCCTTACTAAATCACTATAGGCTGACCAACCTTCCATTGTGGGATGGTCTTCAAAGAGCTGGAATGTTTCCCTTCTTACCCCCTTGTCATTCAAATACTGTATATCAGATTGTACATTATGGTATACAGTCTCATGGTACCTCTCCCCCATTTTTGGAATTGGGCAAGTTTCACCTTATAGGTATTTCTACTGAAAATGAGATTTATTGCTTCACTCTGCACATAATAAATGACACACTTAGTAAAGAGATAATTCAATTATAGTTAATGGTAGAAAATCCTTCTACAATTCTGTTTATGTATTTGGGTATTTATTATTAACATCATTTTTTACTATTATTATTAAATTTATTTACTATATCTTGCACTTCAAGGTGACTCTGAATGGCTCATTAAGATATTAATTTTAAGATGTTTTGCAAATTCATTATAACATTTTTGGTTTTCAGTTATACAGCCGTTAAGATAGAATATAAAATAAATATTAAAATATTTTTTCAGTATCCTTCCAGTTAGAAGCAGGTCAACAAAACTTCAGCATGTAATAAAGCAAACCAACATTAGCTTCTAATTACAAAGTATCAAAGGTTAAGCAGAACAGCAATGTCATTATTGCCCACTGGAAGATGAGCAATGAAGGGGGCAGGGGCTAATTCAACCTCCCTAAGAAGGGAGTCACATAAATGAGATTGCTATCAAAGCAATGGCTAGACCCTCTATTTCCACTAATAAGGCTTTAAGTAAAAAAAAAATAGATACTGCACATGCACATTCATGCATGTACATGGTTTTCTTATTTGTCATATGTGCTTATTGACAGAAATGCCAGGAACCTGGGCAGAGGTGGGATGTGTACCCAGCAAATTTGGCAGTGAAACAGTTGGGGGGGGGGCTGTTCTAGAATAACAGATAAAGACTGTCCGAGAGACCTTTCCCAGATGGCTCATCGGATACCACTGTACGTGGAGCAAGGTGACCTGGCATCAGTCATTCAGTCAATTGTTGGGAGGGCTGAATATAGGTAAAGGTAAAGGTTCCCCTGCACATGCGTGCTAGTTGTTTCTGACTCTAGGGGCTCTAGGGCTCTAGGGCTCATCTCCATTTCAAAGCTGAAGAGCCAGCGCTTGTCCGAGGACGTCTCCATGATCATGTGGCCGGCATGACTAGACGCCAAAGGCGCACGGAATGCTGTTACCTTCCCACCGTAGTGGTCCCTATTTTTCTACTTGCATTTTTACGTGCTTTCGAACTGCTAGGTTGGCAGAAGCTGGGACGAGTAACAGGTGCTCACTCTGTTGCGCGGCACTAGGGATTCGACCCGCCAAACTGCCGACCTTCTGATCAACAAGCTCAGCGTCCTAACCCACTGAGCCACCGCGTCCCTTGAATATAGGTATTGTCAGCCTATCAATCACATCCTGGCAATTGAAAAACTACACACTTCTAGCAATGACATATCATGTCTGCACATTAAAATAACTGTTCCTCTCGGTAGGGAATGACCACTACAACATACTTTTTCTTCCTTGTTCTTATGTTTCTTTGATCATGAGGTCTTAAGTGTCTTCTGTCCTGTTACATGAGACCAGGCTTGGTATGACTTATTCAGATGGCTATCTCTTAGAATGAAAGCCTATTTCCATTTACCTGCTGAGAGAGATTATATAGCTGCTTTGCCTTCAGCTTTTGTTGGAAAAAATGTTTGATATTCCAGCTATAACTCTTGTTCTTGCCTTTTGTTTGTGACCCTTTGACAGGCTTACTGCCTGAATTAGCATTCTGTGACTATTGGCCATATTTGGACTACATTTTTTTTGCTTCTTGGACTGTAACTGGAGCTTTTCAGGCATGCACTCTTCACTAGGTGTTTGGATTATGATCTTGTCTGCTGCTATCTGCCTAAATACCTCAATTCCTGACTAACTGTGTCTGTGTGTGTGCCTGCAACCTTGAAACAGAACACCTGGAATATGAACTCTTATGGTTACAAATAGCTTGTTCACAATGAAGAAATTATGCAAAGGTGACATTCCAGGTGTAGCTTCATTGTTCCTTGTCTTCTATTCACTTTGCAACCTCTTCATTTTGAATGGATTTGTGATGGTGGGGAAAAATAGAGGATTTATTATGTCTCTTTTCAGTCAGTCACATCACACAAATAACCAACATGTTTACATTAAAGAAATAATCAGTAACTGGAGAAGAACTTTGTTGCACACTACTTTCCCTAAATGACTGTCTTTTAATTTCTATAGTCTGGCCCATCTCATGGTAGCCATCTCTGAAGAAGTGATATCATCAAACATAAAACTATTTAAATACAACTCATTCTTGACCTAACCCCTAAATAGTAACTCTTAATATTTGTATGCTCTAACTCAGGCATGTCAAACTCATGACGTCACATGACATCACATGATGTATTGTGACTTTTTCCCCATTGCCAGCAATGGGGTGGGCGCAGTTTTAGTATGATGCATCTGGCCCACGGGCTGGCAGTTTGACATGTCTGCTCTAGTATAGTTATTTGAAGAAAGCCTGTGAGTCTCCATTAACATCCAGTTTTCTTGAAATTCTCTTATTAGATGCTTATTAGATGCTTAAGAAGTAACAGTATAAGACACTCTACCCTGGAAAAATAGCATGGCCATCCAATCAAGCATTTGGTTTCCAATGATAGCAAACCAGATTCTTCTAGAAAGCTTCCAAGCAGGGAGAGCTGGATATGATCATTTCCTATTTCATTCCTACTGATGCAGCACAGCATCAGGTATACAAAAAGTCTATCACATGGCATCACATGCTTTATTTAAGCATGAACAAATTATCACTCATAAGCCATATGTGATCATTTATCTAGGATCCCCTATGCTCACCTTGAAGAATTGGAAATTTAAATTAATTTAATGTATTTAATTCAGTATGACTGTCCACTCCAGAAGAGTCTGGACTGAAGCATATTACAATGATTCTTTAATGTTAAAAAAATTTCGCATTTATTTCTTTTTGGGGGGATATTTCTTTTGTTACTTGTTCCCTCTGCCTTGCCTGCTATGTCTATTTGAGCTTTCATCTGTTGGAAAGTTGTTTGCCTCTGTTTATATATTTGGAAAAATATTCAGTTCAAAAGCCTTTCAAGTAATTCTATGATTGATTGATTTGATTTTGAGAAAAATTCTGAATAGTTTATGTAGCACCACCCCCAAAGGGACTGCTGAAGTCCGGGTTCTCCTGGCCCTCTTAGTCTGGCTGCTGGTCCAAAGGGTCCCTTACTTGGACACCTCTGCTTGACAGAGGCATGCAGTGCAGTGGTGGTCAGTCTCTCTTAGCAGCAGCCCATGACAGGTGATGATGGTCAGTCTCTCTCAGCAGGCAGCGCACATGAGATGATGAAGGTCAGTCTCTGGCAGCAGCAGCTCACGTGAGGTGAAGATGGTAGTCAGTCCCCAGCAGGCAACTCTTCATAGGTGATGGTGGTCAGTCTCTGTCAACAGCAGCTCATATGAGATAATGGTGGTTAGTCTCTCGCAGGCAGCTCACATGAGGTGATGATGGTCAGTCTCAGCTGCTCATAGGAACCTCCCTTATTCTATCTCCTTTTCTCTCTTTGGCCTTTCCCCACTGAATCCTCTCCTTTTCCCATTCCCTTCTGTCCTTCAAGCTTGCTCTACAGAAACCTCTCTATCTCTATTCCCCTCTCTCCATCCTGCTTACTTAAAAAGAATAAAAACAAACCCAACCAACCTCCTCCCTCACTCTCCCTTCATCTGGCTTGCCCCACAGAAACCAAGAATAAAAAAAAACCTTTTCACCAACTTCCTACCTCGATCTCCCTCCTCTTGGCTTGCCTCTTCGGAGAAAGAATAGAAGCCTTTACACCAACTTCCTACATCACTCTCTCTCCTTCTGGCTTGCCTCTCCAGAGAAGAGAAAATAAAATCTCCCCCCCCCCAGTCAATCTCATCTTCCCCTTTAAAAATCCCTCCCCAAGAGCCTGCCCCGCCACCAGCCACTGCAGAGGCTGATGGAGCTCCTGACCTCTCTGCTGAATCTGCAGAGCTCCAGCAAAGCCTCCCAGCTAGCACCAATCCCAGCCAGCGCCAATCCCCCCAACTCTCCTTTCCACTACATTAACAATATTTTAAAATACCATCTTTTAAAAAAAATGCTAAGACAAAAGCTGCAAAATCTAAATCTCAAGAATCTATTCATCTTGCTGTTTCTTTGCAGATTAAACCTGGGTAACAAAGCTACTTTTAAAATTTTCACTCTGTTTATAGGCAAAGAAATATTGAGTGAAACAATTTTCCAGTAGGTCAAGTGTGGGGGGAAATTGTCAAGAGCAGTAGGTAGAGCAAAGTTCCATTTATCCTGTACCTGTGTCTGATTGACTTTGCATCTCCACTGTTATGTCGTGGGCTCTGGTGAGCAGGAATGAAGACATATGGCTGAGTATAGAGAAACTCATTCTTTTATTCAAGCTGGAACTGTACTTAGGCTTGGGCCGCTCCCAGCCCCAATATATAGCCAAGCCCTAAGGTAGCAACCAATAAGATTGAACCCGTGCTTGTCACCTGAGGCTGACCAATTGCAGGCCCGGAGACGGCCTCTCTGGGTTGCACGTGGTGTGGTACCCAAAAGCCTAGTACATAACATCCACTATGCTCCACATCAAGTTCAAATGCTTTAGATTAGAACGTTGCAGTGCAAAATTGTAATCATTAAAATAAAATAAATATGGAAAACATAAAAAGCACCATTAAAAATATAAGAAGTACCTTCCTGGATCCTATCTAATATCCTGTGCTACACAGTACACAACCAGATATATCACAAGGAAAGGTGTTTTTTTCTAGTGTTGTTACAGGTGTTGTTACATACACCAAATGGTATTTAAGATATGCTGTCAATAATTGCAAAGTTCAATATCCTCTCTGAATTTTCTAGAATGTCCATGTAAAGGACAAAAGATATTAGAATGATCTCAGACAAAACATCTGTAAGTAAAGGATGCTTAAATCAGGATGTGACAAAAGAGTTTGAAGGAACCTTTAATTAACATTAGAGCAAAACAAAGTTTCATTGGAGAGTTGGCTTATATACATAAAAAAGAAGAGAATTAAACAATTATGAATTCCTTTCTTCTTTGGACTGAAATTATTAGCAAAGTGCATATACCCATGGAAGAACCAAATCTACTTGAAGCATTTCCATTTTCAGTAGTAAAATGAATAGCTTGATATACAGTGCTGAATAATAGGTCTTTTAAATAAAATTATTAGAAGAATATATCAGCAATTTGATATAAAATCCTAGACTAGTATCACACAATGGATATTTAACATCCACTATGTCTGAATGATAAGACAATACAATATATATGTTGCATTCAAAGAAAGGGGGTCTTTTTGTTTTTAATATAAGTGTTTTATGATATACTCATATATCACTTTCAGCCCAAATGGTAAACAAAACTATCTTTTTTTTCCTCTCTGAAAGTAATATAATGATAGATTTTCATTAAATTGTGTGGTTCTTGTAGGCTAATTTTTCAGCCCAAACTTTTGTGTCATTCATTTCTGGCAATGAGAAGGTTCCAGTATATCTGATTTCTTATTGTAAATAATGTTCATGAAATAGCAGAAATAAATCAAACTGTATCACAATATTTTAGCCATTCTTTTTGCTTTTTTCCCATTGAAGTGGGCGAGATTTAAAATGAAATGATTAAAAAAGAAACTAGGCATCTACCTCTTTCATGAAATGTGCAGACTGAGTTTGGTTCTTAATTCTACTAGACATTAAGCCATCTCCTTACAAGCACTTATTTATTTGTTATTGATATAATTTAGTGCATATCAGCTGACCACCATTTTGTATCTTGTATAAAGCCTTAAACTTGGTATCTTTGTGTATTGTGAGACAAGTGTAAGGACCTGCCTCCATTAAGCCTCCCAAGAAAGCAGAACTCTTGAAACTTGCATTGTCTCAACAGGAACTTTTATTGGAAGGTGTTGAAAGTAGGATAGAAAGGCAGGATCTGAGGATTTCCTGCATGAAACGTTACATTAAAAGAACCCTTTCAAATCCCACCTCAACTGTGCATCTGGCTGGTTTGAATTGAGCCAATTCATAGGTGCTGTGTTGTTGTGGGAAAGAGCCGATAAGGCACCATTCTCAAGGCTGTCAGGTTTCTCCATGGCTTCTTCCCATCCACCTGGAGATAAGGCAGATGGCTGGATGAACATTCTCTTCACACCCCAAGAAAGATACTTCAAAGAGGACAGAACAAAACAAAGGAAGTATACAGCAGAACACTCAAATAGAATGGCATAACCCAAAAATGAGGGCATAGGAAAGAAATATGAAATACATTGGGGTTCTGGCAGAAGGCACTGGAGCTACTTTACAAAAAATAGCAGCAAATATTTGTAGAAAATTCTGCAAAATAGCCTTTAAAAAGGGGGAGATGAGGACAAAAGTTTGATTTTTCTCAGAAAGGACCTTTCAAGAAATCTTGTAGAATTGACAGTAAAGGAAAGTTCCCCATTCATCTCATCTGGGAGTTCAGCTCAATGTTTCAACTCTCAGGTGAAGACTCACCATGCACCTTGGAAGTCACTTATCCTCAGGACATTACTTGAACAAAGCACTCTAAGTCTAAAGCAACAATAAACCAGCTCCTCATAGTTCTGCTCTGAAACTCATTTAGATATCTTTGAAAAAAAATGGAAACTTGAGTCAATTCGAATATTTGAAAGGAATTTTTGGAGGCCAGAAAAGGTACTATGAGAACCAAATCTCAAAACTGAGAAACCTCTACTTCTCAATTCTATGCCTATCTCATAATTGGATCTATGATGTACTGATGTAACTGACGTGTCTCCACCGGTTCTTATTGTTATTGGCTCTCAAATCCTGCATAATTCTTGGTTAAAAAAAAACACTAAAGCATTTGTCCAAAGTTAAACAATGCAATTCTTCTCTTGCTTTAATTAAATTATATAAAAATTAGAATTAAAATCACTTCTATATAACAGTTGGTTTGTCAAATGAAGCTTTAAATGGAAAAAACGACAATGCTTTAAAAGATTATCTCTCAGTTGGGACATGCTTTTATGAACTCTGTGGTTCTGTTCCAAAACTAGCTCTGAAGAATATTTAAAGTAGAATTGAAAGATCTGCCTTCTCAATTGATTGGAATACAAACTGTCTGCAAAATCCTCCCAAAACGTCTTAAGCAAAACCTGTAACCAAAGAGAAACAGAAGACGTCCACAACATATAATGTAAAATTAGTAACAGACGGTGTTATGTATGGGGTGTGAGCAGCAGCTCTGCAGGTACCACCAGGTGGCACTGTGCTGTGGCCGGATTGGCTGAAAGGTTTTCGGCGGGAGATACGGATGGATGGATTGGCCAGTGTGTCACCTGGCTAGGTATATAAGGGGTCCAGGTAACCCCCTTTGTCCAGTACGCGCCTACCACTAATAAAGAGCTGACATGCGGTACTCATCTATTCATTCATTGCCATGCGGTCCACAACCCACCACACAATAGGCAGTGTGTCAGATCTGCCCCAGTTGGCCCCTCAAGAAAATAAGACTCTTGAATCCACTGAGTTGAATCAAAATAACTTTTACTGAGAGAAACTGAATGCAGTAAAGTCAGGTGGAATCTGAAGGTCCCACACAAAGCACAAAGCAATTCTTTCAGTTTCCTAATTCCAGCCCTCTTGACCAGTCCACCGGCAGCCCATGTAATCCTGAGAAGATGTTTTGAGAATGCTAAAGTGCCAAACAGACAACATTTCACACTCAAGGCATGACAGCCTTGGAACTGTCTGGGAAGGAATCTGTCCCGTCTTTGAAGACAGTCCCCTGATCTAATTATCAAGTGAACAACAGAAGCAAAACATCCCAAGCATGCCATACCGCCTCCCCCCTCAGCATGATAGCAGGACACCAAAGTATGATGGTGGACCTGACACACTGTGTAGGACAATCAGGTAGAAAACTGACAGACAGCATCCAAAAAATTAACTGGCAGTCAGAAGACATGATAAAATTTCTTTAATCTCACAATATATGAATAGAGTAAACAACTGTTTCAACTAGGAGACAACATTTTAGATCAGGCTAGGGAATTTTTGGAAGCCTGACATTCAGACAAAAAAGGCATCAGTAGACATATGGAGATAAATCCTACGTACATAACATTTAAAAGACACAATAATAATTCTAGAAAGGGAACAAACAGCCTAGAACATAACCAATATCCAGATAATCAGGCAAGAAACAATATTCTAGCAAGGAACTATTAAGGATGAAGTCATAGTGCCATCGAGCCTGGGTGCACAAGCTTCCCTAAGCAGCCAACAAACCATATTCTCTGGACAAGTAATTAAATATCTTCAAGAGAACCATGAAACTCAAAGGGCACAAAAACCCAATGAAATAATGTAATGATTTGATTTAATATTTTGATTATATTGTGTTTTTTGTTTAATGTTATATTAAAGGTAAAGGTAAAGGTTCCCCCGCACATGTGTGCTACTCGTTTCCGACTCTAGGGGCTGGTGCTCATCTCCGTTTCAAAGCCGAAGAGCCAGCGCTTGTCCGAGGACGTCTCTGTGGTCATGTGGAGAGCATGACTAGATACCAAAGGCGCACGGAACGCTGTTACCTTCCCACCGTAGTGGTCCCTATTTTTCTACTTGTATTGCATTTTGAACTGCTAGGTTGGCAGAAGCTGGGACGAGTAACAGGCGCTCACTAAGTTACGCGGCACTCGGGATTCGACCCGCCAAACTGCCGACCTTCTGATCGACAAGCTCAGTGTCCTGAGCTTGTACAACACAAAATTAAAGTACAACCATACTATTCTCTTTCTAGTTTCTTTTTGTTTTAACATTCATCTGGATTTGGACTTGACAAACTTTCAGATTATATCTTCAGATAACCAGGAATAGGGAAGAGCTATTTTGGCTTTTTGAGATAGAATCTGAATGCATACAAAAGTATGTGCATATAATAAGCCTGCATAAAATACATTACATTGTGAAAAACCATTTATAAGAATGCACACTTTAAAAGTACACAAAAATCAACACATAAGAAATGTTCAGGATATGAATTTCCATGTGGATTCCACTGTTATAGAAATATGAATATCCCACCAGTAGGTTGATATAAAATGAAAGATTATGTTATATATATATTATTTTTATTCCAGATGGAGAATACAGATTAAATCTGTAATAATTAATCTGTAATAATTTAGAGCTTACATTTTGTTAGAGATTTTCATTATATATATATATATGTGTGTGTGTGTGTGTGTGTGTGTAATATGTCCTAATAAAGTAGGCATATTATAGTAAAATATTAAAATTTCCCATCCATAATGGGAGTAGAGAAGTCCTTAATAAAGCATTAATAAAGATTAATTTATCAGCTACAATTCTAGGAAAAAAAATAAATTGTCCCTGAATAATTTGAGGAAGCAACTTGTTTTTCTGGTGACAGGAACACACTGTAAAAGAATGAAAAGAAGAAAAATTAATATTGCCCTTTGTCATTGTTTTAGCCCTGAAATAAAGAGTGTAGGTGATATAATTAGTCTCAGATACTCAAGATCTCTGTTTTATAGTTGAAAGATATATTGGAAATAGGTTGCCACAATCAAGCAATTAGCAGCCAAGTGCAGATCAGGGATAGAATATCACGGAAAAAAATTACCCAAGTGGTCTCTAAAAGTCGACAGCAACTTGATAGCAAATAATTAATCAATCAATCAGTTTATACATTAAGGAAAAAAAGAACTCCAAGTCTACCATTTACATTTGTGGTTTATAAGAAATAAATTTGTCATCCTTAGTAAAAAGTAAATCCTTACTGTTATTCTTCTTCAGTTTTTGTCTTGTGTGGTTATTTGAAGGACCTGTTTATTTTGCACTGTTCCTCCAGTGGTGGGATTCAGCCGGTTCGCACCAGTTTGGCAAAACTGGTAGCTAATTTTTTGTTGCCCAGGCCCAGAACAGACTTTCAGAAGCAGCATCCACACAGAGAACCGGTTGTTCACATATTTGAATCCCACCACTGTATTTCTCCCTACTTCTTAGAGAACACGATTCAAGGGATTTTGTTTTTGAGGTAGCTTGTCAGTCCCTGATGCTGATTTGGGTGAGGAAGGGATGACTGACGAAAGGTCACCCATTTGACTTCAGTGTCTTAGGGAGGACTAGTACCTAGGACTTCTTACTTCTAGTCCAAAATCTCAATCTCTATATCAGTGTTTCTTTTTTTATATATACAAGTTTTATTGATTTTTTGATATTTACATATACATGTATTTATGAAGCAATACAGTGGTTGGGTAGTCAAAATAACAAATAACAAGTTGTAGGTAGTTCAGGTTGCATCAAGAAGGATTCCCTCTCTGATTCCATTAATTATCAGATAGTCAAAATAGTCAAATTAATACATTTCTAGTTGTAACCTAGTCAATTAACAAAATTTTCATTATATTTTCACTAATACATAACAACATCCTGTTTTAAATTTTATCTAATTGCAATAGAATATTCTAGAATAGCCTATAATATGAAAAAGAAAGCTTAATTTTTGGGTGACCCACAATTCCCTATTTCAATAAAGAATAATTCTCTTGTCTACAAAACTTAGATTGTTCATTACAAAACATTCCTATGTTTTACCATTAAAATCTCGTTTTCATCTTAACAAATCACCAATTATTAGGAAGATATTTTTTTGTCTTAACCATTCAACAATTATTAAAATACTATCTTACATCGTGTTAACCATAGATAAATTGTTAAAATACTATCTTTTGATATATCATTCCAAATTCTATAATATAGTTCAGAATTATATTCTAAGAGCTTACTTTTGTCTTCCCTTACAGATCTAAGACCTAAATGTAAAAACAGTTATATTTTTTTAGAAATTCCCCTTAATCCATTGAAAGGGATCTTTAGGGATCCCAAAAAAGAAACAAGTTCAGTTTTTTTTAAAAAAAATCTAACTCTTGCCTTCCATTTGTGCCATTCAGGCTTTCATTTTAGCATCTTTAAATTCTCAAATATATCTTCCTTTCTTCCTAAACCCCTTATTTGAATCCAGGGAGAGCATCCAAATGTCAGTTTTGCGAAGAAAATGTCCCCTTTGTAACCGTTGAAGTTTTGCTTTAATAGTTCAGTTTTTGATGATTGATGTAATATAGTTGTCATTAAATCAGGCATGTCTTTTCCTTCTTCCAGTTCTATCTGTATTAGGTAGAGAGTAGTAGCTGGTGCAATGGTTGTCATTTGATTAGTTGCATTCTCACTAAGGTATATTTGAAGGCCTTTAGTGTCTTCACTCTTAATATTGCTTTCTTCAGGTGCTATTGCTTTTTGAGTTGTAAGTTTTGTAGTTGATGTTGAAATTTGGACTTTAAGATTTTCTGTAGATTGCATTTGTTGTTCTTTGAAATCTCCTGTTTTAGTGTTAGTTTCCACTTCTTCTATTTGATCTTGGATTATTATTTCCTCATTTAAGGTCAGAATTTGATTTGGTGGCTTTAAGTTGTCAGATTTTTATCGCAATTTGGCTTTAATTTGCTCTGTCATTGCCAAAATCATGTCCAGTATCAGTTTATAATCAAGTGGTGGGATATATTCATCCATTTTGTTGTTATTTAGAGCTAAATCTTCCATGGAGGCTATTTTAATAATAGTCAAAGATTATCCACCTCCAAGAGTTGCTTTCAGTGCCAGGTGTTCCCACACTTATCTTTAAAAGTAATGTCAAGGACAGCTCTGTTTTCCAGTCAGTTCTCACAACAGGAGAAAAAAAATCACTTGCTGTACCAAGTTTTGTCATCAATAGCATATACAATGCAATGTAGAACTTATCTTTTTTCCCCAAATTAATATAAAACGTTTGTAGCATTAGTCCATTTTTTTCTTTAATTCACAGCTTAGAGAGGAAATAGGGTAGTAGATCCCCACCAAAAACTAGGAGCTTTTTAGTAAATACAGATAAAATTACTCAGTTCCTTTGCTAAATTACTTGATTTTCTTTAAGGCTTTAAGATTTGTTCCCAAAGTAAATATTCGCCATTTTCTCAAAAAGTGGGGAAAGAAATTTTCAGGAAAAGTCCCATAGGAAAAAAGTTAAGGGAGTAAAAAAGGTAGAGTCTCACCCAGGTCCAACAGATTGCTTCTTTGTGCTAGGTAGTGCTTTTGGCTTTCGGTAGGGAGCGGCTTAATGATCGGCCATCTTTATGGCCGGTCTCTTCTTTGGGCCAAAGGAGTTGTCCCAAGTTCAAGTGGAGGTCTGCCGCCCTTCCACGATCACAGGGAGAGCCTCCTCACAGTATCACCCCTCCAGGGTGATTTTCGACCCTTTTCAGGGTCCTCCGAAAGAGAAAGAACAAACAGCAGGAAGCGGACTGTTCTTGTGCATCCAGAAGCGCCATGCACGCAAACCAGAAGCCTCTATATCAGTGTTTCTTAACCTTGGCAATCTTTAAGGTACCTGGACTTCAACTCCCAGAATTCCCCAGCCAACATTGAGAAAAATTGCTGTATATTATGTTTCTTCGCTAAAGAATCCTTTCTAAAAGCGGGTGGGGGTGGGCATTGTGTCTTAATAATGCCTTCAAAAGCTGCCTTAGCAAGTCAAATTATTTGTCCATTTAGCCTAATGTTGTTGACTCTGATCAGCTGAAACTCCCAGTTTGCAGGCAGGCATTTCAGCTAACCTAGATTCCATTTTCATTTGGAGATCAGACAATGTGGGGTTTGAGACTAGGATCTTCTGCCAGGAGAGCAAGTGTTGTAGCACTGAATTACAGCTTCGTTGGATTCAAGGTGTACATCCAAATAAACAAGGGTACTGGAGAAGAAAAAAATATGCTTCATTTAGCCAGATTATTCTGCATGTTTACTTATATATTTGTTAGATTCACATCCCACTTTTCCCAAGCAATTTAAGGTGTCTTTTTCTTCCATTAAATCCAAAATTTCCCAGAACAGAATTTATATCTTAGGGGCACTCTGTGTTCATAATTTGATCGAATTCTAGTTTGATCTCTCTGCACCATAATTTACTAATTTGGTTTTCTTTGTAATTTCTCTGCTGTATTTATTAATAGCTGTAACTTATTCTTTATTCTTCCATCAGGATATTGTACTAAATTTGTACAACATACAATAAAAACATAAAATATAATGTAATGCTGGTCAAGAGAATAGCAATGGGTTTTGGCAAGTCCCTCACCCTTCAATGATGTAAGTCATTACAATGCTACTTGTAATGTTACAGGCTTTACCTGTATTCTGGGCAATCATAGTACAATCTATCTATTTCTTCAAAACTGGTCCTCAATCTGCATTTTTCTTCTGTGCTTTGCAGTAGCACAACTAGAAGGCTCCTATCAACAGCTCATCGCTAATCAGTGCTGTTAACTTAAAGTGCTCTAACTGTATTTTATGAGATTCATAATGTTCACAGGCAGAAGCACCCAGAGCTGCATTACTGACCTTTCCAGGTGAGCCTTCCTCAGTCTCAAATGTTTCTCTTTTATCCAATTGGCTGGAAACCAGGGTTTCTCTAACAGTTATTCCCTCTCTGTCACTTCTAGGCCTTAAAGATTTGTTTTGACTCCCTCACCCACATAAAGACTTTAAAATTCATTCTTAGAATGAAGCTGGAAATTTGAGGTAATGCCAATTAACAAGCTAGGGCTCTAATGCACAGATGGAATTCACAGCCCCCTTCTCTGTGGAATACCTTCATAAGCAGATATTGGAATGTTGATATATCTGAACTTACAGTATGTGTCTTTAACTTCCACCTTGTGTGCATGTAAATAAGCTTAGCTCATAGCAAGTGAACACTTTTTTATTACACGTATACCATTTCAAATACTTTAGCCACCTAATGAGAAGGAAGGACTCACTGGAGAAGAGCCTAATGCTGGGAAAGATTGAGGGTAATAGAAGAAGGGGACGACAGAGAATGAGGTGGCTGGATGGAGTCACTGAAGCAGTAGGCGTGAGCTTAAATGGACTCCAGAAGATGGTAGAGGACAGGAAGGCCTGGAGGAACGTTGTCCATAGGGTCGCGATGGGTCGGACACAACTTCACAACTAACAACAACAACATACCATTTTCTCTCTATAACAGAAATCAAGACAATAAAAAAATAACCAGAACTAACCCCCCCCCAAAAAAACCCATGAAAAAATCCTGTTAAATTGAAACAAAAACTTACAAGATGAAGCACCTTGTTGGGCACCTGGACATCTCTGGGAAGGCCCAAACAAATGAGAAGAACATACTCCATTCATAGCTACCTAGGCTTTACAGGTAGTATATTATCATAGTCATCATCAGGATTAGTAGCTACTTAGATCTGAACTTGTCCAATTCCTTTCCACACAATGTGAACTGAGACCTATGTAGCTTCAAAAATAGGAGCCTTCAGATGATGCTGTGGAACCTTGAAATTATCCATCAGTAGACAGCCAATTGACCTGTTTTTCTTCCTCCTTATCTGCAGAGGGGAAAAATAAGTTAGATTTGCCAAGAAAATGTTTCTCCTAGAGTACTTTGTCTTATCCTCATATTTTGCCCAAGTACACAGTCTGAGGATGGAAGATAACATATACTCCTCACTAAGACCTGGGGTCTACTCCTCAGAACTCCTAAAGAGAGTACCACAAAAATACTATACAGGTACTGTGATGAAAGTAGTAGCAGCAGCAGTAGTGGTAGTTTTTATAAACATTTAGCATTTAGTAACTTTCAAAACTATTAGATATATGGTATTGTATTAATCCTACTTTATATTAATTATCTTTCGTTAATTTAATATACTTTTTACCTATGGAAAAATAACTTAAAAATAAAGAGGCAAATAGCAAAGGCATGAAAACAGGAACCAAACTGACTAGTATTCTGTGGAAAATTATCATGATAAATATGTATGCCATATCTATTTATCAATAACTCGAGATTTTTCAATGTTAGTTTTAGATAAAGCTGTACTTCCCTAGACAGAACTTTTGTGTAGTTTACAGGTTTTTTAACTCCCACTACTTAAAGAGTTGGAGTGTGACTAAGAGGAGATTTGCATAAATTCATTTTATGCATTGGTTGTGCCCATTTCTGGATTAAGAAACCCTGTTCTAATCACATATACCTTAGTTACCCTTCATTTGGACTATTGCAATGGGTTTTACATTGGATTCCTTTGAAGATCACTGAAAGGCTCAGAACATGAGAGTGGAAATAGCTATGGGTAGACTTTAATACTCACAGCTACATGAGTATGCTCTACTGTGTAATTCAGAGTGTTAGTGATTGCCAATGAAGCCCTACATGGCAGATCCCAGGATATTCACAAGACAGTTTGTTTCTGATTATCTTTGCTCATTCTACAACTTCCAAGATGCTCCAAGTCCCATGTGAACAATGTCATATCATGGAATCTATGCCCTTCTGATGCAGTGCCTGCCTATAGAACAGAATTTGCCCCAGCCCAAGACTTAGAATGACCCCAGCTCTGCCTCAGCCTTTGAAAGGTCCCAGAAATCCTGGCTTTTCCTGAAGGCACAGGGCCAGGATGATGTATAAGCTAATTTTAATTATATATTTTGTTTTATACTGCATTGTTTTTAACCCTTATTAGCCATCCAATGTCATTTGGCAAGTGGACAGTCACACAGATTGACTGACTGACTGAATGTATAGACATATAGACAGAGATGTGATCTGCTGGGTGGAGTTTATGAGCCGAAGGCAATGTGAATACATGATCTGATTATAACAATAGCAATAGCACTTAGACTTATATACCGCTTCATAGTGTTTTATGGCCCTCTCTAAGCAGTTTACAGAGTCAGCATATTGCCCCCAACAATCTGGGTCCTCATTTTACTGACCTTGGAAGGATGGAAGGCTGAGTCAACCGTGAGCCAGTCAGAACTGAACTTGTGGCAGTCAGCAGAATTAGCCTGCAATAAAGCATTCTAACCACCACCAGAGCTCTTTATATTATATCATCTTCCCCAAACTGGAGCTCTCCAGATGGGTTGGTCTTCTCATCTTTCATACCAGCTAAAAAAGGATGAACTCTAAATTTTCTTATGAACAACCTGATCTGCAGGTTTTCAAAGTTCACATCTAGAGAAAAAAAAGCCTAGACCACACTCATCTTTATATTGTGCTTCAGGATAAAATGATGACTGAAGAGAAATTATTTGAAAGCTGGAAGATGCACACTGAGTTTCTGGCAACCCCAGCCCTTGTTCTTGCTGTAGCTCCTAATTGACTGAATGAAGCCTTTTCAATGAAGGTGTGAATGTCATTCCCTTTGTGGCTTGGCTCTGGCCTATAAACAGCACATTGCTAAGCAACACTTGGCAGCATCCATATTGGAGTTGCAGATCTCCCTTTTCAAACACTGTGTGGAAGTCTTACTGATATCCGTCTCTGGCACTGATCTGGTTGAAACCCATCACAAAAACAATGTTGATTGAACTGTCTGGTAATAAATGATTGACATAAAACACAAGTACTTCTTCTGTTAGTGTTTTGGCATCCTATCACTGGACTATTTCCTAGGAAATGCCATCCAATTATGCCAGATGTACTGCTGAAAGATATGCCAACCTGTGTTTATTTTTTTTAAAGAAACTAATGTAGCTATTTATTAGTGCCTCTTAGCATGCATCCACATATCTACACATGGAAATGCACATGTATATATAGGGTAATGCAAAGATAATGTTTTATTTACTGGATTTCAAATATTGTGAGGCAATTCTACAGATGTAAGCATATATATCTTTCACTAAAGTACAAAACAATAAAAATCCAATGACACTAAATGCAGCGGCTTATTTATTTATTTATTTATTTGTTTGTTTATTTGTTTGTTTATTATGCAAATTTATATGGCTGTCCATCTTGCAATCAATTCCAGGTGGTGAACAAACATTAAAATACATACAAAGTAAACAATAAAAATAATAATAACAACAACAGGAAATAATTTCTCAGTGAAGCAAAGCAAACACAGACCAATCTCCATTAATATCCTAGTCCTAAAACCTTAGTGAAGACCAAAATTTTAATCTGTCTTCCCTGGGCGGTGCATCGGAGGTGGCCCAAGAGTTCATGGCTTCCATGATGGCCATGGACCTGACCCAAATTATTCAGGACCCGACTCACGAGGGGGGAAACACGCCTGATCTTATTTTTATCTCTGGGCTGTGGCTTAATGGTCTGGAGGGGGTTACTCCAACATCTCAACCCCTTTCATGGACAGACCATTATCTCCTGCAGTTGGGTCTCTGTCACGTCACCCCCTGCTGTCAGGAGGCGGAACCGACCAGATGGTTCCACCCCAGGCGCCTGATGGACCCAGATAAGTTCCAGATGGCGCTTGGATTGATTCCTACCTCCCTCTCCCACAGCCCGATCGAGTCCTTAGTTAATGCCTGGCAACAGGCTGCTTTGGAGGCTCTCGACCACGTTGTGCCTTTGCGGCCTCTGACCTGGCGCAGGTCTCGGCTTGCTCCTTGGTTCTCCAAGGACCTGCGGGAGATGAAACGCCGGAGAAGGGGCCTAGAGAGCATTTGGAGAACCAGTCAGTCCGAGTCTAACCAAACACAGTTAAGATCCTTTTCTAGATCTTATCTTGTGGCAATGGAGGTGGCAAAGAACGCTTACTTCACCACCCTCATTGCGTCCACAGATAACCACCCGGCTGCCCTGTTTAGGGTGGTCCTCTCCCTTTTAAATTTATTTATTTATTTATTTATTTTATTAAATTTGTATACCGCCCTTCTCCCGAAGGACTCAGGGCTGTGAACAGGGCATATATAAATAGCAAATACAAAAGTTAAAAGGGAATTAAACAAGTGCCCAGATAAAAAACAATAACAATATAAGAAACCCATTAAAAAACCCTAACGTCCCCCATCAGGCCAGACCAGCTTGTTCAAATAAATGGGTCTTCAGACCACGCCGGAAGGAGCGAAGGTCCGGTGCCATCCGGAGCTCAACCGGCAGTTGGTTCCATAGAGCCGGAGCACCCACAGAGAAGACCCTCCCCTGGGGGCCACCAGTCGACATTCTCTGACCAGAGGCACCCTGAGGAGGCCCTCTCTGTGGGAATGCACAGGGCGGAGGGAAGTTGATGCCGGCAGCAGGTGGTCCCCGAGGTACCCCGGACCCATGCCATGTAAGGACTTGAAGATCATAACCAAAACCTTGAATCTCACCCGGAAGACAACTGGTAACCAATGTAGCTCGCGGAGCAAAGGTGTAACATGGGAGTACCAGGAAACTCCCAAGACAACTCTCACGGCCGCATTCTGTACCAGTTGGAGCCTCCGAGTGGTCTTCAAGGGAAGCCCCATGTAAAGAGCATTGCAGTAGTCCAGGCGAGAGGTCACGAGCACATGAGTGACTGTACACAGGGCATCCCGGTCCAGATAGGGCCGCAACTGGCACACCAGGCGAACCTGGGCGAAAGCCCCCCTAGTCATGGCTACTATATGGTCTTCCAGGGTAAGCCGTGAATCTAGGAGGACTCCCACTATCCACGGGGGGTAAAATCTCACCCCCCATAGAGAGAAGTGGAATATTTTGAATGTCCCGGGATGCTGGAATGCACAGCCACTCAGTCTTGTCAGGGTTGAGCTGAAGTCTGTTCCTCCCCATCCAGACCCAAACCGCCTCCAGGCAATGGGACATCACATCGAGGGCATCACTGGGGTGGTTTGGGGTCGAAATGAAAAGCTGGGTATCATCGGCGTACTGATGATACCCAACTCCAAAACCACGAATGATCTCACCCAGCGGTTTCATGTAGATGTTGAACAGGAGAGGCGAGAGGACCGACCCCTGAGGAACTCCACAAACGAGAGTCCTAGGGGTCAACCTCTGCCCCCCTGCCAACACCGACTGCGAGCGTCCCAGGAGATAGGAGGAGAACCACTGAAGAACTGTGCCTCCCACTCCCAATCCCCTGAGACACCGCAGCAGGATACCATAGTCGATGGTATCGAAAGCCGCCAAGAGGTCTAATAGGACAAGGACAGAGGAATGTTCTCTGTCCCGAGCCCTCCAGAGATCATTCACCAGAGCGACCAATGCCGTCTCCGTGCTGTACCCGGGCCTGAAACCCGATTGGAACGGGTCTTGATAATCCGCTTCATCCAGAACCAGGGGGAGCTGATGCGCCACCACACTCTCAACAACCTTCGCAAGAAAGCGAAGGTTGGAGACCGGACGAAAGTTATTCAACACAGCTGGGTCCAGGGCAGGCTTCTTGAGGAGAGGTCTCACCACCGCCTCCTTCAAGACGGCGGGGAAGTGACCCTCACTCAAAGAAGCAGATATAACTGCCTGGAACCAGCCTCGTGTCCTCTCCCGAGCTGCATAGACCAGCCAAGAAGGGCACGGGTCCAATAAACATGTGGTGGAGCTCAACCTCCCCATAATCCTGTCCACTTCCTCAGGGGTCACAGAATCAAACTCCTCCCAGATAACATCGACAAGACCGCCCGTGTCCTGATCGTCGGACTCTGCCCGGTTGGAGTCCAGACCGGTCCAAATCCGAGCGATTTTATCCAGCAGATGTTGATCAAACTCCTCAGCACGACCCTGCAAGGGTTCCTCCCTCACCTCCTGATTAAGGAGGGAGTGGGTCACCCTAAACAGGGCGGCCGGGCGATTATCTGCAGACGCGATGAGGGCAGAGAAGTAATTACACCTCGCCGCCCTCATCACTGCGAGATAAGACCTAATAAAGGTTCTTAGTCGCAACTGGTCGGATTCAGATTGGCTGGACCTCCAACAGCTCTCTAGGCCCCGTCAAGGGACAGGAGAGGATCCCTTACGAGGATGGGCTGAGGAATTTAGTAAATATCTGGTGGACAAAGTTGCTCATGTTCGGACTGGTCTGGACTCTGACTGGGCAGTATCTGACGAGAGGAAAACGATGAGTTTGGCTGAGAACATTTGGGAAGAGTTTGATCATGTGACTCCAGATGAAGTGGACAGGATCATGGGAAAATTAAGTGCCGCCACGTGTTTGTTGGACCCGTGTCCCGCCTGGCTGGTCTATGTGTCTTGGGAGGTTACACAAGGCTGGCTCCTAGCAGTTATCAATGCCTCACTGAGTGAAGGGTACTTCCCTGCTGCCTTGAAAGAGGCAGTGGTAAGGCCCCTCCTTAAGCAAGCTGCATTGGATCCAGCTATTTTAAATAACTTTCATCCTGTCTCCAACCTTCGCTTTCTTGCGAAGGTTGTTGAGAGCGTGGTGGCACGGCAGCTCCCTTTGGTTCTGGAGGAAATTGAGTATCTGGATCCGTACCAATCGGGTTTCAGGCCCGGGTATAGCACGGAGACGGCATTGGTCGCGCTGGTGAATGATCTCTGGCGGGCCCGAGATAGGGATTATTCCTCTGTCCTGGTCCTATTAGATCCCTCAGCGGCTTTTGATACCATCGACCATGGTATCTTGCTGCGTCGTCTTGAGGAGTTGGGAGTGGGAGGCACCGTTCTGCGGTGGTTCTCCTCCTACCTCTCGGGTCGTTCGCAGACGGTGTTGGCAGGGGGCAGAGGTCAACCCCTAGGCCCCTTAGTTGTGGGGTGCCTCAGGGGTCGGTACTCTCACCCCACCTGTTCAACATCTATATGAAGCTGCTGGGAGAGATCATCCGTGGCTTTGGGGTGAGGTATCATCAATATGCTGATGATACCCAGCTTTTCATCTCCACCCCGAACCAACCCAGTGATGCCCTCGATGTGATGTCCCGTTGCCAGGAAGTGGTACAGATTTGGATGGGAAAGAACAGGCTCCAGCTCAACGTGGCCAAGACTGAGTGGCTTTACATACCAACATCTCGTTTAGTACAAGAGGTTCCATCTTTGGTTATAGGAGGAGACATGTTACCTCCCGTTGATAGAGCACGCAATCTAGGCGTCCTCCTGGATTCACGACTCAGTTTTGAAGATCATATTGGAGTCGTGGCAAGGGGGGCATTTGCCCAGATTCGCCTGGTGTGCCAGTTGCGCCCCTTTCTCGACCGAGATGCTCTACGTACAGTCACCCACACACTCGTTACCTCCCATATAGATTACTGCAATGCTCTCTACATGGGGCTGCCCTTGAAGACCACCCGGAGGCTTCAGCTGGTGCAGAGTGCGGCTGCATGGGTAGTGATGGGAGCACCCCGATACTCCCATATTACACCCCTCCTGCGTGAGCTGCATTGGTTACCGGTTGCGATGAGGACATCGTCAAAATAGGGGCAGATCCCGGGTATTCCTTTTAAGGTTTTCTCCATCATACCTTGGAAGATACCCGGGGCTGCCGAAATGCCGAATTGAAGTCTTTTCACTTTAAAAGCTCCACGGTGCGTGACAATTGGTTGAGCTTCCGCGGTGTCTAGCCAGAGCGCAGGCGTAGCCATTTGACAGCTCGCGCCAAAAGAAACGAACCTGATTGGACTACGCTGACAGCCGCTGGCTATAAAAGCCGGACAAGTTATACTGTTCTTTGCCTTGTTCTTAAATAAATCCTAGTTGATTAACCTGTCGTCCAGAGTGGTCCTTCAGCCACTTCAGCAACATTTATAGCTATTTTGAAAGATGTATGAAGCTAAGCAGGACTACATCTCAGTTGGATATAGCATAATGCCTGATAGACTGAGCTTTTCAAATAGTTTCTTTCAAAAAGTCAAGTCTCTGTCCAGTCTCCCCCCTCCCTCTGATATTATTTCTGAGAGCAAAATTGAACTAGTAGTTAAAAAGAGAAAAGATTCATTGCCTTATAATTCATTGGAGCTGCAATTTAAAAAAAAACACCTTCCACTCAATCTCATCATCACAAATGAATAATGTTCCATAATCAGTCATCTTTATCTACTGTTTATGACATCTGGGTCCAATAAGGCACAAGAACACCTGAAATTGGAGCTTCATCTGCAAATACTGTGTTGAATGTATTTGATGCTTACCTTATATAAAAAAAACCCCAAACCAAACAAAAGATTCCTCTGCATTGTTCTGTATTCAACATTGCCCTGTATTCTTTTATATTTCCCTTTCACCCCTCAATTGATCCCACAAAAGTTGTTTAGGATTCTTTGTTATTCCTAGTTGGAAAAAAAAAGTTAAGAAGCTAAGGATGCATAACAAGAAGATATGGAAGAAAAAACTGAACTGGAATCTCTAATTCAACTCCCAGAATTTTTGTCTGTATCTAATATTTCATCAAAATTCTCTTTTGTGACAATGGAGATAACTTTCTTCTGCATTTTGAGGAATGATTACCCTTTCCCCCAAATTAGTGGATTTATTGCTATTTATTTTACTTAACATAATGAAACTACTAAAGTATTCATTTCTTTTTTATATATTTTAACTAGCTTTCAACTAGCATGCCTTTCTTTCCAGAAACAAAGAACATGGTAACAGGAATTATAATTACGGTACTCATTAGGAGTTGACCAAGAGCTTTCTTCTATCTTTGTTTAATTCTGACATCACATACAATATTTACACATATTAACACAATATAAATCCCTAATAAAGCTATAACTTGAATGCATTACATCAATTCTAATTTTCCATAAAATCAAAATGTAGACTCTTTGTATAAAAGAACCCAAATTTTGGGGTTGCTAGAAATCTATGTATAAGGTTATAGTGCAAGAATGGTTTCCAAATAGAATTTACGACATATTCTTTTTTTAGATATGAATTTATTCTAGACATTGAAGTATACTCCCGCAATTTACCATAGCTAAGCTTTCTTCCAATGAAAGAATCAAATATTCTTTCCAGTGGAAAATATATGATATCCTTGCAACTATTAGCATATACAAAGCTAGTTCAGTATACAACAATTGACTTACAATTCATTTAGTGACCATTCAAGGTTACAACAGCACTGAAAAAAATTACTTATGACTGTTTTTCACACAACTATTGCATCATCCCCATGGTCACAGGATTAAAATTCAGACATTTGGCAACTGACTCATACTTATGATGGCTGCAATGTTCCAGGTCATGTGATCACTTTTTGGAACCTTCTGACAACTAAAGTCGATGGGGAAACCAGATTCACTTAACAACTGTGTTACTAACTTAACAACTTAACAAATTTTCTCTAGGTTTTGTATAATATTGTGAGCAAAATTAATATTATTCCATTAAAATTCCTATGATTGCATCTCTGTTACCTTATTCAAGTTCTGCATCCATTTGATTGTATAGTCTTTCACCTGTTCAGATTATTTTCATTTCATTTCATTTATTATATTTGTATACCGCCCTTCTCCCGAAGGACTCAGGGCGGTGAACAGGGCACATTATAAATTAAGCTCAACAAGTGTTTCCATTGAACAAATTTCTGAGTGAGTTTACCTTCATTAAAATGACAAAGGTCCATATATTCAATATATTACTTATTATTGTAAGATTTCTTATAATTTTTTTTGGCTTCTGTAAAACTATAAAGTGGTATATTCTAGTCTGAAATCAAATAACTGGTATGTTGATACAATTTGAAATTCAAAGCTACTAGCCCACTTCACACTCTTGAATTCTTAAATATAATATTTGCACTTTTATTGGAACATTTTCAGGCCTCCTGTTTCATGATCAGGATTATTATTATTATTATTATTATTATTATTATTATTGTTGTTGTTGTTGTTGTTGTTGTTGTTGTTGTTGTTGTTGTTGTTGTTGTTGTCAAAGCTATCAATCTTATCTGACTGTTGATAATGTTGATTCATAATCAACCTTAAAATCTCATTAGCATTTCTTCTTGAATGTCTTATCATCTCAGTTCAATATGGATAAATCAGAATTTGCTGCATTTGGGCCAGATTGTCTTCCTATCCTTTATTTTATTTCCACCATTATTTGTCTCTAGGATTTCCGAATTGGCACAATTTCTTTTGCCTGTAGTTTTAGCTGACTCTGTTACAATTTATTGCTCTTATGACACAGCCTGCTAATTTTTATTCAATGAGTATTTGTATGATCTGGGGGTTTCTAACAGACTGAAGCTTGATTTGTTCATACCTTGGTTGTCTCATGCTTTAATTACTGCAACAGACTCTTGGCAGGTATTCCTGAGCCCTTTCTTCATCCCGTGATTTTAGTCCAAAATTCTGCTATTCAGATTTTTCTATACTATTTTATCACCTCACAGAGCTCTTTGCTGGCTCCTTGTTCAAGCCACAGCCCAGTTAAAACTTTTAGTTTTAAATCCTATTTCAAGCTCTCAACTTACAACACTCTCATTATCTGTCCATCCTAATTTCTCCCTACAATCATCTTTGTTCCTTATACACTGTGGGCAGGGCTTTCCATTCTCTATTCCAGTTCTGTTCTACAGACTGCAAGCCTTCAAGAACTCAGGCCTGTGACTCTAGAGCAATGTTTTGCAAACTTGCTGGCTGGAAAATTCTGAGAACTGAACTCCACACACCTTAAAGCTGTCAACTTTGAAAAACTCTGCCCTAGAATCAGCTCCCATTTCCCTCCTGCCTTTTGGAGAGTTGATGGATTTTAATGGGCCTTAAAGATGACTAGTAGGTTTCTGCAGAGTCTGTTTTCTTGCACTTGGAGTAGTTTAAAAGAATACATAAAGCAAAAAATAATAATAATAATAATGCCAAAGAAAACCCAACCTGGCATCTGTAATTGCTGGCAACAGCTCTTACATTCAAAGACTCTGTGAAATAATTCTGTTTTGACAGCCTTCCTAAAGGCAAACAGTAAGGGCACCATCTGAATTTCAAAGGAGGGGAGCAGCAATAGTAAGAGACTCCTACCCTTGCCTACTAATCTTATGTATGAAGATTACCTTGAGTATATCAACCCTGGATGCACAGAAGGCTCTTCTATTTGAAAGAGACAGCTCTGAGGATAAATGAGAGCAAAGCCATAAGAAGCTTTAGAAGTCAAAACTAGCACCATGAACTATACTATTTAAAACCAAAGCATGACCCCCTGTCTTGGGTACATCTTCCCATCTACCAAATTGTTTCCTTTATGGTGCAGAACAGAGAAGCAGTCATCTGGTGTCCTATTTTCCATTTCTATTCTTTTGCTATTATGTGCATATAAGGTTTAGGGCTAGAGCAGGGGTGTCAAACTCAATTTCATTGAGGGCCGCATCAGCATTGCGGTTGCCCTCAGGGGGCCGGGTGGGTGTGGCCTGGGTGGGTATGGCCTACTGGGTGGGCATGGCTAGAGTGCGTATGGCCTACTGGGTGGGCGTGGCCAGCTCTACATTGTTCGCATCAAGGGTGCCTATGGGGGCCTGGGCAGGAGTGGGACAGATCTGAGGGTCTCTGGCAGAAGGAGGGTCTCTGGGCCAGGGCCAAGGCAGTGGGGGCCATTCCCTCACTGTTTCCAGGATGGCTTCACGGGCCACATAAAACCACTTTGTGGGCCGGATCCAGCCCCCAGGCCTTGTGTTTGACGTGTCTGGGCTAGAGTAATCAAAGGCTGTTCCCAGGCTAGTTATTCACAGTATTGTTTCTAGTGGTTCTAGAAGATTCTATGCCTTTCATATAGATATTACAAATGCTTGTTTATTGTTCATGTCTCTTTCTTTCTCTCTGTCTCTCTTTGCTTTTGCTAGCTTTTATCCCATTTTTGATGTTTAATAATGTGAGAGGGAGATGGCAACACTGATTCAGCACCATTTACTTGCTCTGCAACACTGATTCAGCACCACAGGACTTCAATCCCAGACTTGAAAGCACTAAACATCCCAAATCATCTGACAGGATGAACAAATTCAGCCGATTTTGTTGTTGTTGTTTTAATTTTAAATTCTTTTCATCCCATTATGAAGAAATGTGTGAATTTTAGTAAGCTTTTATTTAAAAAGTTAATATAGTTTTTTTCCCATTCTTAGGCAGGACTCTATAAGGTGGAAATTGGAGATCAGCTACTTTAATATCTCCAGAAGGTAGAAACAATTAGAAAGCATCAAATATCACAGGAGAGATATTAATGATATGTTTCACAACTGCAGCAATGAATATTCTTGCTTAAAAGAAAGAATAGAAAGGGCAGAGGGACCATAAAGTCCAGGATTTGTGGTTTAAAATGATTTGAACATTTAACATCTACCTTCAGGCAAGTCATGTGGGAATGACAACTTAGGTCAACAATGTGGCAGATGATGGATAATTTTCAGGCAATTGTGATATATAGGAAAAAGACAACATGGACTTTCCAGTCTTCCCCAATTTCTTTTGTTTCCTTCAAGGGTCATAAATGGTATGTTTACTGGTTACACTTATTTGGGGACTTCAAGGACTTTGCAATGAACCCAAATCCAATTCCTTCAAGCTTTGGTACCTGAAACTACATTAAGCCCTTCAGATTCTTATTTAAGCTGTAGGGAGAAAAGTCTTCATCATGGTTCCATCCAAGCCAGGGATAAACAACATGGCGACAGCTTTAGGAAGAAGGTTACAGTTTATTGCAGAGGAAAGCCAGACAGAAATATGGATCCAGCAGAAAAAGGGCTGAACACATGTAGGGAGTGGGTTTTATACACCTGGACTCTTTTGCTTGGAGTTATTTCTTGTTTCAAGCTTTGTATTTCCTGTGTCACATATTCTGACCTGAGTCTGGGTGTGCCTTTCTGGTATTCTTGATGGTTGTGGGTCAATTCTGTTGTGTCCAAATGTCATATCCTGCTTTCCTTGTGTTGGGGTATGTAGATTTTAGGCCTTTGTCTTCCTAAGCTTCTAGCTCCAACCTTCTAGATGGTTTACATTTGCATGTCTATAGAACTGGTTTTCTGCTTGGGGGATGGAGACCTGGGCTATTAAGAAAACTGGGCATGCTTTTCTGGTTCTTCAATATCTTTTTAGGAAATATATTTTTCTGCCCTTTTAATATTTCGTTCTCTGGGGAGCTGACTTCCCTCAAAGCATATTTATATAAATGTAAGATTTAGTACCAATGTCATAATAAGCTAAGCAAAGTACTGCATCTTGTATCAGATAGGAAATTATTTGTGGTGATGGTAGACTGGGAGAGGAGGAGAAGACCTCTTTTATGCACATGCAAAGTATGTGCATAACATTCTGACAGCCCAGAAAACTTTAGGATTTTCTTGAAGGCATAACTTTAATTCATTCCTTTTTCTGGCATCAACTTTTTCATCCCATTATGTCAAGAAATGTATTATCCCTCCATTTGTCTGTCAGAAGTATTCCCACTGGTCTCATAGACTACAGGCTCCTGTACTTGAAACTTTCCGAGAACATCTTGCTATCAAGAGTTGCAGTTTTCAGTGAATGTCTCTGGTGACTTTTGACAATGTTTTACAGCGAACCAGAGCAGGAAGCTTCGGAGTTAAAGAAGTCTTCTGTCCCAGCCATGAATATGTAATAGGCCTTTTTCACTGTTCAGCATTCCAAAAAATGTAAGGTTCATTAAGTCTTTCAGAGATGAGAGCTTGGATGTCGCTTCTGAATGAACCTGTCTTCAGGATGGCATTAGCAAATGACATGTTGAGGTAGGAAATATTAATATCCCACATTAAGGAATAAATTTGTTTAAATGCCCCTCGTGGACACTGAGGATGCAGAGGAGGGAATCATCCTCTAACTTTATATGTAAATGTCTTTTGCTTATATGCATAAGAATGCTCTTTCACTATTCAATTCCTTCATATTAGCAAGCGGGAGTGTAACTAATATATAAAATAAAGTCATTCTCTTTAATGAGAATGCTAAATATTTTAAAGAAATGCACAGCTGTGAAATATTGTCAAGGGCATTTTTATACTTAAGTTTAAGAACACTTATGACTTAACCGCTGAATTATTTAACATGCTCAGCCTTGAAGTTCTATTTATGTAGAGGTTTTAATGTTCATATGCTTTTTGTTGGCTTTTCCCATGCTAAGGATTTAGGACCTTTGATTTTCGGTTTATAAAATTTACATTTTTAATCTCTTATTTCTGTGTATTTCCCTCATATGGTTTCTACAGGCAAAAACAGAATGGAAAGAGAAGAGTGTAGAATGAAGATTTAGAAGGGAAGGGAAAGAGTATGAAGAAAATGCCCGGTGTTTGGAACTGGAAATTGAAGGGTCATCTTAATAAACACCAGAATATATTTTAAGAAATAAAGTGCATCCAGAAAGAAGTCTTCTCATATGAATTTCCTCCATAGGAATTTACATTACAAATTAATGAGGTAATTGGTAGAGAAATAAACAGACAGATTAGACTCATTCTGCTTTTGTTCATTCTCATGCAACTCTTTAAGTAATTGTTGAGGTCTTAAGCCTCCAGGCCAGTGTCTCTGAAGCTTGGCAACTTTAATATGTGTGAACTTCAATGCCCAGAATTTCAGCACAGCTGAAAGAATTGTGGAAATTGAAGTCCACACAAAGTAGTCAAGGTTGAGAAATGCTGCTCAGGGTTAATAGGTACCAGCCACTGATTAATATGTAATTTATTGTTCCTAAAAGCACCAATTTAATCTCAATCAATCAATCAGAGTAGAGCTGGAAGGGACCTTGAAGGTCTTCTAGTCCAACCCTCTGATCAGGCAGGAAATCCTATATCCTTTCAGACAAATGACTGTCCAGTCTCTTAAAAAGATAAAATAAGATAAGATAACATTTATTGTTTGTTTGTTTTTTACTGTGGGCACAATGGCACACATCAAAAATGAAATTTAATTGCCCACTCTCAAAGTGGAACACATACATGACACACACCTAACCATATTATATACACATATGTATAGACCCACACCCCTACATATACATAACAAATAAATATTAAATACTGTCCATCTTGAATATATAATGGAAGGAGGAACCTTCAGTGATGTAGAACCCACAACTTCTGAAGGCAAGCCGTTCCACTGGTTAATTGTTCTCACTGTCAGGAAGTTTCTCCTTAGTTCCATGTTGCTTCTCTCCTTCTATCCATTGTTTCTTGTCCTGCCTTCAGGTGCTTTGGTAAATAAGTTGACCCCACTCCTCTTTGTGGCAGCCCTCTAAATACTGAAATACTGCCGTCATGTCACCTCTAGTCCTTCTTTTCTCTAGACTACCCAAACCCAAATCCTGGAACTGTTCATATGTTTTAGTCTCCAGGCCTTTAAACATCTTAGCTGCTCTCCTTTGCACTTTTTCCAAAGTCTTAACATCTTTTTTGTAAGATGTTTTGTAAGATGCCTTTTGCTAAGGCTTTATAAAGTGATACTAATACTTCGTGTGATTATGATTCTATGCCTCTGTTTATATAACCAAAGATTGTATTAGCTTTTTTGGCTGCTGCCGAACACTGCTGGCTCATATTTAAGTGATCATCCACTAGGACTCCAAGGTCCCTTTCACAGTTACTCATTTTGAGCCAGATTTCACCTAATCTGTACTTGTACCTTTGGTTTTTCCTCTCATCACAAAGGTTTTCATCTTATTTCTCATCTCATCACAAAGGTTTTCCCAAACTGTATCTACTGTACTTGAGAGAGAGAGAGAACGATTAGGTTGGATGTGGACCTCCAAAGTCCTGCTACGGGCACTTCAAATTGTTATGGCTCAGAGAAATCATTCCCATTCTGAAGCTGTTGTGAAGAAAAGCTGTCCATGCTACTAATGGACAGTAGCACATGCTTCATTCTGTAGTAACATTTTTCAGTTGTTAGCTTTAATAATAAGCAGAAGCAAGGCCCATAAGAGGTTGCAGTGATGCTATGTTGTTTTTCTTGCTGTTTCTCCAGAGAAGTAGTGGTTATGCTCAGCATTTGACTTAATTCATAAATGTCAACTATCCACTGGCTGATCCTGAGTCTTCCCTCTAAAATAAAGAAGAAAACAAAATGATCATTTTTGGGAAGCAGGATATGCGATGACGCTTACTTTAATAAATTGATATTTAATACATGGTACGTATATGGTCATATAGTATTTTATATAACCAATCCAGCAATGTTCTGAATATCGTACTATATCCTTTCTTGTCATTACTGAAATTTGAGAGATGCGGGGGTCTTTCTCTGGTGCTTGTTAAGATGTTTCTCATTTTCAGGAATATTTACATTCACGTTCATGGATGTTCTCTTACTTATATACATGCTTAGGTTTATCCACATATCAAACTCAGCCGGGTAGTGATGACAAAATATCAGAGATATTTATTTATTTATTTATTTTATTAGATTTATATACCGCCCCTCTCCAAGGACTCAGGGCGGTGTACAGGGCAATTAAAATGCTAACAACACACAAGGTATAAAAATTAAAATAAGATTAAATCAATAGCCCTAAGTAATAAATACATTCTAAAATTTAAAATTTTTAAAATTTAAACTCTAACATCCAATCCCTCAGTCCAGGCCGGCCTGTTGAAACAACCAAGTCTTCAGGTCGTGGCGAAACGAGCGAAGGTCAGGTGCCATCCGGAGCTCAACCGGCAGTTGGTTCCATAGAGCCGGAGCACCCACAGAGAAGACCCTCCCCTGGGGGCCACCAGTCGACATTCTCTGACCAGAGGCACCCTGAGGAGGCCCTCTCTGTGGGAATGCACAGGGCGGAGGGAAGTTGATGCCGGCAGCAGGTGGTCCCCGAGGTACCCCGGACCCATGCCATGTAAGGACTTGAAGATCATAACCAAAACCTTGAATCTCACCCGGAAGACAACTGGTAACCAATGTAGCTCGCGGAGCAAAGGTGTAACATGGGAGTACCAGGAAACTCCCAAGACAACTCTCACGGCCGCATTCTGTACCAGTTGGAGCCTCCGAGTGGTCTTCAAGGGAAGCCCCATGTAAAGAGCATTGCAGTAGTCCAGGCGAGAGGTCACGAGCGCATGAGTGACTGTGCGTAGGGCATCCCGGTCCAAATAGGGCCACAACTGGTGCACCAGGTGAACCTGGGCAAAAGCCCCCCTAGTCACAGCTTCTATATGATCTTCAAAATTGAGCTGTGAATCAAGGAGGACACCCAAGTTGCGAGCCCTATCTACAGGGGCGTAACACCTCACCCCCTATAGATAAAGATGGAATAGAATGGACAACCCGAGATGCCGATACACACAGCCACTCGGTCTTGTCAGGATTTAGACGAAGCCTGTTCCTCCCCATCCAGACCCTCACCACCTCCAGGCAACGGGACATCACAGAGAGGGCATCACTGAGTTGATCTGGGGTGGAAATAAAAAGCTGGGTATCATCAGCGTACTGATGATACCCCACCCCAAAACCATGAATGATCTCGCCCTATTTCAGATAGGTTTACATTTTTTTTCTTCCTTAAAACCAGGTATATAAAAAAATCTGGAAGTTTGTCAGGACTCTCATCAGTTCTCCAAAAATAAATAAGAGAAACTTGTAGGAGGGGATGTCTGTCTGAAGCCAGCTGATGTTTTTATAATCCTAAACCAATAGCTGTTTCAAGTTCAAAAGGAAGAAGACTTACAGGAATGGTCTCTATTCAGTAGAGGTTGGTACTGCAGTGACTGTTCCACGACTGACTGTAAAATAATCTTTTTACTAACATCCAATAAAGATTTTTTTGTAATCTTTAGAGGTAAAGGAGATAGAACATATAATTACCAAGAGGCTGGCTTCTGAAGCAGTTCCAAGAGGAAGCTGCAGGATACAGGGTATCCATGGATTACCCAGCACAACTCTTTTTTTTAATCTCCCCCTCCCCCCCTTCCCCTCCCTCCCCCTCCCCCCCGACTTCCCAGAGCTGAATACAGGGTATAAACTTTAACCAACTTAAGCTAAAATATGCTAACCAACTAAAAAAGACACTTTAAATTCTTTCGCACTTTAACTCCTCTTATCATAACTAAATAACTAAATAATAATAACTAATTAATAATACATCATATAATACTAATACTTATTCATATACTAAATGAAACTTTCTAGTCCCATATTTATTCTGAATATAATCGATCCATATTCTCCATTCCAAAATATATCTCTGTTGCGAGTGTTCTTTCAAATATGATGAAATCTTTGCCATTTCCGCCAGGTTTGAAACTTTTAAAGTCCACTCTTCTATAGTAGGCAGTTCCTCCTTCTTCCAATATTGCGCTACCAAGAGTATTGCTGCCATAATTAAATTTAACATCAATTTAGTATCTATAACAGTACAATCTGTAATAATACCCAACAGAAATAACTGTGGAGAAAACCTTATCTTTTTCTTAAATATCTTCTGCATATTCCACCAAATTTTAATCCAAAATTTTAATCCAAAATACCATATATGATAATAGGTTGCATCATCACAACCACACCTCCAATATTTAGGCTGATAATTCGGATGCATACATGCTACTTTTTTAGGATCTAAATGCCATCTATAAAACATTTTATAAAAATTCTCTCTTAAATTTTGTGCCTGTGTAAATTTCACATTTCTGACCCATATCTTTTCCCAAATATCCATTGTTATGGGCTCCTGAAAGTTCTGGGCCCATTTTATCATGCAATCTTTAACAAGTTCCGTTTCTGAATCTATTTCTATCAGTGCATTATATATCCTCCTTATATGGGCTGAACTTTGATCTCTTATTTGTTTAACCAAATTTTCATCAGTTGTCGAAATACCAACTTTCTGATCTTCCTTCCATCTAGCTTGTAACTGCCCATATTGAAACCAAGTCCGCACTATTCTTTCTTCTTTTAAAATATTAAATGGCTTTTAATCACCATACATTCCTTTCCATTGTAAGAATTTCTTTATATGTAGTCACATCATGTTTAAATCCCACACTTATATTTTCTATTGCATGTTTAGGTATTGCCCAAATTGGTATTTTATAATTTAGCTTATATCGATATTTTTTCCAAACTCGCAACAGGGCATACCTTAATAATTGCTGGGGTTGTTTTATCTTTGGTCTTTTAATTTTTCTTGGGGTTTTTAGCGCTGTATTTCCATTGTTTTTAACTAGGGCAATTGTTTAATCTTTTTTTAATGTTTGTATTTGCTATTTTATTCTGCCCTGTGAACCGCCCTGAGTCCTCAGGGAGAAGGGCGGTATATAAATGTTATTAAATTAAAATTAAATTAAATTAAATATATGTGTCTTAAAGATATTATCCACCTTCTTATCGTACAATAAATATGCATGCCAGCCAAATAATAAATCAGATCCCTCAATATTCAATAATCTCCCTTGTGTTAGATTAAACCAATCACTAATTGATGATAAAGCCGCAGCCTCATAATATAGTTTAAAATTGGGCATTTTAAGACCACCTCTTTCACGTACATCTTGCATTATCTTAAATTTTACTCTTGGTCTTTTCCCTGCCCAAACAAATTTATTAATACCTTTCCACCATTCTTTCAAATTTGAATCTTTTTTGAGTATAGGTATCATTTGAAACAAAAATAAAAATTTTGGTAAAACATTCATTTTCACTGCTGCAATTCTTCCCAATAAAGACAATTGTAATTTTTTCCAGCTATCTAACTCTTTTTGTATTTTTAACCATAACAATTCATAATTATTTTTATATAATTTTGCATTTGAAACTGAAAGATATACCCCCAAATCCCAGCACAACTCTTGTTGTCACTTTCTAGTTTATTATGCCAAATTTGCAGTCATGGCAAGCTACATTTGATAGCAAGTTCATTTGCTTCACATTTTATTACAGACTTACTTACCGTATATACTTGAGTATAAGCCGAATTTTTCAGCCCACTTTTTGGGCTGAAAAATTCCACTTCGGCTTATACTCCAGTCAACAAAAAAAACTTACCGAGGACTTGTGCGCGGCCGAGGCTTTGGTGCTTCCGGGATCGCCCGCACCTCTCCCAAGCCACCGCCGTCCGAGACCTGCCGAAGTTTGGGGAGGTTTGGGGAGGTGCGCGCGCACCTCCCCAAACTCCGCGCCTTGCCTGCCTGCTTCTTTCCGCAGCGGAAAGAAGCAGGCAGGCAGGGCGCGGAGGAACGGAGACTTGCCGACGTTTGGGGAGGTTTGGGCGTCTCCCCAAACCTCGGCAGGTCTCCGTTCCTCCGCGCAGACCTGCCGACGTTTGGGGAGGTTTGGGCGCCTCCCCAAACCTCCCCAAACCTCGGCAGGTCTCCGTTCCTCCTGCCGACCTTTGGGGAGGTTTGGGCGCCTCCCCAAACCTCCCCAAACCTCGGCAGGTCTCCGTTCCTCCTGCCGACCTTTGGGGAGGTTTGGGCGCCTCCCCAAACCTCCCCAAACCTCGGCAGGTCTCCGTTCCTCCTGCCGACCTTTGGGGAGGTTTGGGCGCCTCCCCAAACCTCGGCAGGTCTCCGTTCCTCCGCGCAGACCTGCCGACGTTTGGGAAGGTTTGGGCGCCTCCCCAAACCTCCCCAGGTCTCCGTTCCTGTTTGGGGAGGTTTGGGCGCCTCCCCAAACCTCCCCAAACCTCGGCAGGTCTCCGTTCCTGTTTGGGGAGGTTTGGGCGCCTCCCCAAACCTCCCCAAACCTCGGCAGGTCTCCGTTCCTCCGCGCAGACCTGCCGACCTTTGGGGAGGTTTGGGCGCCTCCCCAAACGTCCCCAAACTTCGGCAGGTCTCCGTTCCTGTTTGGGGAGGTTTGGGCGCCTCCCCAAACCTCCCCAAACCTCGGCAGGTCTCCGTTCCTCCGCGCAGACCTGCCGACGTTTGGGGAGGTTTGGGCGCCTCCCCAAACGTCCCCAAACCTCGGCAGGTCTCCGTTCCTCCGCGCAGACCTGCCGACCTTTGGGGAGGTTTGGGCGCCTCCCCAAACGTCCCCAAACCTCGGCAGGTCTCCGTTCCTGTTTGGGGAGGTTTGGGCGCCTCCCCAAACGTCCCCAAACCTCGGCAGGTCTCCGTTCCTCCGCGCAGACCTGCCGACCTTTGGGGAGGTTTGGGCGCCTCCCCAAACCTCCCCAAACCTCGGCAGGTCTCCGTTCCTCCTGCCGACCTTTGGGGAGGTTTGGGCGCCTCCCCAAACCTCCCCAAACCTCGGCAGGTCTCCGTTCCTCCTGCCGACCTTTGGGGAGGTTTGGGCGCCTCCCCAAACCTCCCCAAACCTCGGCAGGTCTCCGTTCCTCCTGCCGACCTTTGGGGAGGTTTGGGCGCCTCCCCAAACCTCCCCAAACCTCGGCAGGTCTCCGTTCCTCCTGCCGACCTTTGGGGAGGTTTGGGCGCCTCCCCAAACCTCGGCAGGTCTCCGTTCCTCCGCGCAGACCTGCCGACGTTTGGGAAGGTTTGGGCGCCTCCCCAAACCTCCCCAGGTCTCCGTTCCTGTTTGGGGAGGTTTGGGCGCCTCCCCAAACCTCCCCAAACCTCGGCAGGTCTCCGTTCCTGTTTGGGGAGGTTTGGGCGCCTCCCCAAACCTCCCCAAACCTCGGCAGGTCTCCGTTCCTCCGCGCAGACCTGCCGACCTTTGGGGAGGTTTGGGCGCCTCCCCAAACATCCCCAAACTTCGGCAGGTCTCCGTTCCTGTTTGGGGAGGTTTGGGCGCCTCCCCAAACCTCCCCAAACCTCGGCAGGTCTCCGTTCCTCCGCGCAGACCTGCCGACGTTTGGGGAGGTTTGGGCGCCTCCCCAAACGTCCCCAAACCTCGGCAGGTCTCCGTTCCTCCGCGCAGACCTGCCGACCTTTGGGGAGGTTTGGGCGCCTCCCCAAACGTCCCCAAACCTCGGCAGGTCTCCGTTCCTGTTTGTGGAGGTTTGGGCGCCTCCCCAAACGTCCCCAAACCTCGGCAGGTCTCCGTTCCTGTTTGGGGAGGTTTGGGCGCCTCCCCAAACCTCCCCAAACCTCGGCAGGTCTCCGTTCCTCCGCGCAGACCTGCCGACGTTTGGGGAGGTTTGGGCGCCTCCCCAAACCTCCCCAAACCTCGGCAGGTCTCCGTTCCTGTTTGGGGAGGTTTGGGCGCCTCCCCAAACCTCCCCAAACCTCGGCAGGTCTCCGTTCCTGTTTGGGGAGGTTTGGGCGCCTCCCCAAACCTCCCCAAACCTCGGCAGGTCTCCGTTCCTCCGCGCAGACCTGCCGACCTTTGGGGAGGTTTGGGCGCCTCCCCAAACCTCCCCAAACCTCGGCAGGTCTCCGTTCTTCCTGCCGACTTTTGGGGAGGTTTGGGCGCCTCCCCAAACCTCCCCAAACCTCGGCAGGTCTGCGCGGAGGAACGGAGACCTGCCGAGGTTTGGGGACGTTTGGGGAGGCGCCCAAACCTCCCCAAACAGGAACGGAGACCTGCCGAGGTTTGGGGACGTTTGGGGAGGCGCCCAAACCTCCCCAAAGGTCGGCAGGTCTGCGCGGAGGAACGGAGACCTGCCGAGGTTTGGGGAAGTTTGGGGAGGCGCCCAAACCTCCCCAAACAGGAACGGAGACCTGCCGAGGTTTGGGGACGTTTGGGGAGGCGCCCAAACCTCCCCAAACAGGAACGGAGACCTGCCGAGGTTTGGGGACGTTTGGGGAGGCGCCCAAACCTCCCCAAAGGTCGGCAGGTCTGCACGGAGGAACGGAGACCTGCCGAGGTTTGGGGAGGTTTGGGGAGGCGCCCAAACCTCCCCAAACAGGAACGGAGACCTGCCGAGGTTTGGGGACGTTTGGGGAGGCGCCCAAACCTCCCCAAAGGTCGGCAGGTCTGCGCGGAGGAACGGAGACCTGCCGATTTTTGGGGACGTTTGGGGAGGCGCCCAAACCTTCCCAAACAGGAACGGAGACCTGCCGAGGTTTGGGGACGTTTGGGGAGGCGCCCAAACCTCCCCAAAGGTCGGCAGGTCTGCACGGAGGAACGGAGACCTGCCGAGGTTTGGGGAGGTTTGGGGAGGCGCCCAAACCTCCCCAAACAGGAACGGAGACCTGCCGAGGTTTGGGGACGTTTGGGGAGGCGCCCAAACCTCCCCAAAGGTCGGCAGGTCTGCGCGGAGGAACGGAGACCTGCCGAGGTTTGGGGACGTTTGGGGAGGCGCCCAAACCTCCCCAAACAGGAACGGAGACCTGCCGAGGTTTGGGGACGTTTGGGGAGGCGCCCAAACCTCCCCAAAGGTCGGCAGGTCTGCACGGAGGAACGGAGACCTGCCGAGGCTTGGGGAGGTTTGGGGAGGCGCCCAAACCTCCCCAAACAGGAACGGAGACCTGCCGAGGTTTGGGGACGTTTGGGGAGGCGCCCAAACCTCCCCAAACAGGAACGGAGACCTGCCGAGGTTTGGGGACGTTTGGGGAGGCGCCCAAACCTCCCCAAAGGTCGGCAGGTCTGCGCGGAGGAAGGGAGACCTGCCGAGGTTTGGGGACGTTTGGGGAGGCGCCCAAACCTCCCCAAACAGGAACGGAGACCTGCCGAGGTTTGGGGACGTTTGGGGAGGCGCCCAAACCTCCCCAAAGGTCGGCAGGTCTGCGCGGAGGAACGGAGACCTGCCGAGGTTTGGGGAGGTTTGGGGAGGCGCCCAAACCTCCCCAAAGGTCGGCAGGAGGAACGGAGACCTGCCGAGGTTTGGGGAGGTTTGGGGAGGCGCCCAAACCTCCCCAAAGGTCGGCAGGAGGAACGGAGACCTGCCGACGAGCCGCGGCTACACAGGGTATTCCTGTGTATTCAGGCTTGCAAAATGGCGGATCGAGCCTCTGCTGGCGGCAGAGGCTTGCAGAACGGCGGATCGGCTTATACTCGAGTCAATAACTTTTTCCAGTTTTTGGGGGTGAAATTGGGGGTCTCGGCTTATACTCGAGTCGGCTTATACTCAAGTATATACGGTAATTTGGTCTTCCTGAGCCAACATTCAAAGCAAAATTCTAATAATGTTCTTAAATTGTAATGCAATTTGTGAACAAAGGCTAATTAAAAAGAGAAACTGGACTAAATTAAATTTTACAAATTTGTCTCTTTCTATTCATGACATCAAGTGCAGATAACGTGAAATATTTTATATTAAGCAATGATGTAACTTTCAGAAGCCATGGAATATATTTTTTTCAAAATGTACTATGTACATATGTACTATGATGTACAGTAGTTGTATATTGAGAGTATCATAACAGTAACAAAAAATAAATGGCTTGAGTTCAAGTAATTTATAGTAAATGTCTCTTAGAATCTCAAATGCCAGAAATGCAATTAATCAAATTCACATTTTTTAGAGTCCTCAGTTGCTCCATATTTCCCTATGACTAGAAAGTTTGGGGAGGGGAATACAGAATTCTATTTTTATGAATAGAAATCATGCAATAAGATGTTATATATCAATATATATATGCATAAAGGTCCATATCTAATATATGAAAGAATATATATTTGCTATATGTTCACAATTACAGAATCAGGTTTTTTAAATTGCAGACTTTACTCTTTTTAGATGCAGCATTTTAATTTTATATTTAGCAAAGATGTCTGGAACCTTGACTACAACAGTATTTTTATCTGAATTTCAGTCTAGCTAATATTTGTGATGAATAAACTGTATATTTGCTAACTTTAATGGGGCCAAACTGGTATAATTCCCATTTCCTTCTCTTGATCCAAGTTAGACATGTTGGCCTGTTATATTAGATTCTTCCTTCTCCAGAGAATTAGGGTTAAGTGCAGTTTATTCAGAGTTTCTTCTAGGTATTTGCCAAGCTGGAGATTCTACTGTAGCGGTCACTGAAAGGTTAAGTAAGGGGGTAATTCAGTGGAATAGTTTTATGCTCCAGAGAGAAGGGATTCCCAAGAAGTAATCATGGGGGACTACTCTGGTAAAGACTTTCTCACTAGCAATCTTGATGGAAACAGTAGGTACATAAAAATCAGCCATGTCGAATAAAAGCAAGAACTTTCCCCTAGAGACTTGCCAAACTCTAATCTTGCAACCAGATCTCAGAGGATCAAACCCTTGTTGACTATATATTGCTCAGCTGGGATTAGCCCACAGTAAGGTACCTATGAAGAAACTTTGTCTTCCTGTCAACAAGGGCATTGCTGTTGCAGGAATTCACAGACTATTACAATGTAATGAATGGTAGGATTCATTTCAGGGAGAATTCTCCAAAATCAAAGTATCTTGAATGTAGGGAGTTTTTAAAGATCAGCAGGCTAGATTGTTCTAAGAATAATATTCCCACTTACGCTTCCTTTTAAGTATTTTCCAGATCATCACCTGATACCTATTTGAATTTGTCACAATGTTACCAAGATAGTGTGTTTGGGAGCAAATAGTAGATATATTAGGTAAAGGTAAAGGTTCCCCCGCACATGCGTGCTAGTCGTTTCCAACTCTAGGGGCCAGTGTTCATCTCCGTTTCAAAGCCGAAGAGCCAGCGCTTGTCTGAGGACGTCTCCGTGGTCATGTGGCCGGCATGACTAGATGCCAAAGGCACACGGAACGCTGTTACCTTACCACCGTAGTGGTCCCTATTTTTCTACTTGCATTTTTACGTGCTTTCGAACTGCTAGGTTGGCAGAAGCTGGGACCAGTAACAGGCACTCACTCTGTTACGTGGCACTCGGGATTCGACCCGCCAAACTGCCAACCTTCTGATCGACAAGCTCAGCATCCTAACCCACTGAGCCACCGCGTCCCTGTAGATATATTATTGGAAGTTAAAACACAGATCTCAGATTTGGCTGCCCAAGGATGACCAGTGCAGTGCAGCAGCTTGTGTTACTGTACCAACTTTCACTCACAGTGGGGAAGGTGCTTCAAAAAGCAGTTCACTAAGGACTCCTTCAGAAATGAAATTTGCTCTATATGAAGATATGGTTCAGCATATCTCTAGTCTAAACCTGACTGCAATCATTGTCTTATGCAGAAGAAATCAGCCAAAGCATTTCGGAGGCAATATAAACTTCTAACATACTCAGAGAGAATAAATGGGCGTAGAACTTGTATGCGTTCAGTTAAATGCCTGTGTATAGCTGTAAATTAAGGCTGAGAAAAGATGTGTCTACTTTACAGAGTTGCAATTAAATGCTATGTTCATGCTTCCATGTTTGTCATCATATCTGAAATCCTATTGTGTAACTATAATGCGTACCTAGCTCTCATTCTAGATGGATAGACTGCTTATTTCTTATAGCAAAAAAAATATTTATTTACCGTTCCTCTCAAATCACCAATCAACAATAGCTGTATGCAAAGTTATCCCTCAAGATACTTCTGTATATGAAAGAAGGTATCATTGTCTTGCCTTTTTTGCCTCAGGCAGCCAAAGGCCTCTAAAGGCTCTTCAAGTGTCACTAGCCCTCTGTTGCAGTTATATGGTGTGAATTGGAAAGAACTGGTCACTACAGGGGCAAGGGGGGAATCTTCAGGGCTTAGGGAAGGCTCTAATTATCCTAATGTCCAAAGCAGTCTGCTTAGGGACTCTAGTCTTACACATTGCATCTTGCACATTGTTTATGATTAGCAGGCAGAAAACAATCACAAGGCACTTTTCTCACATAGTTGCTTGTTATCTCTTTCTCTTCTTTTACTTCTTGTTTATGTCTCTTTCAAAGGAGGATTTCTCTTGGTTGATTGGTTGCTTTTATTCCTCACTACCATCAGGAAAAAAAGAATCTGAGATAGGAAGTAGCCTTTTTATGTCCAGAAACAGCATAGGCAATCTGTCAGTCTTCCCTAAACTATGTGCTAGACAAAGGGTTAGCATATCAAGTGCCACAATAATGTCGACACAGAAATATTACAAAGTAAAGGCTTATAAAATAATAAAAATTCTACTTAGTTCAGATACCTCCCAGTGCCTTTGGCAAAACACCTTGAGCATTCCACATAAGGCGGGCATTGTCTTCATAAGATGGCACCTCATAAAATGGTATTAAATATCACCGACAGGGCTTCATATTTCATCCAGCAGGGTTTAAACTAGACATGTTCTATATCACACATTATTAGAATGACATCTGCTTTGCAAGTTCTGTACCCAGGAGCATACCTTGATAACTCATTTCCGCACTCCTTCTCGGAGGGCTTCTGTGCCTTCATAATACCTAATATGTTTAACTCATTTTGAACAGAAGTCTAAAGGCTGTCCTGGCCCTCTGGCCACAACTGTAGCTGTCAGGCAAAGGAGTCAGCTATCAAACATTACTCATTTATCATTAGTGAGGATGCAGCTGTACAAAGGAATCCAGCCTCTACCCTGAAGAGCTGTCAGCTCATCCTGTATATGATTCTTCTCTTCTCTCAATGGGGCATTTTACAATGTGGAGGCATCCCCATTCTCCCTCCAAAATGATTGGTGGTAGGAAGGGTATGTATGGGCAATGCCCTCACTTTTAAATCATTTTGCCATTTGACAATTTTTTTAAATTTGTGTCTTCTTTTCATTGGCCTGTGTGTTCTGGCTCACCGATCCCATTTTAAGATCAACAGCATTTTACCCTTTTCCTGTTGCCTAAGGGGCATTTCAAAATGTGTACCATCTGCTATTTTATGTCTCATGGCCAGGGTTCAATAATCTCCTTCCCTAAAACACACACACACACACACACACACACAGAGAGAGAGAGAGAGAGAGAGAGAGAGAGAGAGAGAGATGGTGTAGTTCTGAGCACATACAATACTAAGAGAAGGGAATATTTTTTTTCTATGAACAATCCCTCAAATCTTCTGCAGTTCTCCTGTTTTTTTCAGGCAGGTCACTGAGACCAAAAATACAATTAATATCTCCCCTGCCATCATCTTAAGAAAGCTCCTCAAAATTATTTAAAATTTCCTCCAATCATTTATATTTTTATAACGAAGTGGTTGAGGTTGCAATTACATTCACCATAAAAATATAGAAAGATTTTTAAAAAAACATTGTAACCATTTAAATCTGCTATTGAGGAGTCATTTCCCCCAAAGGGGATCCTCAGTTCAAAGCCTCTACATTCAGGAGATTTTGAGTTCATGACTTCAGATGTGGTAAATACATTATATGCAAAGGTAAAGGTAAAGGTTCCCCCGCACATGCGTGCTAGTCGTTTCCGACTCTTGGGGCCGGTGCTCATCTCTGTTTCAAAGCCGAAGAGCCAGTGCTTGTCCGAGGACGTCTCCGTGGTCATGTGGCCGGCATGACTAGATGCCAAAGGCGCACGGAATGCTGTTACCTTCCCACCGTAGTGGTCCCTATTTTTTTACTTGCAGTTTTATGTGCTTTCAAACTTCTAGGTTGGCAGAAGCTGGGATGAGTAACAGGCGCTCACTCTGTTACGCGGCACTCAGGATTCGACCCACCAAACCACCAACCTTCTGACCAACAAGCTCAGCATCCTAACCCACTGAGCCACCGCGTCCCTTTTTATATGCATATGATCCTATAATTGCTTGGAATAATGGTAATTTATGTTTTAGTGTTCTCCAGTCTCAGACAATCTCCCCCTCCAGGTGTAAATTCAAATCCACAAATTCAAATCCTACACATCATAGGCAACCTTGATGTGATGGGGGCGGGCTTTTCCCTCCCTAGAATAAGAACTGGGTGGGAGCGTTAGGCCTGAGGGTGAATATGGGGTATGTGTGGGAGGTATATGGGTGAGTTTGGTTATTTACTTCTCACATGAGAGTCAGAAAGTGGAAAGATGTGACTAAAGGCTTGCTAGGTGGTGCAGTTGAATGTGATTGTGGTTAAGGGCTGAGGGCTCACATCTATCCCTAGGCTTGATAGCATGATGGCTACGTTATATGAATGAATATAGGGATCCCAACCCAGGGGAGCCCCTCCATTTACAAACTTATTAGCCACTAGCTGGCAAGTATTACCAAAATCTGGCTGGGCCTGGAAAGGGGGATTGAAATGTGCCTGGTGAGATTTCAGTCTACAGGGCTGGGAATCATCATTCAGGAATTTCTGTTGGGCTTCAGGGGAATTGTTCTACAAGTTGCCAGTTGTGAGATCCTGTTTATGAAGATAGGTTTGCAGGATCAATTGCCACTGTATAACCTCCCTGCTCAGTAGCAATCTCCCTGCTTGGTTCTGTGACTAGCTATGGTGTTCCCTTGCTTATGGTCTTGAGGAATGAATAGAATAGAATAGAATAGAATAGAATAGAATAGAATAGAATAGAATAGAATAGAATAGAATAGAATAGAATAGAATAGAATAGAATAGAATAGAACCTTGGAGGTCTTCTAGTCCAGCCCCCTGCTCAAGCAGGAGAACCTATACCATTTCAGACAAGTGACTTTCTAGTCTCTTCAATTTGACATCCCTGTGGCTCAGCTCAGAAGCTCAGCTCAGATAGACTATGGGGACGCCATAGTCTATCCTAGGTCATTTAACTCAAAACAGTAGCCACACACCAGATATATTTATCTTGCCAAATCAATGGCAGTTTGATTTGAGAGGGAAGGCTTCTCTGAACCCTTTATCATAGTCAGATCAATCTGGTGACCTTGAGATTCTCTTATGCTATCGCCTTCCACAGGAAGGCAAGACACGTCTAATTGGTCTGCCCCCAGGAACTGGTAGACCCAGTATGGTTTCAAAGGGAACTGATTTTTTTTTTTACCTGGGGTGCTATCGCATAGTCCTGCTAAGGTTTTGGCCACTGCTTGGAATAGAGAGGTGGCAGAGGTGTTGGACAGAGTTGTGCCCTTGCACTCTCTCTTGATCCATTGCTCTCAGAACTTCATGTTGTTTATGGAAGGCCTAATGGAGTTGGAAGGGTTAAGAGATGTCTAGAGCACGGCTGGAGGAAATTGATAATGAGTTAAAGCCACTATTAAGCAATATCTCATGGTGGTAATTGCTGTGAACCACCAATATTTCTCCGCTCTTATTGCATTTGCAGAGTGTTGCCCAGTGTTCCAGTTTAAGGTTTCCCAATCCCCTCTGGATAAAGACGACTCTGAAATTCACCTTCAGGGTTGTGTTGAGAAATTTTCAGTGCATCATAGAGATAAAATCACTCAGATCTATTCTTAATTGGAGCATGGGGTAGGTCCTTTGGAGATCCCTATGGAACAAACTTAGAGTTACCTGTGAACAGTTTGATTCTTTTGCACCTGAGCAAGTGGACAAGGTCCTCCAGAATATAAATGCAGCCACCTGTGACTAAGATCTATATCTCTTCTAGTTGATCAAGGACACCAGGGAGTGGACATGTGGCTGGATCCTAGAGATAGTTAATTCATCCTTGAAAAAAGGGTGTTTCCCAGTACCATGTAAAGAGGGTCTGATGCACCCTCACCTCAAGAAGTAGTCACTGAACTTTACCATTCTGGATGATTTTAATTCAGGCTTCCATCTCCCCTTAAGGTGGTTATGCTGCAGCTCCAGAGGATCTTGGATGAGATGAATTATCTGGATGGATTTCCAGTCAAGTTTCAAACCTGAATATGTGATATGTGACAGAAACAGTATTGGTTATGCTTTTGGACGACCTCTGGGGGGAGCTGAATGGGGTGATGCATGCTTTCTGGCTGCTCTTAACCTTTCAATGGATTTCAGTATCATCAATCATAGTATCCTTTTGGGTCAGCTTCAGTTGCTAAGATTAGGCAGGGGGAGGCAGTTTCATTACAGATGTTAAAATACAGTACATATATTTTATTTTTATATTTTTAAAAAATGATTGACTGATCAGCTATATTAAATGCTTGGATAGTCAGCTGCATGAAATAATAATAGTTTTTCAAATGTTAATTTAAACGTTTTTAAATATAACTTAGGAAGTAAGGAAACTACAATCTAGAACATGGGTATCAAACTCGCGATGTCACATGACGTGTCGCGATGTATTGCGACTTTTTTCCCATTGACAGCAATGGGGTGGACGCGGTTTTGGTGTGATGAATCTGGCCCATGGGCCAGCAGTTTGACACTCCTGATCTAGAAGTTTTACCATTTTTACTCTATTTATTTATATCTCACCTTTATTATTTAATAAGCATTAATAAGCATTTTTGTAATCATAGCTATTTTGCTATTTTCAAATATATAAATGAGTACATAGAATGCAACAATCAGCAGAGAAGTGGTAAATTAAGATTCAGAAGTTAGCTAAATATTAAATAAAACATTAAATCATGTTAGATATATTTTTATCCATATGTACTGGATTACAAATATTTGTGCAAATGGATGGATGGACAGATAGATATGTAATAATTCCGTGACCAATACCCCTGCAGTATTTAAGGTCAGTTTCAAATATGTTATGTAACTATGTAGACCAAAAAGAAGCAAACATAAAATGGTTAATTTGAGAGCACTCATGTATACATCCAAGAGGCAGTGAAACAAATTTCAAAACAATGTAACAACCAGCTTTGATGTCTCTGTTTGACCACTTTCTCCATTCTGGTTTCCTCTTAACCACAGACTTTCCCCCTCCTTGCTTCACCCTGAGGCCTTTTCTGGGCCCATCTGTTTCCTTGGGCAGATGTTTCCCTTCATCGCCAAATCTTCCTCAGCTTCGTTGAGCCACATAGCTTCCACTTTTCTTCAGCCACTCATGTCATGGCTTCAGACCACCATGAGAATATCTTCTTTTTGACGTACATGTCCATTGCTTGTCAGTGGTCAAAACATATGTTCACAAATTCTTTCTATTTTTTTTAAAAAAATTGTTCCTTCCTCTCTGTTAATGTTGTATTCCCATTCTGTGCTTGTAAACAGAGATCTAATCTTCAGATTCACTTACATTGTTATGAAGTTGCAAAGTATAATTTAACCCACTATCCTGCCCACAATGATCAACCTGATTAATTGTCCGAAGTAAAAATATTCCATCTTAGAATTTCCTTCTGCAGCTGGTATTCAGCAACTTACATTGTCTTTAGGTCTGATAGCGATATAAAGCAATCTTGTTTAATGACAGTCACCCTGCACAACAAAACTACCCAAGAGCCTCCTGATATAAAAGTTGTGGAATATCTATATGCTTGGACAAAAAGAAAAATCTAGTTAAAGCCAATGTACTTTTTGTTTTTGTTTGTGTCCACCCATACATCCTTTCTGTCTCATACATAAATCACACTGCTCTCTTTTGGGGTGATCAATGTTCTGGTCCCACTTTAGGGCATAAAGCCAGCTGGATAACCTTAGGCCAGTCATTCTTTCAAGCCTAGGAAAAAGACAATGACAAACCACTTTTTGAAAAAGTTTGTCAAAAAAATGTAGAGATTTACCCAAACAATCTCTGAGAACTGCACACAACTGGATGGAATGTTAAACAAGCAAGTAAGATAAACTGAGATATATCTGGATATCCTATATTTGATCTACACCAGACATGTCAAACACAAGGCCCGGGGGCCGGATGCGGCCTGCGAAGTGGTTTCATGTGGCCCGTGAAGCCATCCTGGAAACAGTGAGGGAACGGCCCCCACTGCCTTGGCCCTGGCCCAGAGACCCTCCTTCTGACAGATACCCTCAGATCTGTCCCACTCCTGCCCAGGCCCCCATAGGCACCCTTGATGCGAACGATGTAGAGCTGGCCATGCCCACCCAATGGGCCATACACACTCTAGCCACACCCACCCAGTAGGCCACGCCCACCCTGGCCATATCCACCTGGCCCCTGGAGGGCAACCGCAATGCTGATGTGGCCCTCAATGAAATTGAGTTTGACACCCCTGATCTACACCAACACCATTCCCTATACATTTCCATCTTTTTCTAACCTTACAGACTATCCTTGCTTCCATCATATATTGTCTCTTGTTCCTTAAACTTCTTATTCTTATCATCTTGGGGATTTCAGTAATATGTCATTGAGAATAGTTGTCACCAACATTTTTCTTTCAGTGAAATTTGAAGCAAAGATGGACTTTATCCTTTAGATAATGCTTCCCATTTCAGAGTTAATCAACAGATATACGGTATCCATTTTTCTATATATGTTTTGTAGTGATTTCCAGATTATCACAGGGTGTCACCTAAAGCAAAGATTAAAGCAAACATGGATGTTTGGATTTAAAATAAAGCTATTTGAATTAAAGCCATTTGAAATAGTATAGGATCTCCTGCTTGTGGGGGGAGGGGTTGGACTAGAAGATCTCCAAGGTTCCTTCCAATTTTGTTATTCTGTTATTGATGGAAACCTAAGATGAACAACAGTCCTGGGGTGTATATAGGGAGATCGCATTTCATATTTTGAAATAAGTTATTGGTCAAGAGAGTACCTTATATTTTCACCACAAATCTCTTCCACCATTTTTTCTGCATAGAAGTTGTCATTTGTCTTGTGATGGTCTCATTAGCACCAAATCCAGAGATACTGGCAAATCATCTTCTCATAATTCATCAGCAGAGTTCTGTGACACAACTGCTGTTGAATAGTAATGAAGGGGAAAGACCACTCATAAGACATGAGCTAAGCTTTAATTCATACTGTTTGGGGCTCTTGAGATGATTGATAGATTGATACATCTGCATAGCCAAATTTATGGTAACAGAGTAGAAAGGTTCCATGAGAAAATTTTCCAGGAATGTTTCCTGTGCTAAAGATGTACAGGTATTTGCTCCCTTTAATCTCCCCCAACAAACAGAGACACTGAGATACAGTCCCAATGTAATAAAAAGGGGTGGGTCAGCTCATCAATTACAGGCTGTTTGAGCCACTCTATAGAACTAAAATGAAAACTTTTCATACTCCAAAAACTGTTTCCCCCATTTTTAATCCAGTTTAAGGTAAGAAACAATAAGAAGGGAGGGCAAGATGGGAACTGAAATTGCCTGCTCACGATACCAGGATCGTAGACCAAAAATATATGTAGTTACTTCTTCACAATTTTCCGTACCGAGGTGAGATATATTCCTATTTTTATTCTTTATAAAAGAATAGTCTAAATCTGAATTCATACATATCAGCTAACATGTAAGATTTCTGCAAATCTATCTTCTTTTACCCTCTTTTTGGATAATGCATAAACGGCCACCTTGCCTCCCTGTGCCCATTGTCCAACTCTTTTCATTTTCTTAACAATCCCTGAAGATGTTTGGTAGTAAAGAAATATTCATTGTTTTGTGTCAAAGGAGTACCAGGAAGACAAGGAATACACCTGCATGCTTGGCGATAATGATGCCTCTTCTTTTTCTTAAAGGTGCACCACCATAATTAAATATAGATGAGTTGAAACACTTGATTGACTTAGCATCTATAAACTGGGGCTGGAAGTGTAACCCCCTGAGGGCCACACTCCCTGATAGGCCTAGGGCTACATCTTTCAAGGAAGGACAATTATAATTAATTGAGCAATATGACAGAAGATACAAGTCCAGGGATAGCAGCCACAACCTTGCACAGTAACAGTAAGAAGACCACTCAAAGAGTTAATCTGGATTAGCTGGAACAAGACGGAAAATTGCCGTAGTACTAGTACCGTCTTATTATGCCAGAGAATTCTAAGAAAAAAACTTTAGGTTTCCTGTAATCTTCTTCCTTCTTGCTATCTTTATGAAAGGCTGAGATAAAGATACATGCTATCTTTTGTCATTCAGTTTTTGATGCACATTTTTTAATTAGTGAAGGTTTTCCCAGGGAGAACAAAAGATAGAGCTGTAGCATACCACATTTACCAATGACACTATAGGTACCATTCACAAGAATATCACACTACTTTCACTGTGGTTATGTTTAGTCCTTAGTTCAGGACTAAGTTGTAGACTTTCAGCTGAAGTGAATTTTTAGAGTAAAAATAGAAGGTCAGGTGTTCAGGTATATTCCCAATAAATTTATAAGATGATTAAAAGACCCTTGATTAAAAAAAAACATTTCTCAGGAAAAGATATCATCATTCACATAAGAGCCATGGTGGTGCAATAGTTAGAATGCAGTATTGCAGGCTACTTCTGCTGACTGCCGACTGCCAGCAGTTTGATTCTCATTGGCTCAAGGTTGACTCAGCCTTGCATCCTTCCGAAGTTGGTAAAATGAGGACCCAGATTGTTGGGGGCAATATGCTAACCCTGTAAACTGCTTACAGAGGGGGCTGTAAAGTACTGTGAAGCGATATATAAGTCTAACTGCTATTGCTATTGGCCATAGTGCCCATTGCCTAGCACTATGCTGAATTTTAGTTGGGGGGAAAGGGAAAGTGAGGAAAGAGGATACAATAGTATATACTTATTTTTGTACTGAGTGGACCAAATGGATAGGGAAATCTTTTTATTAGAACCTGGGATCATTCAAAAAACCAAATGGAAGTCCCAAGTACCATCAGTAGTACAGGATTCATTTTCTCATTACAACTTAAGAGAAGTTATAATCCAGACATGTCAAACACAAGGCCCGGGGGCCAGATCCGGCCCGCGAAGTGGTTTCATGTGGCCCGCGAAGCCATCCTGGAAACAGTGAGGGAACGGCCCCCACTGCCTTGGCCCTGGCCCAGAGACCCTCCTCCTGCCAGAGACCCTCAGATCTGTCCCACTCCTGCCCAGGCCCCCATAGGCACCCTTGATGCGAACGATGTAGAGCTGGCCACGCCCACCCAGTAGGCCATACACACTCTAGCCACGCCCACCCAGTAGGCCATGCCCACCCTGGCCATACCCACCCGGCCCCCTGAGGGCAACCACAATGCTGATGTGGCCCTCAATGAAATTGAGTTTGACACCCCTGTTATAATCTTTTGGTGAAGTTATTTATTTATATTTATTTATATTTCATATTTCTTAACCATCCATCTCCCTCAGAGAGGGGCTGTGGACAGTGTACAATATAATCAGTAAAACTAAACATTAAAACAGAATAATTTAAGATTAAAAATTTTCAAATGATGTCATTAGAAAAGGCTAAACAGAAAACAGGAAATATGTCATTCTATCATAAACCAAAGATCAGGCCAATCAAATACTCAAAAAAATGAATGCAACAAGATGAGAAATCATGATGGAAGAAAACTCTAATCCCCAAATTTCATAATGTGAAAGCTGCAATTCTGTGCACATTTGTCTGTGAGAAAAGCCCATAATTTAGTGGGACTTACTTCTAAATGCATAGAGTTGGACTGCACATTTGAGATCAGATTCAGAATTTTTTGGGTGGAAAAACAACCCTTTTTTATTCACTGAAGCCTAATTTTAAAATATGACTATAGGATGATCTGCCTATCCCATCAGACCTATCAGAAGAGCATATTCTTAATCTGTTCTGTCAAACAAGGTCAACTAGTGGGATCCAAGTCTTCTTTATGGCAGTGCCTGCTTTATGGAAAGCCTTTCCCTTGAGACCCAGACATCCCCAAACTTATTTGCCTTCCAGATCCTATAAGCTGTTCTCTCTAGTGTTAAGGCCAGGATAAGTGTCTTTTGGAGTTCTGACTTGGCTCATGAGGTCCCTCAATTATTATCCTGTGATTCTTTTAACTGTATTTTAATCTTATTTCATATTTGGTTTATAATGTGATTTATTATATGTATTCCCAAAAGTGCTTTTTCACCAGGCAATTGGACTTTCTTGTTTTTCTTTGAAGACATTTCACTTTTCATCCAAGAAGCTTCTTCAGTTCTGACCTGGATGGTGGGGAATACTCCTTGCAGACAGCTGGTCATTTGCATTCTTTTAGAGAGTCATTGAAGCCACCTGGAGGTTTATTTGGGTCATCAGGGTCACCTGAATAGTTCAAATGGGTATGGAGCCTTCTTGGAACTGCTGAAAGGACTGTGTAGTAGACTGGAAATAGATGGTGTCGTATCCTGGTGTGGCTTCCCTAGGGTAAAGACGGCAGTATTGTGGCTTGTCAATGGCATTGTCCTTCTGTAGCTGTTGCAAGAAATCAATGATCTTTTTCTTGGTGGGATCTATCTTCAGAGACTCATACATGGCAGTGTCCTTCAAAAGACTGTTCACCTTGGCCTTGTAGTGATCTGTGTTCAGGATGACTGTGCATTTTTATTTATCAGCTTGAGGGATAGTGGGAAGCCATGCCATGCATATATGGACTCCCCAAAATCCACAAAGAGGGAACACCACTCAGGCCAATTGTCAGCAGCATCAACTCTGTTACCCACAAAATTGCAAAATATCTAACCACCTTATAAGCTCCTCTAGTTGGCAACACCAGCCATCACAATACACAGGACTTCATCAGCAAGGTTTGGAAACTAAAACTGAACCCAGATGAGACCATGGTTTCCTATGATGTGACTTCCCTCTTCATCTGCATTCCAACAATTGAAGCTGTCATGGTAGTGGAGAAATGACTGTTACAAGACAGCATCTTATATGACAGAACTAACCACATATGTACCATGCTGGACCTCTGCTTGACCACTACCTATTTTAAATACAATAGAGGTTTCAACAGATAGAAACATGGCTGCACCATGGGTTCACCTGTGTTCCCCATTGTGGCCAATATCTACATTGAAGAGGTAGAAACCAAAGCCCTAAGCTCCTTCACAGGAATTCCACCCACTCACTGGTACAGGTATGCGAACGATACTTGGGTCAAGATCAAAACACAGGAATTAGAAACATTCAACAAAAACATTAACTCTGTGGAAGGATGCATCAAATTCACCCAGGAAGATGTCAAGGAAAATAGTCTGCCCTTCCTGGACTGTGCAGTAAACATTAAAGAAGAAGTCTTAATATTGAAGTTTACAGAAAACCCACACAGAGAGATCAATATTTACATTTTGATTCTCACTACCCACTGGAGCACAAAATGGGAGTTACCAGAACCTTACACCATTGAGCTGAAGCTCTGCCTACCAGCAAAGATGGGAAAGAAAAAGAACTAAAACACATCAAGGAAGCCCTCAGAAAAGACCCAGCAGGAGCTCCTCCATAACAGACAAAGAAGAAAACAATAAACAAAGCAATGTTGTCATTCCAAAAGTTGCAGGAATATTAGAAAAACTCAGGAGGATCTTCAGCCAACACAACATATGTGCACACTTCAAACCGATGAATACACGAAGGCAGAAACTTGTCCACCTCAAGGATAAAACACCCAGACGCAAACTGAGCTATGTGATATATACAGTACAATGCAGTAAGCCATGTGTAGATCTGTACATTGGGGAAACAAAACAACCACTTCATAAATGCATGGCACAACATAGAAGAACAAACCCTTCAGGACAAGATTCAGCAGTCCATCTATGTTTAAAAGACAAAGGCCACTCTTTCAAAGGCAGTAAAGTCCACATTTTGGACAGAGCAGACTGGTGGTTTGTAAGAGGGGTCAAAGAGGCCATCTATGTCAAAACTGAACAGCCCTCTCTCAACAGTGGGGGAGGGATATGACATCATCTATCTCTAGTCTACAACACAGTCCTTTCAGCAGTTCCAAGATTACTCCACACTCCTTTGCACTACTTAGGTGACCCTGACAACATAGATAAACCTCCAGGTGGCCTCAATGACTCTCTAAAAGAATGCAAATGACCAGCTGCCTGAAGCATAAATCTTTCCATTCTCCACCATTCAGTCAGAGCTGAAGAAGCTTCTTGCGTGAAAAGTGAAACATCTTCAAAGAAAGATGTTCTAATAATAAAAATTATTAATAAAAAAATATTCTGAAAAATTATTCTGCATCAACAATGTTCATCTTATAATTGCAGCCAATAGAAACTAAGGAATGCATCCCTACCCTACAACAGTCTTTAATTTCTGCTCTCTCTTCCTTTAGAAAAAGGAATTTCCTCTCTACCAAAAGGAAGGAATTATTTTACAGTCTTGAGCTGTCATTGCTATTGTGCAGTTTTCAGTTCAGTGTAATTTCTATATGGATGCACATATGAGGTGCATAAATCAAATAAATACATGAAATCACAGGCAATTAATACTTAAAAATTCCCTTCTATTGCATTCCCAAAAAGTGGCAAACTAGTTTTGTTAATTAGTCAACAAGTTCTGCTTTTCCCAATGCAATAAAAATGTCCAAGTCTCTTAAGTGAGTTGTTTGGTTGTAGAATTAGTTTATTTTATTGGCAGAGAAGACATGAGAAAACCCTAGCAATAAATATGAGGAGTCAAATGTTCAATAACCAAAGAGACCAAGGACTTAACATTTCCAGTTTATCTTAGTGACAGGGAAGCTTTTATTGCAGACTTACAAGTTCAGAAGGTGTAAGAATATTTCCCTCCCCCCCATTTTACAGATAACTTCATATACAGTAGTGCTTTACTTTTTTTTTCTTCTTCAACTGATTTCAACAACATAACAGGTTAATTAAAAAAACCAAACTGAAAATGCTAGAAAAAACTCTCAATGGATCTCATATTGTGTTTTGATAATACAATATGACTCTCTTCCAAAGCACCTAGAGTTTCTAGGACTAGCCAATTTTGCTTACCCTTCCTCAGGTATAAATGGGAATAACTGTGTGTTCTATTAGCTTCTCCAATTGGCAGGCAGTATGACTTTTATGGATAGGTTAGACCTTCTGTAAACGCTTGGAATTTGATCTTCTGTCCCTGTCTGGTGAACAAGAGCATCCTGCTGGTTCACTCCAGCTTCTAACCTCTGACATTAGAGCCCTGAGCTGGAGAAAATGCCTCCATCTAGACTCTAGTATGATCCCTTTTGACCGTGACCTAATTGTCAAGAATTAGACTGAGTAAGTGATGTGGCTGCTTCTTGTACAAATCATAAATCCAGGAGGGAGACTGTCACATGTATAATTTAAGGAAGATATATACATGTTTTTGTGACACAAAGGGGACTTAAAATATCTACCTATGATCAGATTCATCATCCAGAATAAACACCAAGTTACAATATTTGGTAGAAAAATATTTCTTTCAGATATGGAACTGAAAAGTACTATAAAATAAGCTTTAGTGGCTCTATTCATATAGAACATGCATGAAATGTAAAGACGTGGAAGTGAGACTGTAAATGCTGTTTGTATATTGACTCACTCTACAGGTTCATTGTACTATACCTCTCTGGATTAATCACTAGAGGTTTCATCTAATATTTTCATTTTTAACTATCACACAAATATTATATGGTGTGGCAATGTCCTGATGTTGAAAGTCCTATCTTATCTTTTGAGCTGGCCTCTGAAAGTATGTCCAGTTACAGTTATAACAAATGAAGGCAATTGCCTTGAAGGTACCTGTAATGTATTGGGCTTTGTCTTGTAAAGAGAACACCACGTGGGTTAATTGCTGGAAGGTTGCTTAAGCAGGGAAGCTGGCTAATGGCTCCTAGCTCCTCAGACAACCCATCTCCAGCGCCGCTATTGGCTGCCTCTAGGGCGGCAGTAGGTTGCTTTAAACCTATTGGCCGCCGCCTAGAGGCCAGGGTATAAATTGCTGCATTCGCAGTCCTGTTTCTCAGTTCAGATCCTGCAAGCAATAAACAATGAACTTTGCTGAACTCAATCGCCTCGTCTCATCATTGAAACGAAGAACCCAGTATCCAACACTGGCGACAAAGGTGACATCCTGCTCCTCCAACTGAGCTGAAGAGTCACTAGGGGAGAGGCAGTGCACACCTGGTGGGAAAAGCAATTTCCCCCCCCCTACAGTTGGCTAGCACAGCCACGCTAGCAACCACGCACCCAGAGGACCAGTCCCTGGGCAACGGAGGACCAGGATTCAAAGACGCCAAGCACCAGCTGCGAAGACCAGCAGAAATGGCCAAGGTTGGAAAGCTGGAAGAATTCAACATAACTCAGCCAGAAGGGTGGTCCTCGTACCTTTCCAGGGTTGAGAACTACCTTCGAGTGAACCAGGTCACAGAGGACGGATTGAAGGCCGCCACACTCCTCTCTGTGTATGGCCCAGCAACGTTCGACATAGCAGAGAATCTGTTTGCACCAACACCATTGGAGTCCATATCATTCATGGACTTGAAGAAGAAGCTCGGAGACCACTTCCAGCCCAACCTATTGATAATTGCTTGGTGCTATGCATTCGAGCAAAGAGTCCAGCAACCAGGTGAAACCGCATCTGAGTTCATTGTGGCCTTGAAGCAGGCCGCACGCCTGTGCCAGTTCTCCGATGTCAAGGAGAGGCTATGAGACAGGTTTGTCTGCGGTCTCCAAAACCGAGAGCTACAGCAAAAGCTCTTTGCCAAAGAGACTCTGTCATTCCCAGATGCGCTGAAGGAAGTCATGGTGGACGAAGCTGCTGGCGGGGCCATACGAGCCATGCGGCCCACCAAAACTACACAACACAAAGAAGCCGTCCAACATGAGGACGCCAAACACACAAAAGACCCCGAAGATGACACAGAAGTCGACAAACTACACAGACACCACGACCAACAGCGTCGCAGCGACAAGCAACATGGGACCACTTACAAGGTAGATCCCTTCCTTAGATGTCCAGGTTGTGGCAGCCGCCACCAACGCTTGGACTGTAGGTTCTGGACAGCCACGTGCCGGGCCTGCAGAAAGATAGGCCACATTGCTTCTGTCTGCAGAGTTCGCCAGAGGGACCAGCCATCAAATTGTCAGTCAGAAGATCCAACCAGGAGAGGTACTGGGGCCCTGGGACAGTATAGTGTGGGGTTTTGCTCCACTCGCAGAAGCATTTGCCATACCAGGGCTCGCTGTCTGATTAAGACAAAATATAGACTTCAGGTGGAGCTGCAAGGGGTCCCCTGCAAGATGGAGCTGGACACGGGCTCCGCTGTTTCCATTATTTCCCTTGAAACATTTAATTTTGTTTGTGGTTGCAGTAAAAGATGGGCCAAGCTGAGGCCATCTGATATTGTATTAACTGATTTTCAGAATGCAAGAGTCGCAGTCAAGGGTGAGGCCACACTAGCCGTTAAATTTAAGGGGTTTTCGGGGCACCTGGATGTTGTCGTAGTAGGGGGTCAGCGAACAAGCCTGATCGGGCTCAATTGGTTTGATGCACTAGGCATCCAAGTAACCAGAATCAACCGGACACAACTTGTGAGTCTAGCGACAGTATGTGAAGAATTTGCAGATGTGTTTGATTCAGCTCTGGGGACATACACGGGCCTGCCAATAGCATTTAAACTAGATCCAAAAGTAGTGCCAGTCAGGATTAAAACTCGTAGTGTTCCATTTGCTCTTAAACACAAGATAGATGCTGAATTAGATAAACTTGTTGAACAGGGCATACTGCAGCCAGTAGATGGAGGTGATTGGGAGACCCCAATCGTAATGCCACTAAAAGCCAATGGGGAGGTCAGAATCTGTGCAGATTACAAATGCACAATTAACCGTGCACTCAAACAGCACACATACCCAGTACCGGTAGTAAGCCACATCCTGGCATCTTTCTGGGTGGCACCATTTTTGCAAAATTAGATTTGGCTCAGGCCTACCAGCAGCTCCCTGTCAATGAGGCCACAGCCGCAGCACAGACTATTGTAACCCACAGGGGGGTGTTTAAAGTAAAGCGCCTGCAATTTGGGGTCAGTGTAGCCCCCAACATTTTTCAGGGCATCATGGAACATACACTCAAGGGCATTCTGTGGGTTCTAGGGCGGCAATAGGTTGCTTTAAACCAGGCATGTCAAACTCGCGATGTCATGTGATGTCGCGCGATGTATCGGAGCTTTTCCCCCATTGCCGGCAATGGGGTGGGCGTGGTTTCATTGTGACACATCTGGCCCTCTGGCCGGCAGTTTGACACCCCAGCTTTAAACCTATTGGCTGCCGCCTAGAGGCCAGGGTATAAATTGCTGCATTCACAGCCCTGTTTCTCAGTTCAGATCCTGCAAGCAATAAACAATGATCTTTGCTGAACTCACTCGCCTCGTCTCGTCATTGAAGCAACGAACCCAGTATCCAACAGTACCTATCAATCTAAAGCATCTAGTTGGCAGACCAAAGAGGTACATAGATGACCTATCTGGATTTCCAGTAAGGGGAAATGGGCTGCATTACTATGTAAGGTAATCAATATGCACACCTTATGCTATTGAGCTGCAGAATTAAGTGGGTTAAATAGTAAGAGGCAGTTTTGGTAAGTGATTAAACCTGACCGAACTGCTTTTGCAGGTAATATTCTTCATTTAGAAATATTTTATCTTCTCTGTTGAAAAATAAGAAATCATGATGCATTCCTAATACTGCCTATGTTGATAATCTCCAACTGGAGTGAATTTCAATTTCTATAACTCCTAGCAAGCACAGCCTTTATGAACTGAAGTCCAACAGCCTTGGAGGTCACCATACCTGAAAAGGTATGTGCACCTGTAGATTAATAGCTAAACTCAGCAGTAGTATTGATTCTTTATAAGGCTAGCCTCAATTATTCACTTTTTTAATTCTTCAAATCTTCTGTTCAGAAAGTCCCATCATGCATTAGAGGTGCTTTTTGCACAGCCAAATAGCAGGACTTTGGATCTGCCTGAAATAGCACAACCCCCAATGGTGTGGAAGAAAGTGTAACGGGTTCATAATTGCAACCCTTTCATTACTGTCTCCTAGTTCTCAGCCCACTAATGTCAAGAGCATCGTCTTTGTAAAGTTATTGGCATTTTTCATCATATTCATGAAGTGCAGGTCAATTTTCTTCAAAAGGCTCCCTTCACCAAATTGCCACAAAGACAGACAGTAATAAATTCTACTTGTGCACTTGTGAAGGCTTCGTAGCTGCAAGCGACAATAAAAAGCAATGAGCTGGGTGTCACTAAGTAACTCCAGTTTACACTGCATTTTCTATCTTTTATTGAAAACTAGAATATGAATTTATTAATGAATACACAGACATACTTTGAAAGGCTGGGGAGAGTGAAAGGGAGGTGGTGGGGAGAGTAGGAGAGAGACCAAGTCAATTTATTTGATATTCACACAGTGAGTGCCTACATTGTATTGTTTCATCATTTATGGCCCAGATTTGCTTGTTAGGCTGTGGCCCTCCAAGAGAGGGAGTGGGAAGCACAAGGCTTATATAGCAACACCTTGACGTAGATGTACAGCTGCTCTCCCTGTGCTTGTCTCACCTTTAGCCCTGTCTGTCTACTGCAGGCTTTCATTTTCCGCATTCATACATCAATAAGCTTTGCATGCTGACACCTAATTTTGCAGGCTACTTTGGTTATGGAGGCTGCTTTTTGCATATTGCTACCCACCCCCTTCTGACATCTCTGAGCTTTAAAGCAGAGGAGAAGAGAGCACTGGGGGAGGGCTGGGGGGGGGAGAGAAGAAAAAGAAAGGAAAACAAGAGGTTTTCTTTTCTTCTCAGGCCTAATCAGAATTTTTTCCCAATTTGTCAAAAGCCGATCTGCCAAATCAAGTGTAATTGATTCAGCTGGTTGGTTTTTTTCAAGCACAGCCTTTTCTTACTGTTATTTTTAAGGATTTGGCCAGTGTGATCGGCTTCAAACAAATATGAAACCAGTCCTGAGAGATACATATGGGTGTGAATTAGTTAGCATTCCCATTCCAGTTAAACCTTTTCATTTTGAAATAATTTGTCAGCAGCTTTCTCAAACAGATGAAGTGATAGATGCAAAAAAGTAGATTTCAGTTCCCACTGGCATCTAAAAACATGGTCTGGTGGCTGCTAATTGGGCTGCTAAGCAATTGGAGAACCATTCTCCTAGGTGACTCCTAAAAAAAATCTCATTGGCCTCCAAATTTGCAACAACATCATAGAAATGCATGTAAGGAGATGTACATATTTCCATATTAATAACCAACATACAGTCACTTGACTGGTTCATCATAAAAGTTCTCACAACTTTCTAATTACACCTGCATAAATTTCAGTGTAAAAATAGTGTAAAAACTATGATGATATCATGCATCTATCCAATTATATTGATTATGTAATTTACATCATTTGTGTTGTGATGCAAGTGATGTACAGTACATAATTTGCGTCATTTCCATGATAATATCATGATAGTTTTGACATTACCTCCCACCTCCCACTTCTTCTCTTAGCCTCCAACAGAAGCCCAAGAAACAAACTATTTGAGAATAATTTGTTTTGAAAGACTTTTGGTTCTAGATAGTGTGTGACAGGCTACTAACTTCCTGCTAATGTTCATATATACACAGAGATACCAAAATAAATGTTTTGTGTTATCTAGCTGATAAGATAAGAGAGATAAAAAATAGTTTACTTTCACACACACACACACACACACAATAGTAATGGGGGACTTTAATTACCCTGATATCAACTGGGAGACAAACTCTGCACCAAGTGGAAGATCAAATAGATTTCTGACAAACCTAGCAGACAACTTTCTCTCCCAAAAAGTAGAGAAGGGAACTAGGGGATTAGCCATATTGGATTTAATTCTCACAAACAGAGATGAAATAATAGAAGGTGTCGAAGCCACAGGAACCTTGGGGGGAAGTGATCATGCAATATTGGAATTCAACATTCTGGAGGTACAAGCAATAGAACACACAAATGTTTCCATAGGAGAACGACTATTGGGCTAGCTGGAGACTTAAATTGCCCAAGAGCCTGGAGGGCTGGGGCTGGGCAAATGGGTGAGGGAACTGAGGGCAAAACAGAATCAAGGTGTAATGGTTTGCAACTAAGTTGGATCTAGAAAATTCTGGTTGTTGAAGATATATTTTATTTATTTATTTAATCAATTTGTTTTGCCACCTATTGACATTTTAATGAAAAACAATATTAGCTAGTTAATTTGAACTAGATTGGGCAGTATTACGCTGCTGAAAGTTTGTTAATTCAAAGTCAAATCAAGAGAAATTTGCTAAAGAGTGTTCTTAGATGCGATTTGAAGAAAAGGGCTGAAGACCCAAAGAGGATGACTTGGTCTACTCTTGCCATCAGTATCAGTAAATTAGGAAGTAGGTGGGATGTAGAAATGCAGCAGTGTATATATAGAGAGCATATTTTATTTTATTTTATTTTATTTTATTTTAATCCCATTTATATCCCGCCCTTCTCCGAAGACTCAGGGCGGCTTACAAGCTTAGCAGTAGCCTTCATTCTATGTATATGCCTGCTTATTAGGGCTTTCACACACACACCCAAGCGGCATTATTACAAAGTCAGCTTAATTGCCCCCAACAATCTGGGTCCTCATTTTACCTACCTCGGAAGAATGGAAGGCTGAGTCAACCTTGAGCCTGGTGGGACTCGAACCTGCACTAATTGCAGGCAGCTGGTGTTACTTAAGGAGGCATTAGCCCACTGCTCCACCAAGGCGGCGCTGGAGACAGGTTGTCTGAGGAGCTGGGAGCCGTTAGCCAGCTTCCCTGCTTAAGCAACCTTCCAGCGATTAACCCATGTGGTGTTCCCTTAACAAGACAAAGCCCAATACGTTACACCCCTCCCCCCTAAAATGTACAAACATTATAACAACAAAAGGAAAATGCAGAACAATTTAACACAGTATATACATATCCAGGTAGAAAACACTTAAGTAAGGAGGAAAAAATAGTTTAGAGATTAGAATCTGAAGTGATTGTTCTCATTCAAGAAAAAGGGGAGTCTAAACTGGACATAGCTAACTATAAATAAAATTTGTTAAATCTTTCTAAAGAATCTAAGTAGCAAATTGAAACTAAATACAATATTTTATTATTGAACATTAAAAAATCTGAGAATCCAGAAAACAGTCTAGTCACATACATGCATATCAATTTATTTTTAAAAAATCATTTTGCCTGATTTATCAGAAGACATTTTCTTAGTTGATTACAGTAGATGGTTTTGATGGATAAATCTAAACATATGCATATATAGATAGTAAAGTTATTAGCATCCATTATTGCAGACATGTCAAACCCGCGACGTCACGTGACATCGCGCAACGTATCGGAACTTTTTCCCATTGCCGGCAATGGGATGGGCGCGGTTTCTTCGTGACGCTCCGACACCCCTGCATTATTGCTACAAAATAAGAAAAATTGCTAAGCAGAACTGATCAGAATGATACTATCTATAGCAGGGTAACTTGGATATTTTTTTAAAAAAATGTCCCATCAGATTCCAACGAGCATGGCTGCTTATTTGCTGAAAGGCACTGTGGGAGATAATTGTTCTAAAAAGTGGCATCTCTCTTAAGGTATGCAAATGTTTCTCACCCTCAACAACTTAAAGATGTATGGATTTCAACTGCCAGTAAGGAATTCTGGGAGCTGAAGTCCATGCTTAAAGTTGCTGATGTTTAGAAACATGAGCTAGACATTTCTTCGGATATATACTCTGCCCCAAAATACTTATCACATAGAAAACACTGAAAAACTGTAATAGAATCATAGAGTAACAGACTTGGAAGAGACGTTGGAGGTCTTCTAGTCCAATCCCCTACTCAAGCAGGAGATCCTATACCAGGGGTCGGCAACCTTGGCTCTTTTATGACTCGCGGACTTCAACTCCCAGAATTCCTCAGCCAGCTATGCTGGCTCAGAAATTCTGGGAGTTGAAGTCCGCGAGTCATAAAAGAGCCAAGGTTGCCTACCCCTGCCCTATACCATTCCAGACAAATGGCTGTCCAATCTCTTCTTGCAAACCTCCAGTGATGAAAATCCCACAACTTCCTGGAGGCAAATTGTTTCACTGATTAATTGATCTGAAACTGTCAGGAAATTTCTCCTTAATTCTATGTTGGATCTTTCTTTAATAATCTTCCATCCATTACTTCTTTAAAGACAGCCTGTAATTGATGACCAGAACTTTTTAACTTTTTAAAACACAAAATATGTTATTGTAGTGCTGATTGGAAGAGAACAAGGGAGAAAATTAGGTTTGATACTCTTTTTATTGAGGGACTGGGTTTTATTAAGAATCAGCCAACAATTGTGGAAGATCACAGGGCCTCAGTAGTGTCCATCTTCAAAACAACTGATTGCTTCAGAACAGCTTGCATATTATTTCCCCACTTTATAACACCTGGAGTGACAGAATAGTGCTAATTTCATTTCAGGAAGTGGGGGAAGGCGCTAAAAAAGGGAAGAGAGACATAAAAAGATTTGCATATATTCTCAGTATATGAAATCTTCAGTATAAAGCTAACCAAACCATTGTCTGCTATGATATGAAAAGGAAAATGTTTTATCAAACCAAATCATTTTTACATGTTAGCCTTCTTTCCTTCTCCAGCCTTCACCACAGTAACTTTTATCATTAACCATTGGTCATTTCTATTTAATTTTTCAAGTTTACAACTGCATGATGATAGAAAAGGAAAAAAAAAGTTTGCATAAGAAACCCAGAAGGTAATGAGAAAAGATGAATCTGTGAATACATTTAAAATGAGTACTGTATGACTTTTCTTCTGCTCTCTCCTGTTCCCACTTCCCGGTATCTTTTCCATGAAATATAACAGGAAACTTCAAATGTATTTAATTTATTTATCAAATTTATATAGCTGTCTATTTCATGACAAGTGATCCTGGGTAGCATAAAAACATTCCTGTAATATAATCCAGCACTTTTCACACTGACCAGTCAAATCCTTTATTGTGGTCAATGACCAGAATTCTTTAGATTGACCATTCTGATTTGAATTTGTAGAAATTATAGCTGGAAGGCCATAATTTCCCTACCCCTGTTAAAATCATCTGATAACTACAAGACAGGAGCTGACAAGCTGACTGCCTTTTGCTTCTATAATATCTCCAAATATCAGTACTAATATTTCTCGCTTTCTTCAACAAAAATCAACATGTGTTATTATTTTATAAGGCTACTACATTGGTGCTATAAAAAATCCAGATGACCACAAGATGGCAGGAATAGAATAGAATAGAATAGAATAGAATAGAATAGAATAGAATAGAATAGAATAGAATAGAATAGAATAGAATAGAATAGAATAGAATAGAATAGAGCTGGAAGGGACCTTGGAGGTCTTCTAGTCCAGCCCCCTGCTCAAGCAGGAGAACCTATAATGTCTCAGACAGGTGAATGTCTAGTCTCTTCTTAAAAATCTGTGGCAGTCCAGATTGTTTTGCAGACCAGATATGTTAGTTCTGTTTAATACATAGCGTCACAGGATACCTGCCTCTTGACAACACTGGAAAATATATCAACATTGGAGTGCTAACAATAACAAGTATAAAAATGTAAACAAAACATAGCCATGATACCTTTTCTGAAGAGTTCACTCTAGAGGATGTCATTGGGTGATCACAGAGCCACATCAAAGTCCTATACAGCTAGTTAAAAATGGAAAAACTGGCAATAGGAAACCCTTTCTTTCATTTATGGAGCACCATCCTCTGATTTAATTGAAGCTTCTAGTCTCAGCAAACCAGTGACAGCCTTCATTCTAGGCCATGTTTAGCATTTTATTACTTAGTAATCTGAGAGGGAGTCATGCTAGTATTGACTTTCAGGCAATCTTCTTTGCTTCTTTCAACAAAAAAGGATGCCCATAGAAATAATTGATACCATATTCAGCTTCTGAGCAAGTGTTCCCTTGGTGGATTGTGCACGAAAGCTTTTTGATTTAGACTTAAGAATAACAAAAGTTGGGGATATTTTTCACTGACGACCCCCATGTGACATGTCCGTAACCCCTTTCACAGCAGGAATGTTGGCCTCCAGGCATCTCTTAGCAGCTCAAATGAGTGACTAGAGGCTTTCCTTCTTTTATTATAGATCTACTGGTTAAAAGTGGAAGCTCTTAAAGGAAAGTCTTTTTTTTTATTCCACCATAAAGAAATGAATGAGCACACACAATTTTTCTCTTGGACATGATCCAATGAGAGGGCAAGTTTAGTCTTATGACTGAGGTTTTACATGGATTGTAAATAACCAAATCCTTGATGTGATCATTAACACTGTCTCCATGGTAACCAAAATCTATGGTCTTTAATTTTTAAGTTTGCATTCAAATTTTCTCCTGAAGTGAAGTTTTAGGGAGAATTTTAAAGTTCTGGCTACAGCAAAATATCTAATAACTGTGGAAAAAATGAAGAGTGACAAAATTGCATAACAGTAGTCCCAGAATTGCTACAATCAATAGCAGTTTTCCAACATGTGGAGGTAGAAACTACACATGTACCATAATGTGCATCCTAAAATAATACCTGAAAACATTAATGGATACCAACTAGCAGTCAGAAGACTTATGAAAACTCCTAATCTCACCCATAGTCACCACTGGAAAATTGTGAGTATCCTACACCAAGCTAAATCCACAAAAAATCTAAGGAATTCCTGGAGATTTGGCATTCAGACAAACCACCCATCTCAGACACATAAAGATAAATCACATTTATATACCATTCAAAACAGGCCATGAAAAAGCTAAGAAGGGAACCAAAAACCAGAATATGTCTTCTCCAGCAGTCAATAACTATACAAAGCAAACTATCAAGCACAAAACAATATCCTAATTAAGCAATTACCTACGAGAAAAACACACCATACCAACACTGCAAGGGCAGTGTTATATATAAACAGGAAACAAACTCCATAATTACTAGCACTGATGGTGTTACCTAGCTGGGTAATGAAATGCCTGTAAGCAAACAACCAAGCTCAAAGAGCATAAAGGATTCCACAATCTAAAAATAAGCCTAAAACCATTTTAAAACACAAAATAAGGTGCCTCTAAAGCCAGGAAACATTGGAAAATTTTAACCTTGTCTGTGGATGTGTTAGATATTGCATTCCTTGTATCATTTCCCATTAACTTCAAACTGCAACAGTAGATCATAATAGTAACATGACTATAGTTAAATCAGTCTCTCTTTCCTGCTCAGAAATACCACAATCCTCTGCTACCTCTGCCAAAACTGACAGCAAATCAGTCAATATATGCTTCTAATATGATTGGAAAGAATTTATTTATTTTATTTATTTATTTTATTGGATTTGTATACCGCCCTATTCCCATAGGTCTCAGGGCGGTTTACAGGGCAGTTAAAACCATGAATACAAAAAATAAAAACAATTAAAACAAATTGAATTGAAATGGACAAAGTGTCCATCACGACTCTTGAGTCTCTGTGATGACAGGCTCCAAGGTGGTTTATAGATTCTACCATAAAATCTGGAAAGGCAGTATTTTTCTCCTCCACGATACTTGGAGCAAGTCTAAATTTCTACTAAGGTCTTCAGCCCTAGAAATTCTAATACTAAGCAATGGTGGAGAGAGAGAAGAACCTATTTCCCCCCAATTACAATTTTTCCCTAAAACATATAGTAACGGCCCATTCTCTTCCCACCTGCTATTCTTTCAGGAGCACTGTGAAGAGTCATGAAAGCACCACATCTAACAAGACTGAGTCCAAGTTTGAAGGAGTGCTTAATTAAGGGCACTTTTGTGGCCCCTTATTTATTTGGGATCTCATAACCTTATTTATAGGTAGTAACCATGTAGGATTTTTATGGATGACCACAAAACATGGGATAGGATGCACAGCGGCCTAGCAGTTAAGACAAAGTTAAGACAGTTAAGGCTTGTCAATTAGATGGTTGGCTGTTTCAGACTCAAGCACCATGTGACAGGGTGAGCTCCTGTCCTTGCCCCAACTCCTGCCAATGTAGCAGTTTGAAAGCATGCAAATGGGATGGGGTCAGGTTTTATAAATTGATCTTAACTTTTTAATCTGTATTAATTTATTACGGGCATTGCTGTTTAATTACTTTTTAATTTTTGTATCTTGTTTTTTATTATGTATTGCCCTGTTCACCGCCCTGAGTCCTTCGGGAGAAGGGCGGTATACAAATTAAATTAATAAATAAATAATAAATAAATAAATGCAAGTAGATAAATACAGCAGGTACCACTTCAATGAGAAGGTAAACAGTATGACCTTGGAAGTGTCTTTGGACAATAGTAGTTCCCTTGACTATGAAATTTAGATAAGTATCGTCCCCTAGAGTCGGATATGACTGGGCAGGGGAAACGTTTGTTTGTTTGTTTGTTTGTTTGTTTGTTTGTTTACAGAACATGAGAGGTGTAGGGCAGTGATATACAACTGTGGCTCCTCCTTGAATTTAAATCCATAGCAACTCACTGAAAATATTGTAAGCTGCAGCTGGTCCTAAATGCTCTGGGTTCAACCATCTTTTTTTCAAAAATCAGGTTCCATTAGCAATTTTATAAGTATCAAGCTTTTAAAAATGCTCAAATCTTATGAGATTTTATATTGTACTTAAAATCCCATGGGAACTCATATATAGTAGGAACATTACTGATTTAGCAGTCATATAAGATTATTGCACTTCTAACAAAATGAGGGGGGAGTTCTATTGTCATCATAAAGTAGTATACTGCCATCCCTGCATCTTCAGAAATATAATTTCCAAATTATGTTCTACTTTGCTCAGACCCTCATCTTAAGTATGAAGGGTACCATAATTTATCAATTCAAAGAAATTAGAATAGGTTTAGAAAGCAGAACAAAATGATCAGGAATTAGAAATTAAGCCTTATGTTGAAGAGGGAAGGTTTGTTTAGCTTTGACAGAAGATGACAGAGGGGGGGGGGGTATGATATGAATATGCAATAAAATCACATAGAAGAAGTTAAGACCTTCTTCACTCCAGAGGGCACCACACAGAGTAATACATTTAACTTGCAGTAAGGTAGATCCTGGTTATTAGATAAAGCTTTCTAATAGAGTAATTAAACAATGGAAAAATACTTTTAAAATGGTGGGCTCTCCTTCAAGTGGAGGGTAGATAATCATCTGTTTTGGATGCTTCAGTATGGATTTCTGCACAGGGAAGAAGGTTAGACTGGGTGACATAAATGGTTGTATGAAAAATACAGTGTTTATGGATAATAAGAAAAACTGTTTAGAAGAATAGTAAAAGAATAAGGATTTTTAAAATAGCACTTGAGGTTTTATTTTCAATAATTAAAAGGTAAAGGTAAAGGTTCCCCCGCACATGCGTGCTAGTCGTTTCCGACTCTATGGGCCGGTGCTCATCTCCGTTTCAAAGCCGAAGAGCCAGCGCTTGTCCGAGGACATCTCTGTGGTCATGTGGCCGGAATGACTAGGCGCCAAAGGCGCACGGAACGCTGTTACCTTCCCACCATAGTAGTCCCTAATTTTTTACTTGCATTTTTATGTGCTTTCGAACTGCTAGGTTGACAGAAGCTGGGATGAGTAAGAGGCGCTCACTCTGTTATGCGGCACTCAGGATTCGACCTGCCAAACTGCCAACCTTCTGATCAACAAGCTCAGCATCCTAACCCACTGAGCCACTGCGTCCCCCATTTTCAATAATTAGAACACTTAAAAATGAATAAGAGGATGAGCAATATATACAAGGCAAATAATTGTTGCTTTTATCACTCTAGAATATAAAAAAGGCAAAGAGAATTTCAAGTCACTGAAAACAAATTCAGTCTTGATTTTTTAACCTAGTTTTGAAGAATGAATGGATATCTCCACAAATATATGGCTATGAAATTATTTGATATGGTAATTGGTGGGTATTGGTATGATTACGATAGCTACACCATTAAAGGCTCTGGGTGGGAATCAGTTTCCTATTAATCTGAGTGCATTTTGTGGACAGCTCAGAAAGACTAAGTCTGTACAGTGATATGTGGCATAGTAGCTTATATTCCTAGGAGTACAGCTATATGAATGCTATATCATGCATCTGTGAGGAAACATTATTCAGAAATAAAGAGTCAGAAATAAATAAAGAGAGTGGGGAAGGGAAAGGGGAGGAGGGAACGGGGAGGGGAAAGAGAAATGAAGGGAAAAATAAATAGTATTAAAAGGATATAGCAGAAAAAATCAGAATTTTTAAAAAAGCAAACTACTAAGGGGAGCCAGGAGAGATTGAAATATATTACATACTTGTGTGATAACTAGCGATAGTTCCACTCACTACTAACAGGGCTTTCATCAGATAATAGATAATTGTTTAAGCAGCTAAAAAAGAAAAACAGAAATACCTGTTTTCTGCAAAACATTAACACTGCAGCTTAAATGAAATTTTTCTTTCATCATAGATAAAGACCATAGCTGATGGTGCATCTTGCCTTTCTTGCCGCTAGCCATCCAAACTGGACTGGATTGGTTCATCCAAGAAAGCCATCTGGCAAGAAAGAAATGCTGGAGATACAATTAAACTGCCCAAGAATTTGCTGAAGTGGCATCAAAAATGCACCAAACATTAATCTCATTTTCATTAAAAAAGGAGAGAAAGGCTACTGAGGACAACTTGATAACAGATGGCAAAATTCATCTGTTCTTCTAGCATATTTTCTGTCCAGTGAGCCCAGTGCCTTTTCCCTTGGATGGATATAGACTTCTTTTCTTTGGGATAAAGAGGCCATATTATCACTAGTTCCTGCTCTGGGGCTACCACAAGCATAGCAAAAGTAATGGAACTCTGATGGAACAAGCAAGATAAATAAGAGTTGGATGAAGGAACCACATGTGCTTTCTCTCAATAATTTTCAGGATGATAGCTTGTTTTCCATGTGTACCATACAAGAATTACAGCATGATGATATTAATACATATACATCTTAGAACAATATATGTCTTGTTTATTACCTATGTTTATGTCTTTATGTGTAATGCATATTAAAAAGGCTAAGACTACGGCTTCGATTAGGCAACCAGCATTTTAATTTTTTTGACTTCACCAATTCATTGCCTTCACTTAAGAAGAAGCTATATAGGTACCCACAGAAGGAGATGTTGTACTTTTAAATCTTACGGACATCTATCACCCCACAATTTTTTTCAACAAGGCATAGACTGACCTAAAAGCCACACATCATTCAGTTATCTATTGTCTCACTATTAATTACATGAAATAGATATGCAGTAGATAAAATGATGGATATTTGGCTACCAACTATATGGGTGGTGGTAGGGAGTGTCCAACAAAAACTTCTGACTGCCAAAAATAGCACCGTATTCTTTCTATTGTTTTTTCAGTCTTATTTTCTCCTCTATTTCACTTATGTTTCTGGGTTGAAAGTAAACCAGGTCTAAATGTGTTGATTTCTGTAAGCGAAAATATCAGATACTGCCTAACCCCACTCACATACACAAAAGGTTTTGTGAAATTTTCCCTTTGCTAACTGAATACCTGTGAATTTTTCATGTTAAGTGAGATATATTATGGCACTAGTGGGAAATTTATACAGTTTGGTCTTTGACAGAAACTTATTAGATTTCACACATTTCTTCATTAATATGGTTAAAAAGGCTAGAGTCTTAAAATCTATCTACTCTTTGTCTGAGGTTTATGCCATCAGATGGGAGCTATTGTAAGAATGCCTGCCTGTGTATTACAATTGAGGGAATATTAGCAAGGTGTGCTACAGTCAGCAGCCTTGGCTATAGTTCATGTTGTGTAGTGGATTCTTGGGAAGCAGGAGGTGAGACGAGAGTGTTCAAGCAGGAACATTGCTTTATTGTAGAACAGGAACAGAACTGAGAACAGAGGCTTCTACACAGCTACTTATACAGTTGGCCACTAGGTGGTGGCCAATAGGTTTAAAGGAACCTATTCCCACCCCAGAGCAAACCAATGATCATCCTGGAGACTGCATGTCTGGGCAGCGAGTGACCATTACACAGACACCCTAATTAAGCAATCTCAAGCAGCATTCAAAGACACGTGAAATCAGTTCAAGTAAAAGGCCCAATACATTACAGTTCATACAATACATAATGATTTATAGGGGACTAGCCATTTTCTTAAACCAGGCTATTTGGTTCCTGACACTTTCTAGAACAAGAAAAGTGCTTTGAGACTAGTTCATGAGCTTAACCAGTGGCAGTGCAGAGCCTTTAACACAAATGGATTGGCAGTAAGAAAGGAAGACATTTTACAGGAAGACCTCAATACCTAAGATTCTGGTCTGAATCCTTATGTATTTACCCATTCTCTTCTGAGAACAGAATGAGCATTGCCACTTTTTAAATAACCAGGTGGCTCATTTTTAAGATGAATATGGTTGATAGAGGTACAGTAGGTGGATATTTTGTGTTTTAAATAAGACCTTTTCAAAGTTGTACATTTCTTCGTGGGACAAAAAGAAACAGCGATTTAAAATATTAATGTTGGGAAGAGTGTGGAGAAAATATAAGATCTGAATATCCGTAAACATTGTGAGTGAGTGAGTGAGTGAGTGATTTAACTACCCAACCACCCATTGAGAGATCGGGAGGGGAAGGGAAGGGAAGGGAAGGGAAGGGAAGGGAAGGGAAGGGAAGGGAAGGGAAGGGAAGGGAAGGGAGGGAGGGAGGAAGGAAGGAAGGAAGGAAGGAAGGAAGGAAGGAAGGAAGGAAGGAAGGAAGGAAGGAAGGAAGGAAGGAAGGAAGGAAGGAAGGAAGGAAATAGCAGCATCTACAGTATAAGGAGAAAAGGCATTGTGAAACATGATTGTATTTGTGTACGCCAATGATTAAAATGAGAGGCACTAACACAAATTGAGCGCTTATTGTTGACTCATCTATAAGAATTTTCACCAGGTGAATCACTATAATGTGGCCCCAAGGAAATAAAAATGAGTCACTAGCTCCTATACATTTCAAGTCCTTCACAAGAGGAAGTGATGTCATTTAAATTAATCAGATGCTCTCCATATTGTTGTAAAAATCCTAATTAAAACAAATTGGTCTAACTAAATACGGAAGGTGTTCCTTTGATAATTGTTTTGGTTTTTTTTGTCTGTATTCTGACCTCATCCCCATCCCCAGCAACCCATCTTCCTCTTCAGGTAGTTTTAGAATGTGAATTAAAATACAGATACACACACATCAGAAAGAATCCTTTTTCTAAGACAGATGGCCCACAATAAAGTTACACACACACACACACACACACACAGACACACACACACAAAGGTATCTTAAGATCCAACCTGCAAGAACAAAAAGGAAAAAAAAATGCTTGCATTGTTGTTTTCATTATCTTGCTTCTGTCATTTCATGAGCTTTGTATCTCACAAGGAAAGAAAGAAGGGAAGGGGGAGGGGAAAAACTGTGAAATTAATCTTTTGTGCATTGCCAGATAAAGACGAGACATGCTCAGACAAAAGATAGACTGGGAGAAGGTACTGTGATTGATGACTAAAGTAAAGGTGTCAGAAGAGTATTATGTAAATTACTGGAGGCACAGACCATTTCAGAGAGAATGAGAGGGAGAAGGGAAGCGGGAAAGAAAGGACCTGCCGAAGCAATGTCACCAAGACACTGGTCCCCAAGCACCAATTTCTTGCCATCTTTCATCTGCTGAGACAAGCTCACCTCATATTCTATTTGGCTTGCACAATGCAGGAAAGGGTGGGTGGAATGTGTCAGCGTGTGTTCCTTTGTAGGAAGGATACAGCCTTTCAAGAGGAACATGAATATAGTTTTGGGTTTTTTTGGGGTTTTACAAATGGGGCAGATTGTTGGTAGGAAAATGACTGAAATGAACTGGTGAGAAGTTTAAAGAGAGTGAAACAAACAACCCTCTAAAAAGCCATAATTCAAGCATAGATAGAAAGGAAAAATCACCTAATCCAGCATATCCCAATGTGATTCCTTGTGTTCAGCTGTTGAATCAAATGCACAAAAAGCTGATGCAGGTGTCAATGTGGTGAAAATACAGACATTATAGCAAGGGATTATAGCAAGATGTCTTAGTATGGGTTCACATATCACGTTAAACCATAACATGGTTTGACTTTTATCTTGGCTTAATATATAAACCCAGGCTTTTGTTTATGGATAGGGTCCCAAATGTTGAGCACAAGTGTACTCACAAACATCCCTAACCCCTAGGTTAAAACAACTGCTTAAGACGCAGTCGGCCCAGGTTCGAATCTCAGAAGGGTATGGCTGACTGATGAGAACAAACAAGTTTGAAATGCATATCAGTCTCCCTTTAATTCTTTGTTAGCAATTCAAAAAATTTACACAAATATGAACTGTCACTATTGTGACCACTGCCTGTGGGTGGCCCTTGGTTGTGCTGAAACAGGAAATAAGATTTGTCCCATGTTTGGGGCCTAGCAAGGTAATCTGAATATTTAGCAGACATTTAACACATATCTCCCTTGCTTCTCAGCTAAGAGAGAGAGAGAGAGAGAGAGAGAGAGAGAGAGAGAGAGAGAGAGAGAGAGAGAGAGAGAGAGAGAGAGAGAGAGAGAGAGAGAGAGAGAGAGAGAGAGAGAGAGAGAGAGAGAGAGAGAGAGAGAGAGAGAGAGACTGTGGCCTAGGGGTTAAAACAACTGCTTAAGATGCAGTCGGCCCAGGTTCGAATCTCAGAGGGGTATGGCTGACTGATGAGAACAAATAAGTTTGAAATGCATATCAGTTTCCCTTTAATTCTTTGTTAGCAATTCAAAAAATTTACACACACACACACACACACACACATATATATATATAATTGTATTAAGAGTAAAACTAAATAGGGAATACCATTCTGAATAATCTTTATTCCCAAGAATGGATGTAATATTTTTTTCTTAAAAAATAAAAAAAAATGTAATTGATGACACTCCATGCTTTGTTTGGAAACATGGACTATCTGAGAAGAAAAGGGACAAATGTAGCAGAGGTAAAAGGAACTTTCCACTGGAGTATGAGAGATTAGAGAGGGTGGTAGATAACTGTCTGGTAAAGCACTGCTCTGATACTTGTTATGTATTTTTTTATGAACAAGCTACCCAGAACCTAAAAATTCCAAATGTTTGCAATAGAGGTAAATATCTGTAGCTCGGGTGTAGGATGAGGATAAAGGTTTGTTCTCAGAGCTTGTGGGTTGGTTTCTGAATGTTTCATTACCAGGCTAGGTAACATCATCAGCAGAGTTTATGTCAGTGTCAATGTTCTTCTGTTTATAAGGGCTCCAGATGTGGGTATGTCAAGTGAGGATCTTGTGATGGGTTGTGAGATGAATCAGGTATGAGTCATCAGTGAGTCTTGTGATGGGTCTTTTGATAGGAAGGCCATACTACTACCCACCACACTGGTGAGTTCATTGAAGTCTGGCACTCCACAAGCAATTCCATCAACAGACCTACAACCAGCCTATGAAACCCTCAGAATCCAAATCAACCACACAGCCTACCAGATAGAGCTCCAAACCTCAACCAACCCATGCAAGACCCCCCAACCTGCACTTAACCTCCCAATAACTCTTACCTGATGTAACCTACCCATCACAAGACCCATTACAAGACTCGCACTGATGACTCACACCTGACCCATCACAAGACCCTCACTCAACACACCCACACCTGAAGCACTTATAAACAGAAGAACACTGACACTGACATCCCCTGAAGATGTTACCTAGCCTGGTAACAAAATGTTCAGAAACCAACCACAGCCTTGGACAATGAACCTTCACCCTAATCCCAAATGTGTCTACCAGTCCTAAAAAGTTAGATACTTTATTTTACAGATTAGCATTATGCATGAAGTAATATTGATTATTTAGTTAGCTGTTGATAGTCCTGAAGATAACCTTTTCAATGCCACTGCCCAACCATTCAATATCCTGATACCAGCCTTGAAAATGAAAGTAAATGGAAGTTGTCAAGGATTACATCTGGGACATCACCTGTGTGAAGCATACATTCTAACACAGAATTACAGTCATTCCTCAAAGACATCATTTTATTCTCCAACAAGCCATGGTGAATACTTTGTTTATCATAATTTTGGAAGGTAAGTTATTTTTTTCAACCCATGGAAAGTCAAGTTTTTTATTTAAATGACAATTTGTAATTGGACAACCCTGTATTATTTTCAGTTGTTTTATCCAAAATGGAGACAGTATAGCAAACCTTCCTTACTAGTTGATTATGAGAATCTCTTGATTTAGGGAGGGGATCACTTGTGGCTGTGAACTCTGCTGGTATCATGTGGTCTTCCTCTGAGAGCAATTAATGAGAAAGTTCTCACATGACACCTTGAAGAGTCACTGGCAGTCATAGCAAAAAGAACTGAGCTTAAGAAGAAAAAAATAGTCAGACCTGATAACAGACAGTTTTCTGTGTTCCTGTTTTAGAACACTTTCCAATTCTTCCTGCTTCAAATACGATTAACATGTCAAATGCTTTCAAACCAATTATTACATATCATCCACTGGATTTTGCCTGTCAACCACCTTTGCTCTTCTTTAATTGTGTGCCTGGTTTTTCCTCAAAAATGTTATTTGGCTAGAGGGAAAACTCCCCACCTATTGCCACCTCTCACCTTAGCACTTTATGAGTGAAAAGAGCATCCTAATATTAATATTTTCTCAATAAGGTGATAATGGGTTGATTTCAGAATGAAGTCCAAATTGGATGGAGAGATGAATGGATTTCCATTAGCAGATGACAAGTAGATTCACTTTGACCCTTTAGTAAGTCCTTCAACCTGTATTTGGTGAGGTGAGGGAAACCTAACAATCTGCTCTCTAGTACATACTTTGATGCTATGGAGATTTTTGCAGGTAACTTGTTATAGTATTATAAATATACAACCAGTAATTAGCTATTGGGGTCCTCTTAAGATTCAGCTCAGTTATGGGAAAAATGCATTTTCTCCAAGGATCCAAAGTATAATATGATGAGCTGGAGAAAGGTGAACCCATATTTCCAGCTATGTGCTTCTTTGAAATCCTCAACTGTGAATACATAGTGGGTGGGTGTCAATGCTGCTAACATCGGATGTTCTTGCTTTGACAACATATGGAGATGCAGCCATTTTCCTCCTTATGTTTTACTCTTAGAGTTAGAATTAGATGATACTGTGGCGGGGAGGAGAAGCAATGTGTATGGGAGTTAGTTAGACATAACAATATTGCAGTAGTATGGGAGTCAAGGTTTTTTGAAATAAGAGATGATAAGAAATGGTGGGTTGGAGAACTAGAGGGAAAGCCTGCATTTCAAATCAATTGGAGAATGTGATTTATGACTGCTAATTAGTGGAGGGATTTGCGCTAGATACTATGTGTTCAGGGGAGGGGAATTCAGATTTTGGCTTCACCTATGTTCATGCCGATGCTATGTTTCTTGAATAAAGATTCTTTAAAGAAAATAATGCCTTGAAGTTCTTTGAAGAGTTTCATCTGTCGCAATCATGACAGTGAGTTTGCTTAGCAGTAATACCAAGCAAGAGCAACAGCAATACTCTAATTATTTCTATGATTCTGATCCCCACTTTTTACACTTTCTATACATTTTTAAATGTAGCATTCTTCTAGAGAATTGTGGGGAAATTAAGTAGCATCTCCAGGACACCTCATCAAATCCATAAACAAACATGCTGGGAGACCAGAATACTAGGAACCAGCAGTAATTTGATGATACTTTAGCATGGTGCAAAGCTTGGTGCTTTGTGAAGCTTGGTGTAAAAATTAATGTTGCAAGTAACAACAGTAATGGTTCTTAATTCAGTCCATTAAATATATGATTTGGGTCAACCATTACATTAATTTGGTATTTATTTCAAATAAAAAGAAAATAATGGTTCAACGATACTGAAATGAAAGGATCCCAACAAAGATCATCAAGTGTCTTTGAGGAATTATTTGACAATAGCTAACTAAGTGGCCTTGTGCTCCTTGCTCCTTGATTTCTCAGTGGCTTTCAATACTGTTGTCCATGGTTTCCTTCTGGATAGTTCTAGAGGTTGGGAGCTGGTGGCTCAGTTTTATAGTGGTTCTCCTTCCTTCAAGGAGCTGGCTTCAGCTGAAGTCATAGGGGAGAGAAATCACTCCCTTGGCCTCTTTTATAGATTGGTACAGAACTCTACACTCTCTCTCCTCTATTCAGCATCTACATGAAACCATGGATGAGGTCATTCACAGGGTTGGATGTGGTATTGTCAATACATTGATGATAAACAATTGTGTGTGTGGACATCAGGCCAATCAAGTGAGTCTGCTGAAGTTCTGTTCTAGTGATTGGAGGCTGTGCATGACAGGATGAGAAAAACTTACTCTCATTCATTCCTTCCAAGAACAAGTGGCTGTGGATTTATGGGCCACCTGGATGTGGGAATACTCCATTTTTAACCTTGAATGGGGTTGCACTTCCCTATTCAAGAGTGATGTGCAATCTGGGGGGGGAGGTGTTCTTGGATTCACAGCTCCTGCTCAATGAGTAGCTGTGGCCATGAAGGCCTTTGCAGAATTCCATCTGGTTTGGTGACTGTGCTTTTTCCTGGTTCAGAAGCCCTTCAGACAATCACTCATGCCCCAATCACCTCATAACATTACTGCAATATGGTCTACATGTTGGAAATTTCAACTGGTTCAGAATGTACAACATGGGTAGTTATGGATATGCCTTTGAATAACTATGAGCCACCTCTGCTTTGTAAGCTCCACTGATTGCCAGTATGCTTCCAGGTGCAATTGAAGATGACCTATAAGGCTATAAATTGCATTGTGCCTAATTATTTGAGGGACCACTTATCTTTCATGTCTCTCCTCAGGGTTGAAGTACTCCAGGCCTTTTCAATTGAACAATATAACCCTATAGGGATCCAGGAAGTATGCCTTCTGTGTCATACCATCTGCCCCTAATATTGCATGGCTCCAATACTGATAGTATTCCAGAAATACACAGGGGTGGGAGGGGCCAGAAGAGAGAGAGAGAGGGAGAGGAAGAGAGAAAGAGATTTGTGTGTGTGTGTGTGTTTGTGTGTGTGTTTGTGTGTGTGTGTGTGTGTGTGTATTAAATGTTTACTGGAGGAACCGTTCTGACAGAACACCCGATCTACCCAAATATGGTACAAAGCAATTAACTGCCTAACCTGCAATCTGCCCAGGTACGAATCTCTGAATGGTATGGCTAGCTGATGAGAGCTAAATAGCTCGAAATAGCAATACTAGTCTCCCTTTAACTCTTTGTCAGTAAAAATTTAACACATATGTATGTATATGTAGAGTATATGGTCTCTAACCATTTTAGTGACCTACAGACTCACTGAAAATATTAAGCACGTCCCAGAAAGGTGCAAAATTATCTTAAATAACAAGAAACATGTGTAATTCTTTCCTTCCTAATCAGTTTTTTAGTGTTCACAGTTTGGATCAAAATTAATACCATTTTTATACTATTTAGTGCTTCATTTTTTAGAACAATGCTTTCCTTTTATAAGATTTTTCAAAGACGTCACACTTTCCCCACTGAAAATGGTGGGATTAAAAAAAAGGCAAGAAAAAAACTTACAAAATAAAGGTAGTTAAGAGGAAGAAAGTTGAACTATTTGAATAATTTAACTTGCTTTCTATTTTTTTTATTTTTGCACATGCTCAAAACTCCCAAATTCTTTTCTATCTGAAGTACTTATATAAAAATTTGACAGCTCTTATAATTTTAAATTGTCTGGCACTGTGTATGCCCAGAACTTTGATCATTTCCACATTCAAGAGCTTATAAAAATTTGAGGCACTCCACTAATTCCAAATTGGAGTGCACTGTGTAGAATAATTCAAAGTTATTGGACAGTTCCATTTTCTAAAAGGAAAATTCTCTTCCATTTGCAAGTGAGTCAAGTTACATTCTCACACAGCCTTTTAAAATATACAACATGGACATAAACTTTAACAGGGAAAAATAATGACAATGTTTTAGAAAAATGGGAACGTAAAATGGTTGTTATTTGCCTTCCTCTTGTCTAAAGTGTGGAATCTTCTCAAGACTTGCCTTGCTAGATTCAACATTCTGCTTCCACCAATGTCCAGTCAAAGGAAAGGCAGAGATATTTAGTTGATATTTATTTGGGGATAAATTTGCAAAACCTATTTATCAATATAAACTACAGTATATCTTTCAAAGATCCAGGAGCACTGGGGAACTACCAGAGGACTGGAAAAGAGCTGATGTAGTTCCCATCTTCAAAAAAAGGGAAAAATGGATCCAGGAAACTACAGACATATCAGCTGACCTCAATACCTAGGAAGATCTTGGAAACGATAATCAAGCAACGAATCAGCAAACACCTAGAGGCAAACAAAGTAATTACCAAAAGCCAACATGGGATTGTCAAAAACAGATCATGCTAAACAAATCTTATTGTATTCTTTGACCAGATGACAAAATTAGTGAACTAGAGGAATGCTGTGGATATAATTTACTTGGACTTCAGTAAGGCATTTGATAAAGTAGATCACAACCTACTAATTGATAAGATAGAAAAATGTGGATTAGACAGCCTCACCACCAGATGGATTCATAGCTGGCTGACCAGCCGTACTCAGCGTGTGGTCCTCAAAGGAACTGCATCTACATGGAGGGAATTGTGTAGTGGGGTGCCCCAGGGCTCTGTTCTGGGCCCAGTGCTCTTTAACATCTTCATCAATGATTTCGATGAGGGGATAGATGGGGAACTCATCAAATTTGTAGACAACACCAAGCTGGCAGGAATAGCCAACGCTCCAGAAGACAGGCTTAAGATACAGAAGGATCCTGAAAGACTTGAACATTGGGCGCTATCTAAAAAAATGAAATTCAATGGTGAAAAAAGTAAGGTTCCACATTTAGGCAAGAAAAATCAAATGCACAGGTATAGTATAGGTCAGTGATGGCGAACCTTTTAGAGACCGAGTCCCCAAAGTGCAACCCAAAACCCACTTATTTCTTGCTGGGTAATGGGTGGGTGTGGCTGTGGTGGTCATGGCAGATTGGGTGGGTGTGGTCACCTCAATGTCGCTCTTGGGGAGGAACACCTGTGGGGATGTGGGCAGGGTTGGGGGAGATCCAGGGGGTCTCTGGCAGGTGGGGCGGTAGGCAGCAGGCTCCTCCTGTGGGGTGAGGTGAGGGAAGGCAGGGGTGCCATTGCATGGGGAAAGGCAAGGGCTGGGGCGGCGGCTGCCTGACACCATCAGCCCCTGCACATAAAGGCCAGCGAGTGCATGGGGCTAACAATGTCTGTCAGCAGCCACAGCCTGCTGGCCCCTCAACTGGCACACTCTGGGGCTACACAGCCCATTGCCAGCAATTCAAAGAAGCTGTCTCTGAGCTGGATGGCCAGCCGACACTGAGAAGACAATGCAGTGGGTCGTGCCTGGGAAAAGGAGAGCATGCAAGGCCAGGAGGGACGGGATGGAGGGGGGGGAATCAGCTGTGCCGGGCTGCCTCCAGCCACATGGGGCCTCGGCAAGTTAGCAGGCAGCTGGTTGAAGAGTGACAGTTGCCATCTCCGGGGCATGGCACACATGCCCACAGAAAGGGCTCTGAGTGCTGCTTCTGGCACATGTGCCATAGGTTCACCACCACTGGTATAGGTGGTACCTTGCTCAACAGTAGTAACTGTGACATTAAAAGATGCTTGCTCCTCGGGAGGAAAGCCATGACAAATCTAGGCAGCACACTAAAAAGCAGAGACATCACCCTGTCAACAAAAGTGCGTATAGTCAAGGCTATGGTCTTCCCAGTTGCAATGTATGGCAGTGAAAGTTGGACCATAAAAAAGGCTGAGCGCCAAAGAATTGAGGCCTTTGAACTCTGGTGCTGGAGAAGACTCCTGCAAGTCCCTTGGACTGCAAGGTGATCAAACCGGTCAGTCCTAGAGGAGATCAACCCTGATTGCTCTTTAGAAGGCCAGATCCTGAAGCTAAAACTCAAATACTTTGGCCACCTAATGAGAAGGAAGGACTCACTGGAGAAGAGCCTAATGCTGGGAAAGATTGAGGGCAATAGAAGAAGGGGACGACAGAGAATGAGGGGCTGGATGGAATCACTGAAGCAGTAGGCATGAGCTTAAATGGACTCCAGAAGATGGTAGGGGACAGGAAGGAGGAGTGTTGCCCATAGGGTCATGATGGGTCAGACACGACTTCACACCTAACAACAACAACACATGTGGCACTGCTATGGATCTCTGGGGGATACCATTCTTTTTTTAAAAAATGTACACATATTAGGAAAATTATTTGCAACAGTTGAAAAGCTAATACAACATATTTTATTATGTGAAATATTATGTGAAAATATTTCTATGTTAAATAGGATAAATAGGAATTCCAATCAGATTCATAAATTGATCCCAAAATGAATGAATAATAAAGTGATCAAAATGTAAATAGACAGACTTAGCAACCTTTAGGAAGCTCCCAGTCTTAGCAAACAGAATGCCTTCAGGCTATTATCCCACATTTAAAGAAATCCAAAACAAAATAATATAATAATATAATCTGGAAAGATAAAACAGAACAAGAACATATAAATAGTAAGACATTTTGCGATGTTGATTTTTTTCAAAAATTAAATTTTCCCTAGAGCTGCTCTTGTTTTACAGTCATGACCCCAAATACAAATTTTCTCAAAATCTGCCAATTTATACTTTCCAATTAACTTTGTATGTATTTTCTTGTTCATCTGTTTCATACACACTGAAAATACTCTTGGGTTTTTCTCTGGAGACAAAGAATAGCTGACTATCCAATGAGGTCACCTGGGATATGATAGAGATTGGGGTGCAAGGTCTCACAAATCTACTTCCAAAATAATTCATTGTGGATTTCTGCTACATCTCTAGTCAGTAACAAATGCCTGATGCCTGCATAAGATGGCTTGAACAAAATCAGTTCAAATGGAAATAGAAGCTCTTGAAATGGTCCCTGTCCCCAGGATTTGAATTCAGAAGTATACTGCATGCATATATGGAGATAGGCATTAGATTTTTATGACTAATATTCCCTGATCATCTCCATAAGGACCAAACAACCTGAATTTTCAGCTTGATATACACTGCCTCCAATTGGATTGACATCTTACTTCCAGGTTCTTTCTCCTCCATCTACAGATTTAAAATGAAAGCATAAAGCAGAATTAAAGTTTTAGAAAAAATAAATTGAGCATTAAATGTACACCACTCATTTTTAACATCTGGCAAGATTGAAATGATATTGTAAAACAGAATGGTAGAAGTCTAAAAAGAAAAAAAATCCTCCCTGTGTACCTTTTCCTTATTGATGCTTTGAAATTTCTAGAACCTGGCTGAATGAAGGATGGCATACTGGAAAAAACTAACCCTAACCCTTTGCCCATGTTTACATATACAAAATGCAGCATCATTTCTAGAGAGAAATGATTGGCACAAAATAGACGACCAAATGGGTGAAATAGCATTTTCCATGCAATTTTGATAATATCTCTCTAATGCAAAAACAATGTGGACTAGGGAATATTTTGCTCATTTTATTCCCACAGTCAAACATAATATTTCATTCACTCTAAAAAAAATCAGCATTTTTTTCATTTATGTATAAAACAGGCTTTGTTTTTCAGTACACTATTGTCACTTCTACTAAGACAACTATCATTAGCATTTTTACTACCAGGCAGGTTATTAGTTGTTGGTTCTGGTTTGATTAATAATATTATTGCCACTACTGCTATCACTATTACTACATTTTTGAAGCAGTTAGTTCTACTTCTAACAACTATTGCTGATTCTCATTACTTAGGGTGCTTTTCTGCTACTGTATTTTTAAACAATTTATTAAAAATATTTTCTTATCTTCAGATCAATGCTAGCAATATTGTGACTATTAGAGAAGTTTGTCCTGTAAAACATGCTATTCTGGAGCACAACAATGTGGGTTTTATGCATGAAAATGGATGGATGAGTGGGTGGTTAGATGGATGGATGGACAGATGGATGGATTTCTATTGGGCTTCGTCAGAATTGGTGAGTGCACCAACTGGAAAACATACATAATTATTATCCCTGGGATATCATAAACATGCAGATTGCCTGCTATTTGTGGCTTGTTATACTTTTCTAGTGGGACCAACAATGCTAAATGATCATCTCACTCTGGTGCCTCAAACAACAGAACCATCAACCTTTTCTGCCAGGAAGCGATGAGAGGCAGCAACTTACTCAGACTGACAACCGCCACACCACTATGATATTTTTGCTGCCCTTAATTCAACTACTTTTCTAATGTTCCAGATTTAAATATATAGCATTCTACAGTACACTACAAGAAAAAGTACTCAATTACTTGTATTTATTCCTTAATCTGGCCAAATGAAAAAGTTATTGCTTGGCTTCCAGTTTGCCACGCAGCCACTATGGATGGCTGGGAGACTTGCTCTCTCTTCCCTGTCCAGTTTTGCATTGCTGGGGGTCCTGAAAAGGGCCAAAAGTCACCCCAAAGAGGCGACAAGCAAGGACGGGTGCTTGCTGGATCATGGGAGAGCTGCAACTCTCCCGTTATACCTGGTGATCCCTCCAAGCCAGCAGATGAAAGGACTGGCCATTATGGCTCATCCCCAGGCTGTGAACAGCCGAAGTCACATTTTCCACCAGGCAACTCTTAAAGTAGCATGGAAGAGACTGGGTGAGATCTACCTCTTTTACAACCTAATTACTTTCTGTACCTCCTTAAGCTGCTAAGCCTTTTCCCCCTGTGGTGAGGGAAGGGGAACTTTAGCCCTCCCTCCAGAAAGAGTGGCGACTAAATACCCAGGGGCATTTTAAACATTGAAAAAGTAACTGAATTCCAATTGGAACTTTATTTCTCTAAGCATGTGGAATGAAAGATTTTTTATTTCTTATTTTTCATTGTCTACTTCTTTTGGAAATCTGGATTTTTTATGAAAAAGAAAAAGAAAAACTGAAAAGATTAAGATAACTTTGGGACTCAAAGGGAAACTTTAAAAGGGGCCTGGCTGACTGCCCAGGGAAATAGATAATAAACATAACCTTGAGAACTTTGAAACAACAGCTGTGAAAGACTGTGTGTTCCCTACCTAGAAAAAAAATCTCTCTTTTAGATTTTCTAAGTGTAAAGCCTTTAGCTTAAAATACCAATATGGAAGAAGACCAGGAACAAAATTTATTTATGGATGAAGATCAACAAACTCTTGCTATGTTGAAAACAGTAATCCAAATTCTTACCACAACCAATGAAATACTAAGAGGCTATGGGATGGAACAAGAAGACAGCCCAGATATGAAAGCCCAAACTTTGACCACAACTAAAGAACCATCTATACAAAATACAATAGAAAAAATGAAGCATTCAAATATGATGACAGAAGAATCTATTATTCAACAAATATTGATATTTGAAAATCCAGAAAAGACATTGACAACTTGGAAAAAGGAAAAGATTTCTTATACAACTCAGAAGGAACTAGAGGATCTAGAAAAAGAACAGTTGGATGACAAGAAAAACAATTCAGAACAACCATGTCGATATGGAAGAATAAAGAGACGACCCACTAGACCTACAAGTCCTCTCAAAAGAATGACGACCGGATGGTTTTGCCAATATCAATTAATATATATGATATTACAAGGAGATTGGTTCGATGACCCAAAAACAAGGACATGGAAGATGATTTCGCAAAGGAAAAAAGCCAGAATAAGACTCAAGAAGAATGGAGTTTTGACCATCTTACTGAAATCTGAAACAGAATGTACTTAAATAGATAAGATGCGTATGTTGAACACAACACATTGTTATTAACTGAGATAAAGAAAAAATTTTGGTCATTAAAATTTAGCAGTATAAATACTAATAGCTAATTTGAATATTGATTTGTGCATAAAGGTCATGTAAAGGTGAATAATGTAGATAAGCTAAAAACCTATTGTTGAAAGTAATAAATAGATCTATATGGAATGTTAAAAACAAAAAAAATATCAGTTTAAGCAAGAGATAGCAGATACAAAGAGGAAGAGAGGAAGTATTAAATATTGAAATAAAAAGGAATTTTGATTGCTACTTTAAAAAACTGAAAATTACCAAAAAGGAAGGATATCACATTGTATCCTTAATTTGTTGAGATAGAGAGTGAGAAGTTAAGTAAACAGGATGTGTATTTTGAATATTAGATTTTGTGAGGAATGGTGACAGATGAATTGGGAGTATACTAAAAATCTTGGGAATGATAAATATCAAACGTTAAATCTAATGTTAGTGGAAATTAAAATTGAAAAATCTATTAGGTCATTGATTGTCTAAAAGATTGTATGTTAAAACAATTAGAATATGTGTAAACTGAAAACTATGGATATAAGTAAGAAAGTTATTTTCTATGTGATTGATAGGATAAAACTTGTCTTTAAATTTACAAATAGACAGTATATATGAAGGGAAAAAGAGAGGAAATGTTTATGGTAGCAATTTGAAATCTGCACTAATGATATCTGTATGTAATTGAATTACTACTACCCAGCCACCACATTGCTTTTCAAATGTGTGAATGTCATATTAGAAAATCAATAAAATTTGTAAAAAAAAAGAAAAAGTTATTGCTTTTGAACGGAATTAGTAAAAGCACCTTCAAAGTCCCAAAGTAACTGATAGTGACAATTTTTAAAAGCACCAATGATGAATCTAGCAAAAAATGGCTTCTGATGTATAAAACAGAGAAGTAGAAAAGATTAACTTAAAGAAAGGAAAAAATCTGGAAGCATGTAGTATCTAGTCTGCAAGATTTCCAGCCTGCTCTCCTTTTCTCAATACAGTGGTTAAAGCTTCACACTATATTGTAAATGGCCCTCAGAGGAATGAGAAGCTAAGCATGTCCATGCAAGTGTCATGGACATTCTAAGCTGTTCAGCAGAGCTGCTTCTACTCTCATTAAATCAAACTTTTTGCTGTTTGGAGTTACACTCCTATCTTGTTTTCCAGTAGCTAAGGCACCAGGCACAGAGTGGTAACATAGTAACACCATTGATGGTTGGATTTTTTTTCCTTTTGATATTTTGGGGAAAGTCATACATTTATTTTACTTGGAGGATTGCTGCCAAATATTGGTGCCATGATCTTGTGTGATCCTGTGGCAGATAGAAGATCAGAGATTCATACGTGAAACCTACATGCAACCTTCTTTTGTAGAGAGTGTATGCCACAGGTCGGCAACCTGCGGCTCCGGAGCCGCATGCGGCTCTTTGAGCCGTCTCTTGCGGCTCCCAGCCGCCCGGTGCGCGCGCACCTCTTCCAACGGGCAGTGGTGCGCGCGCACCTCTCCAAATGGAGAGTGGCACCGCCCGTTTGGAGAGGTGCACGCGCACCTCCCCGAATGGGCGGAGGTGCGCGCGCACCTCCCCAAACCTTTGGAGAGGTGCGCGCGTACCTCTGCGCGAATGGGCAGCGGTGCCGCTCTTTCAGGAAGCCCGCCGCGGCCCGTCTGTGAAGCTGCCAAAAGCGGCAGCTTAGCAGAAGGGCCGCGGCAGCTTCCGCAAAGAGCGGCGCCCCTGCCCATTCCGAGAGGTGCGCGCGCACCTCTCCGAACGACCGGAGGTGCGCGCGTACCTCCGCGCGAATGGGCAGCGGTGCCACTCTTTCAGGAAGCCCGCCGCGGCCCGTCTGTGAAGCTGCCGAAAGCGGCAGCTTAGCAGACGGGCCGCGGCAGCTTCCGCAAAGAGCGGCGCCCCTGCCCATTCCGAGAGGTGCGCGCGCACCTCTCCGAACGACCGGAGGTGCGCACGTACCTCCGCGCGAATGGGCAGCGGTGCCGCTCTTTCAGGAAGCCCGCCGCGGCCCGTCTGTGAAGCTGCCGAAAGCGGCAGCTTAGCAGACGGGCCGTGGCAGCTTCCGCAAAGAGCGGCGCCCCTGCCCATTCCGAGAGGTGCGCGCGCACCTCTCCGAACGACCGGAGGTGCGCACGCACCTCTCGGAATGGGCAGGGGCGCCGCTCTTTGCGGAAGCTGCCGCGGCCCGTCTGCTAAGCTGCCGCTTTCGGCAGCTTCACAGACGGGCCGCGGCGGGCTTCCTGAAAGAGCGGCACCGCTGCCCATTCGCGCGGAGGTACGCGCGCACCTCCGGTCGTTCGGAGAGGTGCGCGCGCACCTCTCGGAATGGGCAGGGGCGCCGCTCTTTGCGGAAGCTGCCACGGCCCGTCTGCAAAGCTGCCGAAAGCGGCAGCTTTGCAGACGGGCCGTCGCCATCAGGCAACCGGGAACCGGTTCCATCTCATTTTTTAAAAAATGGCAGCCGCGTGCGTCCGCGCATGCGCAAAAAACCTTTTTGCGCATGCGCGTGCATGGACACACGCACGCGGCTCCCTCTTTTTTCAATTTGTGATGGAACCGGTTCCCAGTGGCTCTTTTTCTTTTTTAGGTTGCCGACCCCTGGTGTATGCTATTGAATTCATGCAACATGTTGGGAAACTATGATAGAAATAAGCTATTGCTTTCAAACCCCATTTATTGACTTTCCAATACTATATAGTTTAGAGGACTACTGCTACATAAACTGCAATACATCGTATGTAACTGTGCCTTGAAAATGCCTTAGAATCTCCAAGTGGTTTAAAATATGAGAGCCCAAATTTTGGTTCAGATGGTCTTTTGGAAATGTATTAAAGTGGTTCTTAAAAGTTGTTGATTGGTTTTGAAGCAAAATATTCTGCTATAGTTCAAATGTCAAATGCAGAGTAGATCACACATCAGTTCACAGAGCAGAAATGAAACAAAGAACATGTTCCAAGAAACTTAATGTCAGAGGCTGTCTAAAAGCAAAGAGAAGAAGGTGGGCAATTAGAGAGATGAAATCAATGTTGTTCTACTTCTGGCTTGCTTTCAAGTTTAGGTTATTATGTTCCAGCCTCCAAATATCCATCCAACAACACTTATTGCTTTTTATCATGTGTTAATGGGAAGGGGCATACTCAGAAATAGAACTATCACTTTAGGTAGACTTATTAATAAGAGGAAGAGTTGTACTGCAATTATGTTTTAAATGCTCATTTTATTTTTATTTACTAATTTAACAAATTTGAATGGCTACCCATCTTATGCATGTCAATTGTGGGTGGATCTCAAAACTATAATAAAACATAATAAAACAGTAAAACCAATATACAAAAAAAATACAACACATCCTGCTAACTCAGCCTTCATTCTTCACCCAATCACAATTGTAGTCATTGAATTCTAGCCTCATCTTATCCCAACACCTCAGGAAAAAGTCAGATTTTCAGGGCTTCCTAGAAGACTAGGAAAGTGAGGACTTGCTAGAGGAATCTGCTTGAAGGACAGCTGAGAAGATTGTAAGAAGTTTGCTTCCCATTATTTAGGATACTGCTCATAAGCGCTATGTGTTTAGAGCTCTAAGCATTGTTAGAGACCCCACACATCACTTCAAGGCCTGTTCCTGTTGCTCCCCTCTGGGAGGAGGTTTCGAAGTATTTATAACAGAACTAAAAGATACTGTAACAGCCTTGTTCCTTATGCTATCCATCCTGCAAATTTGCAAGATTTTTTCTGCCATATATATGTATACATTTGAACTAGAATGTGATGTTTCTCTGTGTCATACATGCATGTCTATGTGGGTATATGTATAATGATTGGGGGGTTTTGTGAGAGAGAGTTGAATGCAACAAAATTTCATTTTAATGCATGCTGATAGTGTGCATTTAAAGTAACAATAAAGTTTTGTTCTATTCTCCACAAAGCTGGCCACTATGGAAAAAACACACTACAGTAAGTGGCAAGTTTTAAGGGAAGAGACCTGGAGTGCATTCACCCTATCCAACCTGATGGAATAGATAGATATCCTCAGGAAGAGAGGTCTAACAAAGAATCTGTTCCTGTACCATGCAAGGCTTTAAAGATGGTAATCAGCTCTTTGGATTGTATATGGAGACAAACTAGAACCCAATGCAGTTCACTTAGCAATAATATAATAAGAGCAAACTGAGAGGTGCCCAAAACTGTGCATGTTGCCACACTCTGGACCAGCTGTAATTTCCAGCCCCATGTAGAATACATTGCAGTAATTCAGTTGGAAAATAACCAAAGTTTAGGTGACTGCAAGTAAGATCTCCTACATCAACAATGGGCACAATTGGCACACAAGATAAATCTGTGAGAAGCCAGGCATGGAGGAAAGAAGAAAATCAGGGTGAAACAGTGGCTTCCACTCCCAACCTCCAAACCAGCCCAGAAAGATACCTTGATCAACTAGCAACTAATATCTGAATAGCAGACTAAGCAGAACTTGTAATCCTCCCAGCAATGAAATATGTATTGTTTATTTAACTTAATCATTTCTAACTTTAAATCCATGCATTTGAATTCTGTATATATTTTATGCAAACTGTGGCACCTGCTGCCTTCCTGCTCCGCCAACCACCATTGCTATAGAGGTATTTAAGGGATCATCTTCATTTAACAGAATCTCCAGCTAAGAACACTATGAAGGTATCAGTACAAAACCTTCTATCATTAGGCAAACAGCAAATAATATTTGTATATCTAGGGTTGGTGTGCCAATTTGAGCAATCACAATTTCTTTCAAGCAAGTGATTCAGTGAGGACTTTATTTCCATTTACTGCAGAATTACCAAATTGACACAGACAGTTTGCACTTTATGATATGCATGATTGATGGCTTTATTATTGTGCCCGCATTCTCTGTATTGTTTAATAGACAGCTTTCAATACTCATGTTTTATCCAGGATCATTACTACATAGATAGCTGTCTTATACTATTAGGCAATTGGTCCATTTAGCTCTGTACTCTCTATTCTAGCAATAAGGCACCTTCATTGAGCTTCTCTATGGCATTTCACAGATCTGTACCTGCCACAATTCCCACCCATTGTCAATTCACTATCTGCTTTTCCATCGTGTAGGTTTACCTTACATGAATTTGAACACTGACACCAAAGAAAATGGACAGATTTCCCTGTGGTATAAGTTCTGCCACTGTAGACTGGATCTTGGACTTCTTGACTGGTAAAGGCTTCTAAAGAAGTGACCAGATGCTAAGTCAGGGCAATGGTGAACACATCGTTGTGAAGGGTATGTTGCCATCTGTTAGGCATATGGTGTTAGCCTACAATGTTGGGTTGAAAATATATTAACCATAATGCTATGTCTTTAAGAAGTTAATTGGCCAATGGGTGTGTAAGTGTTCTCATGGCCATAAGAGGAAGCTAGGAAGTAGCTTCTCTCTCTCTCTGATTTCACTGATCTCTACTGTTACTGTTTTTGCTCTGCTGTTGGTTTATTACTGTTGTAACCTGAACTGTGCATTGACCTCTGGACTGGTAAGAAGACTTTGTAGTTTGGACTGTTGCTATTGTTTATGACCTGGACTGTTTATTTTTTGACTGTGCATTTTTGTTCTTACACCACCTCAAAAGTAAACTACTTTTTGTTTTTAGAACTCAGTGTATTTCTGTGTGTGACTTTCAGTACCCTTCCTTGTCTGTGCAACTCTTTGGTAGCACAAGGAGTCCTCTGCACATCAAATTCCTTAACACTGGTTATGGGCCCAGGCCTGTACTGAGAGTAACTACACACAGTATTCCTAGCTGAGTTTGTGTTAGTTTTTTGGTGTAAAATGGCACAAGAACAGTTGTCAGGCATCTCCTGGATAACCCGGTTGGATGGGACAAACTATGTTTCCTGGTCCACGAAATGCTGCTTGCTTTTGTGCAAGGAAGGACTATGGACTGTTGTAAATAACCCACCAGATACTACTGCTTGGGATCCAGATGACGAAGAGGATGCAAAGAAGTTAGACAACTTTAAAAGAAGCAATGAGAAAGCTCTTTGCATTATTGGACTAACACTGAATGACCAGCAGCTTGTCCATATTCGTGGTGAGGAGTCTGCTGCTAGGTGTTGGGGCATTTTGCGAAGGCTTTATGTTCGTGACAGTGTGGGTGCACATATACACCTTACACGTAAGCTGTTTAGGGCTCGTCTGCAGAAGAATGGAGATATGCTGACCCATTTAAATTACATGAAAGCAACTTTTCAAGAGCTTCATGAAAAGGAGCTGATTTTTTCAGAGTTGCATCAGGTCTACATTATTCTGTCATCTTTGGATGAGAGTTATGATGAGTATGTTTCTTCTTTGGAAGTCCTGACCAGAGAGGAACTGACATTGACTAACATTACTGGGAGACTGCTGGAAGAGTCCAGAAGGAGGCGTGACAGAGACCAGCTGAGAGAGACACAGCTACAAGAGGAGCAGCCATTCACCACTGCTTACAACGTCAAGAAATGTTATTCTTGTGGGGCTAGAGGGCATATAGCCAAATTCTGTAGAAAGGGTAGAAAACAGAATGTAAATAGCAGTGGAAAGGCTAAGAAGGGCATTGGTTTGGCTATTTCTGATGAATCAACATCCAGAAACAATGAATTGTGGGTTGTTGATAGTGGGGCTTCACAATGCATTACTAAAGAGAAAAAGAGGTTTATTAATATGAAAAACAGCAACCAATATGTTTCACTAGCCAACGGTTGGAGGATGAAGGCCTCTGGTGAAGGTAATTCCTATTGTCCATGCATTGATGAACAGTTACCTATGTTATATATACCTAAACTAAGATTCAACCTGTTATCTGTAAGGGAATTGGTTAAGGTTGGGTTTGTGGTAACATTCAGAGGGGAGCAATGCACTATTGAGAGGAATGGAACCTGTGTAACTGCTAATTTGAAAGATGGTTTATTCATTCTCACAAGTAACCAGGTTAGTACAGTTAAAGCTAACTCAATATGTGAGAACAAGAAGCCACATGATGAGTGTATACATTTATTGCATAGGCGGCTAGGGCATGTAAACTTTAACTCACTACGTAAAACAGTTGAATTAGTAGACGGAATTAAACTGAAACCATGTAGTAAGTATTTGAATTGCAATGCCTGTAATCAGGAAAAGAGCAAGGCAACTCCTGCAAACAGGATAAACGGTTTCAAAACAACTGTACCTTTGGAAGTTGTGTTTGCTGATTTAATTGGACCCATGAAACCAAGTTTAGGACGGTCATGTTATATTTTAAGTATATTGGACCACTACTCTCGTTATGGATTTTGTTATCTGCTTAAGTCAAAGGCAGACACTTTCCAACAATTTGCAAACTGGCTGAAGTTTGTGGAGAGAAAAACAAAGAGAAAGGTTCAGTGCATAGTTACTGATAATGGTACTGAATTTACAAACAAGCGTTTTGTTGATATGCTAGAATCTGCTGGCATTGAGCATAAACGTTCAGCCCCTTATAGGCCTCAACATAATGCTTTTGTTGAGAGACGTGGGCAAATGTTACAAGCCATGATGAGAACTATGTTAAGAGATTCTGGCTTAACAGATAGACTGTGGGGGGAGGCAGCAAAATGTGCAAACCATGTTCTGAATATAGTTGTGAATACTTCTACTGGTAAAATACCATATACAATATGGCATGGTAGAAGACCAAACCTTGATTACCTGCACACGTTTGGCACCCCAGCTTGGGTCCACATTCCCGCACAACTCAGGAGTAAAGGCCAACATAGGGCTAGGCAATTATACTTTGTAGGTTACGAAGCTAACCATAGATCCTATCGTTTCTGGGAACGAGGCACAACTAATGTATATAACAGTGCGTGTGCAAAATTCCTTGAGCACGTTGGTTGGGATAGGTTAGAGCAAGTAACTGTTAATACTGATCCTCTAGTGTTTGAGGACTCCCATGATAACGTAACTAGTAATGATAATTCATCTCCTGTAAATATAAAAGATGAAGAGGAGATAGGGGAGATAAAAGAGGAATCAGAGGAAGGAAAGGAGTCAGAAACTCAAACCCCTGTAATTCCTTGGCGTTCAACGCGCATCAGACGTCCACCTGATCGCTATGAAGCTAGTATAATATGTCAAGTTAGTTCAGTACCTTCTAACTATGATGAGATCAGGATGTATCCTGAAAAGGAACAAGCATCATGGAAAGCTGCAATGAATGTAACCTGAACTGTGTATTGACCTTTGGACTGGTAAGAAGACTTTGTAGTTTGGACTGTTGCTATTGTTTATGACCTGGACTGTTTATTTTTTGACTGTGCATTTTTGTTCTTACACCACCTCAAAAGTAAACTACTTTTTGTTTTTAGAACTCAGTGTATTTCTGTGTGTGACTTTTACTACTCTCAGTACCCTTCCTTGTCTGTGCAACTCTTTGGTAGCACAAGAAGTCCTCTGCACATCAAATTCCTGAACACCATCTACCTTCAAGGAGATACTGGTGTACCTCCTAATAAATCCATTGTTTCAATCAGAAAGCTTGAATAATTATTAATCAGTGTCCAATCATCCCTTCCTTGAGAAGGTGGCAGTGTTGCACATACATTTTATTTTAAAAATAAAAAGATGTTAAGAAGTAGGGTGGCTCAGTAGCTTAATGACACTGGAGATGGTCTCTGCTCTGGCAGTTCAAGTCCTATGGCGTTCCTGTCACTCGCCTCCAATTCTGTCCACTTAACAGTTTAAAAGCATGTTCTATGTGACAATTGTAGCGCCCATTTACAAAGTTTCTCTAGGAAGGAAGGGAGCCTAGAATGATGCTGCAGGAAGAGCCGTTCATCTCTCTTTCTGGTGCAAAGTCAGCTCACCCTCCTGTGGCACACCTTGAGAAAGACACAAGCAAGTCCTACAACAGAACTGGTAAATTGGCAGCCAAACGTCTACTCTGCAATAGCATTGTGGTCTCCTGGCTAATGTAACAAAGTCATAAAGCAATAATAATAACCACAACAATAACAACAACAATAAGATGTTTTGTTTCCTCTATGCTGTTTTTAATCCATGTTGGTATGTGTGCTCAGAACTATTCATGATTGGAGAGGTCGATAGGTTCACTAAAATAATAAACAAACAAACAAATCTGTTTTTTCACTGGCTCCCTCCACTGCCACACCCAGGAAGTCTATCACCTGGCTCCATCTATCTACTGCTTGGATATTTTGAAGCATATTATAAGCAAGTTGATAAAGCTAAGAAGAGAGATGATTAAAACATACTTTGCTTAGGGAAAAAAATCTACCACAGTTTTAGTCACATGGCAAGGGAGATGTCACTATTTAATAAACTGACAAAATCTATCTATCACCTATGCATGAACACCAAACGGTTATAGAAAGGTTAACAGGAATTGATGGCATCCAGGCATTCATTTTGCACTGAATCTGAGTCTTTGGTGATTGAAATAGACAAAGATGAATAGGGTTATCTTGTTGAAGAGGCTTTGTTAATTACTGGCACTTGTCATTTCTCCGTAGCTTTATCTAAGTCATGGAAGGCTAACTAGCTCTTTTTCCCCAGTGAACATTGTTTCTTCAGTGAATACAGCCCTGAGGTGGCAACTTTTATTTTATTTATTTATTATATTAGTTTTGTTTGGGATTTTTTCCCTTTTCCTTCCAGAAATGCATCTCATTAAGAATAAGTTCATAAATGAATGACTCCTAATATTTCTCTCTGTTATTTAAAGCATTATTAACACCAATCCTTTAATCAAAAAGAGTTCCAGAGCACCATGTGTAAGTTTGATTTTTTAAAAAAAAAGTCAGCTCTTTGTTCCAAATTTCCATGACACAGAAAGAAAGACAGTAAAGGAAAATAAGTTATTCAGATACCTTCCTGAATCTGCCTGGTTTGTTAAATGATATCACTGACTTACAGGTGACCTTAACCTTTTAATAAAAATATAGTGTAAAGAAAGTAAAATCAGAAATCAAGGTGACTTAAAAGTGTAGATTAAAAGAAGCCTTATGAGTAAACTCCTTAACGACTCCTCATATTGATTTGATTCCTGGCTTAATGACAGTGGTGGGATTCAAATATGTGAACAACTGGTTCTCTGTGTAGATGCCGCTTTCAGAAGTCCATTCTGGGCCTGGGCAACAAAAAATTAGCTACCACTTCTACCGAACTGGTGCAAACCGGCTGAATCCCACCACTGCTTAATGATCATAATGTGGCAATCCCACTGTTTTTAGATGTCTCTCCTGACAATGCATGAATGTCCAAAAGGTCTGAAGTTGCCACCTCCCCCCATGCATTCTGATGAAAGTATTACATTCAGGTGGATGCCTCTATCAGACAAAACATACCAACACACACTGCTCTTAATTTATTAGTTTGAGCAGATCCTCTCTGAGGAGTGTTACACCAGGTATCTGAATAGGCAAAGGAAGACATGGGCAATTGGAAATGAGGGGAGGGCAAGCAGGACACATTAACATTTAACTTTCTTGCCATCCACAACTAAAAATACAACAACAAAACTGCACAAAGTTATACTTAGACCTATTTCTATAAGAAATTACTTTTTCCAGCACCAGAAACACTGTTTTTAATCAAAATATTTTTTCAACAAATCTTTATTTTCAAGAACATGCCTAGGGATAATATAGAATCATCAAGAACGCACTTTTCAAATTTCACCATAGAAATGCCTGATGAGCCATGTAATCTCTGGATTACAGTGATCATATATTCGAAAGGGATGGATTGAAGCCAATTGTTGGAATCAGGAAATAAATTAAATAATGTAAATCTCAGCTTTTGAGTCTGTCCATGGACAAAGAAAAGAAAGAAGCTTACAATTTACAAGGTCAAAATACACAAAAAATCTGAATGACCACTGTTAATGAAAATAGTTCTGAAAGCCTCCTTAAGAGCCAAAAAGCTAGACAATATTTGAGTTTTAAGTCAGGAAAACACAAAGGAGGACAGGTCTTCCTTTTGACAACATCTAATAATCTTATTCCTGAGGATATAACCTCATGAAGAGGGGTTTTTCAGACTTAAGACACTATAACTTCCTATACCTTCTTTCATTCTGTTATGGCCTCAGTTCCCAAATTCTGGGGGTTTGCAAATTCTAGGTAGTTCATATAACGCAGCATTTTCTATTTGAAGAAGATCTATGCTGAAATATTTTCAGGCATATTGAAGGCATGTTTCTATACAAAATGGCTTGCCTATGACCATGTTTGCTTAAAATAACTCAGTTTATGCCTCTGTTTCAGGCCACTTACAGCTACCACCACACCTGCCATCAAACACTTCACAATCCTTTTCCATTCCAGAGTCTACCTACTTTCTACAAGCATTTCAAGACAGTCAACATTTCCTTAAGAGTCAACTGGCTCAGTGTGAGTGTTAAGTATTGTGGGTAGACTGATCAGGAACAGATGACATGACACCGGGTCAGTGCTCAGGTTTATTGTGGATGGAATCGGCAGAGTCTCCACAGCTCAGCTCCTTTAAATACTGTTGCTGGCAAGCCAGCGACCAATCCACATCCTAAAAGGGTCCCACCAGAACGGCCTGACCAATAGGACGGGAGTTACGACGCCACCTGTTGTTGCCAGGTGTTACACAGCTGATGCCCAGCTGAGCTGTCTGTTTAACAATTAACACTTAATATATAACAGTGAGGATGAAAAGGAAGTGCAAACAAGAGATTAACAAAGGAATTCAACTGAAGAAAGGGAAGAAGAGGAGAGAGGAATAGTCAAGAAAAATATTGTCTGCTAACTGACAGCTACTGCTGCAGACTTGTTATGAGTGCAGTTGATGATGTCTTCCACAAGATCTTAGTAGAAAAGATGACAAAAGGGAACCTGAACTACATTATCATTAAAATTAATACAGAGTTGGTTGACTAATAGCACACAATGGAAATCAGTGGTTTCATATCAAGGTGGAAGAAGTGGCAAGTGCACATCCCAGGGTTCTGTTTTAAGTACTATTTTAATGATGATGATGATGATGACAATAACAATAACAAGTTGGAAGGGACCTTGGACGTCATCTAGTCCAACCCCCTGCTCAGGCAGGAAACCCTATACCATTTCAAACAAATGGTGGTCCAGTTTCTTCTTAAAAACTTCCAGTGTTGGACCATTCACAATTTCTTGAGGCAGGTTGTTCCACTGATTTAATTGTTCTAACTGTCAGGAAATTTCTCCTTAGTTCTAGGCTGCTTCTCTCTTTGGTTAGTTTCCATCCATTGCTTCTTGTCCTGCCTTCAGGTGCTTTGGAGAATAGCTTGACTCCCTCTTCTTTGTGGCAGCCCCTGAGATATTGGAACACTGCTATCATGTTACCCCCCATCCTTCTCTTCATTAAACTAGACATACCCAATTCCAGCAACCATTCCTTATATGTTTTAGCCTCCAGTCCCCTAATCATCTTTGTCGCTCTTCTCTGTACTCTTTCTAGAGTCTCAAAAAATTTTTTTACCTCATGGTAACCAGAACTGGATGCAGTATTCCAAGTGTGGCCTTATTTTGGTCAACATATTTATAACTTGTTTCAGAACACAGGACAGGAAACAAGGGACTTAAATTTGAACAGAAAAGATTTAAGCTGAACATTAAAGGTAAGAGTTGTTTAACAATAGAACAGATTCACTTGGAGAGTGATAGAGTTGTCTTTGCTGAAGGGATTTAAGCAGAAGCAGGATGGCCTGAGGGATGCTGTTACAGTGGGTTCTTATAATGGGTGAAGGGTTGAACTGATTATCTCTAAGGAGGGCAGAATTTGCATCATATTATTATATCCCAGGTTTTATTGCCTTTTGCTACTCTCCCAGGTACCTGTAGGCTAAATACTTGTTTTGGGAAATTGAGCAGTTTGCCCACTGCAGATATTTGCACTCAGACACAAGAATAAACATGAAAGTATAGTGGACAAAGGAAAGCCAAGAAACATTAAAGCTTCTTTATTCCCAAACATCATGGTACTTTCACATGGGAAATAACAAGTAAATGGCTCCTTTATTAGGGTCTCCTTGTAGCAATTTTAATTACACTGGACATATTTTTTGTAAAACAGCAGAAATTCAAGGGTGGCAACTAATTGCAGGAAGGAAAAAGGGAAGATTTCCACAGATCTTTTTGAATATACCCAACATGGGAGATACATTTTATGCAGACAGGCTACATTAGCACTGTACAAGAAGATGATCTTTAATGTACTTATCTTAGCAATATGGGTAATAGGAACTTTCAGGAACACTTTACTTTAAGTGTCCTCTGAGAAATGCTAATTTGCAATGAAACACCTATGGAGCTTTATATGACACCAACATGAATACCTGATGAATTCATTTTGATCAATTCTATTATGGCATACACGATGGGAATTTGCAGTGATTGTTCTCTTAAAATATTATTAACTTTCCTATTAATACTACATATGTTAGGAGAAAGCTTAGCAGAAGTTAACAGAACTGGGCTAAGTCATCTTCCTGATTTGCCAGGCTCATTACAATGTTAACTAGTTCAGTGCTTGTAGAAGTTTATTTGATGTTTGCACTGATTAACTACAGGGTTGACACAAACATAGTGGGAAGTGGAGAACACCAGCATGAGAAACTATTACTGTATGGCTTTTATACCACCTGATCATAAATCAAGCACATGGGCAAGGTTGATGCAAAATGCTAGCTTAAAAGAGGCTAGCTTTTAAAGTGTGGTTGGAAGGTTGTTAATTCAAAGTGTTAGGTAAATAAAGCCATTATATATACTACAAATTGGAACTAGATAAACATTCAATAGTCATTACATTTATTTCTTATACTTTGGGGGATATAAGAGAAATACCTTTAAAAAATGTTAGTACAAGCAGGTGGAGTCATTACTTTTCAAAGTTCTGATTCCAACAAATTCATGAACCCTCATATTCATCGGGGCAGACAGTCCAAAGAGTCAGGATGGCTGCTGCATCAGCACAAAATCCTACTCCATAAAAATAAAAATTAGAACGAAAACAGTATAATCAGTATCTAAGAACACTGAATTTGGTTTTCAGTGTGGGAAGTGTACATCTTTGACCTAGCAAAAGTGCATGTTTTCCAGCTATTGTGCCGTTATCTTACCAACACACTTTGGTGACAATGAAGGTAACATCATCAGTGCTAGTCCCAGGGCTTTTTTTTCTCATAGAATGCTCAGAACGGAGTTCCGGCACCTTTTGGGGATGGAACCTTGTAGGATAGGCAAGGTGGGTTGTATGACATGTGTGAGTTCCAGCACCTTTTTCTTTTACAAAAAAAGCACTGGCTAGTCCTGATGTTACCTAGTGCTGATAATGTTACCTAGTTAGGGTAATAATCCCCTTCATGGATTACTGCCTTGTCGTGGCGAAGGGGCTTGCGTAATTCAATGAAGCTATGAGCTATGCCGTGCAGGGCCACCCAAGACGGACAGGTCATAGCCGAGAGTTCTGACAAAACGTGATCCACTGGAGAAGGAAATGGCAACCCACTCCAGTATCTTTGCCATGAAAACCCTATGGACAGTACCAAAAGTCAAAACGATATGACGCTGGAAGATGAGCCCCTCAGGTCGGAAGGTGTCCAATATGCTACTGGGGAAGAGCAGAGGGCTAGTACTAGTAGCGCCAGAAAGAATGAAGCGACTGGGCCAAAGCCGAAAGGACGCTCAGCTGTGGATGTGTCTGGTGGTGAAAGGAAAGTCCGATGCTGTAAAGATTTTTTCTCCATAGGAACCTGGAATGTAAGATCCATGAATCAAGGAAAGCTGGACGTGGTGAAACAAGAGATGACAAGACTGAACATCGACATCTTAGGTATCAGCGAACTAAAATGGACAGGAATGGGTGAATTTAATTCAGATGACCATCAGGTATACTACTGCGGACAAGAATCCCTCAGAAGAAATGGAGTAGCCTTCATAGTCAATAAAAGAGTAGGAAAAGCAATACTAGGATACAATCCTCAAAATGACAGAATGATCTCAGTTCGAATCCAAGGCAAACCATTCAATATCACAGTAGTCCAAGTCTATGCCCCAACCACCAGTGCTGAAGAGGATGAAATTGACCGGTTCTATGAAGCCCTACAGCACCTTATAGAACTAACACCCAAAAATGATGTCCTTATCATCATGGGGGATTGGAATGCTAAAGTAGGAAGCCAAAAGATAAGCGGAATAACAGGCAAGTTTGGCCTTGGAGTACAAAATGAAGCAGGGCACAGGCTGATAGAATTTTGTCAAGAGAATACGATGGTCATAGCAAACACTCTTTTCCAACAACCCAAGAGACGGCTCTACACATGGACATCACCAGACGGTCAACACAGAAATCAGATTGACTATATGCTCTGCAGCCAAAGATGGAGAAGCTCCATACAGTCAGTAAAAACAAGACCAGGAGCTGACTGTGGCTCAGACCATGAGCTTCTCCTTGCAAAGTTTAGGCTTAAACTGAAGAAAGTAGGGAAAAGCACTAGGCCACTCAGGTATGAATTAAATCATATCCCTGTTGAATATACAGTAGAGGTGACAAATAGATTTAAGGAATTAGATCTGATAGACAGAGTGCCTGAAGAACTATGGACAGAGGTTCGCGACATTGTACAACAGGTAGCAACCAAAACCATCCCAAAGAAAAAGAAATGCAAGAAAGCAAAATGGCTGTCTGAGGAAGCTTTGCAAATAGCTGAGGAAAGGAGGGAAGCGAAAGGCAAGGGAGAAAAACATAGATATGCCCAATTGAATGCAGAATTCCAGAGAATAGCTAGAAGAGATAAGAATGCCTTCTTAAATGAACAGTGCAAAGAAATAGAAGAAAACAATAGAATAGGGAGGACCAGAGATCTTTTCAAGAAAATTGGAGAGATGAAGGGAACGTTTAATGCAAAAATGGGCATGATAAAGGACCAAAATGGCAGGGACCTAACAGAGGCAGAAGAGATTAAGAAGAGATGGCAAAATTACACAGAAGAACTATACAAGAATGAGCTTAACGTCCCAGATAATCACAATGAGGTGGTCACTGACCTCGAGCCAGACATCCTAGAATGTGAAGTGAAGTGGGCCTTAGAAAAGCTGAGCAACAACAAAGCTAGTGGAGGTGACAGTATTCCAGCTGAGCTGTTCAAAATCTTAAAAGACAGTGCAGTAAAAGTGCTACACTCAATCTGCCAGCAAATTTGGAAAACTCAACAGTGGCCACAGGATTGGAAAAGATCAGTTTACATCCCAATTCCAAAGAAGGGCAGTGCCAAAGAATGTTCAAACTATCGCACCATTGCACTCATTTCTCATGCTAGTAAAGTCATGCTTAAAATCCTACAAGCTAGACTTCAGCAGTATGTGGATCGAGAACTACCAGAAGTACAGGCAGGATTTCGAAGAGGCAGAGGAACTAGAGATCAAATTGCCAACATACGCTGGATCATGGAGAAAGCTAGGGAGTTCCAGAAAAACATCTACTTCTGCTTCATTGACTATGCTAAAGCCTTTGATTGTGTGGATCATAACAAACTGTGGCAAGTTCTTAAAGAGATGGGAGTACCAGACCATCTTATTTGTCTCTTGAAAAACTTATATGCGGGTCAAGAAGCAACAGTGAGAACTGGACATGGAACCACTGATTGGTTCAAAATTGGGAAAGGAGTCCGGCAAGGGTGTATACTTTCGCCCTGCCTATTTAACTTATATGCAGAGCACATCATGAGAAAGGCAGGGCTAGATGATTCAAAAGTTGGAATTAAGATTGCCGGAAGAAATATCAACAACCTAAGATACGCAGATGATACCACTCTAATGGCAGAAAGTGAAGAAGAACTAAAGAGCCTCTTGTTGCGGGTGAAGCAGGAGAGTGCAAAACTTGGGTTGAAACTTAACATTAAGAAAACCAAGATCATGGCATCTGGCCCTCTCAATTCCTGGCAAATAGATGGGGAAGAAATGGAGGTAGTGACAGATTTTATTTTCCTGGGCTCCAAGATCACTGCAGATGGGGACTGTAGCCAAGAAATTAAAAGACGCTTGCTCCTCGGAAGGAAAGCCATGGCAAATCTAGACAGCACACTAAAAAGCAGAGACATCACCCTGTCAACAAAAGTGCGTATAGTCAAGGCTATGGTCTTCCCAGTTGCAATGTATGGCAGTGAAAGTTGGACCATAAGAAAGGCTGAGCGCCAAAGAATTGAGGCCTTTGAACTATGGTGCTGGAGAAGACTCCTGCGAGTCCCTTGGACTGCAAGGCGATCAAACCGGTCAGTCCTAGAGGAGATCAATCCTGACTGCTCTTTAGAAGGCCAGATCCTGAAGCTAAAACTCAAATACTTTGGCCACCTAATGAGAAGGAAGGACTCACTGGAGAAGAGCCTAATGCTGGGAAAGATTGAGGGCAATAGAAGAAGGGGACGACAGAGAATGAGGTGGCTGGATGGAGTCACTGAAGCAGTAGGCGTGAGCTTAAATGGACTCCAGAAGATGGTAGAGGACAGGAAGGCCTGGAGGAATGTTGTTCATAGGGTCGCGATGGGTCGGACACGACTTCGCAGCTAACAACAACAACAACAAGTCCTGATGTTACCTAGTGCTGATAATGTTACCTAGTTAGGGTAATGAAACATTTGCAGGAAAACAAGCAAGCTCAGAGAGCACCAAGGACCCCACACGTTGGTAAATTTGTTTAAATTTGTTTAAACTCTTGCTCTACAGTGAATCCTACCAAAGCTTCCATAAGATTAAGCCTACTTGGGCAATAAGACCTTAGGAGATTTTTATCAAAACAAAGATCTTTCTTTTCTTATGATGTTAAAGAGCAGACATCTTGCTTGCAGTGAGTGTCTGTCACCCTTTAAGGTAGACACAGCCAGGAAACAGGAGTCACTGGAAATCTTTGAAAGTGCTTTTATGTGCTTAAAGATTGTAGTGGGATTCAGCCAGTTCACACCACTTCAGCAGAACCTATTTTTTTGTTGCCCAGGCCCAGAATGGACCTCTGGAAGTGGCATCCACACAAAGAACTGGTTGTTCACATATTTAAATCCCACCATTGCCTTAGGGTGTTGTAATAGACTATTGAAAGTTTGTCAAAGTCCCCCCCTACTTTAACGTATACCTAGCCCCATCAAGGCAGAATTGTTCCTCACACCTTCTACTTTCTCTAGACTGAAATCTTTTCTTTATGATGTCTCCACATTCACCTGATATTCTATCATACTGCAGGAAAAACCATAGTCAATAAATTTATATTTTAAGTCATCCTAGGGAAGCAGGGTGGATGAAACAGATTAATTTAAGCAGCCTGACTCAAAGAACGTGTGAAATAATCATATTGTTGCAAATACTGATTCTTAACTTTCTGCCCAGTCATATCATTCACCAATTATGCACATTAAATGGGCAGAGAGGTAAAGGTAAAGGTAAAGGTTCCCCCGCACATGCATGCTAGTCGTTTCCGACTCTAGGGGCCAGTGCTCATCTCCATTTCAAACCTGAAGAGCCAGCGCTTGTCCGAGGACTTCTCCATGGTCATGTGGCCGGCATGACTAGACGCCAAAGGCGCACGGAACGCTGTTACCTTCCCACCGTAGTGGTCCCTATTTTTCTACTTGCATTTTTACATGCTTTTGAACTGCTAGGTTGGCAGAAGCTGGGACAAGTAACAGGCACTCACTCAGGATTCGACCCGCCAAACTGCTGACCTTCTGACCGACAAGCTCAGCGTCCTAACCCACTGAGCCACCACGTCCCTATGGGCAGAGAAGTCAAAGATAAACAGAGACAGCTTACTCATATGATATGTCATCAGAATCTTACTTCATGCAAGAGAGTTCTGGGCACATACATCATAAATTCATCAACTGCACACAAATGTTTAGCCATTGAAGAGTTTTATTAAGGTTCCTAGTACTTACAGTATATAAAGCAATACAGCATGGCCCTATTGCTGTTGAGGGTAAACTACAGGCAGCTCTTTACAGAGAGCATGGAGCTAGTATCATTCTTTTTGCTGAGTGTGTTAACTACTGAGATAGAAGTCTGCTCTTTCCGACCCAGGAAGAGTCAGTCTGTACAGTTTCTCACAGGAAAAAGGTAGTGCCATAGCTTAGTACACAGAGGCCGCAATGAGCAGTTGCTGATAAGTATTCTTTTCCAGTGCAAGAGATTTTGAATGCCATGTCCTCTCCATTTTTTTGGAGGAAGGACACGTAACAAGTGATCTTGGGGAAAAATTAGGCATGCTACAAATCACAGCAATATCTCAGTTTTCATTGATGAAATGTGCATTCTTTGGCAAGGGCTCACCTTCAGCTACCCTTCCAAACATCTAGCCTTGCTATTTTGAATTGTTCTAAATGAGAAAATACAGTAAGCTTCTATTTTAAATCTTCTAGCTTTTAGCCTTTTAAATACTGTGACTCCAAAGCAATTCACTTTTGGTTAATGTCTGGAAGTAAAATAGATGAATTCCCAGACCTTGAGTTGACAAATCATGACAAATCATAATGCAAAATTAAACTTATATATAACCAGTTGTATACTGATCCAAACTGGTTCTTCTGTTGGTCTATGAGTAGACATCTTTCCTTCCTTCCTTCCTTCCTTCCTTCCTTCCTTCCTTCCTTCCTTCCTTCCTTCCTTCCTTCCTTCCTCTAGCATGTATAATTCCCACCACCACTATTAAATGTAGAGTGGAATATGAACTTGGAATAGGGAAGGGGATAAATCTTATGGCCCAGGGAGTGTGAAGATGAGATTTTGCTTAGTTACTGAGTTAAAATGAATAATTCCTCACTAATTTATATGCCAATGGAACCGGCCTTTTGGCAAGCCCACAATTAATGTGAATGCCAAGTGGGATGGCAGCTCTGTTTCAGCTCAGGAGACTCTCAGCCGAACAGAACTACCCCACCCAGTTGAAAATGCATATGCCTGTTTCTCAACTTCCAAGGAGTCCCTGGCACTTCAGGGCCACCATTCACTCTATCATTATGATGCATTATACTGTGTAATGATGTAATATGCTGGAAGGCTGAGAGCGAAAGCTTCTTGCCAAAAATAATAACACCAAAAGCACACAATTATTTTCCTCTGTGAAAGCCTCTTGTGCTATCATCTCATAGCACTGTGGTCCAAAGAGAAAGCTGCTATAATGGCAAGGCTCTTTATGTTTGTGAAGATCAAGAGGAGGAGGAAGAGAAGGAGGAAGAGCAGGATGCCAGCTAGCCAGTCAAACTGAGCTGGAACTTTCTTAGGAAGCAATATATATATATATATATATATATATATATATATATATATATATATATATATATATATATATATATATATATATATATATATATATATATATATATATATATATATATATATATATATATTACTTTAGCACAAAAGATTGGAATATACATTTTTGCCATAGCAAACATTATTTTGCAACATCCACAACAAGAACAACAATGAAGTCTGCAAGCAAATGTTGGTATTTTTCTCTTCCTCTCTCTTGTCTTTCCATGTATGCTTTGCCACATGCCCTACAAGTCTAATAGTATCTAGAGTAATATCAGTAATGATCTGAATAAGGGAGAACAAAGTGAAATTAAATCCAGATAAAATAGTGGTTTCTGGATTTTATGTAAATCTAAATGGGGCTATGCTTCCAAAGAAAGAGGAGTTTCCAGTTGGGGAGTGTTTCTAGACCCACAGTTATCAGTATATCAGTATCAGATATAGTGAAGAGCACATTTATACAATTGCAAGTCATGTGTGAGCTATGACATGTCTTATGTATAGCCTATTTCAACCAGTGCACTTTATCTGAAGTTATCCTTGAAATCATTGATGCAAAGTGGGGCAAGCACAACACAGACTGGTCCAAGGTGCAATTATATAGTGGCTGTACTAACGGAACTGTCCTGATTCACAATTGTCTACCTGGCATACGTAAATTAAGATGCCGGTATTGAGGTTGAAAGCTTTAAGTAGCTTGCAGCCTTTCTTAGCTGGGATTCTGTGCTCTATTAAGATTCTGTGAGAGGTCGTGATTAAAAAAAACATTGTTTTTGTTTTTTAAAAAAATGTGCATATCACACAATACTAACATTTACTGTCATGGGAATTTTGTGGCACTGTAATGCCACAACTTAGCTGCTAACCTACCATTTTGTTGTTATAAACTTTGTAAAATATGGATTGGGAGGTTAGAAATGAAATCTATTGTTTGTATTTTTTGCCATTTTTATGGAAGGTTATTTCAAGGGTTCCTTTCAAAGGCTGGCTTGGGAAGTGCTTATCTGGAGGACTGACTTGCCCAATTACTTTAATAAGTAGGAAAAGTCCTTCTGAAATTGCCTCCATAGTTTGACTATCAAGTATGAGTAATGGGGCCTTTTCTCTCTGTGATTCCTACACTAGGAGATACACTTGGCTGCACTTTATTCTGCTAGGAAGAGAGTTAAAAACCAGAATCTGGTAGTCAAGATGACCACAACTGTGTGAGCGAGTGAAGACCTGCTCTTAGCTTTGTGTATATCATGCAACAGGTGGACTTTCAGTCTCATAGTCATGGCTATCATCCTGACAGATGTAGATGCTCCCATGTCTACTCCATCCTTTACTATTCCTAGTGGCTTCCTTCTTTCCTAAGTTATTTCATTTTATGATGATCTGCTGTGCATTTTGCCAGCTCCAGAATAACAGAAGAATGTGAGAGCCATCTAATGTATGCTACCTTGCACTGAGGAAACATTGCTTCCTTCAGAGTTTATTTGATTCACCAGTCTAGTCTACAGGCTGGGGCTTCCTAGTAATCCCCTATCCAATTATTAATCAGGTTTGACTCACTTTAGCTTTTTCTGTATTAGCCAATATAAAAATAATATAATTAAATTATTCAAACTGAAAAAGGCAAATGTCTCTGTCTGTAAGCAGTTTGTAGTTTAAATCAGTTGTCTGGCAACTTTAAGATAGGTGGAGTTCAATTCCGAGTTTTGGTTGGGGAATTCTGGAAGTTGGAATCCACACATCTTAGAAGTTGCCACAGTTGAGAAACACTGCTCTAAACGAATAAGGATGAAGAATTGAAAGACAAGTGTAATGGAGAGAGATGACAAAAATTGATGCAATAATGTGTATTTTTAAAAAAACTTCAGAAGGGAGAAGGGCTTTCTTTACCGCTCACATAATATTAAGACATATGCTCATATAATAAGGCAGATTGACTGGAAAATCTAAGCATTTTTTTTAGAAGAGTCAAAGAGCACTTGATAATTCACGGGGGGAAGAGGCTTCTGAGCATTTATGTGCTATGATAACTAAATGGATCCTTCGTGTACAGTATGTATCAGTACAAGTAGCTCTGATTGTACCAAACCACTGTTTTTGTTTCTCACTTATCAGCCTCCTAAACCTGGCTACTGTGGGAAAGAAAGAGCTGAACCTAAGCTATATAGACCAAACAAACCTTAACAACTTTTTTGCTACACTGGAAATTGTAAATTGATCAGAACAGGCTGTGTTTTGCTAAACGTAGCTTATTAAGCTGATATAAATAGGCTTTAAAAACAGATTATGATTTCTCTGTTATTGTTTCCTTTGCAATTTGCCTTTTTGTTTGTGCAGTTGGTAAAGCCACACACTAGGTTGCTTGAACAGAAGCGGTCCTACCATTTGCTGGTTCAAAGATTATAAACAGACGTGAAGTAATAAAAGTTTCAACCCTTTGACTTTATGGAGAGTGAAATCTTGCCAGAAGGATCAGAGTTGAGACCTAAGGGGGAATATTTAAAATGCTTCCAGCTGTATTTTTATCCAAATTGATTATGATTACTTTACCAAACATAATACTCTAGTTCATTTACTTATTCATATATTCTTAATTTGCTTGTATGTTAGGGAAGATTGATTTTTCAGTAAAGGTCTAAGTGATTTTTATAAATCTCAGTTTGCTATCAACGTTCAAGACCTTGTTCAATTGAACTACATTGACACTTTCAGAGAGTAATGGGATGAAAAAAAAACCTCTGCACGTGCTCTTGGATCTCTGCTTGGATCTGTTTGTTTCCTTCCCATTGCTAAAGCATTTAGTCTCCTGACACTACATGAACTTGGAACACGTCCATCTAAGATCTGGTTCAGAGAGGGCCCCTTTCCTACCGACTGTGTGCCAAAAAAAACCTCCTAAAAGAGATCTGCAGTGGTCATACTGGCAGAATGATATCTTAAAACTCAGTTCTGTGTCGTTCTCATTTAAAATTGGGAATGGGATCCTTCTGAGAAATAATTGGGGAGGGCGCATCTTCCCATTAGCTTTATTCCTGCAACCTTTTCTTTCTTGTACATAGCTCTGGTTGTGTTCTTTTCAATTTTGTGTGTGAGGGGGAAGTAGAAATTTCCACCCCTGCCTTGCTCATGAACTGGATAGACCCACCTTTAAGGATTGTGGCTATTGTTTGGATCTCCCACAGTACATTTCATTTGTTATGTGAAATAGTGATCACGAATAAACCTTTTGCCAGAAATGATGTGCACTGTGCACTCTATAGACCGACTGTTGCAACAACATTTAGACATACAAGATACAGAAAAGATTCTCTCTGCTTATGCTACAGGAGTACATTGCACAATAAAGTGTTATCTCTGATTAGAAGCGAAAAGATGGATCCTCCTGCTAAGGCAGGCTAACCCTAAAAGCATGTTAACATGAAATACTAAATAAAATGCTACTCATCTATAATAAATCTTATTATGCATTTTGGCAATTTTACCCTGGCATGAGTGTGAAGGGTTTTTTTTTCTTTTCCTGAGCAATGTTTGAAAATAGAAATCTTAAATTGAATCATTGTTGCATGAATATATGCAAAATATTCATTTCTAGCAGTGTGAGGGTTGAGTGCTTTTAAATTGGAGAAATCAGTCATGACTTCACCTTTTCATGCAAGATAAAGCTGTATGTGGTAACATCATTACAGTGTCATGAAAGGAGTGGAAATCATGCCAGAGTCTTGCCTTAAGCTAATATTAAAAAGAGAGAGAGAGTAGGGGGACTTCCATATTTTTCCATATTGTTCAATATTTAAAGGCACATTGCATAGCTTCCTATATAGAAATAGAATGGGGGGTGGGGGGAGTTAAAGAACGTTAGATTTGAGGCGGGGCAGGGAGGCCTTCCTGAAGGCAGAGATTAATAAAAATCAGAGTAGAGATATGTTTAATATTTCAAAGAATTCCTGTCTTGAATATAAGAAGAGATGGAATTAAGTATCCTAATAAAAAGACAGTAACCTATAGTGAAATACTATTGATGGCCTACCTTAACTGAGAAAAGGAAAGGGAAAAAAAGTATTTTCATTTTTTTATATTAAACTGGCTGGTGCTTAACAAGCTGAAACTTAATTCAAGGAAGATGGCGGAGCTATTAATCAAGAAAAGACGTCATGTGACATTGCACGACATATCTTGACTTTTTCCCCATTGTCGGCAATTGGGTGGGTACAGTTTCAGGATGTCGTGTCCGGACTGCGGGCCGGCAGTTTGATATGCCTGGTCTAGAGGGAGTGTTGATACCTAATCTGAATGGGGTTTCTGTTCCCTTAGCTTAGTGGAACAGGGATTTAGCTTGAAGGCAACCCTTAAGTCACCTTTTTCCCTGGATGGTCAGCTAAGAGCAGTTACTTCTGAACTGAGTCTTGGTTCTAGTCTTGGAAGTAGCTGCTTGCTGTGCTGGTTGGGGACTCTGGGAGTCCAGCACTTTAAACCTGCTTTAAAACTTCAGGTGTTTTCAGACTGGCTTCTAATGTAAGCTTACTCAAGAATAAAGATCAGCACCAAGGACTCTGCTCTCAGAGCCATCTTGGCAGGCTAAGGGAGTGAATCTGAGAGATGGAACCTTTTCTTGGGGCAGTGTTGCAATTTAGTTAACTTCTTCCATGTGAAGTGTGTTCATCTTTCATCAAAGACTCCTTTCAAAGATAACTTAGAGGGTTGAGGGTAAGGATTGATCCATTTCTTAATTTACTTTTATTGATCTACTTGTGTTTTTGTTTTCCTCCAAGTCAACATTGACAACTTTAAGATAGGTGGACTTTAACTCCCAGAATTCTCCAAACAGCATAGCTACATTTTTTCCTCATTCTTCTCTGAGTAAATCTCATGTTTTGCCATTGTGAGTACTTTATGGGCAGATCTGCTGAGTCTCAGCATGACTCTTACAGAGTTTATTTATTTTATTTTATTTTAATTCCATTTATATCCCGCCCTTCTCCGAAGACTCAGGGCGGCTTACAAGCTTAGCAGTAGCCTTCATTCTATGTATATGCCTGCTTATTAGGGCTTTCACACCCCTCCCAAGCGGCATTATTACAAAGTCAGCTTAATTGCCCCCAACAATCTGGGTCCTCATTTTACCTACCTCGGAAGGATGGAAGGCTGAGTCAACCTTGAGCCTGGTGGGATGCGAACCTGCACTAATTGCAGGCAGCTGGTGTTACTTAAGGAGGCATTAGCCCACTGCTCCACCAAGGCTCTTTAAGTAAAGCTTATCTTTGCCAGAATATATCAGGAAAGTTTAAGAGAGTTTCTCCTCTCTTATTGGTTTTATGACTGAAGAACCTCTAGAAACATCCAAAGGATTTAAAATATTCTTGCTTCCTAGGAGTATAACCATATCCATAGTTATAAAATAAAAACAGCATGATTTCAAAGCAATAAATGGAAATTAGAATGATGACAGTGTAATTCTATACTCCCTTACTCAAAAGTAAGCCTCAGTGGTTCCCCATTGATTTCATATTTTGGGATTAAAATTTAGGTCAATATGCTGTATTAATCTCTTTACATGCTACAAGTGAAGACACTTATTTAATAGTAGTTAAAAACACTAAGTCTTCTAGAATGCTGAATGACATCATCAGAAGTCTTTCATTCAATAAACCCCCATAGATTCCTTATATCCAAAAAAGTAAAACCAAATATAATCAACAATGATTTCAGCTATTCTGATTTCCAGGATATGAATTGTTCCAAGACAGTTTACCAGCAACATCATAAATCATACATACATGCATACATGTACAGAGAGAGAGAGAGAGAGAGAGAGAAAGAGAGAGAGAGACAGAGAGACAGAGAGACAGAGAGACAGAGAGACAGAGTTTGATAAATTGAAATGTCTGTTTACTTGTTCAAAATTCTGCCACTAATGGATTTAAATGGTGTGCTGGTTTAAATTACTAATATAAGATCAGAGTTTTACCCATTGTAGGTTGGTTTTTGGTTTTGTTTGTCTTTTATTTTTGTTTTTTCCCCAGTTCCATCTGAAACACTCAATTTTCCAACTGGAAGTACAGCAATGAAATAGGACAACACTCAGAAGGACAGGACAAATTTTACTAAGCTATGAGGATTCTGCTATCACAGTAATACAAAAGTGTCTGCTGGAATTTTAACTCAGCTTTTCCTTCACTATCTATCAATGACTAATTTTTGATCATTGTTACCCCATAGAATTTTCTACTTAATCTTCCACTTCATCAGTTTTTTCACTTCCATTTTTTCCACTTTATACTCTTATCTTTGTTTTATGTTTTCAGCAGCAACACTACAAAAAATTCTTGTCACACATTAGTGAAAACACTTCACAAAAATTCAGTTTAGCAATATATAGCATTATTGTAACAGGGTTGTCAAAATCTTTATATTTGACTCATTTTCAGTGCAAGATGGAATAACCTTAATTTTTGAGGGAGGGATAGATAGACAAATAGACACAGACAGATAGACAGACAGACAGCTCTACCTTTTTATATTGGAAGGCAATCTAGAAAATATTACAGCCACCTGTCAAAAGGTGAAATACTTTTCATTTGATTGGTTCTTGCTAGGATACTAAGAAATGAAATAGACCATTGCCATTGATGAATTAACTGAGTTTGGTTGACAGTAATCTTTTGTCTCTTGATGTGGTAACTGTCATAGACTGTCATTTTAAGCTTACCATGTTAACAGACATCCCAAAAAAGTAAAACAGTACAAAGGCAAGACAGCTTTAAGAAAGATAAACTTTGACAGTCTGTATGTCTTTATTTTCTAGATAAATTCATTAAAAGCTATTATATATCAAGGATGGGTTCCAATTTTACATCCAAGTAAGATGATACATTAAATCTGAGTATGCATGTAAGTTGGGCTGTGAAAATCTGGATGGCCACTAGATGTCAGAATGCAGTTAGGAGTCCTCTGTATCACTTTTTTGTTTAACCATCTAGCAGTTGCCTGGAGTTTTGCAGCCATGGTAGTCCTAATTCAACTTACTTATGTAGGGGGAAGAAAGGATGGCCTTGAAGGACAGGAGGAAGAGCAGGTATCAGGGCAATGGTCAGGTAAAAGGCCTCAGCCCAAGCCAAGAAAATAACATGAGTAAATGTCTCAGACAAGCCCCTCCCTAGTTTACAAAAAAAAAAAATAAGAGAGATGGGGAAGTGCATTAATACTTGCAAGATTCTGTTACTGTTGCTTTACCAGAAAACTAGTACTGACCTACAGCTTCCTAGTCTGGTCTATCTTGAATTGCTGAAACCTGCTCTGTTTGTGAGCTCCCTAGATGATGTTTGTATTTGACTAGAATAGATGGATCTTTGTCTTTTATCAAAACACAATTAGGCTGACCAGTAAGCTGTACTTGAATCACACTTGCTGGATGATGTCTGCCATGGCCTCCTACACAGGATCTATTTAATAGGTTGAACCTGGCAGTTCTAATTAGGCATCTTACCTTCCTTGCTGTCCTTTGTGGCAGCTTCTGAACATAGTCTCAGATAAAAAGAGGGAGGGGGAAGTACATTCAGACTTACAAGATTCTGTTATTCTAGCTGTTACAATAAAACTAGTACTGACCTACATTTCATTAGTTTCTTAGTCAGGTCTATCTTGTAGAGATGACACCCTTTTTTTCTTGTTCCATAAGTTGAAAGAGGGATATACATTAAAGAGATTTTAAAGAGATTTTTTTTTAAAAAAAAATCACACTGAAGTAAAAGATTGTTACCATTATCATTTGCTCTGTGAAAGAAATTGGTTTTGGTGGTGGTATACCAGCTAAACAGATGAGTATTGCCTAGAAGGGGCCAACAGGAATTTCCCCAGTTTCCCATTGTGTCAATTTTAAGTCAATTTCATTCCCTTTTTGTATATCTGGTTGCTACTGACTTTTCTACACAGGTCAAACTGACTTACAGAGCGCAGTTCTATAGCTTCAGGGTAGTAGTTGTCAGGGTACACTTGACACCTTTTGAGAAGGTGTCAGAAAAGTTGTCTAATATAAAGTACATCAGAAATAGGTTTTTCAGAAATGTCTAAGGTTCATCTGAATTGTTTCATAAATACACCATGCTTCTATCCCATCAGCAGAGAAGTCCTTGCATCTCTCTCAGCCTGTGTCTAGATCACGGGTGTCAAACTCACCATGTCACATGATGTGTCATGACGTATCGTGACTTTTTTTGCATTGCCGGAGCTGGGCTGGGCTGGCAGTTTGACACCCCTGGTCTAGATACACTATTGTCTTTATTACTAGATTTTTGGAAATAATGGAATAATAGAATCAATTAGAAATGCTTTCATTTGTCCAGTGCTGTTATTTGGGTCATGGGCTAAAAGGTGTCCATGTATCATCTGACTATCTTTGTTTCTTGGTACACATTACTGCTAATAACAGAATGATCATCTAAGAATTAATCCAGATCCAGGTGAAGTTTTTTAAATGTTTTTTGTTTGCATTTTTCTAATAAGTACATTTTCACATATTTTTTATAATGTCTGAATTTTAGCAATATTTCAGTTATAGAGATAAATTTCTGTAATACAGCACTGTCTTCTACTTTTTTGTTTTGCACACATTTTATATATTATCACTGATAATTTTATCAGAGAATTGCAGTGCAAAATTTAGTGAATGCCCAAGGATAACTGTATTGCAATTGTACTTCAGGTGTTGATTACAGCAATGGACAATGAGGCCATATTTATTTTAAAATCTGACATAAATACCTGTTACCTTGTACCTGCTTCATGAAGAAAATAAAGAAGAAGCTGGAATCTAACAGTTATCCTAGCAGAAATTTGATCTAGCGTGGAAGAAGTATCATAAGTGGTCAGGCCACAAAGAATGGCCAGTAGCAGGATCTAATCTGAGTTGGTCACCAAAACAAGAGATTTAGTCTTCTGAGCTTTTGGACCCATGCTGCAGCTCATCCCCAGGGAACTTCCCTCTAATGGAATATAACTGTTAGAGTTACATTCTAACTAGAATGTGTACACTCTAACACATTCCTTAGAGAGAAGTTGTCTGAGGATGGACTACAGCACAAGTCCTAAAACTCAGAAGACTAAACCTCAAGTCCTGGTGACCAGCCAAGACTGTATCCTGCAACATTACTCTGGGACATGCATGTTTGCCTTCACTCATAATGGCCAGTTGATTAGACTTATTCTGGGGCAGGGGAAGTAGCTTCTCTTAGTAATTCTGAATGATTCTCCTTAACATTAATAGAATAAATAATGGAGTCCATTTACAACATTTCTAGTACCAGTATACTTGATACTTGTCCCAAACTACTAAACAGTTTTATTGGAAATTGAAATTGTGACAAAGCCCAGCCCTGCTTAAGTATCTTCTGACTAGATCTTCATACTTCATCCCATGGCATTCCTTCCTGCCATTAAAAGTAGAAAATGCTTTAAAACTGCAGGATATATTCTAAAATAATCTTAGCATAGTAAATACATGTACACATACACACACGCAAACACACATATACACACTTCCTCAAAAATTTTCAGGAGAAAAAAGCAAACAAGTGGAAACAGAAAATGCCAAAGCTGCCCTAGGCTTGATGTGGGTCTGCCCATTTTGTGTTATTGTCCTGTCACACTGCAGCTCTTGTTTTATTTCCAAAACAACAAGTGTTGCTCCTGACCTCCAAAAGGCTAGCTGTCCAGCCCTGTACTAATTCCTGGCTGATAGCTCAGTTACTCTGTTATAGCAAATATAAATCAGTTTTATGACACTTTAAAACTGCTTGATTTATTGTGGCATAAGCTTTGGTGGCCCAGAGCCCTATTTGTCAAATGCATTAAGTGGCCACCTAAATAACTCAATGCATGTGTAAGAGAGCAGGAGAGAAGGTATTCATTGCTGAACAAATTTTTAAAAGAGAATTGCACATCATTGCTACTGAATGTTATCAGAGCTGTATGAAGCCATAAACATACTGAGGAGTTATCCAAATAAAGAACTAACATGAAAGTCTGGTGCTTGTTACATTTACTTTGGAAAGCAAATCATGCAGTGCACATTATGTGCCAACATGAAAAAACAATTGCCTTCCTAGTTCAAACAATTCAATTAAAGGGATATTTAAGCCAGTCATGAGGATATTTCATTAGACAACTAGGGCTGATCAGGTCCAAATCTGCCCTATATAAATTACAAATCTGTCCTATATAAATGTGGGTTGCCTCAACACAGTGATGTTCTCACTATGCAGATTCTAGTGGCACATCATGGACTATTCAAAAGGAATTTCTGAAGACCCTCATAATAGGTCATTGACATCTATTCTATATATCTAAAAAAAGTTCCATCAATTCAGTCCAAGTTAAAGTTTGGAAATGGAGAAGAAATGGGGCAATAGTCAAGCATGGATGTGGTAATTTCATGGATTAAGCATGATTTGCTGGCCTCAACACCTGGACCACTTGCCATCATTGAAGGAAGCATAAATTCAGTGTGGTATCAGATGTTACAGGAGAGTATCAGGCAATCTAACAACTGAAGCTGAGATGCATGTAGGTCAAACCATAAGAGAATAAGCCCAACCATATAAGAAAGTCTGCAAGAGAATGGATAAAGAACAAATTTATTTTGTGATGGCCAAATCAAACTCTAAATGTAAGCTCTCTGGATATAATTAAGCCATTCATAGTAGGAAAACTTTGGGTTTTACTGATTTGACATACAGGAATGGGCTACAATTCCTACTCAGTGATGTTCCTTACTGATCAATCACTAGAAGCATTTAGTTGCTGTTACTGCAGCTAGATACAACTAGTTACTGAATCCAGTAGAGCAATTACTTTTTCACATTGATACATTGCATGTTGGATGACTTGTTGCTGGAATTAACAATTAATTACTATAACAAAATAAGCACTAAATGCCGGTATTTGTTTGTTCACTCCAACTTCCTTTAGGGCCCATGTGAATCTGAGTTATGAAAACATTTAGAAAATCCAGACAAGAGCAAAGACATTTCCCCAGAATTGTAATATGTAGAGACAGCAAGAGGTAAATTGTTTCTATCTTCAAAGTGCAGCATAAAAATCAAGTCCACAAGCCTTGTTCATCACAAAAGAATACAAGATCCTGTCAAACAACCTACAATTTCAAGTTAGGGCAGATTTGAGTCATTCTAGATTAATGGGTGCCAATGAAGAACAGCATACAGTAACTACTAGATCAACAGTGTAATGTACATAAAAAGGGTAAGAAGTTGATTCTGCTTTTATGGATGCCATTGATGGCCATGACTTGAATTTGTGTTATATATATATTTTTTAATTCCATTTATATCCCGCCCTTCTCCGAAGACTCAGAGCGGCTTACAAGCTTAGCAGTAGCCTTCATTCTATGTATATGCCTGCTTATTAGGGCTTTCACACACACCCCAAGCGGCATTATTACAAAGTCAGCTTATTGCCCCCAACAATTTGGGTCCTCATTTTACCTACCTCGGAAGGATGGAAGGCTGAGTCAACCTTGACCCTGGTGGGATGCGAACCTGCACTAATTGCAGGCAGCTGGTGTTACTTAAGGAGGCATTAGCCCACTGCTCCACCAAGGCTCTTTCACTGTGACTCTCTCTTTTTCTCTCAACATTAATATGCTCATGTACCTGAAAGATTATTATTATTATTATTATTATTATTATTATTATTATTATTATTATTATTATTATTATTATTATTATTTATTAAATTTTTATACCGCCCTTCTCCCGAAGGACTCAGGGCGGTGAACAGGGCATATCTTAAAACTACAAAAATACAAAAATTAAAAAAGAATTAAATTATTGCCCACAATAAAAACAATAAAAATATATATAAATATTAAAACCCTAAGTGATTCCCCATCAGGCCAGGCCAGCTTGTTCAAATAAATGGGTCTTTAACCCGCGACGGAAGGAGCGGAGATCCGGTGCCATCTGGAGCTCAACCGGCAGCTGGTTCCACAAAGCCGGAGCGCCCACAGAGAAGGCCCTCCCCCTGGGGGCCACCAGCCGACATTCTCTGACTGGAGGCACCCTGAGGAGGCCTTCTCTGTGGGAACGCACGGGGCGGAGGGGAGTCGACGCCGGCAGCAGGTGGTCCCCGAGGTATTCTGGACCCATGCCATGTAAGGACTTAAAAACCATCACTAAGACCTTGAACCTCACCCGGAAGACAACTGGTAACCAATGCAGCTCGCGGAGCAAAGGTGTAACATGGGAGTACCGGGAAACTCCCAAGACAACTCTTGCGGCCGCATTCTGTACCAGCTGGAGCCTCCGAGTGGTCTTCAAGGGAAGCCCCATGTAGAGAGCATTGCAATAGTCAAGACGAGAGGTCACAAGCGCATGAGTGACCGTACACAGGGCATCCCGGTCTAGATAGGGCTGCAACTGCCGCACCAGGTGAACCTGTGCGAAAGCCCCCCTGGTCACGGCTACTACATGATCTTCTAAGGTAAGCCGTGCATCAAGGAGGACTCCCAAGTTGCGAGCCCTATCTACAGGGGGTAAGGACTCACCCCCCATAGAAAGTGATGGAACGTTTTGAATGTCCTGGGATGCCGGAATGTACAGCCACTCAGTCTTGTCAGGGTTGAGTTGAAGTCTGTTCCTCCCCATAAAGACCCGAACCGCCTCCAGGCAACGGGACATCACAGCGAGGGCATCACTGGGGTGGTTTGGGGTCGAAATGAAAAGTTGGGTATCATCAGCATATTGATGATACCCAACTCCAAAACCATGAATGATCTCACCCAGCGGTTTCATGTAGATGTTGAACAGGAGAGGCGAGAGAACCGAACCCTGAGGAACTCCACAAACGAGAGACCTAGGGGCCGATCTCTGCCCCCCTGCCAACACCGACTGCAAACGTCCCAGGAGATAGGAGGAGAACCACCGAAGAACTGTGCCTCCCACTCCCAATCCCCTGAGACGCCGCAGCAGGATACCATGGTCGATGGTATCGAAAGCAGCAGGACAGAGGAATATCCCCTATCCCGGGCCCTCCAGAGATCATTCACCAGAGCGACCAATGCCGTCTCCGTGCTGTACCCGGGCCTGAAACCCGATTGGTACGGGTCCAGATAATCCGCTTCATCCAGGACCAGAGGGAGCTGATGCGCCACCACACTCTCAACAACCTGATGAATCATCAATCTGAATAAATAAATAAAATTGCACCTCATACAGACACACACATGTGGTTGATGGGCATTTGGCAAGCTAAGCATAATTTTCAAGAATAATTTCCCCCTATGCTTGAAGAGAAAAGTTTTCAATCAGTGTATGCTACCTGCTCTAACATATGCTGATGAAACATGGACACTAACCTCATAATCGATACAAAAGCTATGAGTGGTGCAAAGAGCCATGGAAAAATACATGCTTGGCATCACAAGACAAGATAGAAAGACCTGCAGATGGATTAGAGAATAAACAAAAGCATACGACAGCATCAAGAGAGTAAAAGAATTGAAACAGAAATGGGCTGGTCACATCGCAAGAAGAACTGAGGGCAGGTGGATCAAGGCAGTCATAGAATGGATCCCACTTGATAAAAAGCATCCATGAAAGAGACCTAAAACAAGATAGATCAATGATATCAGCAAGTACTGTGGGCCCAATTGGCAAAAGGAAGCTCAGGACCATATTGGTTGAAAACATGTGGAAGCTGCCTTCATCCTGCAGTGGATAGATACTGGCTAAAATGATGATACATACATCTGCAAAAGTTGCTGTAGTATAGCAGTTGGGAACTTGATATGACTCTGGAAATTTTGCCATAAATTCACCAGGTCATCTCAGACAAGCAACTCTCAGCCATGAGTAATCCATTTGCAATATTAACCATCTGTGATAATGATTTATTTTATCAGTTACTATACTAATCTTATCAGATAGTTATAAGGATTAGGTCCTGGTTATAAATGTGAAGAGGGCCATCATGTCCACCTTCTTCTTAGTGCAGGTACCCAAATTAAAGCATCTCCAACAGATGACTGTCTAATGTCTGCTTGAAAACATCCAGTGAAAGGCAACTCATTCTTCCTCAATAAACTGTTTTAACTCACCATTTAGGAAGTTTTTTTTGTAACATGCCTTCAGAATTTTGACTTCAAGTAGCAACTCAGTCCTTTTGATAGCTGTGATATGTAAATTTCTGCTGCATCATTTCCTAACTATGAACCCCAAAGCCACAATTTAGGCAGAATAACAAACCCCCTATGCAGAATCTGGTGACATTGTGTGATACTGCCTCTCTCCTCTTTTTTAAGCTTAGTATCAAAGATTCCTGAAATTACACAAATGTCTGCTTCTATGGGAAGGGGGGGAATGAATAAAAACATAATAGGATTCTGCCTTATATAATTTCTGATATGATGTCTGTCAGGAAAAAAATGAAATGAAATTATATGATGTCAAAAACTCATGTTTCAAAGTGATTGACAACATTGGAGTGTTTTGCATGGTGAAACAAGGTGAAAATTTTAATTGTATGGTGGAAGGACATAATATGTATCACTCTTGTAACCTTTGATCAGAGGCACTAGTTCCACTGTTGTATATTTTACATTAGGCAAAATCTTAAATGTGCATCTGAATATACAATTCTCTATCCAAAGTCATTGCTCTTCATAGTGCATGATTAAGTTTTCATAAGTCAAATAGTGTCAAAATGAATGACACATCATAATGATAAAGAAATACCCAGATACATATTACTGTTCTGATATGAGGAATCTGCAAAGACAGCTTTCCTAGGTCAAAGGATGATCAAAAGAGGATGTTTCTAAATATTCTGGTTAAAGTGGATTATGGATTATGTAAGGCTGCCAAATAAAAACAGATTTGGGTGATAGAATTTTCCATAGGGCTACAATCTCTTGACTGCAAGTTATCTAAAGACAATGTGTGGTCCTCAATGGAACCGCATCTACATGGCAGGAAGTGTGTAGTGGGGTGCCCCAGGGCTCTGTTCTAGGCCCAGTGCTCTTCAATATCTTCATTAATGATTTGGATGAGGGGATAGATGGGGAACTCATCAAATTTGCAGACAACACCAAGCTGGCAGGAATAGCCAATACTCCAGAAGATAGGCTTAAGATACAGAAGGATCTGGACAGACTCGAACACTGGGCACTATCTAGCAAAATGAAATTCAATGGTGAAAAAAGTAAGGTTCTACACTTAGGCAGGAAAAATCAAATGCATAGGTATAGTATAGGTGGTACCTTGCTCAATAGTAGTAACTGTGAGAGGGATCTCGGAGTCTTAGTAGACAATCACTTCAATATGAGCCAGCAGTGTGCTGCAGCTGCCAAAAAAGCCAACACAGTGCTAGGCTGCATTAACAGAGGGATAGAATCAAGATCAAGTGAAGTACTAATACCACTTTACAATGCTTTGGTAAGGCCACACCTGGAATACTGCATCCAGTTTTGGTCACCACGATGTAAAAAAGATGTCGAGACTCTAGAAATGGTACAGAGAAGAGCAACAAAGATGATTAGGGGGCTGGAGGCTAAAACATATAGGGAACGGTTGCTGGAATTGGGTATGTGTAGTTTAATGAAGAGAAGGGTGAGGGGTGACACGATAGCAGTGTTCCAATATCTCAGGGGCTGCCACAAAGAAGAGGGAATCAAGCTATTCTCCAAAGCACCTGAAGGCAAGACAAGAAGCAACGGATGGAAACTAGTCAAGGAGAGAAGCAACCTAGAACTAAGGAGAAACTTCCTGACAGTTAGAACAATTAACCAGTGGAACAACCTGCCTCCAGAGGTGGTGAATGCTCCAACACTGGAGGTTTTTAAGAAGAGACTGGACAACCATTTGCCTGAAATGGTATAAGGTTTCCTGCCTGAGCAGGGGGTTGGACTAGATGACCTCCAAGGTCCCTTCCAACTTTATTATTATTATTATTATTATTATTATTATTATTATTATTATTATTATTATTATTATTATTATTATTATTATTATTAACTTCAAGTTGTCAGCAAAGAGCTAGAGGGCTTTGGGGTGGTTTGTTTTTTTTAAGTACCTGGATATCTTATAGTCCAGATGTTTCAGCCTTGATCTGATAAACTATCAAAATCTCTGGAATTCCAGATTCCAGATTCATATATGACTAATTCAAATTTGAGGGCAATTGTTTCTATGATTTAAATGGAACATATGACACATTGTATTGAACCTAGACAAACCTGGGAAAAATGATGGCCCCAAATTAGTGACTACTAGATGGATTTCAGTGTAGCGAAGATATAGCTAATGAACTTTTAGGGGAAAAATTCTGGAATGGAAAGATTTATATTCCTTGCAGATACCTGGTCATTTGCATTCTTTTAGAAAGTTGTTGAGGTCACCTGGAGGTTTATCTCTCCCCTCAAGATCACCTGAGTGGTGCAAATGGGTGTGGAGCCTTCTTGGAAATGCTGAAAGGACTCTGTTGTAAACTGGAGATAGATTATGTATCCCTCCCCCTCTATTGAGAGAGGGCTTTTCAATTTTGACATAAATGGCCTCTTTGGCCCCTCTTTCAAACCAGTGGTCCTCTCTGTCCAAAATGTGGAGTTTGCTGTCTTCAGAGGAATATAAATCCTTCCATTCCCCATCATCCAGTCAGAGCTGAAGAAGCTTCTTGGATGAGAAGCGAAATGTCTTCAAAGAAAAACAAGGAAGTCCAGTTGCCTCTTGAAAAAGCACCTTTGAGATCATCATGACCTGGATGACTGAGAATCTCCATTGACATCTATTTGTCTTATGTACATGAGACAAGTAGAGGAGGCAGGTGATTTCCACAGCTTCAAGTTACAAAACATTGTATGGAGGTATATTAAAAATCTGAAGTTCTGAGTTTAGTGCTCAGTTAGGAGATGCGTGCAAATGTTTCTTTGAATAAAACTGAATGGGAATAGAATTCAGCTTGGACAAAAAAAACTGTAGTATGGCCAATCTTATGGAAGGTGTCATATGCATTTACAGGGCCATGGAAATGTTTTATGGCAATAAGAACTTGTTCTCAACTGAAAAAAGTGTGGGGGTAGTTTGAGAATGGATTTTTTTTTAAGTTGGTAATGCTCATGCCTATTGAGGACAAGGCTTAAAGGACAACTCTGTAAACACTATAGTTATGAATGAAGAGCTGATTTAATGAATTTTGTCTCTTTGTTTCCCCTTGTGAAATATAAATAAGTGGGTTGTGATTTGTTTAACCTTTGGCACATCTCTTAAAAGTTTTTAGTGAGTGGACATTGGAGAAGAGAAACACCAAGATATAAATGTTGAAAAGGATAGTATTTACAACATAAGATGACAAACATCAATTTTAACCCTCTACTAAAGAGCAACTGCAACAGACCCAGAGATGATGTTGCTTCCCTTAATTTTCCATAGAATTATGATTCTGATCAGATGCATACCTAAGTCCAAATATATTCTGGAGCCTCCTGTTACAGAGGCGTGGCTAAAGATATGTTGTTGTTAGTTGCGAAGTCGTGTCCGACCCATCGCGACCCTATGGACAATGTTCCTCCAGGCCTTCCTGGCTAAAGATATACCACTGCAAAAAATGCATGAAGGGTTTGATTACAAGGCATACTTGGCTGACTGGTCTTCTTTAGTCATAGCTGCAATTTATAGTTCTATGATGAAGTTTGCAGTTTGTCAAAACTGATGATCTGAAAAGGATGGGGGGGGAATCTAAGCATTGATATAGCGTGTCTTGTAGTTGAAATAATTATAATAGCATGAGCATCAGGATCTGGTTTGGAAAGGTCCTCCAAAGCCAGGCAACCCCACTGAATGGAACACTGTACTCTGTTCCTTTCCACTTATATCATGTGAACTTTCTGAGAGATTATGAAAATCAAAACTCCTTGGGACCAGGATTTCCTCTCTTCCTGGTAGTAAAGGCAACAAAACAATGAAAATCTGGTGGGGCAGTGTCTCACCTCCCTTATATTTCTACAGAATGAAACTGTGGAATATCTTCACAGAGATATTCTGTGAAGATATTTTCATTTTTTTAAAAAAAATATTATTCCATTATAATTATTTATAGTTTGATGTTCAGAAAATAAATCCTACCAATATAATTTGGAGGTAACATCTATAATCAGATTAAATTATGTAGGGGCTAGCTATATTTTTGCCAGATTTCAGGTGGTCCCATTCTGAATCTTTTGGCTAGTGGATGCAAAGTTTATGATCAAAAGAAAATGGACAAAGTAATTAAAATTAGATTGATTCCTGTCCTGTTTAGGGCCACTCAAAAGGTAGAAGATGGAGGATGATGATGCCTGAATATAGATGTGAATTTTACTGCAGCTTGGGTACTGGTCTCAGTCAAGTAAGAATGCAGAATCTTTACGCTAAATGCTTTTTCCCTGATTTGTGTGTCTCTTAGTTCTGACTTTAGTACAGTTTTCCTAATCTTAATTTTAATATTTTAATTATTTTTCTACCTGTCCCATAACTTGTAAGCCATTCAGTCACCTGGAGAGATGGGCAGCATAAAAATTAATTAAATTCCTCTCCCTAAACTCATATCCAGGCCTGAGTGGATGGGCAGCAAAAATCAAATGAGAATCAAACTGTATTTGTAATAATTAGTTTGTTTTATTTTAGGGAAGGTTGTTGAGAGGATGGTGGGCACACAATTACAAAGAACCCTGGGTGAAAGGTCTTATCTGGAATGTTTTCACTCTATGCTTAGGCTGAAGCACAGCCTTGAGATGGCATTGATTACACTTGTTGATGACTTTTGGAATGTTCAGGATGGAGATGGTGCTGGTTCTCCTGAACCCCTCAGTGCTCTTCAATACTATCAACCATGGTATCCATGGTATCCTTTTGGACTGGCTTCATGGGCTTGGGAGTGGGAAGTACTGGGTCACGGTGGTTCTCCTCCTTCCTCCATGGCAGTTCCAGTTGGTATTGGTAGGGGAGAAGAAGTTGAGCCCTAGGCCCCTACAATATGGAGAATCCGAGGACTCGAGCATTTTGTTTCTCCTTTTTATTACCTACATGAAACCACTAGGGAAGATAATCCATCAACATAGGCTTTAGTATCATCAGTATAACTCCAGTTTAGCCAGACAAATGATGCTGCAGTGGTATTAGCCGATGCCTGGATGCTATAAGGCTCTGGATTGGGTGAGACTGTCCTCCAAGCACTGGGATAAGATAGGTAAATTCACATCAATAGATTGACTTGCACTACCTTATTTAGGGGAAGTTAGATGTCCTCAGGGAAAGGCCTTTCCCTAAGGATCTCTATCTGCCCTGCCAGGTCATATAGGGTGGGCATGCCCCTGTATATTACCATACAATGGGAGCTAGGAAGTGTGCTTGTTCCATGGCAGCCTGAGCCCACATCAGAAGTTTGACTTGACTCTAGCAACTATATAAATATTTTAAATAAATAAATATTTTTTTTTTACTTTGAGAAGCCTTCATCAGTGGTAGCTACAGCATATGAAGAGAAGCTGAAATACTTGACTTATTTTTCTCTCCATTGTATGGGGTTTGGCTTGACATAATACAACTATTTGTCTTCTCTTTTGCAAAAAACAAAAGAAAAATGGAAAATTGCACTACCAGGTTTTGGCAGCCTTTTTGACTACTAAAATTGGATTGAAGGAGAAGGGCAAGACAGTTCACTGCCTGCAGATTGACAACCATAATCCCTCCCAAAATTCAGTGAATATTTTCAAGTCAGTCACAGTAGAAATTCATCATTCAAATGTTGAAGTTTCCCTTTTTGCCTCTGTAATATACAACCCATTCAATTTCTTCTTATTAATGAAAACATTGTTTTTAATAAGGAGACACTGAGCCATAAACAATCTGTGAGTTTCTGTACAGAGAAGGCTGTCACAATAAAGTGAAGGAAATATGTTGGAATTCCTCAAATTGTGAGCCACCAAAGACCAATCTTCCACTTTCCACCTGCATGCACCATTCATTACAGGTTGGTCAGAGTGGAATTCAGCCTCTTAGAAAAAGGCAACAAAAGAGCACATCAGAGCACAGCAAAGTAATTATGACTTTATGACATCATCTTAATATTATAAAGGAGAGAGTGAGAAGCCCAAGAGTGAGTCTAGATCTCCCTTCTGGGAAAGCATTAATGGAGAATTACAATCTGTTTTCTTTTGTTTGGATGTTATAACCAATAATGCAGTTTTATGACAATGAAGACTAAAGTTAAATAAATCCAATGGGCTTTTGAGCCTATATTCTATCTTGATTCCAATGTCTGCTTCAAGATTTATGAGTCATTACAAGAATAAGTTGAAGTTGCAAGTTTCCAAGGCTAGAATTATTCAAAATGATGATTAGTTCAGGAAATGATTATGTGTACACACCTGATCAGGTGGCACCTGGGCCTTTGGGACAAATAGGAGGAAATGTGTTGCCATTTTTGGCACTGCGCTTTGTTTCCAGAGAAGAAAAGGACAAAATAAAATCTGCTGCAGGAGGTGGAAACATAATTTGGTTCAGTTCTCTAGATGAGAATTAACCAAAAATTGCAGCGTTCTTCACAAATATGAAGAAATAAGGAGGGTTTTTTTAAAAGAAATAATAAAGTGTAGCAGAATTTTAAAATTATAGACAGGTGCAAGGCAGGCAGGTGTACTACGGCCTCCAACATCCAAAAATAAATAAATTTGTCAACTGGTCAATATTTCATTTAGTTTGGGTTTTTAAATAAGAACTCTCCAAAACTTGTACATTTTCTCACAGTTGATATGCAGTGCTAAACTGATATTTTAAAAAAATCTGCATGGAAAAATAAAAACAGAAAGATTTCTGCCCTTTCCTATTGGTGTGGTATGTGCATGTTTACTTAGCATGGTTTTTGGGTTCCACTGATTTTAGCTTCTTGATAATTGCTGCAATAATGAGTCATCTTGCCTGTTCTAAATCTCAACTGAGTGCTTTTAGGAGCATTATCTTGTAATCAAATTGAGCAGCAGAGCAGTGACACTATCCCCCATTTACAGAGGAATCCATGACTGATGGAGATTCACCAAGAAACTATTCCATCTGCTTTCATGGATTTCCAAGTCCAATTCATTAAACCACTGGTGCTCTAGATAGCTCTTTAATATTGAAATGAGAATATAAGGACCAACTCCTCCATAAATCTTTCAGGTCTTCTGGGAAGATCCATCTGAGGTTAAGACACTTACAATCTAGCTTTCTCTGTAGTATAACAGAATAACAGAGTTGGAAAGGACCTTGGAGATCTTCTAGTCCAACCCCCTGCTCAGGCAGGAAACCCTATACTATTTTAAAAACATTAGTAGTACTTATGATTTAGAATGCCCTCCCCAAACCTCCATATCTGGCACTGAGTTTTCTAGCTTTTAGGCACCACAAAAAATGCTACTTTTTACCCAGAGTCATTGATCCACTAGTTAGACAAGGTGAAGACAAAGTACTGTAAACTGTAAAACAGATGTCCTAGTCAGTTGGTCCAGAATTTCAAGGAGAAAATAAAACCATCAGGAGAGCTCAAGAACATAAGCCATGAAGCAAAGCTGAAACACGGCAAAGGTTAAGAAGAAGTTAAGACTTATTCAAGTTTCAAGAAAACCAATTCCAACTTTTTATATATACGTAGAGGACAGGAAGGCCTGGAGGAACATTGTCCATAGGGTCGCGATGGGTCGGACACGACTTCGCAACTAACAACAACAACAACATATAATCAACAGTAGCAATTTGCTAATAGAATTGATTACCTAGAAAAGTTGTGGGGAGGGGATCTGTTCAAGCAGAAGATAGGCAGACATCTGTTGGGGCACTTAAATTTGGGTTCCTGCCATCTTCAGGGATGAACTTGGTGGCAGCCCTTCTTTATTCCCTGATTCTAACAGCAGAAGGAAGCTACAGAATCTGAATGTAAATAAGGGAGGGTTACATTGCTCCTCCTTCATTTTTCTATATTCATTATCCATGTAATTTTTCATCCCTTTTTTTTCTAGAACTCTTCCGCCCCTCCTCTGTTGTTGGCATTTGTCTAAGGAAATGCAAGGGATGGAGCATTGTAACATTGGAATAACTAAGATTTCTTCCCTTGCATGCTGACCAGAGCAAGCAGCTCACTATAGTCTACTCTAATCTTAGTTATCCATGATATTCCTCAGCTCTTGGTCTCTTTCACCCAAGGATATCTGATGACATTAGCTAATCAGAGTAGAGCTCAATGTTTAGATCAGACTTGTCAACATGTTGCCTGTTATAAGTACTGGAGTGCAACCCTTCAGGGATGCCTATGGGGGATAGTTTAGAAAGGCAAATATAAGTAATAATTGGCATGGACCAGATTTTAAAGGCAAGTTATCATGAAATTCACAGTGGAGGACTGATTCATTTCTGCCTCATTATTCACATTGCAAACAATCGTGGTTCCTTTATAGTATAATTTTAACTTAATCAGGATACCCCAGTTTTCAGTGTGCATTCTTCTCCATAGGTTAAGATCTATGAAGCCATATGGCATAGCAATGATACAGGCAATTTGAAAATAAAAAAAAAACATTTCTAGTAAGTTCCAACTCTGATTAAAAAAACAATCTTTATGAAATAGAAGCTAATAAAATTGCTTTTCTAATTACCCTGAGCTAGTTCATTTCCCAGCAAATATAATAAAACAGAGTTATTTGGCTCCGATTCACAAAATCTGAAACCAAGCTCATTATTAAGGCATTTAGTGATGGGAAAAAATAACAAAAGGGGAGGGAGACAGACAGAAAAGGGGGTATGTATGTGTGCATTCATATATAAGTTGCTATCCCACAAAGCAGAATAAAAGACAATCTTTGTAGTTAGACCTTTGAAGTTTGGAGTTATTACAATGAACTTTTTCATAACAACAGCAGCAACAACTGCAAAAGGTAGCATTCCTTGGAATTTTCCCTCTCATTCCGACAAATAAAATAGGACACCTATTACACTATAACATTCAGAAGAGATTTGGGATTTAATGTTAGTGATGTTTAATTTGAAAGAAATATTTACTGTTAATGCATGGTGATTCCTAATCTTTGGGACTATTACAAAGCTGTGATACATGTACATAATACTGCAGGCCATCGACCCTCCCAAGGCTATCATTCCAATGCCTTGTACCACTCTGAAATCTCTTTGATGTGAGGAACCTGGGATTCTGGTTATTATAAATTTATAAAGAAACTTTAGTTCAGGGGATTTCTGAGTATGTTTATTTTTGTTAATGCTGGTTGGTTTTGCTCTCTTTTACACACAGATAATAAAACATGGTGTGTGCTCTTTGCCTCTTTTAAGGACTGTGGTTTTTTTAAAAAAATTAGAAATTAACAGAAAATTGTTCAGAATATTACAGAGGGATTGTTTGATTCAGATTTTGGTTGGTTTCAACAAAACAGTTATTTGTTTGCAAGGGGCTTTCCTAGTCACCTTTTGGCTTACTGAGGAACACAAAATTGGTTCATGAGAAACACAAAATGGTATTTCTTAAGCCAATTATTGTCAACATTAATTGCAGAAAAGCAGGCATATCAAGTACCCTTTGACTTGGAACTGGATCAGTTAGGATTGGGAGAGTTTGAGGTAGCTGGAAAAGAAGGGCCTGGCAAAATTATTAGAGTGCTGCAGTCAGAGAGAGATATGGCAAGAGGTGAGGAATGATCTACTCTTGTGGAAGGGGTCCTTCATGTTTAGCATCAGTGTTGCCTTCTAGCCCTCTGCGCTGTGCCCCATGGCCTGTAATCAGGCCTCCAGAGACCCCAGTTTCTGGCCACTACTACTTAAAGCTTGGTCAGGTCAGGTAATGCTTGGGCATTGGAGGTTATTCAACAAGATGCAGTTCAATAGTGAGAAAGGAAGGTTCTGCACTTAAGAAGGAAAAAACAAATGTATAAGTATAGAATAGGAGGTACCTGGTTCAACAGTAGTAACAGTGAGATGGATCTAGGTGTCCTAGTGGATCACCACTTAATTATGAGTCAGCAGTGTGCAGCAGCTGCCAAAACACAGTTCCAGCATCAGCAGAAGAATAGCATCAAGGGGATGCTATGGGAAGTGATTGTACTGCTTTATACTGCACTAGTGAAACCACATTTGGAATACTGAATCCAATTCTGTTCACTACAATTCAAAAAAGATGCTGTGGCCCTAGAAAGTGTGCAGAGAATAGCAACAAAGATGATAAAGGCTCTGGAGGCTAAATCATGCAATGAATGGCTGAGGAAACTAGGTATGTTTAGCTTAATGAAGAGAAAGCTCAGGGGAGACATTATAGCAGTCTTCCAATACTTGAAGAGCTGTCACAGGGAAGAAGGCACTGATTTATTCTCCATAATACCTAGGGGCAGGACAAGAAGCAATGGGTGAAAGCTCATCATTGAGAGATTCAACCTGGAGATAAGCAGGAATTTCTTAACAGTGAGAACAATTCATCAATGGAACAGTTTGCCTCCTGGACTGGTGGGTCTCCATCGCTGGAGGTTTTCAAGAAAGGATTGGACAACCATTTGTCCAGGATGTATGGATAGACTCCTGCCTTGGGTAGAGGATTGGACTAGAAGACGTTACTTCCTGCCCTATGATTTTACGTTATGGTTTTCATGTATTTAATCCTTGTACACCACCCACTATGTAACATGGCCAGCCATCTAAATAATAGAGAACACTTTTAATTATTAAATAAATGTATCTATGTACAGCAATAATCCTTCATTGCTGCTTCTGCTATTGTTGCTTTACCACTTTCTTATTCTTCACTTCTGCTTCTGTATCTATCTCACCCCTTAAATGATATCTTTTGTGATCATGATTGAGACATCCTGATATGGTTCATTTGTTTTCCAAAATGAAGTAGCAGAAGTAAATCTTGTTCATTTCCAATAGCTTTGATTTCATCATGTCTTCCTTTATCCTTACTCAATATTACTGTAATGCACTTTTTATAGTTTAATTTCTTTTTTTTTTCTTTTCCTTTTGCGGTTCTGTTTTTCATAATAATACTTCTCAGTTAAAATCAGATTGCCTCTGAAGGAGCCAGACCCATTTCCTTCAGAAGCCCAAACACAACATCATTGTTCCACTGAGACTAACCAGTTTGTTAGAGCTGATTTTTTTTCCTGCTCCTTGCCAAATGCTTGTTTTATAAATAAGATTATTATTCTTAAAGGGCAGGAAGATGTAAAACAACAGATGATCTGCTGTGGATCAGACCAAAAGCCTGTCTGGTCCAGTATTCTATTTCCAACAACATGCTTTTGGGAAGCCTGAAAGCAGTACAATAAAACCCTTCTACTATTCTCCAGCAACTCTGTTCTCCTGAGATATATGGCCTCTAATGCTGGAGGCTGCATCCTTCTTACATGGGCACAGTCTTATGTTTCTGTTTTATACAAAAACTTTTCTATACTTGAATTCTTTGGGGTTCAATGTCATCACCATCTGGAGAATGTTATTAACCTCTCTATCTGTATTAGCACAACTCACTTTTTCAGCATGCAGGTAAGAACCTACAGACTCATACTGTAGGTTTTTAGATTCTAACCTCTTACAAATTAATATTGTGGTTTTTTGTTTTGTTTTGTTTTGTTTTTTTGCTCTGGTCCCATCAACTTTTTCTTTTAGCCTTTCCACTGTGGGAATATGGCTTTAGGCACAGGACTCAATATAGCTTTGGGCTCAACAATAATTTCCCATTCCTGTTCTAAAGGATTGTTCATGTATATTTATATATCTATATCTATCTATACAACATTATAAAGACTATTTTGCTGCTGAGACTATTTTTCCATTCAAAATGATATCAGAATAATAAAAGTTAAATCAAGGCAAATACCTTGATCTAATCTATTTGGATATAGTATTTGAAAAAGAAGAAGAAAAAGTACATATTTAGTCAATCACAATATACTGAACCAATTTAGAGTGATGGATAGTTATAGCATGAAGTCAAAAGTGTACTTTTGTTATATATTTGTTTGATGTATTTTTCAGTTTTAAACTTTTCCCTTTTTCCTCCGTATATTGGTTTGTATTTTGAAATTTAATAAATCTTTTTTTTAAAAAAAAATGAAGCAAGGATGTCCAATAATATATCAAGGATCATCTATATCTAGACATACTCTTCCAACTATGCTATCTTTTCAAACATTAGTCTCCAAAATGATGTAAAATACCAACAAATTCAACAAATATTTTAAGTACCCATTGAAAACAAAAGACTAACGATTGGTACAACTGGATCTCATCTCCAAAGCAAGACTAGAAGCAGTGGATGTAAACTAATCAAGGAGAGAAGCAACCTAGAACTAAGAAGAAATTTTCTGACAGTTAGAACAATTAATCAGTTGAACAACTTGCCTCCAGAAGTTGTGAATGCTGCAACACTGGAAGTCTTTGAGATTGGACAACTATTTGTCTGAAATGGTATAATGTTTCCTGCCTGAGTAGGGGATAGGATTAGAATACCTCCAAGATCCCTTCCAACTCTTCTATTCTATTCTATTCTATTCTATTCTATTCTATTCTATTCTATTCTATTCTATTCTATTCTATTCTATTCTATTCTATTCTATTCTATTCTATTCTATTCTATTCTATTCTATTCTTTTTCATTCCATTACATAATACTGCTGCTATTTATTTGTGTCATCAATAAAGTATAAAGGAAAAGACTTAACTGAAGCACCTAATGGTCCACATTCCACAATAATGTATTGCATCTTTACCCATTCTTTGATTTTGAACATGGTCTTTGAAGCTGATCAACATTTGCAGAGTATGTAATGTAATGTGAAATCAGTCCTCACACTATCACACTCCAGGGATTTGATACATATCCATGATTTTTAATGTTGGGAGTATATTTGACATTCCAAAATGTATGTGTGTGTGGAAAAATACAGCAGACTATAGTACAATCAAGAACAAGATTTGTTGTTGTTAGTTGCGAAGTCGTGTCCGACCCATCGCGACCCTATGGACAATGTTCCTCCAGGCCTTCCTGTCCTAAGAACAAGATATCCACACACAATACTCAGCCAATGAAGACTCCAGCCTGTTTTCTCATTTGCTTCTTTAAAAATTGAATGTGACTGATCATATTAAAAAAATGAGAAAAGGGATGTGTGTGCATGAGAAATGTGCCTGGGATCAATTTTCATGAAAATTTCAAAATACAGTTCTATGATGCTATTCATTCTTTTTAAAACTTTGTAGTACAGTTTGCCAATCAAAATATACATACAAAGGGTCCTAATTTAGGGAAACATAAACCAAAATTGCATGTATAAGTTAAAATAAAGAACACGTTATTAAGAAAATTGAAAAAAGAAGTACTTAAGGAAACTTACACACAAAACTGTTTACTAAAGCTCAGGACATGATACCACATGTTTGATTGTAATTTATCCTGGTGTACTTTTTTACTGAAAAGAGCAAGCTATCATTCATGGTTGTTTCATAGTAACCTTTTAAGAAAGAATTGCCTCAGAAATCACTTTGGGCTCATATCTCATGCTAAACTAACATATGGCTTTTGGCTTAGCAACTTGTGCAGACTCAGCTTTTTTTGGTTGTAAACTTTGGTTTATTATTAAGCTTGTTGTGTATATCCAGATAATTTTGGCTTAACATGATGTGTGAATCCTTTCAGTTAACTGGTCTGCTGAATTAAGTTAAAATAGGATTTGAACTCAGGTTTTACTTTCAGCTCTTCCTTTGCCGTATTCTCTACTTCTGGTTTAACATGTTTCACATTATTCTACATCAGAAGATTTTTTTAAAGTAGTTTGTTCCAAGTGAAATATAACATTCAAAGAATCTGAGCTGGTCAAAGAATTTTAAATTCAATTGGCTACATCTCACAAAACATTTCATTGACAGAAGACAATTCTTCTGGCAGGGAAAAAATGATGTAAAGATTTTAAACTTCAGAAGGTCTACAGACAGTTGAAAAATTCAACGCTACAGTTTCAAATGGAGTATTTTCATATTCTCAGTATAGCATTTCAGTATATTATTAATTAGTCTGCTGATCCATTTGAAAGAAGAAGAAGAATCACAGTAATCATTCAAGGTCACAGTTTGACTTATTTGCCATTGATGGATAACTTGCCAAACTCCACATTCAGCTCCTTGGTATAATTGGAAATGCATTGTTATTCAGGTTAACAAAAGGCTTGCAACAATGGCCCTGCAAATGAACATCGGCTGACTAAAATCCTAACCACATTTTCACTCTCATTAACCACAGTAGGGTATCACGCAATTTCGCCTGGCTCCTGCGTCGACCACTGTGCACCATTTTACTACCAGCGGTTTGATGGGTTTTATGGCAGCTGATATATGGAGTGGGAGTTTAGGGAGTCATAAACAGAAGCCACAGTGTATCACAATGTGGTTTAGGGATATAATGACTATGTTGTAAAGCAAAAGATGACAATGCAGCACTCAACACGAGGGAGCAAACCAATAGACCAAACAGTTTGGCATAATTCAAGCAATGAGAGTGAAGATCCTCTGTGAGTTTTGTGTCCATATTCCTGTACGTTGTGCATCTTCCTATATCTTCCATTAATTACCATGCATGAATTTGAATAAGAACTAGTAACTCCGAAATAAATTTTAGGTCATAGAAGGGAGGGTAGAATTACAGAGTTATGTTCTCATTTCTTCTTGAAAGGTATTTTCCTTCTTTGAAGAATGCTCCAGCCAGCCACCAGTAGTGATCCCTAGTTATAAAGGCACAGACTGCTTTTTGTTTCCATTCTCAGTTGCAGGGAAAGTATTTCCTTGGAATGCAGGAGAGGTCCAAATCTGTTAAATTGAAGAATTTATTTATTTATTATGGGACTTATATGCCACCCTATCTCCCAGAGGACTCAGGGCGGCTGACAACAATAAAAAACCAACAGTACAAAAGTTAAGAAAAAATTAAATAACAACCCCAAATATTAATTACACAGTTAAAAATTAAAACTTTTAAAAACCCATCATCAATCCAGGTCAGCCTGATGGAAAAGGAACGTCTTGAGGTAGCGGCGAAAGGACCGGAGGTCCGGGGCCATCCGAAGCTCAAGGGGGAGTTGATTCCACAGGGCTGGCGCTCCCACAGAGAAGGCCCTCCCCCTGGGGGTCGCCAGCAGACATTGTCTGGCCAACGGCACCCTGAGGAGGCCCTCTCTGTGTGAGCGCACTGGGCGATGGGAAGTCGTCCCCGGCAGCAGACGGTCCTGAAGATATCCCGGGCCTAAGCCATGTAGGGCTTTAAAGGTAAGTACCAGCACCTTAAATTTTAAATGGTGCATATATGTTTGAAATATGTAAAATTATTATTACTGCTGCTGGTGGTGGTTTTGTTGGATGATGCTTTAAGATTCAGCTAAACTAACAGGGAAAATAAATAGACAATTATCAGGTTCAGGAGAAAAGGGGTTAGATAAGACGAAAAAAAATGCAAGTCTTCTCCATACTTGCTTAAACTTCACAGCTGGGCTGATTTCTTTAAAAAAAAAACTCGATTTAAAATTTGATAGGAAAAGCTCAGTGATCCTGACAATCTTTTATATCCCAGATGGGGAAGGAGGTATCCAGACTGTTCTGCTACATTAAGCTACACAAATGGAAGAGAGTGAATAGTTGGACCAGAGATTTATTTTATTTTATTTTTTAGCTTCAGGCAATATTATCAGTAGCCCTAAGATTCTGCACAACAGAAAAACATTTCCATTTGATTGGGCTGCCCTGACTTTGCAGATCTCAAGCAGCTAAGCAGGATCATACCTGGTTTACTTGATTATAGGCATTAACTAGATTTTGGTTTTGATATAGATTCATTTCTGGTTTTTTTAATATTATAGGACATCGATGTTGTCCTCTACCAAGGGTCAGTTAAGATTGGGTGAATACTATGTACTGCAAATACATAAATAAATAACCAACAGGAAATCCTACTGCTTTAAGATCAGATGAGAAGTTTAAAACCAAGTCCTGGAAGAAGGAAACAGGAAACCAGTCCAAGCCGGGAATAAACAAAATGGAGACTGCTTTAGAAAGAAGGTTGTAGTTTATTGAAGAGCAGAACAACAAGACATGAGGCTCTGGAGCAGCTGACCACATGTTGCTGGGAATGGTGGGTTGTTATACCCTCTTAGGCTTTTGTGTTTGGAGTTGTTCCTGTGGCATGAACTTTGACCTGAGGTTCAGTATGTCTTTCTGGTATTCTAATGGTGGTGGGTTAATCCTATTATGCCCCAAAGGTCATATCCTGTTTCTCTAGGGCAGTGGCTGATGGCTTACTTCCTGTGTTGGGTGAGGGGTTGCTGGTTCTAATTCTATCACTTTGCTATTGTTAGCTATCAGTTTCCGCTGCAAGATCCTGTCTTGAATGGGCTTCTGCCTGGTAGTATTTGTTCATGAATGGGGCCTCAGATTTTCTGAGTAGGATTATCAAATCTGCATTTCTACAGACCTGGTCTCTGCCTGGGACTATTAAGAAAACTTGGGCCTGCTTTTCTGCCTTTAAGATCCTTTGGTGAAATATAATATTCTGTCTTTTAATATTCCCAAAATATTTCTTTCTCTTGGGGGGCAGAATGTGCTGTCCTCCTACACATTTCCCTACAGTTGCCACACACAAAAACCCCTCCACAGACTTGTCCATTAAGTTTTTAGGAGACACTACTTAACTCAAAGGAGACAATATCTTTTATATTAACCCCCATCCCATAATCCAACACTTCTGAGGAGCAACTTTGGGGCAAGATTATGGCAAAGTGGGGGAGAAGTGAAGAAGCACTAGCTGGTACCTGACTTCACTGATCTTGTTCCTCCTCAGTTTGATATAAATATTCCTGCTGTAGAAAAGCAGGGATGCAGGGTGGCTTATAATGTTGTAGCATTCCAGAATGGGGTTGCCCAGATGAAAACCCATCCAGTATCTCTGACATTTGTCAAACAAGAGTTATCCTGGACAAGTTGTGTCATGGAAAACATTTCTAAATAGAAGTAATTTCATCTGAGAAATTCAGCAGTAACTGAGGCTGCTTCCTAGCACTCAGAAATGGTTGGGCATTGTTTGAGCAAGCAGGCTGCACTCGACACTTGCCTGTAGCATTTTGCAGTCAGAGAGTTGTACAAACATTAATTAATTAATTGTCATCACTTCCCTGCAGAGTAGGAGCTTTATCTCCATATGACACATGGGAGAAATAGTAAGAAAGATTAAGATTAATAAAAATGAAAAAAATAAAAATGGTGGTGAGAAGGTTAGCAAGTTAATTTGGAGCTGCACTTTGCTCTGTTACAAAATTAGAAGATGAACAGGTAGAGCCCTAAAAAGCAAGCAATGGCAAAGTGTATCTGAAAATCTTGCAAAGAAAACTGCAGGGATTAGTCCAGGCAGTTGCCAGGGATCAACACTGATTCCAACACACACACAAACATACACACAGATAAGCATTCTATAAAATGGATTGCATTGTTATGCAAGTTTTAAAACCTCTCTAAGACAAAGATAGACTATTCAGCTATGTTAGGACCACATCAGACTGGAAATTTGAGAGCTATGTCAATACTTCTATTACACAGGCCTATTCTGGTATTTGCCTCTTAACACAAGACAGGAAATTCTTACTTCTACACAGGAAAAATAATCACCCAGTACATATTTTACTTTTTTTACATATATGTTCTCAACCAAGATATGATGCTTGAGATAGAGAGAGAAAATTGCCATTTCAAATCAGACAATGTCATCAGAACACCACTGGGTGCTTTGCTGCTGCTTTTTCAGGGTTCAAACATAATAGCTGAATATATACATATTTATAAGAGAAGTAACCAAAATATGCCAACTTTCCTGTTTTTCTATTCAACATTTCACTGTGACAGCTCAATATAGAGCTCAAAAGTTGATTTTGAGTATAGCATTTATTTCAAAGTTCAAGTGTTTTTTCCGAGTCATTAGCATCTCTTGATTGTTTTGACTTTGGCTGGCATCAAATATGAAATCACAAGCTGTCAAATATTATCAATTACACTATATCATTGTACATCAGCAATAAAGTGCAAAATATCAGCACATGCCAGCTATCAAATACAGTCAAATATCAAACCAGAATGACTGTATTCACACAACATGTTCTGAATGAACCCAATCTTTCACATTCGTAAAGAAAACTGAACCCTAAATTTATTTAATGGTCTTGGGGATTCTTACATTTTAAGTCTTTTTCTACCAGATCTCAGTTTTCTAGTGAAAGGCAAGATATAAAATGAAAGCCTGATATCTGCCCACTTGATCGATGAACAGAAGGGCACATCTTCATGTAGAGCTGTGGTTTTCACAGAATACTGATAGTTACATGTTTCAAAAGCAGGCAGGGCCAAAGCCCTTGTGGAGGGCATGAATTTTATGGTACCATGGCCAACTGAAAAATTAAGGTATCACTTTTCTTCTTGACTCCTAAATACATTGGTCCTCACAATGTTGAAGGGCTCTGGAGAATAGTATAACAATGTTATTGACAGATCATGTACTGTTGTCCCCAATTCAGGTCTGAGCCTGGTGCTGAGGTCAATGAAGAACACCAGACACAAAGTGCAGGTTTTGTTGTCTTTTATTGAAGCACTCCAAGAAAAAGGATCCTGGCCAAAATGCCAAAGAACCTCAAACCACAGAATTAATGAAGTTTTATACATTTTCTCTGAAGTAGAAGGCGGGATAAGGTGGGATCTGTAAGAAATATCATCTAATAAACATTTCAATAATAATCTAACTATTATTCTATTGTTCTCTAGCATTCCCTATTCCTAAGCCTGTGGTGGCGAACCTATGGCACGGGTGCCACAGGTGGCATGCAGAGCCCTCTCTGTGGGCATGTGCGCTGTTGCCCCAGTCCTAGGCCTTCAGCTGGGTTTTATATACCTTTTCGCTTTAGGCCTCTGATGCCGTGTGCAAAAAAAAGGTTCAATCAATCAATTTCAACTTTTTGCAGGAAAAAAAAAAGATCTCGCAAAGTTGGAATTGATTGATTGAACTTTTTAGTCCCACGCAGTCTGCTGTTACCATTGCAGCCACACCCACCCAATGGGCCACACCCACCCAATGGGCCACACCCACCCAACACCCAACAATACATAAGTGGGTTTTGGGTTGCAGTTTGGGCACTCGGTCTCTAAAAGGTTCGCCATTACTGTCCTAAGCCATGGCTAATGAATGTTTCAGGAGTTATCTAATACACGTACCATTTGCTCCAGGCCATCTTTATTCCTAGCTTCTAGCTGAGCTTGCAAGATGCTTAAGTCTTTTGTTACTTTTATCAGCTTTTTTGACCACACAGAATTTTTACAAGCTTTATACATGCATATTCCCTGTGAATAAGCATCCTTTGTTCTTTCCAGACAAACTCCCCAATTACAGGCTTCCTGGTTTCCTTTCAAGTGTATATGTTATCCCAAGATAAATGTGACCTCTCAAAGTTTTTTTTTCTGTTGCCCCACATCCCTTGGTAAGCTAAAATGTACTGTAGTGGTTTCAGACAGGGAAGAAATCAATCTAAAGAAAAGTGGTTAGAATTTTAGGAGCAGTTTTTATTCTAGACAAGCCAGGGGTTTTTTTTATCTCTCCCATTTCATCATCCCCCTCTAGGTGAATCACAACATATTCCATAAAACTAGTACTGAATATAATTTTACGTACAGGATTTTTTGTTCTATATTGCTTGCATTGTACAGTCATCTCTGCAACAGTCTATGGCTTTCCACATTTCCCCAATCTCAAGAGGAAATATCCACTACTTTGGGGGGGCTTTTTCTATAACAATGTTACTGTCAGCCAGCATTGGGGGAGGGGGATATCCCTTGTACACTTGTTGAGAATTCTGATAAAAATTGGGGAAATTGTCCATCTGATTTCTCTGCCCACAAATTTGGGGAAACCCAAACTGTAATGTGTGCCTAGCTGCATGATGTGCCTTCAACTCAGCAAAGTTTAAAAAGCTATGGAGAATGTTTCCCAGCAATAGCTTTTGGCTCTACATATTAACATGTTAGTTTGTTGCACTATATAACAAATAGGCATTTTTAGGTCAAGAACTATGGGGCCTGGATTTCAAACGCCTTGAATAAAAATGATGTTGCTATTCCCAAAATGCGCTTGGACAAGTAATGGTAAACAATAACTTATGCAGAATTGAATCACAACCCATCTCCCCTGACAATCCATCTTTTCCCATTCATGTCTGCTTGCCACAAGTGCTGCAAATATCTTTTATAGTTTTTCCAAAGCTGTGCACAACTTGTTATGGATGGCCTCATGTCCAGGTAAAGGTTAAGGAGGTCTTTTGCTGTTCTAGTTTTCACTTGTCCCTGACACTGCTGCCTAATCATTCCTCATAATAACAACCCTGAAACACAGGCAGGCCTGAGTCAAAGTCACAAGTCAATAAATCCATTCGTTCCTCTCTTTCAGGCAGAGTGTTGAATAGCACTGAGTGTGCAGTGTCATAGAGCCCTCTAGTCTATCACCCCAAGGTCATCTGGTTTATGGTAAAAAAACTTTATTTCTTTAAGTGCCTCCCATGTTCAGGAAGGAAAAAGTTTCATTGAAGCAACAGCTCAGCTGCAAAAAAAAAACACCTTTCCTCCCTCCCCCATCAGCCTCCCCTTTTTTTCCTTCCATTCAGTCGTGTCTGATTCTCAGATACTGCCTAGAAAAGTCTCTGCAGTATTCTTGGAGAGATTTTTGAAAAGTGGTTTGCTATTGCCTCCTTCCTAAGGCTGAGAAAAAGTTTCTAGCCCAAGCTCAGCGAGTTAGCTTTGCATCTAAGATGGGACTAGAACTCCCAGTTTCTAGCCTGATATCTTAACCGCTGCACCAAACTGTCTCTCACATTAGGCCCCTAAGGACCTGCTTACCACAAAGGAGTGTGGCAACCCAGAGCCACCTTAGATGGTATATTCAAGGGGGGGGTGATATTTGTTTGGTTTGGATATCATCACTGTGAAGACAACTTTCTTAGGACAGGAGTAGTGAACTTTATTGAAGGAAGAATGAGAAAGAGAAATGGCCATTTATTGGGGATGATGTAGTTACATCCCACATTGCAGATTCTGCAGTGAGAAGAGGATGGATTCCCTACCAATTTAATCATTTATTGTAGTAAATTTATTTTCATTAGTGTTGCCTGATGCTGATTGAACTTTTGCAGGAAATGTATGGTGCCATTTCTTTTATGGAGTTGAAAGCCATCTTTCTGTTCTCAAAAACAATCCGGTAAGGTGGGAAGGAGATGAAACAAATACCCTTTGAGTTTCATGGCAAATAGAGATTTAAACCTAAGTTTCCTCAGCCTCAACCACCAATTTAATCAGCACTCTGCATTTTGGTCATTTTTGGGATCATTCATTGTCTTATGGGAAGAGTATTGTATGCTACCTAGCTTCAGATTGGGTGCCAAAAATAATAGAATTCATGCTTACAAAATTCTGAGCTATTGTAATTGCAAAACATAGCACCTAATAACAAACTTCAAGCCCTTTATTCCAAACAAACCCAGTGATTGCATTATTAAGGGTTAGGGTTAGCAATCAAATAGGGAAGACAGGTAGAAAGTTCTAATTCATTAAAACGTATGTCTTATTTGAAAATTTCACATGAATAATGGTCATCAGAAAATAAGATGTACATATTGACCCTTTTCCTAGCATTCTCCTGGATTTTTAGCACTGAATGGGGAAATATGAAAGAACTGTTATTAGCCTTTATCTGAATATGACATAACATTAAAGGTTGCATTCCTCCATTCCTCTTACTTATTAACTTTAGATCAAGGGTCCCCAACCCCCAGGCCACTGCCTGCTACCTGGCCATGGCCTATTTGGAATTGCATTGTGTGAGGGGTTGGCTGGAGCGCACACACACACAGCTCAACCTCCATGAGTGGCAGGCCGGCAGGCACTTGCACATGTGCGCACCGACCTGCTGCTCACACAAGTTGAGCTGTGCACATGTGCACCAACCTGCCACTCATGCAAGAACTGTACATGAGTGCATGCCAGCCCGCCACTTACATGGCCCAGTTCCCCTCTTTTCCCCCAGCCAGGCCGCCAAGCTACAAAGATTGGGAACTGCTGCTGTAGATGGTATGGGCATTCACACAAGAATCGGAGAATTCTCTCAGACTAAGAAATGGGCCCTAATGCAGCAACATTTTCAAAATAATTAAATTTTCATAGAAGGTTCTGGTGAAGGGAGAAGGAGGTATACAAATAAAACTGTTTTAATTTAATTTGGCAGTTTCAGTAGCATATTTTTTAAAAAAATTATGTTCTCTGATTAAAAGAGAAGAGGAATATATTTACCCATTTACAAATGGGAAAGAAATCTAGTTCTCTAGGAATCTCTGGCATCTTCAAATAGGATGGAGGAAAAGTCCTGTTTGAAACCATGGCTAGCTGATAACAGTCTTTTGTAGGCAGCCATTTGTAGAATGGGATATATCAACTAGGGGGCATAGTGATCTAATGGTTAAGATACTGGGCTTGTTGACTGGAAAGTTGGTAGTTCGAGACCCAAGCACCACTCAATGGGGTGAAGTGTTGTTCTTGCCCCAGCTCCTGCCAGGTTAGCAATTAGAAAGCATCTAAATGCAAGTAGATAAATAGATACCACTTGGGTGGGGAAGGTAACAGTGTTCTGGTGCACTGTAGTCATGTTGGCCATATGTCCACAGAAGCATCTTCAGACAATGCTTGCTCCCTCCGCTAGGAAACAGAGATGAGCACCACCCCCTAGAGGGGGACACGACTTGACAGGGGAAACCTGTATATGTGCTGTGTGTGTGTGAGAGAGAGAGAGAGAGAGAGAGTGTGTGTGTATACTAACATAGTAGCTAGATTTTGGATAAAGCAGACTTTTGAGTTTAGTTCATATCAAACATCTTATAATCCAGTTGCTAAGTTTCTTTTGCTTTAATTACTGGCCATTTTTTAATCATATCAACCTAAAAATGTAGGTCTGAATTATATAAATTGAAAGTTTAGTTCTATTAAATTGCAATTGTACTGCAATCTTCTCTTGGTTGTGATGTTTAAGATGTTGATTATTGCCACCCATTTTAGGGTGAGCATAGTTGTATTTATTATTTACTCAATTTCTTCATTTTCTACAAACTATAACAAAGTAATCTCTCTGATATATAAAATACTTCCTACCCTCATTATAATTTTGCTTTTTGTTAGTAATATGTTGAAACACCAGTAGACTTTGTAAAATTATATATTTATAATTTGTATTAATGGGTGAAATGGCAGGGAATTGCCAACATGGAAGAAAAAATAATTAGGACAATTTGTGCAATAGAGAAAATATGAAATGAAGATACCTGATGTTTTTCAAATATCTTTGTGAACATTTATCCAACCATAGCAAATTGAGAAATGTGATTTTCCAAAAAACACTTTGCACAATTCGCCTTCACCTCTGGGAGAATAGAATAGAATAGAATAGAATAGAATAGAATAGAATAGAATAGAATAGAATAGAATAGAATAGAATAGAATAGAATAGAATAGAATAGAATAGAGCTGGAAGGGACCTTGGAGGTCTTCTAGTCCAGCCCCCTGCTCAAGCAGGAGAACCTATACCATCTCAGACAGGTGAATATCTAGTCTCTTCTTAAAAATCAGCTGTGACGGAGCACCCACAATTTCTGGGGGTAAGCCATTCCACTGGTTAATTGTCCTCACTGTCAGGAAGTTTCTCCTTAATTCCAGGTTGCTTCTCTCTTTGATCAGTTTCCAACCATTGTTTCTCATCCTTCCCTCTGTTCCTTTGGTGAACAACCTGACCATCTCTGCCTTGTGGCAGCCCCTCAAATACTGGAACACTGCTATCATGTCTTCCCTATTTCTCCTTTCCTTTAGACTAGCCAAACCCAAGTCCCATAGCCATTATTTGTATGTTTTAGTCTCCAAGCCTTGGATCATCTAAGTAGCTCTTCTCTGTAGTTTTTCCAAACTCTCATCATCTTTTTTGTGATATGGTGACCTAAATTGGCTGCAATATTTCAGGTGTGGTCTTACTAGGGTTTTATAAAATGGTACTTCACTTGATCTTGATTCTATGCCTCTGTTTATACAATCCAGGGTTGCTGGGGAATGTTAATAAACCCACTAAACCACTATTAAGTGTTCATGTGAATGACTGGGGCTGCACAGTGATCACAGTACTAGGAATATTTCCAGACAATATATTTGCAGTGGCATATATTCATTCCTTCTCCTCTGCCATTCCCAACATATAGTTCCAGTTATGGTGAAAAAACATCTTTGTTCAAAAATAGATTGTTCTAATTAGAAATGTATCATAGCAGCATCAGCCCCAAGTTTTCATCCTTCCCCCCAATCGTTGATCACAGCTCTCAAAATCCCCCCACTAAAACAGTAGTAAGCAACTCATACTTCATTAATTAATTAAGTAATTTATTCTTCACATTTCTAACCACAATGCCAAGGACACCTGGTGGCTTACACACTGTAGAATATAAGAATCAAGTAAAATCAAGTAAAATACATTAATAAAAATAATAAAATCAACACCAATCAAACTATAAGCAATAAATCGAAATTAAAAATGACATGTTGAAATCAGAGGAGGACTCTACCAAGTCCATTTTAGAAGCTTCCAAACATCAAAAAGAAAGGGGCTAGCCTGATTTCAGCAAGGGAGGTTGCCACTGAAAAGTAGTACCTTCTCACTTCAAAACCTTTTGAAAATGTGGGATCAATAATAGTTTCAGTCAACCCAGTATTGTTTGAAGTAAGTGCTCCTGCAGATATCCGTTGACAGTAAGTATATTCACTATGCTTAATTACTTCCTTTTTAATTGAAGGTAACTTTGACTCAAACAAATTCCCTTTCTATCCTGACTACATTTATTTTTTATTCTGTCCTGCCTGGGTTGTTGTTGTTGTTGTTGTGTGTGTGTGTGTTTTGTGGGTTTTTTTTGTTTTTGGGGGGAGGGAATACTGTATTTGAAGGCCTGTACATTATTGTGTCCATGGTGTCAGATTAGATTGTCCAAACCTGCTATAAAATTGAACAAGAGAAGGATATGATGATTTTGACCACAAACACCTATGCTACATTAAACTAATAAAGTATTACTGGAAAACAGGCTGGCACATAATGGCCTACAGGGTGAATTCAGAAGTTCACAAGCAATGGATGACAGCTTTATTTCATTATTTGTTCCCAGCAGCTGGAGGAGATATCTCAATACATGATAAGCTAGTTAACACAGGCTTTCAAATACATCATAAGCATTGTAATAGTTGGTATGGTAGAAGAATGCAATGTAGGCACTATTGCAATAGTGCAGACATATAAGGGAATCAACTTTTATATAATTTATGAACATAGGAATGTGCCTTCTACTAAGACAAATCATTGTTCCATTAAGCTGCAGAGAGCATAGAGAATGGCTTTGAAGAATAGGAGGAAGAGCTGCTACCAAGGCAACAGTCAGATAAGCATGGATTGAGCCCAGGCCAAGAAACTTATTTTAATAAATATCTCAAAAAGGGCCCTCCCTAGTTTACACAAACATAAAATGGGAGGGAAGCATATTCAGACATGCAAGATTCTGTCATTATAGTGTTATAATGAAAATAGTCCTGACCTACATGGCATTGGTTTCTTAGTTTGGTGAATCTTATAGGGCTGACATTAGCATTTTATCTCCTCCTCTGACTAGCAACAGCTCTTTAAGGCAGGAGTAGTGGACAGGTTGGAACCAAGTCCCTTGAGGGGCATCACTTTTTTTACCTGAAAGGCCAACCATTCAGAAGCATATATCTTATAATCCCTTGGAAGCATCCATCAATATCAAGTTCTGAAAAAAAGTGCCAGATGAATGCAGTCAGATCAGATGTTTGCAGAATGTTGGATGCTTGCCTGGCCAGCTGACACATCACCTTTCCACTTTGCTATTATTCTATAGTTTCTTATTTAGCCAACCAAGCACTGACTTCTAAACAATTTGGATGGCTCAGCAAGGCCTCTTCTGAAACAGACTTCTCAGATGTATGAGCAACATGCAAAGTTGCCTTCTCAGAAAATGTGATCTGTTTCTACAATGGACCTTGCCAGAAGCTGTTTCCACAATAACAGTTCTTGGACCCAGTCCAGAGTCTAAACCATGTTGAAAGCTGAGCCTGATCCATTTTTCTGAGTGTCTTGCAAATCTATCCTTCTTCCATCTCTTGTGCTGACAATGTGCAATGACCCTGCAGCAATTCTTTCATGTTTATAGCCTGTACTCCCCTTCCCTGCTTTTTCAAACAAAGTCAGCAATAAAAATATAGTGTCCCACCTGTGTTGGTTCATTGCATGGATGTAAATCAATGGCTGTAGCTTTTTGACATCATGGTGTCTGCAGGACTTGAAACACACATAAAATATGAGAGAGCCCTAGAAATATGTACCTCCAAGCTTAAATGTACATTCTATATCACCTGTTGGTAGCTGCAAAAAAAAAAGACAACTGCTGCATTTGTCTCCTTAATAATAATATGAAAAGAAACTTACTAAATCATTCAAACATTATCTTTTTAATGGATACCAGAAAACTCATGAGCAGGACATTGAAAGAGATGTTTTGTCATAGTAGGAGAGCCACTTTCAGATCCCCATTCAGCCAACTTTTCCACTTGTTTGTTTGTTAAAAATCAACATGAACAAGGACATATCAGAAATCTGCTCTGAAAAATAGCCGATAAATAAAATGGACCCATCTGGTTGACTTATCCTTAGCAAACAGCTGGTTGTTTAGTCTTCAAGATCTTGAGAAATGCAGCTTCTATTATCATTTTTAGCAAATGGATTTGCTGTCAAAATGTTCTGACCATTAAAACAATTTTTTGCCTGTGAGGTGATTTACATTATAGGATTATGTTGTGAAGGAAGAGTAGGAACAGATTTATTTGTGAGACATCACACCTTGTTGAATGGAAGGCAGTTCCTTTTTCACCATCATCATAATCTGTTATTCAGTGTACATCTCTAACATCAAGTGTCTGTGACTCACCATCAGGGAATTCAGTTTTCCTTAACTTGAGATAAAATGCATGTTTAAAAAGACAACCTTCTGGTGCTACAAAGAGAATAAATGTAAAGTAAATAGTCCAACAAAAATGCCAAATAAAGAAAGGGACCCATATGGAGCTTTGAAAGAGTGCATTAACCTTTTACTGCTGGACAGCAGAGCTCACTTTTCCTCTCTGAACAAAGTGAAAGGTGAGTTGGGTAATTGTCTTTTAAATCCCAAGTCAGTATTTGTCGATATCAGAAAATTGCCACACAATTTGGGAAAGGAAAAGTCAGGTCTGGAATAGCAAATTGATACTTGGGCAGAACAAAAAGTCCTTGGCAAGACTGAATATTCTTGTGCATGTTTGGATGAAGAGATGCTGATGGAATCCTTTGCTGCCTGTAGCCTACAGGTTTTAATGTTTCATTGTACTGGATACCCATAAAAGTAGAACTCAAAGGGACCCCAAAGGTACTTTTTTCACAAGGCAACTGAACTTTCTTGTTTTTCTTTGAAGATGTTTCACTTCTCATCCAAGAAGTTTCTTCAGCTCTGACTGGATGGTGGGGAATGGAAGGATTTATATTCCTTGCAGACAACTGATCATTTGCATACTTTTACTGAGTCACTGATGCTCCTGGAGGCTTATTATGTTGTCAGGGTCACCTGAGTAGTGCAAATGGGTGTGGGGCCTTCTTGGAACTGTTGAAAGGACTGTGTTGTAAACTAAATATAGATGATGTTGTATCCCTTCCCCTGTATTGAGAGAGGGCTGTTCAATTTTGACATAGATGGCCCAAATGACACCTTTTTCAAACCAGCAGTCCTCTCTGTCCAAAATGTGGACTTTGCTGTCTTTGAAAGAGTGGCCTTTATCTTTTAAATGCAGATGGACTCAACTATCTCTAGTTTACAACTCAGTCCTTTCAACAGTTCCAAGATGGTTCCACACCCATTTGTACTATTCTGGTGACCCTAACAACACAGCTAAGCCTCCAGGAGCATCCATAACTCACTAAAAGTATGCAAATGACCAGCTGTCTGCAAGGAGTATAAATCCTTCCATAATCCAACACATATGCATTCTAACCACTGTGTCACTACAGCAAGGAGGTTGTTAAGTGAATTGTGCCCAATTTTGTGACCTTTTTGCCACAGTTGTTAAGCAAAACTGACTTTTCCCAGTGACTTTGCTTGCTGGAAACAGCTGGAAATGTCACAAATGATGATTACATGATCATAGGACACTGCACTCATTGTAAATACATGCCAGTTGCCAAACATCAGAATTCTGATCATGTGGGGGTGCTGCAATGATCATAAATGTGACAAATAGTTGTAAGTCATTTTTTCAGTGCCATTATGACTTTGAACAGTCACTAAATCAGACATGTCAAACACAAGGCCCGGGGGCCGGATCCGGCCTGCAAAGTGGTTTCATGTGGCCTGCGAAGCCATCCTGGAAACAGTGAGGGAATGGCCCCCACTGCCTTGGCCCTGGCCCAGAGACCCTCCTTCTGCCAGAGACCCTCAGATCTGTCCCGCTCCTGCCCAGGCCCCCATAGGCACCCTTGATGCGAATGATGTAGAGCTGGCCACGCCCACCCAGGCCTTACGCACTCTAGCCACGCCCACCCAGGCCACGGCCCCCTGGCCCCCTGAAGGCAACCGCAATGCTGATGCGGCCCTCAATGAAATTGAGTTTGACACCCCTGCACTAAATGAATAGTTGTAAGTCAAGGATTAACTGTAGTTTAAATGCACATTAATTTCTGAAATATTGTTCTTGTGCAAAATAAACTTGCTCTTTTACCTTTTCCTTGGGACCCTGGAGAAATTCTTTGGAATATCTCTTGCTGAGGTCTGTAAAATTACTTTACTGCCAGAAGCATTGCTGATATTCCTGTTTTGTATTACTCATCTTTTCATTGCCTTGAAGGCTGCTTGTATGACTTCACTCCCCAATCTGAGAAAGCCCAACTAAGAATGCCCCTCATGTCATCTTGTCTTGGGATTCAACTGACTTGTGGGAAACCAGAAAGGCAGCAATCCACTGCAGAAAGAGTTGGGCAACAAAAAACAGGAGAATATGGGAAATCAACAGTAGGAATCATCCAGAAAATGATGTCATCAGGCTATCATCAACTAGATTTGCAATTCCATGATAAAATGTCCAAAATAGTATTCTGGCTTTGGAGGAACTTATATAAAGGAAAGAAATAATTCTGAACACACGTGAAGTGCTCATCTGAAAAGGATGAGATTTTGCTTTGTTTTGTTTAATCTTTGTGTTGTTGTTGCAAACAAACTGTGGCAAGTTGTAATCATGTTAAGAAATTTTCCCTGTTGAATTTCTCTTTTCAAGTAAGAGATAACAAAATAAGAACATCCATCAGTAAAGCACTGGAAGCTAACACACAGCCTTTCGCAATGTACACAAGAATATTGCTATTATTCATGTTCATTTACCTCAGTATTTTTGTGTGGAATTTATTTCAAAAACAATGAGTCTCCAAACAAAGTAAATAAACTGTAATTCATTATTCCTTTCACTCTAACAGAAAAAAAAAACTTTTCTTTTTTCTTCTCCTTGGGTCTTGGGTTATTTCTGGAGGCTAAAGAACTGCATGAACCCATATCATTATGGTTGGGCTCTCCCAGTTCTGGCATCAATTTAGGAATAAATACAATGTATGAATAATCCTTATGTTCAAAACAACTGCCTTTCCTTCTAATTATTACAACAGTAAAATGCTCCTACTCCTACCAGAATTAACACAAATCCTGACAATTATCCTTCCATTCAAGAGTAGAATCGGCATTCTTAATCTGATAGACTTCATTATCCTAAATAATCTAAAAAGATTCTAATATAATAGGGCCTCTCAATGATCTGACTTTGGGGTGCTCTTCTTATTTTCCTATTTTCACAATTTCTTCCAATTCACAAACCATCTTATTTATACCTATCTGCAACTTGTTAAAGCTCCAGTCTTCACCCTATGATACACAAATACTATTTTTCTAAGTGTTGATTTTATGTAGGTAAAAGTGCATTGCCCCCCACCCCCGCCCCTCACACACATACAAAGGCAGGTATTAACAAGCTTAAAGGTAAAGGTAAAGGTTCCCCCGCACATGCGTGCTAGTCGTTTCCAACTCTAGGGGCCGGTGCTCATCTCCGTTTCACAGCCAAAGAGCCAGCGCTTGTGCGAGGACGTCTCCGTGGTCATGTGGCCGGCATGACTAGACGCCAAAAGCGCACGGAACGCTGTTACCTTCCCACCGGAGTGGTCCCTATTTTTCTACTTGCATTTTTACGTGCTTTCGAACTGCTAGGTTGGCAGAAGCTAGGATGAGTAACAGGCGCTCACTCTGCTACGCGGCACTCGGGATTCGACCCGCCAAACTGCCGACCTTCTGATCGACAAGCTCAGCGTCCTAACCCACTGAGCCACCGCGTCCCTTAGGAAGCTTAGGAAATTTTAATTCCCCTGGCTGTGAAATACTAGCCATCTTTTGGCAGAAAAATGGACACAGGTACTGGGATGAAATAGACAAAAGAAGGACACGGCTAGCTGGTTTGAAATTTGAACAGAAGCAGTACACGCTACAACTAGTTTGTGTGAGTGTTGCAGGTCCTACACATTGGCTGCAATTTTTGATCTGTTTTTCCTGTTGATGATTTATGTTTTTAATTGTAATTTTACAATGTGTGTACTAGATGTATCTTTCATGTAAACCGTATAATAAATAAAAGAGATGAATAATGTCTAGGAAACAGTTCTAGGGCAAAAGTTCCATAATCAGGGTGCCCTCACCCAAATTACCTTTTTAGGATAGCCTCTCATTGAAATGTCGAGGATGATCTCTGCAAAGTAGCAGAACAATCTTATTGCGAATATAATAATATTGAATATAATATAATGAATATAATAATAGTAGCAGAACAATCTTATTGACTTTACTGACATTGTTAAAAAAGGCAGTGGAAAAACCTGTCCCTCTTTTTTTAGTTTTCTCTTTGTCCCACTATCTGTACTCTGTTGCTCGCCCACATACTCATATTGTGACCTAAACTCTCCATTTCAGAAACTGGACCTGTTAAATAACTGTAGGATTCCTAGGCTGAAATTCTTGTCAAAAAGCCACAACTCACATTCTAATAGTTTCAGCCTTCTATGCCTCCCCTCATTAGGGAGAATAAATTATCACGGCAGGTGGGTGAGAGGAAATGAATCCACTCTTAAAAGAGTGAAAGGAGAAAAAACATAAACCCAAGGAGTAATATATCAGACCAGCATGTATAATATCCAGCTGAGGAACAATTTTAATGAAGTGGTGATTTCTGAATCCATGCTGAACCACCCCAGACTAGGAAAGTTCTCATTTCCAGAGCCTTGGGTAATGTAGAAAGATCTGAGTTATGCTGTTAACAAACTCCTGGAGACCATAAATCAAGAAAAGAGATGATACAAGTATTTTCAGCAGGAACAAAAATATATATCAGACAGGAAAATCCAGCTGGCTGTAGGTTCCCCCACCCCCACCCCTTCTTTTCTTTTGATCCATTTACAACACTGTGGTGCTTTGGTTAAAGTATAACATTTATGGACAGGTGGGGTAGGGGGAATATAACAAATTAAGTAAAGTAGTGATGCAACACTAGCCCAAGATAGTTTGCTGCCTGAAGCAAAGAACAAAATGGAAACATTCATTCTTATTCCAGAAATAAAAGATGACTGAATTGGCAATCATACCTTTCTTCTACATTTGCAAAGGCACAGTGTTTCTTACTTCAGAAGGCAGCAGACTAAATCAAGGCAGCATCTGGCAGCCTGCATAGGTTATAATACTTTCTCTCTAGTATAGTAAGGCTTCTAATTTTGTGCTGCAAGAATCCAGATGACCATAAGATGGTAATAAAGAGTTAGGATTTTCTGTATCTATTTGCTGCCATCTTGATACTTTTGCCATTAAGATATCCCTACACTAAATCTATAGCATGAGTGTCAAACTCGCCATATCACGTGATGTGTTGCGATGTATTGCAATTCTTTTTGCATTGCAGGCAATGGGGCAGGCGCAGCTTCAGTATGATGAAACCAGTCCACAGGCCAGCAGTTTGACACCCCTGATCTATAGGATTACAGTTGGACTGTGGGTACCTTCTCTATTTGCTTCATAATTGCTCAGGTTTTGAATTGAAGCAAGGCAGAGACCTGGAGTGAATAAGTCCCTTTTTGCCTTAACTGAGATGCCAAAAACCTCACTATCCTTCTCTGAAGTGCTGACATTCTAGACCTTTCCTTGTTCCTTTGGTTTCTATTCATATATTATCATATCTCATCCAAATCTCCTAATCAAGGAGAAAAGCAAACTACCTAGAACACAGGTGTCAAACTTACCACATCATGTGACGTGTTGCAACATATCACAACCCTTTTTGCATTGGCGGCAATGGGGTGGGCACGGCTTCAGTACGATGAAACCAGCCCGCAGGCCGGCAGTTTGACACCCTGACCTAAAACTAAGGAGAAATTTCCCAACAGTGAAAACAATTAACTAGCAGAATGGCTTGCCTTCAGAAGTTGTGGGTGCTCCATCATTGAAGGCTTTTAAGAAAAAATTGGACAGCCACTTATTTAGAATGGTATATAGGATTTCCTGCTTGAGCAAGAGGTTGGACTCAGAGACCTCCAGGATCTCTTCCAACTCTGTTATTCTGTTATTAGAAATTTGGCAGTGATGTTGAGGCTGAATCTCTGGTTAGAGTACAGTATTACCTCAGGTTTTGCTTTGGTACTGTGTACACTGTACCTATAAAGAACCTATTAGACAATTGGTCTCCCATCATTAGTGGAGCCACAATGCTGTGCTTCATAGTGCAGAACCTAGCAAATAGGCATGTCCAAGGCAGACCATTAGTTCACATTGTTTATCTATAGGAGGTATGCTGAATGATAAGAGATGCTGGGAACTGCATTCCTATGATATATGGATTGGAACGGTTCATAGCTTTGATTCTATAACCCAACCTTACATTCATAGAGGAACAGCTATACTAGGAGATTGCAATACATTCACTCATTCAGCTATGGCTTATGGTAGGGTGAAGCTTGATATGAAAAGCATAGCTTTGATTTTATGTTAATGTGGTCTCTATACGCTGTATATGGCCCTGTATATGGCCCTGTACTTGATAATGGTTAGGGGCTGGAACAGGATTTGGGATGTTTTGACTTTTTCCTGTTCCTGTGACCTCCCTGTGATATTCTGGAATGTGTGATATTCTGGAACGAGCCTGGGACAGGACTGCCTCTTGTTTGTGGAGTTCCTCAGGGGTCAGTTCTCTCTCCCCTCCTGTTCAACATCTACATGAAGCTGCTGGGTAAGATCATTTGTGGTTTCAGGGTGGGGTATCATCAGTACGCTGATGATACCCAACTTTTTTTCTCCACCCCGAACCAACCCAGTGATGCCCTCACCATGATGTCCCATTGCCTGGAGGCGGTCCAGGTCTGGATGGGGAGAAACAGGCTTCGTCTCAATCCTGCCAAGACTGAGTGGCTGTGCATACCGGCATCTCGGACTAACCAGTCCATTCCATCTTTAATGATGGGGGGTGAGGTGTTACCCCCCCGTAGATAGGGCTCGCAACTTGGGCATCCTCCTGGATTCGTGGCTCAGCTTTGAAGATCATATAGGAGCCGTGACCAGGGGGGCCTTTGCCCAGGTTCGCCTGGTACGCCAGTTGCAGCCCTACCTGGACCAAGATGCCCTGCGCACAGTCACTCATGCACTCGTGACCTCCCGATTGGACTACTGCAACGCTCTCTACATGGGGCTGCCCTTGAGGACCACTTGGAGACTTCAACTGGTGCAGAATGCAGCTGCGCGGGTTGTGATGGGGGTTTCCCGATACTCCCATGTAACACCTCTACTCCGCGAGCTGCATTGGCTTCCGGTTGCCCTCCGGGTGAGATTCAAGGTGCTGGTGATGACCTATAAAGCCCTAAATGGCTTGGGTCCGGGATATTTGAGGGAACACCTGCTGCCGGCATCAAGCGCCCTTCGTCCTGTGCGCTCCCACAGGGAGGGTCTCCTCAGGGTACCGCCGGTAAAAGATTGCCGGTGGACAATCCCCAGGGGGAGGGCCTTCTCTGTGGGTGCACCGGCCCTTTGGAACCAGCTGCCTGCAGAGCTTAGGACTGCCCCTGACCTTCGCTCATTCCGCTGGGACCTGAAGACCTGGCTCTTCGAGCTTTCTGGCCTAGACTGAGAGTATTAACTGGGGTTTAAATTGTATTTTTAATTGTAATTGGGTTATTTCAAGGTTAGTGTAATTATTTTAATTGTTTTTAATTTTTGTAACTTGTTGCATTGTTTTAAAAAACCTTGTGAACCACCCTGAGTCCTACGGGAGAAGGGCGGTATATAAGTTTAATAAAATAAAAATAAATAAATAAATACACCATATCCCATTCTTTATGGCTACATCAGCCTTAGTCCCAGACAGCAAACACACACTCTTTCTTTCTCGTTTTTATTCAACCAGCTACCTTATAGCTACAGTAAGTTGCGACTCCAACTTTCAAAATTCCCAGCCAGCCAAAACTCTCTCTCTCTCTTTTTCTTCTTGAATATTGAATTTGCACGATGCAAATACTTGAAAATTTAATTCCATGCAAGGTAGCAACAATCAACTTTAAATTAACATTATGAACAAATGAAAAGTCAAAGTGCTGACTAAGAGTATTTTATGGTATTTAATTAAAAGTAGATAAGGCAGTAGCAATGAGTCACAAATCAGATAAATGGAAAGGCAGTAGATTCTCATATTTAACACTGATTTGACTTGTGGTTGCTTAACAGTGTACCAGAAGTCCAAATGATGACTTCCAAATATAAAATTATGAGAATAACATAAGAGTACTGCAGAAGAGAAAAAGCAATTTTAATTTTAAAGTCTGAACTGTGCTACTTCCAGTCATGGCATATTTATTTTTATCCTTTCTAAAAAGACTGTCAAGTCTCAGATGAATATACCTTCCTTTGATTAATTTAATCAACATTCTTTTTTTCTTTTCTCAACTTTCTCCAGATGTTCCACCCCCTAAATTTGGCTCAATAGTTTCTTTTAACTGAAATTCATTAGTAGTTCTAACCCTAAAAGTTTTCAACATGCTTGACTCCATGAAGAATTTGCTTCTATAGGCTACTTGCAGTAGGATACCCAAAGCTGCTGCGAAGCAAAGTGATCCCTCTCTATCCAATGTCAACAAGTTATCTAGTACAATATACACTAAGATTATTATAATGAAGTTCCACTCTTTGAAAGAGATGTGTTCATGCTTTTTAGAGCTAAGAGACACATTTGGCCCTCACACTATTTAAGTGTGACCAATAGGTCTATCCTCAAATGAGAGTGATCTTTGTGATCAAATCACCACCTGCCATCCCTTGCAACCTTTTTTAATGGATGAAGGAGAGAGAGAGAGAGGAAGAGAGATTGCTTTAGTTTACAATTATCTTTCACTGTTTCTCAGGTTTCAATTTGTGAACCAGTTATGATTGTCTGATTTCTTTTTCAACATTCTCATTCCCATTTTCATTTAATCCATTATTGCTTAATCCTTCTTCTGCTATTTTGTTTATCCAGCTTTCTATTCCTTTTTCATGCCTTTCTTCCTCCTAACAATCTTATATTTTGATTTAAAACAAGTATTTTATAATAGTACTCATTTTTTATAGTCTTCCTCCATTTATCCCTTTAACAAATCATTCATTGATTAGTTCCTTTTCACTTTTAACTATGTAAATAGTATTGTTGTGAGGGACTGTCTTCTTTCTTTTTTTCAATTTTACAGAAAAAAAACTAGCAGGCCACCGTTTTCTTCTGATATTTCTAAACCAAAATGAGTCAGAGTGCCTTCTCTCAAGCTAAGATAAAGTAACTTGGTTTACCCCAGGAGACGAAGATACAACCTCAAAGTAAACTGGGCAGGCTCTTCACAACTTAAAGAAAACTTTGGAAAAGTTTCTAGGATCGCTTCTCAAGACTTTAAGAGCAACTGGTGTAATGCATAGCTTTGACTGACTGACTGATTGCCATTAAGTTAAAATCAGTGACCATATAGATTGACTTCCTCCATGATGATCTGTCACCTTGCTGTGAGGTCAATCATTGTTCTATTATCCATATGTTTTGAATCTTAACATAACTCTTCTCCCAAACCACCACTTTTGATTAATGTAAAGCTATTTTTCAACAGTTGCCATATTTCTTCCATTTATTTTTTATTTTTTAAATTTATTTTTATTACTTTGCAAAAAAATAGCAGAAAAAGAAGGAAAAAACAAAATACAAAGATAATTTTTAATGCAAATACATGCAAAAACTATGCATTAAAAGGACTTTAATAAGTGAAAAAATACAACATAAAAAGAAAGTATAATATATATTATAGCAATCAACAGTGGCAATTCTATATATATTTGTCTAATGTAAATATTGTTTCTAAAACCATGAACTAACTACTATTCTTTTAACCTACTATATTTTGTATAAATTAGTACCTTATTTCCATGTCATACTTCTCCATATAAACACTATGTCAATAGGCATTCCTTCAGTGTAATCAGGTCTTCAATCCAATGAATGGTGAATGGTGCCGTACATTTATCTTTCCAATATTGCAACATCAGATTTTTATCTAAAATAAGGGCACAGAGAATCTGTGGGATGAAGACACATATTGAAACTGTTAATTATTTTCAACTTTTGAGCTGTTTTGTTTGGATATAATATTTTCTTTGAAAAAGCCACACACAGATTCTGAAATAGTAATGTTGTTAATATGTGTTCAGTGCTTCAGAGCTTCTTGAGATCAATAATTGATCATTGCTTTTTTTGCCAATTAATAACAGTCCCAACCATTCAACATACAGTACAATAGTTAAACAGGCTATTGTCCTTGTTCTATGTCCAGTGTGGTAACTTTACTTGAAGCTAATTATGCAAATGAAAATAAAAACTATTATCACAGAAATCAAATTATATTAATTTGAATTAACAAATATAAAGAAGAGACACCCCAACAAGTATGTGTAGAAAAGCAACAAGAGACATCACCTCAGTCGTCACTTGAACCAATTTGTGGTTCTTCACATGGGCATTTAACCTTTCCCAGTTTCTGATCCAGACTTTGACACTTTTTCTAAAGTGAGTTTCTAAAGTCATAATTTCCTTATAACCCTAACAAGAAAAGCTAATTACTAGCCATGGCTGAAACTCCCCACATCAATTTTCAGGATAGAAAATATTAAATGTACACAAAAGTAAGAATCAGAAGACTGGGGACCAATTATTATTTTGTCTATCAAGGCACCATTTATTAACACAAAATAGCTGCCACTATCCTGCATCCCCCTGGAGCTGTGTAATTCCAGCAGATTTTCCCCCCAAGTAGCATATGGCATAATGCAATATTTTATGCCTGTTGTCTTGTGAAGCCAGCAATAGTTCTTATTAAATCAGGAACAGAGCTATTGCTTATCACTTGCTGGGATCTGACTTTTTTTTTTTTTGCTAATGCCTGATTTTGCCATCTCTTTGCCTGAGAAAGTGCATTGAAACAAAATGGACTCAGAGGTAATCGATAAAAAGCTTTAGAGGTCAGAGCCATTCTATGACAAACTTTAAGTTCATGACTAAATATTCTCCAGCAGGAATTGCTGCTGGTATTTAAAAGTCACACTGCCCCTGTAGCCCTGGATTCAGTTATGTGTCTAACTGGGTCAAACTAAGGTGAACTTGGGGTGATTTGGCACAAGTCTATAGCTCAGTGATGGAGGATGTGCAAGGAGATGCCATGTTCATTCCAACTATCATCATTTCAAATACTGTAGCTTGACAATCTAGTTCCCTTCAGATGTGTTGAGAATCTAAGTCTAAGAAGTCAATATTGGAACAGGTGTTAATTCAGCAGAATATATTGGGGTGAGTAATGGGGGTACTTCTGGGTTTTGTCTTAGGTCCTATGCTCTTCCACACTGTTTCTTAATGACTTAGACAAGAGGCTATAAGGGATGTTCAGCAGATTTACATCTAACATCAAGCTGGGAGATGAACTGCTAATATTTCAGAAGAGAGGTCAAAGGTTGAAAAGAATCTTGAAAGATTTGAACATTGGACTCTATCTAACAAAGTGTAAGAAAGGTAAGATTCTGCACTCAGGTAGAAAAAACCAAATCCACAGGTACAAGATACTTGGCTCAGAACTAGTATGTGCAAGAAATATCTGGTGTCCTGGTAAACCACAAATTAAGCATGATTCAGGAATGTGTTGCAGTGCAATCTTTGACTGCATCCAGAGAGGTATTATGTCCAGATCGCAGAACATGATAGTCCCACTTTATGTTGTACAGATCAGATTCCAACTGAAATACTGTGTCCATTTGGTATTTGATTAGCACAATATAAGAAACATGCTGCAGAAGTATAAATAGTACAAAGAAAGACAACAAAGATGGTGAGGGGCTTGGAGGTTAAATTTCAAGAAGGAAAATTAAAAGAACGGTGTATGTTTACGCTAAAGAACAGAAGGCTTAGGGGAGACAAGATAGCAGTCTTACAATATTTGAAAAGCAGTTACAAAGAAGATGATGCCCCAAGGTAGGACAAAATCTACTGGGTGGAAGTTTACAAAGGGAGATGCAAACTCATAATAAAGAGGAATTTCCAGATCATGAGAGCTATTAAGTGAAAGAGCAGCCTGTCTTGTGAAGTCATAGATACTTAATCATTAGAGATTTTCAAACAAGGGTTGGACAACCATTTGTCTGGGATAGTATGAGAATTCTTAACATGGCAGAGACATGATGAGAAGACCTCCAAGATCCCTAGAATTTAATCTTATCTGTGGGCCATGTGTGAGTGCTTATATTAAGTTTTTTAATAATGATGATCTAGAGCAGGGCTGTCAAACTGCCAGCCCATGGGCCAGATGCATCATAGCAAAACCGCGCCCACCCCATTGCCGGCAATGGCAAAAAAGTCACGATATGTCATGACACATCACATGATGTTATGAGTTTGACACCCCTGATCTAGAGTGTTACCCAGAGGATAAGGCATGGCACCTTTCCTCATCAATGGACCAGCTTCCATAATTGCAGCCTAGCCTCTACTTTATATTGGTTTTATTGTCTCTAGGACAATTAGAGGTCAATCAAGTAACCCAGGCAGCTTTGAAGTGAGAGCTGTGGAATTTGACAGTAAAGAGAGTAGCTGGAGATACACATTGCTTCTCTGTGACAAAATACATGGAAAGTTTCTCTTTGAAGAGTTAGGCTCTCCATCCCCAGATGCCCTTGCCTGCAGCAGACACAGCTGTGCCCAACCTGCAGAAGTTTGAAAATGCCCTCACTGGTCATGAGCAGCTTCAGGTTCATTTGGAAATTATGTCAGCCAGGATGGCTTTTCCTGTTCAGCTCTAATGAAACTTTCATTCCTGCTTTGATTCCCTTTGCCTCAGATTTCATATGCCTGAATGCTCGTCACTAAGCTGTCCACTCAAGATGGAAAACAAGTGCACTATTTTTTCCCCTTCTGCTGGCAAGCTAAATAATTTACTCTGCTAACAATTACATAACAGCACAAGCTGCATGTGAGAAAAACTCTCACTGTTTAAAGGCAGTATTAGAGACCAAATCTCAATCAAAAGATATTTTCCCTTTGTGATTATTTTAAATTAGTAATATTAATTTTATTTAGAAGGGGTGTTTGTGTAGGTGTGTGCATGTGCGCCTTTAGAGCCTCCTCTCTTAGTAACATCAATAAGCAGCATAAGAGCTGTTCAAATATCTTGTGAAAGAGTAGAATCCAAAGGTGTCCTTGGTCAACTGATTTCTCAGAGGGAAAGTGAAGTCTTATTAAAGTCTGGATATTATTAGGTTGTTGACCAAATTTCCAGAGATTTTGAGGTGAGAAAGGACAAAACCTTTCATTTCCATTTGCAGATGGGGGCAGATGGCTGGCATGCAAAAGAAAGAGATGGAAGGAAATGAGATGTCACACATTAAAAAGCACATAGCTTATGAACTAGGAAAGATGCTTAAAATGTTAAAGGAATAAGGCTCGTACAGATTAATATTCACATATAACTCCCATAATCTAATTTTAGATACTGGGTTTGAACTATAAAAGCCCATGTGGCCTGGGTCTAGGGTACCTAAAGGATGATTCCTGAAGATAAATTCTGCTGTGCCTATGCATACAAACAGGAAGTGACTTATCCCCACCCCCTTATTCCTATGGGCTGGTTGAGGAATTCTGGGAGCTGAAGTCCACACATCTTAAACCTGCTAAGATTAAGAAACAGGGCCACACCCACATCAAAGGGGCAGACACCCTCTGTAATAGCCCACATGCTATGGAAAATGTGTCCCTGCTAGGATGAGCCTAGTAGTCGCCTATTGGTCTTCAGTAAGGCAGTTAAGTTTATTCTTTTTGAATGTACCGTAGATTCCGACGTATAAGACTACTTTTTAACCCATGAAAATCTTCTCAAAAGTCAGGGGTCGTCTTATACGCCCGGGTGCTGAACCTTTAGGGACAGGGCTGGCTGGAAAACCTGGAGCGGATCTTCCATTTAGTCTACGCAGGGAAAGCGGGACCAATTGGAGTAGAAGCTGCAGTCTGTGATTTTTTACAGGCTGGGGTCTGGGCTTTTTTTCTTCTAAAGTTGAAGAGCAGCTGTAGGCAGGTGGGGAATGCAAGAGCAATTTGAAAGGCAGGTTGGGAATGCGTAGCAGAGCAGCAGCTTAGCTCTAAGGACACATTTGACTCAGGAACTGGGCAGGCTGGCTGGAAAACCTGGAGCGGATCTCCCATTTGGTCTTTTTTTTAATCCCATTTATATCCCACCCTTCTCCGAAGACTCAGGGCGGCTTACAATTTAAAGCACAAATCAATGTGCTTAGCAATAGCCTTCATTCTATGTATATGCCTGCTTATTAGAGCTTTCACCACCACCCCACAAGCAGCATTATTAACAAAGTCAGCTTATTGCTCCCAACAATCTGAGTCCTCATTTTACCTACCTCGGAATGATGGAAGGCTGACTCAACCTTGAGCCTGATGGGATGTGAACCTGCACTAATTGCAGGCAGCTGGGGTTACTTAAGGCTCTGCGCAGGGAAAGCTTTAGAGTGAATTAGGAAAAGTGAAAAAGTGAATTAGGAAAATAGGAAAAGGGTTGCTGGAATTGGGTATGTGTAGTTTAATGAAGAGAAGGGTGAGGGGTGACATGATAGCAGCCTTCCAATATCTCAGGGGCTGCCACAAAGAAGAGGGAGCCAAGCTATTCTCCAAAGCACCTGAAAGCAGGACAAGAAGCAATGGATGGAAACTAGTCAAGGAGAGAAGCAACCTAGAACTAAGGAGAAACTTCCTGACAGTTAGAACAATTAACCAGTGGAACAACCTGCCTCCAGAAGTGGTGAATGCTCCAACACTGGAAGTTTTTAAGAAGGGACTGGACAGCCATTTGTCTGAAATGGTATAGGGTTTCCTGCCTTAGCAGGGGGTTGGACTAGATGACCTCCAAGGTCCCTTCCAAATTATTATTATTATTATTATTATTATTATTATTATTATTATTATTATTATTATTATTATTATTATTATTATTATTATTAAGTTTAATCCACTTGCACTGTTTTATGTTTACATGTTTGATGACAAACAGCCTTATGTTTATAAGTGACAGTTTTCCTACTAAGTACCTGCATGTCATAAGCATTTGAATTAAAATTACCATATTAAAATCAAATCTGATGTTTTTAAATTTTTATTTGGTGTGCGTTGGAAGAGGGGTAGTCTTATACGGCGAGTATAGCCCAAACCCTATAATTTAACAGGAAATGTAGGGGGTCGTCTTATATGCCCAGTCGTCTTATACGTCGGAAAATACGGTATGTTTGAGAAATTACTGAAATTGGGTAGGGAGGCATATTTGCTTTTATGGAATATTTTTTTATATAAATTACATAATACATATGCCATCTTCTTGTATGCTTCCAGGAGTCATTTGAGCTAGATCAGGGGTGTCAAACTGCCGGTCCGCGGGCCGGATGTGTCACAACAAAACTGCGCCCACCCCATTGTCGGCAATGGGGGAAAAGCTCTGATACGTCGCACAACGTCACATGATGTCGCGAGTTTGACATGTCTGAGCTAGATGATATAGAAATCCTAGTAATAAATACATGCATAATAAACAAATGTCTACCTTGAAAATAAAGCTTGGTAAACTTATAAAGGTTTACTCTTCATTAAGATCAGAATAGGTGGAAAGGTTACCTGTAGCCAAATATACTTCATTTCCAAAGTGCTCTGGTGAAGCCAACTCACTAACACCATGGAGTAGGGCCACTGTGATGAATACAGTGACTATAGGCTTTTGTTAGGCAGACTAAATAAGTAAAATGGCATTAAGACAATGATCCAAGACCACCAAGAGATTTGGCGTCATAAAGAGAACATCCAGTTGCTCTTTTCTGAATGCTGTACTACTTTCCCATAACTTTTAGTTCACCAAAAACTGTGATCAGCACATTTGTGTTATAGAGCCCAAAATCAATGAAAATAATTTTGAATCATTCTCTTGGATACAGTTATAGGTTGGCTGATCTTGTTCACTAAACACTTTTCAGGATGAAATGATAGCAGCAAGGGGGTTAATAAAACCCTCACTTTTAGCCGCCATCTGGTAATATCTAATCAATATTTTTCAGTCTTAGCAATTTTTAGATATATGGACTTGAAATTCCAGAATTCCTGAGCCAACAAGCTCCTTGTTGAGTTGACATTCATGCATATTAAAGTTGCCAAGGTTGAGAAATACCAATCTAGAATGTTGTAGAACATGCAGTAACTTAATAACCATTTCAGAGGTGTTCAAAATCTTGACTGATGCCATGTAAAAGTATTCCCCGTTTAGGATGGAGCTACTCATTTTCCTTTGCTTACACTTGATCTAGTACCCCAATACTTTTTATCCAAACAACTTCAATACCATTGAATGGATGCTGAGAGCATAACATCTCACATTCCAATTAAATATAAAATGGGCTCGTGAATACCACCAGGCCCCAAGCTAGATGGCAAAGGAAGGTTTTTAGTGCCTTGTATAAAGTCAGGACAGTAAGGGCAAATCTGATTTCTATCGGGAGGATGTTCCAGAAGGTGGGTGCCAGAGCAAAGAAGTCTGTCCTTCTGGGTCCCACCAGAAGGAACTCTGTAGAAGATGAGACCCAGAGCATGCTTCTGGTGACAGATAACTGAATCACAACTATCATCAGATAGAGACCATAGATTGCTATTTGCTTCTCATACAGTATATATCAGCTCTCACTTCTGTTAAAAATTCCTACTTTCTGAAGTTAAATCTGAGGAGGGAAAAATAAAAGCAGGAATGTGGGAGGGAGGTAACTAATTTATGCGCTGGGTAGCCATGCAAAGTTAAAAATATTTACTATTTCTGTATCACTACATGTCTTTAGGATGGCACATATCAAGGCTCCACTTGACTCTTTGGGCAAGTGCATTTTCCGTATCCATGACATTTTTCAAATATTAAATGCTACATAATCCAGGACATCAGAGTTGCTCTTAACATGATTCAGGAGGTTAGAAACAAACTACAAATAAACATTGGCATGGTTTTGTTTACTTCCCTAAAAAGTCTGCCTTCAATCACTGAGCCTATGTTCACTTGCAGTTTAACATCTCTCTACTAAAATTATCTCCTAGACCTATAAGATCATTATACCTGTCATTCTGATGAAAAAGAAACATACTTAGCACTCTGCAGCCTTACCTAATTTTCCTTGAAGGCAAGGAACAAACAGCTAGAATTAAGCAAATATCTCAGCAGCTCAGTCTGTCCAACTAATTCTCAGAATGGTTTAATTGTCTGTCCCACAGTTTAGATACAGCTTTTAAAATTCATTTATCTCCCACACCCTATTTCAATGTTATACTTAAGAATTTTTCTTCATTTTTTCTAATAGAAAGAACTTGATGGATACAAGAATCAATGGTGACTGGTTTAATTAATTAACTTCCAATAGACAATCTGCCACTTGCCATTGTTTTTTTCAATATATTTTTTTGTTTGTTTTCATTCTGTGGAGCATTTTCATTTGTGCAATATTCCAGTCCTTTTCAATACTGTGTAAAAAATGGATTAGACTCAAGGTAGCCTTGAAAGATATGCCTCAATAGAAAATTAATAATGCATTGCAGCAGTATAAAAATTAAGTCAGGGGGGAAAAAGAGGGGAATTAGCCAAGTGGGGTGGTTGTAGTCAGAATATCATGCATTCCAACTCAGAAGGAACCCTGGGCATGAAATGATTTCTCACAATCTCATATCAAATCCTGGTATAAACCAGAAAATTAACATTGAACATAGCAGTATGACAGGAGGGATGCAAGTTTGAATGCTGTTAAACAACAGCTTTGACTCCTCCAATACTATGGAAAACATTGGCAGAGGACAATGTTTGCAGAAATACATGGTGCAAGAAATGCAATTTTATGGATAATCTATGATGTTGTTCCCAGAAACATACTGATTGATATGGTTTCCTTTTATACCATTCTTCCTGCTGAAAAATATTTCATTTCAACATTGTTTAATCTCTTAATTGTAATGTTTTAAATTAAAAATGAATGTTGTTATATTTTTTCTATTTTATTGTCTCTTAGAATTTTATTTGTTTTTATTGTATATAACTTTTATTCTTCTACACTTTTATCTATTGATTGATTGATTGATAAAATTTATTTGCCATCTTGTATCCAATGACTCTGGACTGTTTACAGCTTAACACATTAAAGAAGAAAAGACATTAAAATTGACACTTATGGCACACAGCAGGTAAAATCTTTTACAATTACAAATCGTTAAAACCAGATGGGAAAAGTAGGAACTGGACACACAGTGGGTGGGGAGGTAGGATTAGGTTTAATTAGTCAACCACCTCCAGTATGAAGCTCCCCCATTGGGTCCCCAAGCCATCTGGCAGAATCAAGTCTTGAGGCTCTTCAAAATAATAGGAGGGTGGGAGCTAATCTCACCACAGGGGGCAGGATGTTCTGGAAGGCAGGTGCCACAGCTGAGAAGGTTCTTCTCTTGGATCCTGCCAGCTGAAATCACTTGGCTGCTAGGATCCACAGTATGCCCCCTATGCTGGGATGGTCCCATCAGGGTGAGATGGTTCCTCAAGTAGCTTGGATCCATGCCATGCAGAGCTTTAACGGTGATGACCAACACTTTGAATTGCACCCAGAAGAAGACTGGCAACCAGCGCAGCTTATGAAGCAGTGGCATAGCACAGGACACTCTAGGGGCCCTAAAAGCTGCCCGCACCAATGCACTCTGCACCAGCTGTAGCTCCCAACTGTTCTTCAAGGGTAGCCCCATGCAGAGAGCATTGCAATAGTCCAAACATGAGATGACTAGGACTTGAGTAACTGAGCACAGAAACTCCTAATCCAGGAAATGCCACAACTGGCAGATAAAATGAAGCTGTTATTTTGTCTCTTCTCTAATCATTAATCAATCCACAAAAGTGTAAGCACAACCAATTTAAAAAGGAGATAACAAATAAATTGGCCAAATAAGTCAGCAATACTTAAGGAAGTTCATACATCATATTATGCAAAAACATTGTTGGTTTCACCTTAATACATGTTTTCAGAGCTCTGTGTTGCACATTCAAAATGGCTGGAACTTAAATTACATCACCTTGAACTCCATCAACTTTTATTACAATGTCTTGTGAATATCGTTTAAGCTAACCATAGCTTAGTACAATGTATACAAGGATCTTGATAAATTATGTTGACCTGGAATCAGGGGAAAGCATAGAAAGCATAGATTGTAAATACAGTCAGGTCCAGAAATATTGGGACATCAACACAATTCTAACATCTTTGGCTCTATACACCACCACAATAGATTTGGAATGAAACAAACACAATGTGCTTTAACTGCAGACTGTCAGCTTTGATTTGAGGGTATTTACATCCAACTCAGGTGAACGGTGTAGGAATTACAACAGTTGGCATATGTGCCTCCCACTTGGTAAGGGACCAATAGTAATGGGACAGAATAATAATCATAAATCAAACTTTTCCTTTTTAATACTTGGTTGCAAATCCTTTGCAGACAATCTCAGCCTGAAGTCTGGAACGCATAGACATCACCAGACTCTGGGTTTCATCCCTGGTGATGCTCTGCCAGGCCTCTACTGCAACTATCTTCAGTTCCTGCATGTTCGTGGGGCATTTTCCCTTCAGTTTTGTCTTCAGCAAGTGAAATGCATGCTCAATGGGATTCAGGTCAGGTGATTGACTTGGCCATTGCATAATATTCCACTTCTGTCCCTTCATAAACTCTTTGGTTGCTTTTGCAGTATGCTTTGGGTCATTGTCCATCTGCACTGTGAAGCGCCGTCCAATGAGTTCTGTAGCATTTGGCTGAATGTGAGCAGATAATATTGCCCGAAACACGTCAGACTTCATCCTGCTGCTTTTGTCAGCAGTCACATCATCAATAGATACAAGAGAACCACTTCCATTGGCAGCCATACATGCCCACGCCATGACACTACCACCACCATGCTTCACTGATGAGGTGGTATGCTTAGGATCATGAGCAGTTCCTTTCCTTCTCCATACTCTTCTCTTCCCATCACTCTAGTACAAGTTGATCTTGGTCTCATCTGTCCATAGGATGTTGTTCCAGAACTGTGAAGGCTTTTTTAGATGTCGTTTGGCAAACTCTAATCTGGCCTTCCTGTTTTTGAGGCTCACCAATGGTTTACATCTTGTGGTGAACCCTCTGTATTCACTCTGGTGAAGTCTTCTCTTGATTGTTGACTTTGACACACATACACCTACCTCCTGGAGAGTGTTCTTGATCTGGCCAACTGTTGTGAAGGGTGTTTTCTTCACCAGGGAAAGAATTCTTCGGTCATCCACCACAGTTGTTTTCCGTGGTCTCCCGGGTCTTTTGGTGTTGCTGAGCTCACCGGTGCGTTCCTTCTTTTTGAGAATGTTCCAAACAGTTGTTTTGGCCAAGCCTAATGTTCTTGCTATCTCTCTGATGGGTTTGTTTTGTTCCTTCAGCCTAATGATGGCTTGCTTCACTGATAGTGACAGCTCTTTGGATCTCATCTTGAGAGTTGACAGCAACAGATTCCAAATGCAAATAGCACACTTGAAATGAACTCTGGGCCTTTTATCTGCACATTGTAATTGGGGTAATGATGGAATATCACATACCTGGCCATGGAACACCTGAAAAGCCAATTGTCCCATTACTATTGGTCCCTTACCAAGTGGGAGGTACAGATGCAAACTGTTGTAATTCCTACACCGTTCACCCGAGTTGGATGTAAATACCCTCAAATTAAAGCTGACAGTCTGCAGTTAAAGCACATTGTGTTTGTTTCATTCCAAATCCATTGTGGTGGTGTATAGAGCCAAAGTTGTTAGAATTGTGTCGATGTCCCAATATTTCTGGACCTGACTGTATATGCAGATGGCCCCACTATCTTTGGGCACTTGCAGAGTTATGGATGCAGAGTTGTGGAAGGTCAGCAAGGAAAACACCCAATGTCCCAAGTCACCTGAGAACATATAGTATGTTTAGGGAAACATCCAAAAGGAACATTTTTAGCTATTTCTCCTTTCTCCTTTCTTATCTATGGTGACCCAGACTTTCTGGGTGAAGTCTTTATCTTATGTATGCCAGCTTTGCTGGGAGAATTGCTTATGTAATCTAAAAGTATAAATGTAAGGATTTCTTGTCATTCAGGGCTTCCTCTCATTTAGAGGGGCCCATCTTTGTTCAGCTGAATAAACATGTAAAGCTTAAAGGCAACTTCTGGTCTTATGGATTTGTTACCAAGCCAGATCCTGCACAACATTTTTGGCAAGCCAGGCTTCCAGGAGAGGTGCTTGTTTCTAGGGAGGCTCAAGAAAGGAGAAGGCACCAAGCGCAGTCTGGAGATGCCTCCCTTCTTTACTCTTCACTGCGGTTTTTAAACAGGAACCAGGTTTTGTTTTGTTTTTGTTGCCTTTTACTTGGTTCCTGCATACTCGGGAGGGTTGAAGATAAGATAAGACACACCACTGTTTTATTGTACAGGCTTGCCTAGAGTATATTTGTGTGTGTAAAAGTGTGCTTGTTTCCCTGAATCATATCCCACTGTTGACCACAGCTGGGTGGAAGGGTTGGCCTTAGCTGCACCTTTCATGTTTGGAGTTGTTTAGAAATTAAGGGAGGCCAACCTTGTATTCTTGTGCTCCAACGGGTTGCGAGTGTGAGTGCTCTTTATATATATTTCCTGCTGTTGACTAGGCCTAGGCATGAAACCAATCTTAGCTGCCTGTGACCCCACCTGCTAGGCTGTTGTGCCATTGACCAGAGGTGTTCATATTGCAAGGGAGGTTGGTAGATCTCCTGTGGCCCAATAGGCTGTACAAGTGGTGTGAGTGATTTAGACATATGGGCTCAGCCCAAGGCAAACTTGTTAGAATGAATAAAAAGGAGGAATGTGTCCTCAGCCCCTTGAGTGTGTTATAAGGAACTTTGATAAGCTTAAAACCCATCAGGATATGAAAGTTGAACTCTAGTTAAGTACAATGCCCTCTGACAACGGGACATGCCCACCATTTGGCCCACGGGGGGAATCCATAGATTTAGGAGTTTTTGAAACCATGGGAGACTATGCTCAAAGAGACATGGATAAGGATCAGCAAGCTTACTATGCACTTTTTTGGACCTTACAAAAGAATAAGCAGATGCTTAAAAATTGTAGGTTGTGACGACCTCCCGCGCACCACCTTTTCCTGCTTTAGCTTCTGCTCCACCACCTTATAAGATAATTTAACCTCTCATGGAACAGGTAGCCATTGGAAGGGGGGACACTAATAAGGTCCTGATTCATGCCCTCTTCTCCACATCTGACCTTTATGCATGGAAGGACCGATTAGATTCTTACACCGAAGCCCCGCACAAATATTCTGATTTGGTTCTGTCCATTATTCGAACTCCTAACCCTAACTGGGCAGACCTCCAAGACATACCGAATGTCTTTTTAACAACAGAAGAGACGCGTGTGATAGGAAATGTTACTAAAATGAAGAAAGGAAGGTACTTTGTTCCAAAACTGACCCTAGATGGGTCATTGATACTTATGAAAGCAGAGATTATTAATATTTAAAAGGTTTCCAAGACATTATTGTCACTGCATTGTAGACTGCCATCCCTAAACAGAAAAATTTGCCCAAAATTTATGATGTTCATCAGTTGCCATCTGAAAGCCCCAGTGACTTCCTTGAGCATCTGATGCCTGCGGATAAGAAAGTACTACAGAGGGTGTTGAGCACAGCACAAGACATTGTGGGCTGTCCCCTGACACCACTGGATGACATCTCCAGGGCTTGCTGGCTTGGAAGAGTGAGGAAAATTCTTAGGGATGACTCACCCTGGTCGGTATCTCTTTACTCTCCTACCATCGGGTAGGAGTATAGCCAGCTGTACCAACAGGCTGGAGAACAGCTTTTATCCATGGGCTGTTAGGCTCTTGAACAGGAAATAATTTTATAATTTTATATAACAAGATGGAGGGATTGTTATCACTGTGAGTTGTGGGGGGGCATGAAGAGAGGCTCAGCCAATCTCAATGTATACATGGTTGTACTTTGACAATAAAGGTTCATTCATTCATTCATTCATTCATTCACCTCTACCAAGCCTTCTCAAAGTATAGTGATTTGGATCCAGAAGCTCTGGAGAACTCCCGCCTGGTCAACTTGCTCTTTATTGGGTAGAGTACCCCAGATATTAGGTGGAAATTACAGAAGCTGGAGGGGGCTTCAGCTGACACAATAAGAAAATTGTTGGAAGTAGCTTATAAAGCCTATGTAACACGACCAGAAGTGACAGCCAGGAGGCTTAAAAAGGATGAAAAATGGAGAATTGTTTTGCTGGCTCAAGCTCTACAACAGGTGCCCATAGTGGGAGGGGGGAAAAGTGGGACTTGCAGAAGAGAATGATGAGGAGCAGTAGGGCCCCCTTGGGAGAGAAAGGGGGGGCCTTTGTCTCCCTCCCCTCTTGGATGATTCTCCCTCTGCACCCCTGGTGAAGTTCAAAGTCGGAGGAAAAACAATACCCTTTTTAATTGATACAGGGGCACTACATTCAGTATTAAATAAGCCCCTTGGAAACCCTTCCTCACAAATGTTCCAGGTCATTGGAGCCAGTGGCCCATCTATGTCAGCTGCAATACTTTGGAATGCTCTATTGGTGATACTTGCCTTACGTATCAATTTCTTTACCTTCCAGACTGCCCTATACATAAAGCTTAGAGGCAAGTTCTGGTCTCTTGCGTTTGTTACCAAGCCACACCTCAGATCCTACACAATAATATTTTTGCTTGTCCAACAAACTATGATTAAAGTAAGCCATGTTTCAGCATAATATGTGAACATAAGCACAAGCACCGACACATGGGTATCGTACCTTATTTGACTTGCTTCTTCTAATAATTTCAGATGGTCCTGTTTTTAAATGTTCCAGCTGGCCCAGTGTGGTGCTGCCAGATTGTTATCAAGAACTGGACCACATTCAACATCAGCTCAATATCAAATTCTAAATGTCATAGGATCAGGATATCACAGGAACTACCTTCATTTTTATTTCTCTGCTTAAGAAGTTTATTCAGCTACCGAAGCAGTTTCTCACAACACAGCAGAATGTTTGATTTCCTGACCTGGTCCTAGCCTGCAAAGCCTTGGATGCAGTCCTTTCAACAGGGTACAACGTATCCTTAATTTTCATGTTTTACTGAAGAAAATGGGAATGTTTAAATACATATTGAATCATTAGAATAACTGTGTTAAATTTATTATTAAAATAAATTTAGTTTTTGTCTCAGTTCTTTCTTCATTTGGGAGAAACATGGCTTTTAGTCTGAGCAATATCTCTTCAGAGCTTTCCTTTTCTTTTTATACAGGTTTTAAAACTGCAATTATCCCAGCACAGTTTTTTTTAAACTAGAAACTTATCTACTTTGCTGTATTTTTGTTTTGTTTGCACTGAATGTAATATTGTTGATCTTGCTTTTTTTTTAAAAAAAGAACTTTTTATAAAACTCTGAGAGTTAGTGGTACATGAGGAAAAAAGGGATCTAAAGAGGAAATTATTTATAGATATTTAGTGATGGCATTTGTTAGATCAGAAATTCTTAATATTTAATTTTGGATCTCCATTACCAATAAATATCAATGCATTTCTGACCTTTTAACATTTTAAGAATGTTATGAAAAAAGGGAGAGAGGGAGGGAGGAAGGAGAAGGAAGGAAGGAAGGAAGGAAGGAAGGAAGGAAGGAAGGAAGGAAGGAAGGAAGGAAGGAAGGAAAGAAGGAAGGAAGGAAGGGAGGGAGGGAGGGAGGGAGGGAGGGAGGGACACTGAAGATTTTCATTCATATTTTTGCGCTGCTGCTTCCTGCCTGCCTGTTGCTCTCTTTTGCAGGTGTACATCTGGTTTGCAAGTGAGCCCCAGAAATGCTGACTTGAAAACAAAACCGCACATCAATTATAAATTGTCAAAAGCAGATGAATATGTTATTTTATAGTATTGTTAATATTTCAGGAAGATAATTCAAAGTCTGCTATAAAGTGAATACTTCATTTTTCTTCCTCATTTCTAAGATACGCAAATGCACACACGCATACACACTCCCTCCCTCCCACTCTATATTCCCTCCTTGCTGTGCTCAGTACTGCTGCCTTTCGAGCTGTCAAGCCAAGTGTTTCCAGACCCCCTCATTAACAAAACAGACAACCAGTCTCAATATGCATTATCAAAATTAGATCTTTTCGGAACAGTTGACAATTATGTATTATACAGTTACATGCATATAAATCTGGGGCTTGGCTTTGTTAGATTTTACTCCCGACTTTTAACAAAGTGCTATCTAATTACATTTCACATTATGCCAACTCTCCATGGTGTGTGTGTGTGTGTGTGTGTGTGTGTATAATTTGGGGAGGGGCTTTTTATTTTGCAATTTGCTTTTCAATGAAATTGTACAAAAACTGAAATGATCATGTGTAGTGAAGGTTTTCATTCCTCTTGCAAAGCTATTTCTGCTAGTAAGCAAAGCCCTGTGAATGCAAGAATCAAAGTTCTTAATAGCATTAACTTTTCACACATACATGCAGATATCCCTAGTGAAGCTGATGAAATGCTCTCATATCAAGACCTACAATTCAGGGCTTCAATTAAACTATCCTTCTCTCTAGAGATCAAGCCCACTTCTGTCTTACATTGAAAACTCTACATGATCTGGGAAGGCTTACTTCCAGCCATCTAGACTGCACAGAGATCCAATGTGCAATTAGCTACTTACAAGTAGACTTTAGCTTCCTGCTCTCTGTATTCAATGCAAGAGTTAATGGAGTAGGGCGAATAGAATAGAATAGAATAGAATAGAATAGAATAGAATAGAATAGAATAGAATAGAATAGAATAGAATAGAATAGAATAGAATAGAATAGAATAGAATAGAATAGAATAGAATAGAACTGGAAGGGACCTTGGAGGACTTCTAGTCCAGCCCACTGCTCAAGCAGGAGAACCTATACCATCTCAGACAGGTGAATGTCTAGTCTCTACTTTAAAATTTCCAGTGATGGAGCACCCACGATTTCTGGGGGTAAGCTGTTTCACTGGTTGATTGTCCTCACTGTCAGGAAGTTTCTTCTTAATTCTAGGTTGCTTCTCTCTTTGATCAGTTTCCAACCATTGTTTCTTGTCCTGCCTTTCGATGCTCTGGTGAACAACCTGACCCCTTCTGCCTTGTGGCAGCCCCTCAGATACTGGAATTCTGCTATCATGGCTCTCCTATTTCTACTTTTCTTTAGACTAGCCAAACCCAAGTTCTGCAGCCGTTCTTCATATGTTTTGTACAAGCCGGCCTAGCCTGAGGGGGAGTGTTGGGGTTGTTTTATCTCTCGCTTTTTAATTTTTCTGGGGGTTTTTAGCGTTGTATTTATATTGTTCTTAACTAGGGCTATTGTTTAATCCTGTTTTAATGTTTGTATTCGCTATTTTATTCTGCCCTGTGAACCGCCCTGAGTCCTCAGGGAGAAGGGCGGTATATAAGTGTTATTAAATTAAATTAAAATTAAATTAAATGTTCTTGTACATTAAAAAAGAAGAAGAAGAAATGTAAGGGAAACCCAGAAAAACCTTGTTTTTCTCATGTTAGTTGGTTGGTTGGTTTTGTATCGGAGATCAAATTACATGATGTAATAATCTCCATTGCTCCATGAAAGTTTCCAGGTCACCCTGAACAATTTTTAGATTAATCTACCTCACAAGGAACTTGTGAAAACACAATAGGGAGTAGCAAGTATGCTGCCCTAAGTCCTTTGTAAGAAGAGCAAATATGACAGTTATTGAATATGTTAGCAGTAGTGCATCAATTCATATTCTTTCCACTGATATTCATTCATTCCATTAAATCCAAGTTTCTATTACTTTCTCTTGTCCTGATTTTTTTTCCTCCTGCATATGAACATGAACACTTTTTTCTTCGTGTAGCCATTTTTACGACCTTTTCCTAACATATGGATGTTTGCATGTAGCATTTTCTAACACAAGCACTTCCATGTACAGATTTTGAGACAAGAATAAGCACTGCCCAATTTGATGACTTGGGCAAACTCAAGAAAAATTGAATTCTAATATACTCATTTGGCTCAGTTTTATGAGTCAGATTCACTTTGCTTCAAAATGTAAGCCAAGTACAATTCTTCACTATTCCTGAGTCAAGGATTAAGATTAAAGATTACTGTTTTCCTTTTTCAAGGAAAAACAATTTATAGTAGGAGAGACTTGAACTGAACATGTTATGGATGGACCCAGGACCTAAGAAAAATGGATGGAGACAAATGGAAATCAAGCCCCCTCATCACTCATCACTCATCCATAAAAGACACAAATACTAGATCCTGCCTTTCATTTAAAATTATGAGTTTTCAACTTGTTCTCCATCCATGACAGCTAGCAGTTTGCTTTTTTCTCCAAGAAAAGCTCACACCACTGAGACAGTGGAAGAATACTCCTGCCTTTATTATTTCTCTGATTCCTGCAACCCCAGGACTTCTCTCTCTCTCTTGTCTATAGTGTCACAATGTAGCAGTTGTATCAAAGCCTGGAAATGAATTCAAAATGCTTCTCAGGTTAATAAATATTTCATATTTGATCATGAAATGCCCAAGTCTTTGATAATGCGCCATGAAATATGCTATGTTTGTTACTGTGAGAAAACAATATCTTATCATAAACCTTTCAGCCCTAGTTGTAACCGTTTAATTTAAGGTTCCTCATTGCCCATAAGGCTACAGGTTTAACAAGATTGTTAGGAAAACGCTTTATACTGAATTCAGAGGGAATCATATGTCAGTACAAACAGCCCAGAATATGGTACTTTGCCTGAATGTGCCTTATTGTCTGACTCTTGTAATTGTTCCTCTGATGCAAGAGAGAGACAGAGAGTCAAAAAAGCAAGTGACCGGCTTTCTAATGAAAAAGATAAAAACTAAAATTGTCCATCGTTAGGACCTATAGATCTGTTTCAAGATGCATGGGACTACACACCAGCACAATGCTTTAAAACATGATACCCATGTAGAAAGAACAGGAGGCTGCTGGTTTCGCCTGTCATATATTTTTATAGGCTTTTCCAGAATGCTGTTGTGTTTGACAGAGTAACTGACTATCGCTTGAAATGAAGTGTAAGTCAATTCCATGCTTCCATAATTCACTGCCCAGGATTGTTGGAAAAAGATTTAGTGATGGCAGTGACAGACAGCAAGCCTCTTGAAGTTTTCATTTTCACTTAGTGGCTGTAATACTTTAAACTTGCTGACCCCCAGAGAACAGACTGAGAAAGGCCTCCAGAACTTTTCTGAAGATGTTCATTCACTCAGATATTTTTGTTTGCTTCCGGTACCTTTAGTAAATAGCCACAAATCCACTTGGGTGCAGAATGGAGGTGAGGAAGGAAATATTTATGAGGATTTTTCATGGCCAAGGCACTATCAGAAGTCTTACACTCTTCTCAACGCTCTAGACCATTTCTTCAATCCTGTCTTAAGTGCTGACTGCATTGTAATATATTGTGCAGCATCCATTTTTTAAAATGATGTTTCAATATATATATATATATATATCAAGACCCAGGAGTCTTCCAAGGTAGTCAAACAAATCAAGATAGTGGCCCTGACTGTGTGATCAAAGCCCAATCTGCCTTTGATGTGGTAGAGAGGGAAACTTTATGTTCTAATGGAGCAGTTATTTCTCCTTTCTTGGTTGTGGCACCCATATTATGAAACACCCTGTCCCTTAAAGTTTGGGATCATCCATTCACCCTGCCTTTTATAAGGCTGTATAAATTATACTCTTCTAACAAGATTGTGGTATGGGACCCAGCCATCTCTGTAAATAGATGGTTTTTGTTTGTCATGGTTTTGGTTTCGCCTTTATTTTCACTGATACTGTGAAGCACCCTAACTCTTAAAATATAGTCGTACCAAAATTGTTCCATAGCTAAATAAAATTTAGGGTTTCCTGCTTGAGCAGGAGGTTGAATGAGAAGGGCTCCAATGTCTCTTCCAACTTTGTCATTCTATTCTATTCTATTCTATTCTATTCTATTCTATTCTATTCTATTCTATTCTATTCTATTCTATTCTAAATATTTATTGTGCCCTCAGAAAGCAAATGTGCCTTTATTTGTTTACTAATCTTGCTCTTTCATCATCCAATTTCAAGGCAATTTACATTACAAGCTAAAAAAAAATGCGATGAAATTGTAAAAGTTCAACAGAAATATTGAACATATAGAATGTGTAGTGATGGTAGGGCTGTACATCAGGCTTGATCACATCAATACGTCCATGAAGTTTTCATGCTAACAGTACTTAAAGGGGCTTGCCATGACCTTTATATGGATTTTTTAAAAACTCCCTAATCTGACTCACAGCCCTGGGATTTCCCTGGTGGTCTCCCAGCCAACTACTAACCAGGCCCACCTGCCTAGTTTCTGAACTCAAACAAAGTTAGCTAGATACTGCCATCTGCAGAAACATCACAACTATAAAACAAGCACATTTGAAAAAAGTATGAAATCTAGAACTACTTCAGACAATACATTTTATTTCATTTGAAAATATCAACTGTATTTATTACAGCTTGCAACTCTTTTCGGCGTTAAGAACATAGTCCATCAAGGGCTGACCTCTGTTGATTTCTGTATCATTTTATTAAAAGTATGTTTCCTGAAAGTCTGCTGGTATCAGTAGTGCTCTTTCAAGAAGCAGTGTTGGCAAGCCAGAAGAGATCCAGCAGTGGATTTAGGAATACTCTAAAGTTGTAAAATTTGGTTCCACAGGAAGCATAACACACATCCTCCAAACAGATTTAACCCTGTTTAATGGCTGATTTTTCTATTAATCAAAAGCATCTTTTGTATTTTCTAACTGGTATAATACTACAAATAAAAGATTAAAACAATGTGAATTATTATCATATTTTCATTTCATTCCTGAGCTATAAGGAATGGAAAACAATAGATATTATCTTTTTGTTTGTTCTCCAATAACTATTGCTATCTTTGGTGTTTCCTATGTACACTGTATAATACTGGGCTTCAATGGTTAGATGGCCTAGACACTGGTATTTGAACATACTGTAGATCTTTTTAACATTTATATTTTATTCTGTTTTACTAATCTAGATGAAATGTTAATATATAATGCTAGTCCATGTATGATATGCCATATGCTAAATAAATAAGTAATCTGTATAATCAAAACAGAAGCTTAATAAAATCCTAAAGAACCTGGTTATTAGCACTTAATGATTTTAAAAGTTAACCCCAGAATTTTCAATTGAGACTTAAAAAGATTGAGGGGAGGGAACAAGATTAGAATTAGATAATCTAATGATGTCCAGCACCCAAAAAAACAATATACTGCCTTCAGTGTTAATTTTGGCTGCTTTCTGCTAACTTCAAAATTCTTGGATTTAAAGAGTAAGAAGGGAGATCATTGCACTCAGACTGGAGCCCTCTTCCATCTCTTTTTAATTTCTTGCATCAGTAAGAACTTGCACAATTCATCATGGTCATCAGCATGTTAATTATTGATGTTATTATTTGATTCCATTATTATTGAGGTATAGATTGGGAAGCAACTATTTTCTCCAATTTTCTGTTACATTCCAAAGTCTACTAATGGTTTTATTAGTTTTGATGATTTCAAGCAAGGATCATTTAATCTGAAAAGAGCAGAATTCACAGGATCAGTATATTGTCAGTAATTGGGTTTTATTTTCAAAACATATGTTTTTGACAATCAAAATAAGCTGATTTAATGGGTTTGTTTAGTAAAATGTGGGTTAGCAGGGATTCTTCATATCCATTTATGCAATTAGTTTCTTTACAAAGAATACTTGTTATGGCAATTCAGTAGACTTAATATTTATAAATTTATCAAGTGGGAGCAGCCATCCTCTCCAATGGTGCTGATCTTAAAAGCATTCTTGGTATCTCCACTACCTAGAACAAAGTTCATGAGTATGTTGCCTAGGAAAACTTTAGGAATTTCATCTATGTGAATCTGAACATAAATAGCTTCCATCAGAATATTCAGATTTCAGGTCAAAACCTAAATTCTTTCTACAGTACGTCATAATTCCAACATTCTCCCTCTGCCATCCAACTATGATAATGGCCCAAATAGGATAGGGCCCGGCTCTCTACAGGTAGTCCTCAGCTTACAACCACAATTCAGGCCAGAATTTCCATTGCTAAGCAATGCAGTTGTTAAGAGAATTCCAATGGTTATTAAGTGAGTCATGTGGTTTTTAAGCAAATTCAGCTCCTCCCATTGACTTTGCTTGTCAAAAAACCCTGAAAAGGTCAGAAATGGGCAACCATGTGATTCCAGGATGCTGCAATCATTGTAAATACATACCAGTTGCCAAGCAACCAAATTTTGATCTGGGGAACTGTGGGAATGCTAGAACAGTCACAAGTGCACAGATTGTAAGTGGCATTGTAACTTCAAACACTCATTAAGTAAATGGTTGTAAGTCAAGGACTATCTGCAATAATTTTTATCTTAAATGCTTTAGAGCAGGGGTGTCAAACTGCCAGCCCTCAGGCTGGATGTGTCATGCCGAAACCACACCCACCCCATTGCTGGCAATGAAAAAAAAGTCACGATACATCGCAACACATCACATAATGTTGCAAGTTTGACACCCCTGCTTTAGAAGCATCCAACTCCTTCAAATTCACCAGTTGCTTAGTTCTTAATATTATGGATATATGAGATAGCATTCTTAATAAGAACTTCATCACTACAATGAGATTTTAAAAAGGAGTAAATAAAAAAATTATAGATGTTGAAAATACACAATCTGCTGACTCAACTACCTTGCTTCCCTATATTATCAGTGTTGATATCTGTGCAGCACCTAGCAAGGCATTGAAGCAGCCTGGCCATTGATATTCTCCAATGAAAACAGTGTCTGCATTTCGGCTGTTTGAAATTAGAGTTGGCAGCACTTATTCAAACACTGAAGCTCTTTTTAATCTTTTCTCCTGCTTTCCAAAAGTCATTATTATTTAATTTTTCTTCTGATTCATGCCAAGGTCTTAATCTGTATTGCACCAGTAGTGGGAACATTTAAAGGAATCATTTCCCAAGGCACTTTTAATACATTGCCAGTAAATTGTACCTCACCCTGTCCAGCTGGCTGGGTCATTTAGCAAGTGACACACCCACTCAGTGTTTGTGAGATGCCACCTGAGAGTTACCTCAGTGCTTTCAAAACAAAACAAAACAAAAACCCATATATGATGATGGGATAAAGCTTTGCTAATGTGCAAATGTGATGGGGGAATACAGTGATAACTGCTCACGGGGGAACAGAAGGATCTTTTCAAGTTTTGTTATGAAAAAGCTTACTGCACTTGATTAGACAATAGATTTTGGAACAGTAGTGTTGAAATTACACCAGTTATAAAGGAAAGCAGCAGGAAAAAGAAACTTGATTATTTCAAACAAGTTTTCCTGAATGATTTCTTTTTTCCCAGGTCTTTTTCTAGCAAAAAAACCAAACACTGTAGTTTTCCAATAGCCAGGCTATTAAACAACCATACAGAAAATGAAAGCTGTATTTTCTTTCTATGTGTAATTGGAATATTTTGCTAAGAGCCAAATCAAGGCTGGTGGTGTGTTTCACATTGTTTATTTAGGTTATCCTCACTATACATACGATTGTCTCCAAACAAGATGGTGAATGAACGATGATTCCTCCTCCATATTCCCATCTGCAACATACAAGGGGGGTTCAGCATGGGAGGGTCAAAAAAGTCAAGATGGCAGCTTCAACCACATAATCACTGCCATATCTTCTCTTCTTTTCTTTTTTCTTTTTTGCATCCGTGACCCATATAAAAAACCAGGGTTTTATTTATGTCATCACAGCCACTGTCTCAACTATCTTCTCTCTCACACACAATCACTGTGGATATCCCTGGCAACATAAAAGCTTCCTTTCTAGAACCAATACATCCCATTGAATGGAATGGGCCACAGGAGCAAGAGATGAAAAAGGAAGAAATGAAGTACTAGCCTCAAAATCAGGGGACTGTGAGTTCTAGTCCTGCATAAGCATGAAAGCTGACTGTTTGACCTCTCTCAGCTCAACCTACCTCACAGAGTTCTTGTGGGGAAAATGGGAGGAGGAAAGAGTATTTTATGTGTTCCCCCACCTTGAGTTATTTATAAAAAATAATAAAGGAGAGAGAAACATTCTCTAGTTAAGTAAGATAATATCCTTCAAGTATCCAGCTATTTAAATTTAAATTTATCAGATGCCACTTTGTTTATGAATTCCACTATATAAAACACTGAACTGTGATAGTAAACATGGAACTCTGTTAGCAACAGGCACATAAAGACTTTTAGCACATCATTCAATGGCATCTTTCAAGACAGATAAATATTTTAAAATAGTTTCTATATTGTCCTCTCCAAATTTGCCCTCCCTGGTTAACCTCTATTATACTGGACTAAAGAATATGGCAGACCTGGCAATGAATTCTCAAGCTGCATCTGACTGAGCTGCACTGAGCTTAGGGGGGGATTGGCTTAACTACACTGCTCTAATCCCAAGGTTTTGATTTTAATGTGATTGATTAAGAAACATAGCTGAGTTGCTAAAATGGAATAGGAGATCAAGAGAGGAACGTCAGGCTTCCTTGTAAACTGAAAAAAAATCAGGAAAGATGGTAGAACGGTGGTTCAGAAGGAAGTGAAAAAGATACTAGAAGAGTATCAGGCCTGGAGGTTGAAAAAAGAGAAATTGGGCAGGAAAATAGACCCTAAGAAGATGAGCATGAAGAACAAAACTGAGGATTCTGCTATGGATTTGAAGTAGCTTGCCAAGATTCCTCCAATAAACCCCTACATATTATGGGTTGTGGCATTTTTTTAACCTCTGCTCATCATCACCAATTAAGTTAGTTTAATAACAATATTTTCCCCAAAAATGTTTTAGATGCCATATCTCCATGTCATAAAATTTATTGTACCTTTATGTGGAATTATACCAGAGTTGAATATATAAATCAATTTATAAGGTATAATGACACAAAAATGCTTAAAAACGAAAGGTGATGTAGTAAATTCAAATTACCATTACAAATGTAAGCTTTGTAGTCAGTGTGTGACCCACTAAGGATTATATTTAACTCCCCTGAGAGTGGTTTATCATAAAACTTTATACTTTTATTACAGTGAATTATTAACTCCTCCATGATGTGAGTCATTCCATGCTCTGACTATAGCTTTTTTAATGACACTATAATAGACATCTTGCTAATAGCAGTGGGATTGCTACCTCTGAGATAAAAACGGGGCGGGGGGGGAGAATCAAACTATTGAGAAGAAGGAGAAAAGAAATGAAGGGGACAAATAGCATATTTCCCAAGAGAACAAAAACAACTGTTCATATTACTCATGTTAGAAACAATAGCTTTACAGGGTGATATCTGAAAAGAGCTACATTTAAATGTCATACCTTTGGAGGGAGAAAAAGCAGGGTCATTATAAACTCTTTTGCCTGAGGAAAAAAGACCAAAAGTTATTCTCAACAGCTCCGAAATCTATCTAAATGACTGGGTATAAATCATTATTTTAGAAAGTTATTCACTGCTACTAGGATATCCATCAAATAGTAAGAATATGTACATAAACCCTCCTCAGTCTTGTGGGGCTGTTGGTTGGTGGACACCAGGCTCAGATTCTCATTCCTCTCCTTTTTTTCCTTTCATATCTACTTCCTGCCATCTTATTTGAGACAGCTTTATAAACATGAGACGAGCAGAAGAGATAGAACTGTAATAGCTGCAACTTTCCTCACTGATGTCTCTTTAACAGAGTCACAAGCGCTAAACATGTAACTCAGCCAAAGTACATACTAGCATAAGCTCTGTGCCAATTGGGGCCATAAAATCCATTTAATCCTGCAGTCTGTTCTCACATTATGATGATGATGATGATGAATCCTTTAATAACTGAACATATTTCTCTAGACATATTTATAGATGGATACTACCCCCCAAAAATAAAAATAAATAAATAAATACTTCTGCAAATTCTTCATGATGTTTTCTTTGATGGAAAATTATCTAGAAATTTCAATTCCATCTATTTCTGCTATCGTAGACCAGGTGCTCCTGTACTGCTAAGAGCCACTGCTCCTGAGACCTGAGGATTTCTGGGAATTGAAATTGACCCATCTTAAAGTTGTAACAGGTATATTATATATAGTTTATTGATATCAGCAGTGGGGGAGGGTCATGACTCACTGTGCATCCAATTCTATATCCACACCCATCTAGAATTGGCAATACAGCCAGTTAAAAAAGTGCCAGTTCATGTTGCAAAAGATCTTTGGCACAAGTTATGTCTACAGTCCCTTAAGGTTGCGAGATGTACCTCTAACTTTTTCCATCTGCCATATAGCTTGAATCATCAGTTCACATGATGCGTTCCTTGTAGAAACTCCTCTAAATCTAAGAACTTGATTCTGCTAAGCTAGGCCACTGGTCCAATTTACTCAGTCTTTCTCTTTCTGGATGACAGCAGTAGTTTCTATAGCAGATTCCCTAAAATGCATTGAATTAACATTTCCAGAACTTCTAAGCTGTCACAACCATGTTGGTGATAGGTTGGCAAATACCATCCAACACAAGTGTACAAGTTTATAGCCTTCCCCACTCCATGGTTGTGTGGTTTATCATTATTAGATGAAAATGAACGATTTTTGCCTAAAAGGTTTAAATACTACTAAAAGTACCGAGGCAATATTTTCCAAATATCATACCAAATCTGCATGCACACAACACATATAACTGCCAATTTCCTAGGATCGATATTTACCACAGTAGGCAATCTCTCTGTTCTACTTGGGGACCTTTTTATTAACAAAACATTCAGTCCCTGTAGCCCGCTGAATTTGCTGCACAACTGAACACATCAAGTCTGACTCAAAACAACCTTGCTGCAAAGGTGTCTAGAGGTTTAAGAGGAATCAAGGCATGCTGTGTTCAGTACAGGAGACTACAATTTCGGGAATGTGTAAGGAAGATCACAGGACTGATAGAATTAATCAAGATAGAATCCCTTGCATTGTAAAAGATCTCCCAACACTACCTTCATATTTTATAGGTACAAAGACTACACAATTATGTTTGTCCATAAGAAGCCAATGCCAGCAAATTAGCTAAGTTATTGTGATGTTTTAGAATGAGCAGACTATCCTGAAGAATTGAAGGAGAAAATGTGCAAATGGACAGAGGTGATATTATATTTGGAATGTAACTAGAGTCAGGAAGAAATGAAATTATTCTCTGTGTGTGTGTGTGTGTGTGTGTGTGTGTACGTGCGCATGCACGTGCACATGCATGAACTACTATGTGTACACAGGGATAAAACATCTTTACAGAGGGGTATTACCCATAGCAGATCTATATAGTGTGGCTAATATGTGGGGAACAGCTATTTTTTAAATGAGGAATAATTAGATTAAACAACAATCAAACAAAAAGAAATGTTATAGAATGGAAAAATGTAGTTTTGTTACAATACTGATGGGCCAAAGAATGGAAAATGGTGTGCCTATCTTTAAAGAGGAAAAAACAGAATCAAAGTAGCTACAAATTAGCCAGCATTACACTGATTCCAAGCAAATCACTGGAACAGATTCTTAAGCAATTGATTTGTAAGTATTTAGAAATGAATGCCTTGGTAAGAGTTTGCATTGGTTTATGAAGAAAAGTCCTGCCAAACCAACCAGATCTCTTTTGTTAGACTTTTGCTAGTTTAGCTGGCCATAGGAATACAATGATCATGGTGTAACTTGATTTCAGCAGAGCATTTTACCTAGTCCCAATGAATCCCAGCGAAAAGATGGCAAAATATACACTGGACTATATTCCTACTAGATAGATATAGAATTGGTTCTGTATCATGCTGGGAGAAAGTGATGAGTAGTATACTAGAGGGTTCTGCTCTAGGCCCTGTACTGCTTAATATATTTATATTATACATGAATATGAACAAAGATCTGGAAAATATTTTATCAGAAAGACCTTTATTAAAATTGTTGACAGCCTGGAACAATGAGCAGAACTCAACAGAAAGCATTATAGAAGGGACAAATATCTTTTTTAAAAAAAATTGGGCAGGAAAACCATACGATGAATGATATCAGGTCATTGTTCCTTTCTATTCTGAAGTAATCTAATCACACTTGCGATTTTGTGTTCATTTCAGGGCACTGAATTTTAGAAACAATATTCACAGAGGGTTGACAAAGTCCAGAGAAGAGCAATCAAGATAAAACCTGGAAGAAAAGACTTACTGTATTTAGCTAATAAGAGAACAAGCACAGCATTTCTTCAAATCCTGGAAAGACCATCTAGAAAATGGAGCAGACATTATAACCCTCTAGAAGAAAATACAAAGTATAATAGATTTAAATTACAATGAAGGAGGTTTCCATTGGACATCATAAAGTATTTCCTAACAAATAAAAGTTCAACAATGGAATACACTGACTTAAAAGGTGGTGGACTCTCCTTTGCTGAAAGACTTTAATTAGAGACTGGATGGACATTTTCTGTAAATAGTCTAGCAGTGGCTTTGCGCGCTAAATGTTGGTTGTTACCAAAGTATATGTGGTTCCTTCCAATCCATGTTTATCTGGGCTGTAAAAATCCAGAAAGACACAGGACTTAGAAATTTTTCTTCACTACTATCTAGTTTAGACTACTGCAACGTTCTCTACATGGGGCTGCCCTTGAGGACCACTCGGAGGCTTCAGCTGGTGCAGAATGCGGCCGCGCGAGTTGTGATGGGGGTTTCCGGATACTCCCATGTAACACCTCTACTCCGCCAGCTGCATTGGCTTCCGGTTGCCCTCCTGGTGAGATTCAAGGTACTGGTGATGACCTATAAAGCCCTAAATGGCTTGGGTCTGGGATATCTGAGGGAACACCTGCTGCCGGCATCAAGTTCCCTTCGTCCTGTGCGCTCCCACAGGGAGGGCCTTCTCAGGGTGCCGGCGGTAAAAGATTACCAGCGGATAACACCCAAGGGGAGGGCCTTCTCTGTGGGTGTGCCTGTCCTCTGGAACCAGCTGCTCGCGGAGCTTAGGACTGCCCCCGACCTTCATTCATTTCGCCGGGACCTGAAGACCTGGCTCTTTGAGCTTTCCGGCCCAGGCTGAGAGTTTTAATTGGGGTTTTTATATTTCTTCAGGGATTTAATTTAATCTTTTTTAATCTTTTTTAATTTTTGTATCGATGTTTTAAGTACCCTGTAAACCACCCTGAGTCCTTCAGGAAAGGGCGGTATATAAATTTAATAAAATTCAAATTCAAATTAATGGTCATCTACTAGTGTTCAAGATCCTAAGAAACAGAGAAACATGAAAAAGGGGTGGGGATATAGAAATGGCAGGGAAAGGAATGCTGTGGATGTTAATGCTATAGAAATTGTAGGACCACGTATCTGTATGCCACTAAACTTTCATGATGGTATGGGTATGAAATCAATAATTTTAGAAAAGGAAAAGAGACAAAATGGACTGTGAAAACTTAAAATTATCAGTTCAACATTTAGAAAAATTTAGAAGACCTCATGCCCAAATACATCAGAAGTACTAGAAAAAAAATATACTACTTTCTTCTCTAGATACTTGTTTTTGCTTGACTCTCCCCTTACCTGCTTCTACATTATCTAAGCCTTCTACCAATTCTCATTTTAGATCTTCAAGAAAATCTCATAATCCAAGAAAATCCCAGTTGGATTAGATAACTATTTTATATAAGCAAAGTGTGTGTGTGTGTGTGTGTGTGTGTATGAGGAGAGAGAGAAAGAGAGAGAGAGAGAGAGAGAAACAGACAGACAGACAGACAGGAGGAGAAAAGGAGGGAGGGAAAGAGGGGGTTTATATCTCTTGTTTGTTTTAAGGCGCTGTGAATGTAATGTAATCTCAGCACAAGGTATGTGCTTGCAGCAACCTCTTGTTATGACCTCTGATGACAAGACAGATTATTCTGGTCATCTGTGGGTGGATGGCGAGGTGAACTCTTGGCATTTTATTTTATTTTTAAATGTGGCATCCTTGGACAAATACTCCTTGCAGGGACAATACGCCATTGTTCACAATATCCTGAGCAGTCATGGACCAATGGTAAAGTCAGAGAAAGTCAGAAGGGGAAATTGTAGAAAGGAAAGAGAAAAGAAGCAAAGGGGAGTCTCAGGAGCTTCAGTGGTGCTAGCTCATAGCCAGCAAACCTTCTTCCACTGAGTGCTAATGGAGAATATGACTTAGAAACAGAGGGATCAGCAAATATGTTCTAAATTAATAATGTGCCCTTTTAGTAGCAATTGCTTGGTGAAAATTGCTGGGTCTGGTTGTTGTTCTTCTTGTTGTTGTTTTTCTTCTCCTGAAAAGAGAACAGAGAAATAAGTGGGTCTCACCAGAGTTTTTGTTTAATACTGACCACCTAGTTTTATTAACCTTCTAACACTTTTAAGGTAATTCTTCCTTCATGTCTCCTCCAGCAAAATCTCTATTGATCACTGTTTACTGTTATAATCCCTTTCAAATTTATCATCCATGACTAACACCCCATGTATTGATTAACACTGACAGATGTCCCTGTATAGTGCATACTCAGGGTGATGGGAAAGTGATCAGATTTATGAGATGCAGTCATAAGTCTTCACCTGTGGCCTAAAGTAACAAAGATGTAAGGTCTAGCATTTACTTCTGTGTTTGTTTGTTCATATAGTGTAGGGATAAATTGGGTGTCAGTGGTGACTAAGGGCCAAGAAGTCCAAAATCTGGACCATAAATGGATTCATTTGTCAACCCTGAATTTTTGCTAGCTAGCTGCAACATTTCTTTTATTCTTGTAGGCCAGAAATAGAGTCTAAGATTAATTTCTACTGGGGCTTCTTTTTCCATAGCTGCATTTTTTTTATTTTGTATTGCTTGAAATGACCTTAGAGGACCCAGATTGTTGGGGGCAATTAAACTGACTTTGTAATAATGCCGCTTGGGGGGTATGTGTGAAAGCCCTAATAAGCAGGCATATATATAGAAAGAAGGCTACTGCTAAGCTTGTAAGCCACCCTGAGTCTTCGGAGAAGGGCGGGATATAAATGGAATTTTTTTAAAAAAAATTTTTGCTATAGTACCACCACTAGAGCATTGCCTGTAGAAGCCAAGATAATCAGGAGGGGGTAGATCAAGTTGAGTGGTGAATTAAAAGTATCCTGGGGCACAATCTGGTTTTTAAAAAGCTGAAATTCTTTAGGTACTTGCTTGGGAGTGCATCTCAAACAGATACTCTTTGAATATCTTTGTGCTGGGCTATACATTGAATTGGAAAGCATTTAGTTTTGTCCAGCTTGCCTCTACAGTTAAGATTATACTTTGTGATGAGGTTATCCATTCAGCTGTGGCTGACTCTTGGTGACTCTATGGGTCAGATCTCTCCCATCATACGATATTAATCATAAAAAAGTTACATCTAAATTAATTTTAATTAATCATTAAAATAATTATTAAAATAATCATTATGGAATTTATTAATTATTTCCATAATCCAGGCTCCCCTTGGGTTTTATAGCATAGAGATCACTTATTCAGATGAGAGTCCTGTTTCCTATGACACTGAATTTCCAGCTATTCTAGCATGGCATCTTGTCTCATCCATTACTTAGTCTATGACTCAAAACTGAAAAGCCTCTCAAGTTTATTTAGCCAATTATTATTACCTCTGTTTTTACCTGTCATGAACACATTACATTCATAACAATTCCTGGTTGCAGAAATGAATAACCTTTCCTGTGACAAAGAGCACAAAGGGCCACATTGAAACATAACAATATAATAATACTCTTGCTGGATAAGGACAAAGCCCATTTTAATCCAGTATGGGATGCTTACAAGTAGGAGATGGAGACATACCGTATCCTTTTCCCATCATTGTTCCACAGCACAGGTATTTAAAGATGTACTTCATACAACCCCCAAATAACATTGAGACTTAAAACTAAAAGCACTTGATAAACTTGTCCTTCTGTGTTCTTGCTATCACCATGCTTTCTGGTAATGAATTCCACAGATAAATTGTGTGCTGTATGCTTTCTTTTGTCTCTTCCTTCCAGACAACATTTTTGGATGACATGACCTTAATGCTAGAGTTTTAAAAGAAAAAAATAGAGGGGACAAAGGAGCTTCTCCCTCTCCACTTTGTTTATGTCTTGCATGATTTTATCCCACATAAGTCATATTTTTTGGATTAAAATCTGGTGGAATATGCAGAAAATATTCAAGCAAAGGATAAAGTTTTGTCCGCAATTGTTTTTACTGGGCATAATTACGGATACTACTGTTGTGGACACTAAGTTGATGTTGAACTTAATTACAGCAGCAAGACTTTTAGTAGGTCAATATTGGAAGAAGGAGGAACTGCCGACTGTAGAAGAATGGACTCTAAAAGTTTCTGACCTGGTGGAAATGGCAAAGATTTCGGCTTATTTGAAAGATCATTCGCAACAACGTTATATTATGGAGTGGAAAAAGTAGATTGATTACATCCAGAACAAATATGGGACTAAAAAGTTTCATTTAGCATTTGTATAAGTTTTGATGTGATATTAGTATTGCTTGTAGTCGTTTTATATGAGCTAGAGTGCGATAGACTTAATAGTTTATTGTTGTTAACATATGGTTGTTTATGATTGTTTTTACCTTTATACCTTGTATTTAGCTCTGGGAAGTCGGGGAGGGGGGAGGGGAAGGGGTGGGGGGAGGGTTAGGGAGGGTTAGGAAGGGTTGGGTGGGGGGAGGGGGGAGGGATTGTTAAAGATAAAATGTATTGAAAAACTTTTCAATAAAAAAAGTCATATTTTTCTAAGCTAGAATCCAAAGGTTTTAACCGCCCTGAGTCCTCAGGGAAAGGGCGGTATATAAATGCAATAAAATAAAATAAAATAAAATAAAATAAACATTTCCATATACCCAGCTCCCTGATCCTTTTCCAGCTCTATTATGTTGTGTCTTTTCTACTAATCAAACAAAAGACAAAAGACAGAGGAGGTTTTTTTGCTCTTCGCCTTCTGAAATTTCTAGAACTACCGTACCTTTAGCAGATCTGCAAGAATTACAAATATACAGGTAAAGCAAGATAATAAAATAACTGTAAGATCACAAGCATCCATAATCAACTAACCCAATATACCAAATATTATATCTCTTCCAAATATGGTGACTGGAAGAATACACATTAATCCTGATGCAGATACACTATGGATTTATATAGCTGTTTTTATTTTCAATGACTAGGATAGAAAGTAGGTGGAGCTGGAAACATTTTTTAAAATTCTAATGATGTTTTAAAATTTGCCAGCTCTAAAATTAAACACACTGTAAATGGACAGGTAGTCCTCTACTTACAACCACAATTCAGCCCAAAATTTCTGTTGCTAAATGAAACACTTGTTAAGTGGATTTTGCCCCATTTTACGACTTTTCTTGCCACAGTTAAGTGAATCACTGCAGTTATTAATTTAGTAACATGCTTGTTAAGTGAATCTGGCTTCCCGATTGACTTTGTTTGACAGAAGGTTGAAAATGTGATCCCATGACCCCAGGACACTGCAATAGTCATAAATATGAGTCAGTTGCCAAGTGCCTGAATTTTGATCAATTGATCATGGGGATGCTACAAGTTGTAAGTGTGAAGAAAGGTCATAAGTCAGTTTTTTCAGTGCTGTTTGTAACTGTGAATGGTTACTATGCAAACTGTTGTAAGTCAAGGACTACCTGTATATATTCCAAAAAGTACTTAAAACTACTCTAAAGATCTCTCAGGTACCCCATGAGATGGCTTGCTTGCATCTGTTGTTTTGATTTGGTTTTAGCACTATTATCTTATCTATCTATCTATCTATCTATCTATCTATCTATCTATCTATCTATCTATTTATAAAATTTATAGGCCATTCATCTTACCTCCAAGTAATTAATCTTCAACAATGCAGGCACTGAAAAGCTATAACTCTATCTCAGAACCCCATCACTTGCCTCCAGGAAAAGCAACCCACTTCATACAATTCCACAAATTTGGGGAAGATAGATGAAAGTAGGAATTGTCTCAACAATGCAGTAAGACTTAATTAATGCTATTATTAATAATGATTTGTTAGGTAGTTAGTTTTACATCTTGACTTTTCTCCAGGAGCTCAATGTGACTTCCATAGGGTTTATAAATTGTTGCCTTGGAAAAGGGACTAGGTACTTGGTCTCTACTTCAGCTAGCAAATATCTAAGCCAATATTGATCATTCGCAGTATGTTATTGGTTTAGATCAATTGTTGCTAATAAGAATATCAAAATTTTTGCAAAATAACCCATGAAGTAAGCAAGTTAAAAATACTTCTTTTTACAATGGCTTTTTCCAGTCATTAATTCTTGTTATTTCTTTTCTCTAGATAGTTTTATCTTGTATTCTTTTTCACTTGTCATTAAGGGTTTATTACTGCCTTGGAATATTGTTTTCATATTAGAAATATATACATATTTTTAAATGCAAGTCCAGAATTTCCTCTTTCAGCCAGCAATCTTGGAAATTTACTAGAATGAAAAAATACTGTACTTTCTCATACTGGGGTTTTTTGTTACACTTCCATCATCTCTAACACTCATGGTCCTCAGCTTTCTCCTTATCACAACCCTGTTTCTCCCTCTTAAAATGTAACAAGATGTATAAATAATCCCTGGATATGAAACAGCCACTTCTGTAAGGAGTTAGCAAGATGCAGGAATCTTAACGGACTATTGTTGTGTGAAAGACCCATTTCCCATTGCAATCTGTTGAAACTGTATTTTTAAAAGATTCCTGCTTCAATTACACAAGCTACCAAATTGCTTTTGTTATTTTGTCCCTTTTTAATGCAATATTTGAAAGGATTGCTTTCAGTGGTCTTGCAGCTTTTAACAGCCCATTTATAATATCTTTTCTTGCTTCCCCTCCCCATCCCCCTGTCACACATGCATTTTTATTCAGGTGTAATAAGGTGGCAACAACTGTGTGAAATAGTTGTTAATTTTCAGTATAAAAAGATTCTTAATAATCACTTGGCATTTATTTGATATACAAGCCCTGTCTTATTAAATCAAACTCTTTACATTTAATAGGATAGTTTATTGTATTATATAGCTTTGCAGCTGCAACACTAGAGTTCTGCCTGAAGAAGCATTTTCATTATAAACTGCTTGTTGCAAGTGTATAGAAGTTTTCCAAGTACTGTTTTTACTTAACTGCACTTTCTATGCTCCATTTTCTCTGTGTTTCCTTTAATTTTCCCTTTTTAGAAGTAATCCTCAACTTACAACCACAACTGGGCCAAAATTTCCATTGCTGAACGAGACAGTTTAATTAAACGAGTCATGCCCCATTTTATGATGATTTTTGCCTTGTTTGTTAAGCAAATCATTATAATATTTCAATGAATCATGCAGTTGTTAAGTTAGCTTCCCCCACTGACTTCGCTTGTCAGAAGCCAGCTGGGAAGGTCTCAAATGACAATCATTTGACCCCAGGATGCGGCAACCATTATAAAAACATGCCAGTTGCCAAGTGCCCAAAGTTTGATTATGTGACCATGAGGATACTGTGACAGTCTTAAGTCTGAGGACCAGTTGTAAGTCACTTTTTTCAGTGCTGCTGTAACTTCAAACAATCACTAAATATGTGGTTGTAAACTGAGGATTATCTGTATTAATTCAAAGATAGTTAAATATTCCAAAAACAATTCAGCTCTGTCAATGCAGCATTGCATAGCAGGGAAAAGTGTAAAACTTAACACTCTTAGCCCATTCCTACTTTCTTTCACAAATACCCAGGATCTCAAATCTTCTACCAAGCATTTCAGGAAAGCATTTATTTGAGATATGTAATATTCAGTACTAAAGGAGCTTCTGATGTGGGCAAATTTAGACTAAGCCTGGTTTGTTTACCATGGCTTCTTGAAGATTTTTTTTTTATTACAATCCTGTACAGCACTATGTTGTAAGTCACAGTTTATAAACCACAATAGCTGGATTCACATGTGGTATTCTCTATCAAAGTCAGACAAATACTGTGATGGATTAATGCAAAGTACCAAGCCAGTCAGAGACTGGCCAGATTCACCAAATAAATGTTAAAGTTCAGCAGAGATTTGATATAAGGTTTGGAATACAATATCAGCTGCCTATTGCTCTTCAGTATACTTACTTGAAGTTCTGGTTGGTTCTCTTGATGTTCTTTCCTATGACCAAAATCTAGTGATAGATAAAAAACTGGCTTTCTCTCAGTATTTCATCAGCCCCTGCTTCAGGATTTACTATGATCCACAGAAGATGCTAGACCACTCTTAAACTCTTTCTGGAGAAAAGAAACTCTAAAATTAGGAAGTTCCCTACATCCCCGCATATCCTTGCTGTGCAGCACTGATATGCAGTAACAAAAGATTGCTCAAGCTCATTGCAATTGGATAGCCAATAAATTGGATGGATGGATGGAAGGATGGAAGGAAGGATGGATGGATGGATGGATGGATGGATGGATGGATGGATGGATTGAAAAGAAGTATATCAGCTTAATTTTAGGGACTTCTTGTTCCCCTCATGGACTGGTGCAGGAAAGTCAATACCTCTCCCTCGGTCTTGGCAGAGTCAGTATGTATGTATTCTGAAATGTTCTCCCAGGTGAAATTGGACTCTTTCTTTGTGTCTTCTCTACCAGAAACCAGGGAGAGGTTTATTACAATGGGCCTTTAAATATGTACTTTGTAATTTTATTGTTTCCAGTTTTAATAAATAACATTATCCTTGCTGCTGTTAGAGGTTTATTTTCCTCAGCTTTGATTATATTATGACTTCTTTGTTATTGCATTTAAGAATTGGTGGTTATATTTGAATTTTTAATTGATTGATTATCAGTTTGTTATTATACTTCCACTACTCTGGAGGCAGAGAGACATTAATCATTCATCAAATAATAATAATTAATAGTGGCATTAAGGACAAAGTTGGTAATGAATTTGACAGTACTCCCAAATTTGAACAGGAAAAAAAATGTTTTTCTATTTTCCCCAAATCTTTCTACAGTAGATACACTGATTGCTATTGCAATTATTTTAATAATTTTAAAATAAAATATTTTTATTTATTTAATTTTGTTTTAAGAGCCAGTTTTGTCTAGCAGTTAAGGCACCAGGCTAGAAACTGGGAGACCATCAATTCTAGTCCCACCTTAGCCATGAAAGCCAGCTCTTAGGCCACTCTCTCAGCCCTGGTCGCCTCAAAGAGCTGTTGTTGTGGAGAAAATGGGTGGAGAAAGGAGTATTAGGTATGTTCACCTAGTGCATGTAGGTAGTGTTATTTGTGGAAATAATAAAGGTGGGATACAAATAAATAGTGCAACAAAATAGGAAACCATTTGTTTGTGGTAGTCTTAGAAGTACCTGTATCATGCTTTCAAGTTCTCAGACTGCTTTTCATATGATACTGTAGCTAATTACCATTATTATTGTCCCCTTTATTGCAAATGGGAGAGCTGTGACTGGCAGGATGGAAAGCAGTTTATCTAAGTTCACTTAGTTCATAGAAGTGGTGAGGAGATGGCCATTTTGATGCCTTGGTTGTAGACTTGAGGAGAGTGAGGGGGGGAAAGGTGTCATTTTCTTTCTTGATGTCTGATCTTCCCCTGCTGTATCTGGGATTCATACAGAAATACTAAAGCATTCCAGGATATCAGAATCCATGACAATAGTATCTATACAGTGTCTGCATATACTCTGCACAGTGCAGTGGTGCAGAAAGTGAGAAATGAGGTCACATGTGACCATCCAGTATCCCCTCTGCAGTCCCAAGATCTTTAGCAACAGCCCCGAGACCTATTGGGAGAGCTAGCTGCACTCCTACAACATAAGGCACTACTGATCAGCACAAAGAAGCATGACATATAAAGCATATTCATCACCACCATATGTTACCAGTGCCAAACATGGATACTTACAATAAAACATAAACAAAAATTAGTCACCACAGAAATTAGATGTTTGAGGAAAGCTACTGAAGTGACCAGAAGAGACAAAATCAGAAATGGGACCATAAGAGACAGAATTGGCATAGTATCTTAAACTTTATACAAAAACAGCAAATAAAGTGGTTTGCTCACCTGGATTCCATACCTTACAAGGTAATAACAAAAAGAAGAGAAGGTCAAAGAACATGAGGCAGGCCCGGAAGAAGATGGAGAAACAACATCATCAACGACACACTACAACATCATTTAACAATGGTGGAGGTCACCTGGTATTTCTAGCCAACAACTCCCAGAATTTTTGTAATACTCCTATTTAAAATATATCTTATTTTCATTAATGTTGTAATCTTTTTATGACTAAAACAGTAATGATTTTTCTAATATTCAGTATTTTGTTGAGCCATCAGTTCAATTCAAGAACTCCTATTCTGCTGCAGGGCTTACTTTTTCCTAAATGCTGTATTATTACTACTAAATAGAGGAGGAAGAGCCTCTGTGTATGCTGAGTTCTTAGTATTCTGTCCTACCAAAGACCTGTTCCAGCAACCAAGCATCATCTTCAAACTAATTATGTTTAAATTACCATAACTGAGTATACATAGCATTGCCCTTAAGTACCATAGAGAAACTTCAGTGGTTCCAAAATACAGCAGCTCATGTACTTATTGGTCACTTTTAGTTATGTATTACACTAATGTTGTGGAAGCTGCATTGGCTACTAATATGCTTATGAGTCCAAATCAAAGAGTTGGTCACTATCTTTAAAGCTCTTAATGCCTTTAGGGACTAAATATCTAAGAGACTGCCCATCTGTCCTGCACTGTCATAGGACATCTGCTCAAGGTCCCACTACCAGAAGGTGCAGTTGGAATGGTCTAAACAAGTTTCTCTGTAGGACATCTTGCTTCTGGAAGAACTACCTCAACTCTTAAAATGTTCTAGAAAATCCCTGACTTTTCCAAGCCTTTTCACCATTGACTCCACAGCCCTTACTGTTAAGATTTAGTTTTACTACAAAGATGTATTGCTTACATTAGTAATTTTTCTTTTTTTTTTGTTTATTGTAAATAGATTAGAGTCCAATTGAAGTGGAGTGATGTACATATTTCATAAATAAGTAAAAAAAATGCATTATTGTGTCTGGAAATATAATCTCACCATCACCACAATAGGAAACTATAAATTATTGGCCAGGTTCTTCTTTGCCTGTTGAGGGTTCCGACACTTTCATAAACAAATGTCAAGTAATGTTGTTCTGACTGGTATCAGAAGTAGTGCCAACCAAATTGCTCTTCTAAATTAAAAATAAAGCCCTTGATTAATGAATGTGTATCACAAAATGAGTTTCTGAGTAGCTTCTCTTATATTCTAACTGCAAGATAGCAGCTTTGGCATCATGATCCAAGCCCAGTCCCTTTGGTCCATGTATCAATATCACACTTGCACTGACCTGCTTGCAGACTTTAATATTACCCTCTTCCCACGCCCCTAACCAGTGCTTTTTTTGTAAAAGAAAAAGGTGCCGGAACTCACACATGTCATACAACTCGCCTTGCCTACCCTACAAGGTTCCATCCAAAAAAGGTGCTGGAACTCCGTTCTGAGCTTTCTATGACAAAAAAGCCCTGCCCCTAATACTATTGCATGGCACATACTCAAAAGGTGGGTGGGTCCTATTTTTTTATAAGTTAGGAATTAATAAACTTCCTGATACAATCTTTTACAAATTTGATACAATTTTTTTACAAATTTGATACAAATTTTTTACAAATGTGATAAAATTTTTTACAAATTTGATACAATTTTTTAAAAAATTTAATGAAATCTTTGTCCCCATACACTTTAGGGAGTTTGGGGACTAGAAAATGGATGTTAACTGCACCCATATGATTTAGGGAAACATTTTTTTAAAGCTACACTTGCCCTAAATAGAGGGCACAAATGACAGGTATTGAAAAGATTTGGAACAAGTTGGGAACCTCTTGTAGCTTGTTATCACTGTGCCATAGCTTTCTTGGCAGTATTCCTTTAGAATAGAATAGAATAGAATAGAATAGAATAGAATAGAATAGAATAGAATAGAATAGAATAGAATAGAATAGAATAGAATAGAATAGAATAGAATAGAATAGAATAGAATAGAATAGAATAGGAAGGGACCTTGGACCTGGTCTTCTAGTCCAGTCCCCTGCTCAAGCAGGAGATCCTATACCATCTCAGACAAGTGACTGTCTAGCCTGTTCTTAAAAATCTCCAGTGATGGAGCGCCCACAATTTCTGGAGGCAAGCTGTTCCACTGGTTAATTGTTCTTACTGTCAGGAAGTTTTTCATTAATTCCAGGTTGCTTCTTTCTTTGGTCAGTCTCCAACCATTATTTCTTGTCCTGCCGTCTGGTGCTTTGGAGAATAACATGACCCTCTCTTCTTTGTGGCAGCCGCTCAAGTACTGGAATACTGCTATCATTTTCTCCTGTTTCTTCTTTTCTTTAGACTAGCCAGACTGAAGTGTTTTCTAGTCCATGATAGGTTGTCTATTACTATCTTCAGCTCTTAAGTAAATGTAATGAAGCCCCCAACTTTAATGCCTTGTGCTGAACCCTGAAAACAGCAATCTCTCTATAGAATTGTAATGCCTGGATTTTCAGCTTCCCTTTTCAAAATGCAAAAAAGTGAATGCATTTCCTAGATGCATTTTTTAAGGTCATTCATCTGGATCCAAATTTTATTAGAGGTTAAACCTGACTTTAAAATGACTGCAAAACTTTCCACATGATTAAGCTTAAAATTATCTGGGCTTCTTTCTTTCTTTCTTTCTTTCTTTCTTTCTTTCTTTCTTTCTTTCTTTCTTTCTTTCTCGCTGCTGCTAATGTACATCTGACTAATCAAGAGGTCAGAAGTGCAGATTTCCATGCTTGGCTCCCAGCCAGGATTGCAAACAAAAGCCCTCCAAATGGCTTGACTGGATGCAGTAATACAGAATTTTTCTTTACACCTCATCTTGGATGGACTATGCCTGACAGAGACTTACAATGGCAGCATAATGGGGAAAAATATTCCAGGTGACATTTATATAATTGAATTGGTTGCAGTAGAGTGGCAAAATAAATAAAGGGATTAAGATCTGGTACAAACTGGCAGGAAGAAGTACTTACTTGTACAAAGAAGTTAGAAGTTGACGGGCTGAGCTAAGTTTCTGGTTGCACAGGGTCTGAAACTGAGAGGTCAGAAATAGAAGAAATGAAATCCTAGGATAAACAGAGATAAAGTTTAAAGGAAGTGATAAGATGGTTCTTATTTGCTTAAATTAGTAAGATAAATTAGAACTGAAAGTTTGTAAAAGAGAGAAGATCTTGCCCAAAAAGCCAAGAGGCTAGAAATGAAGTTTAAAAAAGCCAAGAAAGATATAAAAAGCTATGGATGCACAGAACTATGTTAGCTTAGTGGTTAAGACATCATGTTAGAAACTGGAAGACCAAGAGTTTTAGTCCCACCCACCCACCGCTCCCTTAGGCATGAAGCCAGCTGGGTTCCCCTTGGCCCAGTCACTCTCCGGTCTAGGAAACAGGTAATAGCAGACCACATCCAAAAAACCTTGCCAAGAAAACTTCAGGGAGTCATCCAGCCATGCAATGCTGGCTTGAAGATGCCTGCAGGCACACACCCACATACCAAGAGACACATGGGGAGAGAAAGGAGAGGAGGTTTAGCTTAGGGAAAAAAGGTTAGCCTAGTAATAGGTAGCCTAAGGAGATAATAGGAAAGCAAAAATACTTGTCAGTAAGCAAGAGATAACAGGGAAGAGGCACAAGGGAGCGAGGGGCTGGCTGTTTTCACCAGTGCAGAAAATATTCAGTGAATCAGATGGAAGAAGGTTTGAATTACTAAGAAGATAAGTCTGAATTCAGGCCAGCCAGGAGGTGGTGCAAGACAAATTGAGTGGCCAAGAAGAGGACAATGGAACTGACTGTTATAAGAGACTTTTTTCTGGAAGATTATTGTCTCTTGCAGGTGGGGAGAGGGAGAGTTGGTTTATTTCATGCTGGCTGGGAAATTTTGGAAGTTGAATTCCTCATGCCTTAAGTTGCCAAGTTTGAAAAATACTGGCTTATTAAATATGAACTGTCTTGGGGATATACTGTACCTTTAAAAAAATACTGTTGAGACAATGGCTAGCTCTGAGTAAGCCTCTTTGCAGCACCTCCATTGAGTTAATGTTTCAAAGATCTTATTGTACCTGTGTGATGCTATTTGTATAAAATCATGGTTATTGTTTTTGTACTATAAGTAGTACAGTTCTTAGTTCATAACTAGAGAGATTTTAAAAAATCACCATTAAAGTTCCCCCTTCTGGTCAGAGATTTAGTAGCAGGCTTTGTTTAATTTGTGAAGGATCTGGAAGAGATCCTGCTTGAAAGGTTTCTGAGGGAGCCAGATCCTTGAATTCCAAATAAGGGATTGTGTGTTTAAAACAGAAGCTACATTTGGGATCTAAATCCAGTAGAGCAGCAAGAATGCATGTCAAAATATTATACAGAAAATCTGTCCAATCCCACGGCAAATAATAATAATAATAATAATAATAATAAAAGTTAAACTGGGGGAGTAGCTGATGAAATATAAGCTTCCTTAATGGCAGCCAGCTTCCTTTTGATTATTTATGGCAGCAGCACCAGACAGGATAAAGAACATAACACTGTCATTGATAAAAAAGAGATTGCTGGATTTCTAGTTTCAGTGCAGATTTCACCAGCTTATGTTGTATCAAATATCTGCTGTCCCAGATCATCAACCACCAATAATATCACATTTGTAAAGCTAAACTGTGAATTTTGCATATTTCCTACAAATTATGTAAACAGTTACACAAATGACTTAACTGATTGTGTCATTCAGGGTACATGACTCCTAGTATAATATAGTGCAAAACTATAATATTTTCCTTCACTTACTCAGAGCACAGAGAGGAGAAGTATGCAGATATGCTTGTAAATGGGTAACAGGATGCAAATATTCACATAGGTTTTTACGCAACTTTCATTTCCAGCTTTTTCTGCAACTGTCAAATAACAAGGAAACAGTACAAGTGGTTTCAAAATTCTGCTTTAAAAATGCTCAAGAAAGTCAGCAGATCAGAATACCCAATCAAGATGTTTAATATCCCTACAGTTGAGTACCATTACCTGGTTCATTTATCCCCACCGTTGCTACTATGTCTAGTTCAATCTATCTCACAACTCCTGATGGCTTTAAATGTTGTGTTTTCTTGCCCTGGGCAGCAACAGGTAATAATTATAATCTTGAGGGGAGGGGGAGGGAGATCTGTGGAACTACAAACCAGTCAATCTGACATCAACACCTGGGAAGAGCAGATCATAAAGGGATTGACCTGAAAGCACCTCTAAAGCAATTCAGTAAATACCAAAGTCAGCATGTCAGCAGTCCCCAAGCAAAGATTTCCCAAGAACAACTCTTGCCAGACTAGACTTATCTCATTTTTTGATCGGGTAATTTCCTTTGTAGATTATCAAACATCATAGATATGTCTGAATTTTCTTCTTTAAAAAAAACTAAACCTCTAAGACATTCTAATTAGTTCAGTTTGGGCTATGAAGTGAATGCATATCTAGTTTAAAAATCATGCAGAGTACTCATCATTAGCTCATCAAACTGGAGTGAGGAATTGATGAGTTTGCTATAACGTTCAGTCCTGATCCCATACTCTTCAATATATATTTTTAAGGACTTGGCTGAAGAGTTGGAAGGGCTGCACTCAGATATGAGTGCAACAGCTAATATAAAAGATAAAATAACATTCAAGAACATTTTGATAAGTTGAAGAAATAGGCTGGAAATTACAGAATGAATTTTACAAAGACAAATGAAAAGTTCCTGAGCTGGAAAGCAACATCAAATGCATCATTATAGAATATGGGATTCCTGGCATGTGAGTAAGAACTTAGAACAAGCTTTCATTACAAACTGAATATGAGCACTCTGATGTCACCACAAGGAAGACAAATGTAATTTTAAGCTGCAACAATATAAGTACAGCTTCCAAATAACAAGAAGTAATCATTCCTTTTTATTTTGCATTGGTCAGATAATGGGTTCAGTTCTGGGTGCTATGTTTTAAGAAAAAAACCAAACAAACGGGAACAGGTTCAAAGAAGAACAATGAGGATGATCAGAAAATTAGAAATTGATTTCATGAAGCATTGAAAGATTTATAAATGTTATCCTTGAGAAAAGATGAGGTTGGGGCAGGTGGGGGCTTGGTATCATTCTTCAGATACCTGAAAAGATATAACCCAGACTAGTTTGTCTATGGTTTCTCTATGTAAAATTCAAGATTCAAATTACAGGAAGGAAAGAATCTGACTGATATTAGAAAAAAACAGTCAGGCCCTAAGAAACCAAGAGCAGTTTGACAGTAGAAATAATTTTCCTGAGAAGTGGTATCTCTCCACCCCCTGCCATTTGCAGAACATGTTCAAGCAAAAGTTGCCCAGCCATCTGCTGGGGAGATTTGAATTTACTTTTCTGCCCTGAAGTGGAAGATTGTATTCAGAGGCTTCAATAGCTCTTTCTAATTCTGTGATTTCAAATTGTGGGATGACTTGTTGGAACAGCATAGGTTACCACAGAGTTTTATGCCACTTTGAAAATAATTCTGAACAAGCAGTGTGTAGCACCTGAATCTGAATCCTAAGAGCTGTGTCTGAGGTGATGTGATGATGATGATAACTTTATTGTCACTTTGAATGTACACCAATCGGCATACATCAAAATGAAATTTCGTTGCATACAGCTCTCGAAGGATCACCACCTCCGATATATACTTCTTGTTCGTGGCCCGCTCAAATTTCACATTGTCCATTTTAGTCTCTAGGGAGTGAACGAATATGTGGATAAATACTCCTCAAACAAACCATCTTTTCCTGGGCTTGTAGAAGAGCCATACTATCCCAGAAAAATACAGGTGTGAGGTACTGTAATGAGTCACTGTCTGGGTTCAGGAAAATACTTCAGAGCTGGTGTGGGAACATTATCAGTACCTGTTACCTCCACACGTATCTTCCAGAGATTGCACAGCTATTGATGTAAGCCTGGGATAAAATGTGGCTTTTCTAAGGAGGCCCCAGCAGATATAACATGTGCCCCTATGCCCCCTTCTGAAAAATGTTTTGCTTCATAACCAAACCACTATATCATCCTTACCTGTGTCTCATCAATACAATGTTTTCCTTCAAAATACAGTAGTTTGACAGAGCTTACCAAAAGTCTTTAAATGACAAGATTTTTTTTTATTCTCCTTGCCTACCATAGAGATTCAATGCCTGTTACTGGTTCAGCATCATTTGTAGCTCTCTCATGCCAGCTACAAAACTACCATTTTATTTTTGGAGACTTTTAAGTGCAGCAGAAGGATATTGAGGGTATAGTTTTTTCTTAATTATCTACATATGCCTAAATTCCCTCATAGCAATATGGAGTAGGGAGGTGACAGCATTTTATTTACTTTTTGCATAGAATGGAAATAAAGGAGAGGGTGTTATTCCAGGACCTGTAGTAATTAAGGGTGGGGATTGAGTAGCCTTTTGTATTCTCCTGCTGGTCATCTGGAGGGAACAATGACTCATAATGTTCTTTTCAAGTTCTCATTGATCCATGTCAGATACTAAGTTTGGCTGACAGAATGACTGCCTCAAAGTCTTCTATTGCTGAGTGTACCTTAGGACCTGGGTCTTTTTTGTGCCCATCCAACCCCTTCACTACAGTACTACATACCAATAATTTTTTTCATTTCTTACTCTACAGTCTGTGCATAGTATTTTCTGGCAATTTCCCAATCAAATATTAATAAGATCTGATTCTGCTTAGCTTTTCAAGATCAAGCATCATCATTATGTACTGTCCTAATCATGTATCTGCATGCCCAACAAATATACAACCCAATACAATCAGCGTGTTTGTGTATACTGTATATGCATATGCATGTGCACGCACACACACACACGCATGTTACCAGTACTTATATTTGCCCATTCCCTCAGTTACCATTTGCTTCACTGATATTGTTATGTTTCAGAATCGGTGAGGCATTGACGAAGCAGAGCGGTGAAAACAGGAACATGTTTATTCAATTACAACAGAAGCAGTACTAACTTCTTTTTATACGGACTGCCGCTAGTCGGCAGCCAATGAGATTAAAGCGGTAATTCCCGCCTAAAATGCAAATTAACAGCTCCAGAGACAAGCAGTCTGGAGTTTAAACAGTAACGGCCATTAACCATTGCACAACAGTTTACAAGCAATTTATCTCAATACATAACAGATATCATGTTACAATGATTGCCAGCATGAACTACATTCTTTAAAGCATTTTCCCCCATTGGTGGTGATGACAGAATCAAGTCTACTAAATTGGATAAGTTGCTACCACAGCAAGATATGTGATTTATTGGATGGAATGGTTGATCTTACTCCAGCAATTGTGGCCCAGGGCCAGCCAAACACAGGACTTTCCATGTTTCCCTTGTGCAGACTGTCCTACCTTAGGCAGAAAGCTCAGTGGAGATCTCTGAATTTTATGCAAGCTCAACATTTTGTGCTGCTAGCAAAATCCAGTAAGCCAAGTAGTTAGCATATTTGATAAAATCTAGGGGAATTTCAGCTTGAATTCCCCATTGAGACACTATGTTTTGAATCAGTAAGCTCAATTTGACAGAGACTTTATGAGTAAAAGCAGAACGGGATAAAAGAAAGAAGGGGAAAACAACATACATTTCCTTTGTTTCCTGAAAGCTGGGTGGAATATCATGCAATCAATAACATTTTTTCCACATCCAGCACAAGGAGACTTTTTGCAATACACTGTCCCTCTCAGGGATAAGCCACCTTTTATTTATAAAATTAAAAAGATTTTTTTTATGTCATATTCCACTAAATTAGGGGAAGGCAACTTCTTAGAGGCCAGGAGTACACTTAACATTTTGGGGAGAATGAAGCCCAAGAGGGATGATGCAAAGGAGTGTCAACACAACACAAGATACCAAAATAACTAGCAAACCTGGGTTGCTAAAAATGTTTTATAAAAATTAAAATATTAAAGTTTACAGTATGAGGTTTTCATTAATTAGGCAATGTCATCTAGTGGGAACCAGGAAGCAGGCCTCCTGTGCTTGCCCTCTGGAAGAGCATTTTCCCCCATAAAAATTCACTTGCCTCCCAGCTACTCTTCTTCAAGAGAACACAAAGCACATGACTATTTCTTTGGGCCTTGGGTTAGGGTGGCTGGCTAGCCCCTTTCTTGTTCCCTTGGGGTGATTATGCTTTTTAATATCAAAGGTTTTTTGTGTTTTTAAATTTATAAAGCCACCTAGAATTACTTCTGGAACTTGGTGGCCTATACATTGGACAATCAAGCAATGGATTTTTATAATGTTTAATATAATTTAGTTGTATTATGTTACATTGGATTTCTAAGACTTTGTTCTTCAAAACATCTACACACAAGTTTAAACCAAGTTAAGTTTAACTAAACATGCCATGAAAAGGTCCTTCCTTCCTCATGATTATCAGCCAACATATTTGTCTTCAGCTGCTGTAGCTAACAGGATTTCAGAGATGCCCTGAGTGATTAAGGGGTCATTGGCAAGACTATAGAAATGGGAAAGGATGATATTTTCTCCTGCTGTGTCAAAGAAGTTAAAGCTTTTTATACCACTGTTGTTGTCACTGTTCCATTTTTTATCTCATGTTTTTCCCCAGGAGCTGAAGGTGGTACACATGTATTGCTTCCTGCAACATTATCTATATAACAACCACCTTGTGAAGTAGGTTCTGCTCAGAGATACAGTACTATTTTGCCTTAACTCTGTGAAGTTAAATGGCTGAGTGTGGACTTGAATCTGAGCTCCAGGCATGTCAAACCCGTGACGTCACATGATGTCGTGAGACCTATAGCGACTTTTTTCCCATTGTCAACAATGGGGTGGGCGCAGTTTTAGTATGATGCATCTGACCCGCAGGGCGGCAGTTTGACATGCCTGCTAGTCTGACACTGTAACTACTATGCTAAACATCCTGGCTCAGTTTCTATGAGCCAATAACAAAGAGGAAGGTATGTCAATCTAATTCAGGTCTGTGCCCTATTTCCGTGTATTTGTTCACAAATACATTCATCTTATTTCTGCATTTCTGTGTCTGATTATTTTTAAAACAAACACAAACTTTAGTACCTAATTATAGACTTGAAAATCTATTTGTAAACATTTTCCTCTGAAAATAGAAAATATTTCACTTTTAAGTACTCACCTCTAAATCTATTTTGAACTCACTTTTTCCACAAAAAAAGCTTTAGTTATATTCCAAGCCATGCATTGGTCTAGCAATTACAGAATCACAGACTCAGACCCTATAAGAATTAGTTAAAGTTAGTGCCCTGGTGCGAATCTTCCTAATGAAATTACACATATTTTCAATTTCATAAAATATCTGAAAACCTTTGACAATCTGTTGGACATTATTGGATTATTTCAGCTGGTATTTTGTGTCTCTCATTAAAGAAGAAAGCATGGAATGGGGAAAAGTAGGTCTTTTTTTAAAAAGAAATCCCTTTTGCAGAACTTCTAAACTGCCTAGAGTCACCTTTGGCAAGATGGGCCATATATAATATGAATTAATTAATTAATTAATTAATTAATTAATAAAACTTTACATACTGTATGCAGCACCTATTTTCAAAATTGGTCAGCCTCATTCCTTCTGTGGCTCAACTAATACCTATCCAGAAATAAACCACTGAAATAGCCATGCTCCAAGTACTCTTGAAAGCACTTGTAATTAATGTTATTAAAATGCAAGCTTCTTGCAATTTATAGTAACCTGGATTACTTCTTTGTTTGTTTATTTGATTGATTGATTTCTATATCTGCCCATCTCAACAAGTGACTCTGAGCAACATACATCATAAAACATGAAAAGAATTAAAAGAATTAAAATAGTGTGAAATAAATATAGAAACAAAACTGTTACTATGGATGTTAACAGAGCCAAGAAATGGGATCCTTATGGGCCCAGAACCAGCACACTACCAAGTCTTCACAGCAAAAGGCCAACAGGATTGGGATCATCTTGAGCCCTGAAAGAAGAATATTTCAGAAACCAGGGGCTACTTGCAGAGAATCTTCGGATTCCCACCTAGCTGACATTCTTTGGCTGATTGTCTCACATACCCAACATGCCTGACCAAATTGGATTATTAGAATCCACTGGGAGAGAATAGTTGGTTTTACAAGAGAAGCATGTACCAAAATATGGCCTTTTAAAAAGTTGCTTCTTTTTCAGTGATATCAATTTTATACAGCAGTTGTCATATTTTTATATTACTGAACTCTTGCACACATAGGTCAATGGAACCTCTGCAAATTTAAAGAGTAAGTCAGGAAAAGTATTCCAGAATAAAATCAAAAGTAGTTTTTTGCAGAACCCATATTGCAATGTATGAATTGTATAGAGATGTTAAGCAACCAGGACCAAAGCAAGAAAGCTTTGGATGTTTCCTGAGAATCACGGCAAGCTTCCATTTACTGAGTTAGATAACTAGTCCCTCTAACTTACTTTTCTCTATACTAACACCACCTTTTCAGGAGTTGAAGACAGCTGTAGCCAAAGACTAAACTGTGATCTTCTTTTGAAAAAGGTAGCTCTTGAACTACTGAGTTAGAGCATTTCTGCGGTGAAGTTGTTTGGCATTGCTGGAACAATGAGTCAGAAGAAGGATTAAAATTGAGCTTCCACTCTGCACTTGATATATCACTATATCATACAGTTATATTCTTCCCCATGGTCAAATTTCCAGACTACATTCCACCAAGGAAGTGGCTGCAATAATTTTTTTAAGTCAGGAAAGAGGCAGAAAAGGGTCCAAATGAACTTCTGTAATGGGTTAAATATGATTTATTTATTTATTCTTGATGTTATTGTTAGTAGTAGTAATATATATTTGTTCTGAAGAATGCTCAGAAAATGCTGCTAATTTAGGGTCAACTCAAGCTTTATCTCAATGCTTGATAATTGTCAACATACTACTTTAATGTATATGTGTCTAAGACAATTATTGTGATGATTAACAATGATCTTCAAGCAGTTCATAAATGGGGAGAACATGAAGGCAACAAGTGTACAGGATACCTCTTGCTCCTTGCCAAATCTCCCATCCCTAATCAAATAAAAGTAGGATGGACTTGCCAAAAAGAACTTCCTTCCATTTAATCACACATAAGTTATTTTGTGCTGGGCCTGTCCACAAAAGCTGGCCTACCAGTCCAAATGCATTTGATTTGGGCACAAGAACAGGCTGGAGTATCCACCAGATATGCTTAAAAAAATTAACATGGCAGCCATGATACTATAACACGCATGAAAAATGGGTGGAATTTGATCACACCAGTCTACCTGCCATCTTAACATTTATGACTTCATCCTGCAGACACACCTGACCATATGTAAGATCTAGAAAAAAAGGAAAGAGACAAAATAGTAAAACTATGTAACGCCGTGACCTTCTAAAACAATAAAAGTAACCCTCCCCAATGAATAAAATTGTTCTGTACTACTAATAAGTCAACTTATTATTGTTCTGTACTACTAATAAGTCAACTTATTAAGCAGATTTGTTGGCATTATTCCATGGATCCAGGGACATGACTTGTCAGCAGAGATAAGACATGGGTGCCATTGTGGTATGTAAGCCTGCCCTCAAGTGCCCTTGCCAGTAGGATTCACTTCAGATTAATAGCTATTAATCTTACCTTGTTGGAGGATTATGCTCTGGAAAACCTATCTTTCCATTTTCATCACCAAGCAGACTAAGGGAGTGACACAAACAGTAAGATTTAGCATTTGCCCTCCTACTGTTGTCTTTTGCCAACAACTAGCTAACCATTCCCCTTCCTTGAGCTGTTGCTACAGCAGCTTCAAGAAGAAAAAGAAAAAGAGGGACAAATTGGCATTAAATCGCTACCTGAAACCAACCACAGGCATCTCTGACAATAGCAAACTGACTTACATATGACAAATTGGCTTGATTTCTAAGTATTCCCAAGCAAGTGGATCTTATCCTTGAGTTAAAATTAAGGCTGCAAAAACACAAGTGCCCATGAAGTTAGGAAAACAGAACTTTTCATGACTGATTGGATTCAGGGTCACCAATGAAAACCAAACTGAACTGCACTAGTTGGATTCTCTCCCCCCCCCCCAGTTAATTTCATTTGGGAAGTTGGGAAAAGGTGTTGGGGGCACCACTCCAGACAGGGTAAGTTTTGATTATACAAGCAGCCTACAATTGAAACCATCTTCATATTTCACACACACATTACACAGAGAGAGTGTCATAGCCCACAGTTTAAGAAGCTCTGATATAAATCATAATATATCATAAATTAATATGAAATCCAAGACTGCAGCAGACTAACTAACCCAATGTAATATGGATGTTTCATCCAATGTGATTTAGCAACAGAAAAAAAATCAAAGGAAAACTCCAGTCCTGAATTCAGACCCTGCCCCCTTCCCACATAATGCTCCCTGAGAGCATTTAAACTAAGTGTTGCCTCTTAAACTAACCCTTTTTAGAGGGTGAGTCTCAGACTAAAGTGGCCCTGGGCCCATATAAACTACGTGTATGGAACAGATCCACACAAGTTATTTAGAAAATGAGAGTTTGATAAATTTCTACTAGCATATGTAAGTAAATTCTCTTTAGAAAATCATATCTTACTCCCTAATCCCTCTGAAGAAAGAGACAACAATTCTTTGTTGCCCTGTTAATCCAGGGTAAAGATTTTTTTTCAATCCAGTGGAAGAACCAGTCATAGTCTGAAGTAGTTTCTTCACTGAGGAGGGGGTGGGAAAACCCAGGCTGCTCAGAAATGTCACTTCAAGCTTGAACACGTCCATGCTGCTAGCTGCAGAGCTTGTCAAAACACAGTGAGGGAGAAGCTGACAGCCATAAATCAAGACCTAAGAATATACCACTAAACAAGGCCTCAGTCACAACTGCTTTAGAGGAGTGCACTATCCCTGTGACAACCATCGGAGTCTCTGCAACTTTCTAAAAGCAGAGAACATATCCATGGCTCACCCTTTATTCTCTTCCATTCCCCTTTCAAAGTTGGATATGCTCCAGAATCCCCCTCCCCACTTTCTTTCTTTTTCTTTCCATGCCAAAAAGCCTTTCTTCTCATTCCCTCTTCTGTGTCAAAGAAACCAGCTGAGAAGTGCTAGCTATTGATTTTTTCTATTAAATAGTTCTAGTAAACATTTTGACTAGCCATGCTAACCCAATGCAGATGTTCTCTTTTGCCAAAGGTCTGTGTGAACAGGTCATAATGTAGTTTAAAAGAGTTTCCTGACTACAGTGGAGCTTCAAATTGAACACAAAAGAGCACTGTTTGCTTGCAGTGAAAGCCACCAAATCTCCTAATCAGATTACAAAATTGGCTGGTGGAGACTACAAACAAAGTGCAAAGATCACAGTCCTCCCCCTGTACTTTGTTCCCCGCATGATGTCTTAGAGATGGGAACCCTTTTTTTCTCTAAATGGAAACAACCATTGTCTTTCAAAACTGAATTGCCTATGACTTTTTCATCAGGTCCTTCATGCCTGTTATTTATCTTGTCAGAAAGTCTTCCTGGTAGGCCCAAGTAACTGGGTCTGTCTAGTGTCTAGAAAAGCCTTGGCTGGTCCAAGATGCTGAAGCTCCCAAACCAACCTTGGTGAGGATGTCTTAAAATCAAGCTGAGGTCTACCTACTTCTACAGATATATCTTGCATTGCCTTTCCATTACCACCACCACCACCATCATAGCACTAGAATAGTAGAGTTAGTGTGCTTTCCTGTGTCCTGGGTTGGCTCAGAAATTGTGGGCAGTCCATCACTGGAGATTTTCCATCCTTCCGAGGTAGGTAAAATGAGAACCCAGATTGTTGGGGGCAATTAAGCTGACTTTGTAATAATGCCGCTTGGGGGGGTGTATGAAAGCCCTAATAAGCAGGCATATACATAGAATGAAGGCTATTGCTAAGCTTGTAAGCCGCCCTGAGTCTTCGGAGAAGGGCGGGATATAAATGGAATTAAAATAAATAAATAAATAAATAAATTTTCAAGAAGAGGCTGGATAGTTACTTGTCTGAGATGATATAGGCCACGGGTGTCAAAGTTGCCACGTCATGTGACATATCTCAGCTTTTTTTTGCATCACTGGAGCTGGGATAGGCACAGCCTCTGTATGATGCAACCAGCCTGAAGGCCGGCAGTTTAACACCCCTGATATAGGTTCTCCTGCTTGAGCAAGGAGCTGGACTAGAGGAACACCAAGGTCCCAGCTCTATTCTATTCTAGTCACCCTTCTATCTGTGTGCATGACTTTTTACAGAGTGCAGGAGTAGAGGCTCTTACAATCTGGTTTGCACCTTCTGATAAGCCCTGGCTTACTAAATGCATCACAATTGACTATATTCACACAATATGCTAAACTAAAACCAAGTTGGGGCTTCTTGATGCTCCATAAGCTTGGTTGTTTTCTTGCAGATGTTTCATTATCCAAACATCAGTTTACCTAGTTTGGATGTTTTACCTAGTTTGGATAATGAAACATCTGCAAGCAAACAACCATGCTCAGAAAGCACCAAAAATTCCTCTTCTCAACCCTGAGCTACAAATATTCTCCTTTATTGGTAAAACCAAGTCATGTTAGTTACGTTTTCAGAGTATACTCAACTTTAACAAAGGCTTACAAATTACACCAAGGCACTGACATGAAATATGTTACTCCCACCATTGCCTAACCTACCATTACAACTTAGTGTGATGTGTGAACCCAAACACTGAAAACAACAGATCTGGAAGCATAGAAAATGGCAGGCATACCAATGATCAATAGGATTCATATATAGCTGTTTTTCAGGTATAAGCAACTTCTTTTAAAACCAGCAGTTAAACCAAAAAATTAAATATACTGAATATTTTACTGTTGTCTTGTTTAAATGTGAAATCTTAAGGAAACTCAAATGTGACACAAGCCGTCCAAAATAAGTGATCATTTCCTTCTCCTAACTTTGCATTTCCCCCCCCCCCCCCCATCTTTTTGCTCTACTTTCTCAGCTGTGCCTTTAGGTAGCTCTTTTTTATTCAGACAGCCTCATCTTCAAGTAATTACATTTGTTGGGTATATGGTTGGTAGGTAAACAAAGTAGAGAAAGTAATGGAAAGACATCTATGTATATTTGCTGAACATTCCAATTGCACTAAAAGATTTTTAAAAGATCCACTCTAATAACAAATATGCATGAGTAAAGTGCAGTGAGAATAAAGGGGAAAGGACTTTTTTCTGTTTTATTTTATTTGAAGTCATTTGTAAAGTGCTTTAACACAACATCTGTCTTATATCACTATTTGGTCTTTTTATCTCTCACTTTTCTAGCCTGGTGGTTTGGGTTTCATATCCAGCTTTGGATAGCCACTAATGGGGTGTTGTACACATTATTTGCTGGGCAAATGGAATAGATTTCTCTTTTTATCTTAAAAAAGCACATTACATGGCTGAAATCAATAATAAAACCCAACCAAAGGTATAGGCTGAAGTATGGGGACTAAATAAACTAAAAGGGGGAGGGGAGTACAAAGGCAAATCTATAATTAAATGATATGTAAATTATTATGCATATATATTTTCTTTGGTGCATTAAAATCTACTATCCCTACATGTGACTCCAGTAGTATCAGAACTATACACTGTAGAGGAACAAAAGTTTGGAGTGTCCCTATCAACAGCCATAAAATCGTATCCTAATCCTGATTAGATCCCATGTACTTTCATAAAAAAATTAAAAAGAAATAATAAGATGTGGCTGCTAGTTACATCTTTAAAAGTCTATGTAGTTTGTCCCATTTTCTGTAATATCTCCAATCCTTTTAACAAGACATTTGAGTGAATGGCACTGAATTCTATTAATGAATTATGTATTGTAGAAAGAAGTCCTGTCTTCATTTTTCTATAGCCAATCATTCTCATTGGATGACTAAAAGATTAGAAGGGAAGTTTTTTCTGCTTTGTCCATGCCATCCATAATCATATAAAACCTATCTTGTGTGTGCCTTCAATCATCACATGCTTTTTCCTTTTTTCCCTTTTTTAATCATAACAATAAAAGGTGGAGTCCACATTTCAGCAGTATATGACTAAGAAGGCCTCAAGGCAATGATTCAGTATGAGAATATGTAAAAAGCAGGCAAACTACTGATGAGGAATCAACATGGTAAGCAATCAGAGCCCGCTGGAGATGTATAAAGGTATAGGCCAGGGGTCAGCAACCTGAAACAGTGAAAGAGCCACTCGGAACCAGTTCCCTCACAAAAGGAAAAACTGGGAGCCGCAAAAAATGTGGTGCGCATGCACGTACATGCGCGCATGTGCAGAACAGGGTTTGACTGAAGAGTGGAGCCAAGGCGAGATATGCACCTACCCTGCATATTTGACTTGATTGGTTGAACTTTTTTAGTCCCACTTTTTTTTTCGGGACTGCACATGGCAGAGGACTGGGAGCCACAGGAGACGGCTGAAAGAGCCGCATGCGGCTCTGGAGCCGCGGGTTGCAGACCTGTGGTATAGGCTGAAGTATGGGGACTTACAAATCTTTTCAGACACTGTCTTGTGACATTCAACTGGCAGCACAGGGACAGGATAATTTCTCTACATTTTTACAACCAACCAGCCACATCCCAACAAATTAAGGAAGCTTTGTTCTGGTGGATTTCACGTCAATCCTCTATATAGCTCTAAGGAGATACAAGAGGTGGATTCTGTCTCTTATAGTGACCTTTCTGGTATGGTGCACTATGTTGGGACACAGTAGTGTGCTTCCATGTTTGTAATGTAGCTCTTGAGATTGAAGGTTCTCTCTGTTCTGGATCATATATCAGCAGCTTCTGAGTGTTTGGTGACCCTTTCCCTGTGATTTCATGATTACCAGCCCCCTCTAATTCTGAGGGTGACAATGGATGTGTAGGAGATTGATTAGGAAGGGTTAGGTTGTTGTCAGCCTTTTCTTTTATTGAAGTAAAATCTGTTAGCAGGTAAGAGATAGCAGCTGGGCAACAGGGTTGTTCATCATTATCCAACAAGTTAATTTGTATATCAGAATCAGAATCAATATCAATATCAGGGGCAAGAGAAAATCTTGCCTTTAGGGAATATACTGCTCCAATTCTTGGATCTTGCTTTAGGTCTGAGATGGGCTTCCTCTTGGAATTGCATTGAACAGGTAAGTTGGGAAGAAGTTACACTTTTCTCTAAGTTATTGTCAGTTAGGTCCCTCTGAAGGATAAGAGATGTCAAGGGGAGACGCTTGTTGTTTTAAAATCTGTAGTCTATTCTGAAGATCTATTAACTGAGCATAAAATGAGTCATTGGGGGGGAGAGAAGGATGATTGCATTCTATCTGCACTGAAGCATTAGTTTCTGCAGTAATTATCCTCTGCTCTTGGCAAGAGGCTCTAGCCTTAAGCAAGTGAGGAGAGTATGGCTAAATTGAGGCTGGACTGGGAATCTTTAAAAATTCTAGAAGGGAAAACTTATTTTTTGTTGAAAAGATTTGGCCATCCTCAATATTTTCTATATATATATATAGACAGAAAAATATCCACCATCCTAAGAGACCCCAAAGACATAATTGGGTTAGAAAACCAAGGAGTATATGAAATCCCATGCACCACCTGCCCCACCACATACATCGGACAGACCAACAGAAGAATAAGTGCACGCATTGAAGAGCACAGGAACTCACTCAGAAAGGGAGAACAAACTTCATCCCTGTTCCAACACTTTAAAGCTACTGGACACGAAATTGATTTTTAAAAAACCAGAACTATCGCCAAAATTGAACATTTTAACAACAGAATAATCAGAGAAGCCATCAAGATAGAAAAACGCCCCCACAGCATGAACAAATGATAATCATTGCCTACCAGCCATTTGGAAACCCTCTTTGATTGACAGACAAGTCCCAACCACCAAGAATGATACCAGACCCAAACTCATGATAACATCACAAGACATCACCACCACACAACCATTCAAAAAGCAAATCCGAACCCACAACAAGAATGACACACAACCACAAAACAGAAACCTAACTACAGCTGCAACATTAGCCACTTTAAACCCCTCCAAACCACACAATAAGCAAACTGCCACCTACTATAAAAACATGGCACCACCACAAACACGGAGCCGAACAAAAGCAGCACAACTCACCAGTTCAGGTCTAAGGCTGGCAGCTGAGACCAGCCCATCCACTCAAAACACATCCCCACCCAATCAGAACACAGCCCCCATTCAAAACACACTCCCACCCAATCAGAACACAGCCAAGCCGCCACCCACAAAACACACCCCCTCTGGCAGTTTAAAAAAGAAGAAAAAACAGCCACTATCACACACTTCTCCCAGAAGAACAAAGCTGAAGTCACCAGCCTGAGGATGACGAATGAAATTTCGTTGAAACGTTGCCCTAATACCTCCAATTTTATGTGAGGAAAAACCCGAATGACCAAAGATCTACATATGTATAATTTTATTTTCCCATGTCTTCCACAAACAAGTCAACAAATATATCGCCATACATAAATACATACACAAAAGTTTGGGTGCTGCTCATCCATTTCCCCTTTCACTGTATCCACCCTCCTTCTCTCTCTTCCCTCTTCTCTACTTTCTTTCTCCCTTTCTCCTTTCTTTCCTACTTCCCTCTTCTTCCTCTCCTCTCCTCTTTCCCTCACCACTCCCCTCCCATTTCTCCCCACTTCTCCTCTTTCCCTCCAACCTTTCCAATGTACAAGATTCCTAGCAAACAACTACTGGCACCAAGTTTGTTAGAACTTGAATAAACTTATCAAATCTAGATTGTATGTCATTTAGGACAGGGGTCTCTAACCTTGGCAAGTTTAAGACTTGTGGACTTCAACTCCCAGAATTCCTCAGATAGAAAAGCTGGCTGAAGAATTCTGGGAGTTGAAGTCCACAAGTCTTAAACTTGCCAAGGTTGGAGACCCCTGATTTAGGGGGGGGGGAAATAGCAACAGCAATGCCACTTAGACTTATATACCACTTCATAGTGCTTTACACTCCTCTCTAAGTGGTTTATAGAGTGTAAGGACCCACTTCAATCTACATCTTAAGAAAACAGAACTCTTGGAAGCATTTTCTTCCAACAGGAATCATTTATTAAGAGAAATTGATAGTAGGCATGCTAGACAGGATCTGGGGAATTCCCTCCACCATTCAATGTTTTAACGTGTTCTCTTTTTTTTTTTATTGAAAAGTTTTAAAATACAATTTTCCTTTGAAAAACCCCCCTTCCCCCTCCCTCCTCCCCTCCCTACCTCCCCCCTATCTCCCCCCCTCCCCCTCTCCCTCCTCCCTCCCCTGCCTCCCCCCCCTCTACTTCCCCTCCTCCCCCCCTCCCCCCCCCCCCGACTTCCCAGAGCAAAATACAAGGTATATATCTAAAAAGCAATCATAAACAATCATATACTAACAATTATAAACTCTAAAATCCATCACTCTCTAGCTTATATAAAGTAAACCAATCCTTAACAATACTAAATATGTATAAAGAACTAAAATAAAAGAAAACTAGCATCATTCCCATCTATGTTCTTCCACAATTCACTATTACCTAGACATATTCTCACTTACACATCACAAGCACCTATCCCTATTAACCTCTCTAGCCAAAATAGGCTATAATAGATAGTTCTTACACAAATTAACCCGCATTAACCCACAAAACTTTCTTCCTCTTCCTCTGTAGTAAATTATCCATTAATTCCAAATTGAAAATTCTGTTACCATACATATCATCCCAAAACTCTTAAAAACACAACTACCACTTGACTATAAGTATATTGTGGAAGTTCCATAGATTTCTACTGGTCTTATTTTTTAATCTTTTTTGAGCGTTTTAAGGCAGCACGCGTCACCCTCTGTTCTCTAGGATCATCCAAAAGAGTTGCAGCTTGATCTCCTCCTGTACCCTTCTCGTCTATCTGTCCATCTTCATCCTCTTGATGTTCTCCTTCTCCAGATCCCTCTGCAGCTTCCAGAAGTGTTGATGGGGTTGCTTTTAAAACATTGTTGTAAAAATCATGCGCTTGCTTCACAGTACCCAAACAGTACCTTTTGCCATCATACATGAAGCTCAACCCAGCTGGGATCTCCCATCTGAACCTTATATCTCTTTGCTTGAGCTCTTGCACAAGAAATATAAAGTCCTTCCTTCTCTTTAAAATCTTTGGAGGAATTTCTTTTAGAACCAAAACTTCTTGACCAGCAATCACAACTTTAGTATCATAGGCAGCTTGTATAACTTCATCTCTAATTTCCCTTTTTACAAAATAAACCACCACATCTGTAGGCAACTTTCTCTGCTTAGCAATCCACGAATTCACACGAAACACTTTGTCCATGCCTTGTTTTATTTCAGATGCTGGATGGTTCAATACCCCCTCAAAAACCTCAGAAACCAGCTGCTTTAAATCTTCCTTAATATTCTCTTTTAGGCCTCTAATTCTAACAGCAAACTGCATCTGGTAAAATTGAGCTAGACTCTGTTCGCTATCCATTTTGTCTTTTAAATCTTCAATTTCCAATACTTTTGCTTCTAATATAGCATTCTTTTGAGTCAAGTCTTCCACTTGATCATCCAGCACCTCCACACATTTAGCTACTTTATGCACTGAGGACAAAATGTCTACCTTCATCTCTCTAAGTTTCTGCTCCATCCTTTCTTCCATTCTCTGCTCCAATTTCTCCAATTTCTCCTCCATCTGTGCAAATTTAACACCCATTGACTCCAAAATTAACTGGGTATGTTTTTCAAGATCCTTCGATGTCAATACATCAGGAGAATGCAACGCCTGCAGTAATGATTGTTGTTGCACCGGAGAATTTCCAGCACTCCGAAAAGTTCTAGGGGGAGGTTTAGCCGCCATCTTTTACTTACAATTGTGACGCACTTTCACTTTAAGTTTTAAGCAAAGTCCATCAAGCTTGAGAGTAAAATAAAATAATCCTCTTCATCTCTTCATCTTTCCCTCTTGTACTGCTCTGCCTGCTCTTTTCCTTTCATAGTCTCTCCTTCAAGCAGGGATGGTCGCAGACGCCTGGCTCTGCTCCATAAAGTCCGGAGCAGAGACGCTAGCCAGCTGGGAGCAGCCCAGGCTACGGGGGAGTTCAATCCTTCAGCCGCCCAAGCTCCAAGCTCAGGCGGCCCCGGAGAACTCGACCCCTACCTGGGGGCTCACCCCCTCCTCTTCTCCCGAGGAGGGGGCTTCAAATTCGCCCGAACAGCTGATCGGCGCTGTTTTGGGCGAAAAATCACACAGCTGAGCCGCGGGCAGCCCGGGAAGGCTGTCTCCGGCGCCGCGGAGCCACCGGAAGTCCTCAATGTTTTAACGTGTTCTCAAGTGCCCCACCCCCACTCGCAGTTCTTCTGTGTGATTCAAATTGGCAGATTTCTAGGTGTTACTTCAGGAAAGATAACATCCATCCAGCTCCATCAGCATGATCATTCATCTTTTTATTGCCCAGATTCCAAGTGTTGCCTTTTTCCCTCTCCCCTTTTCCCTGGCTGTCGATAAAGAGCAGATCTTCAGAGAGGCATAGGATGAAAGGCAAATGGCCATATTGTTTGGTTAATAGAGCCAAAGTCAATCAAGAAAAGGTTACTTTGTATTGTATCCAGGAAGTGAAAGTAATAAAACCCCCATGCATACTCCCCCTTTTTTAGTATGACAGAATCCAGGAGATAGTAAGGATAAGTTTGTAATTTAGAGAAGATAGATAGAAATGAGGTATAACTGGATTCTGACATAGTGTCAGCATATTGCCCCCAACAATCTGGGTTTCATTGGGTAATGAAACATCAGCAAGAAAACAAGCAAGCTCAGAGGGCACCAAGGACCCCTCAAATCTGGGTTCTCATTTTACCAACCTCAGGAAGAAGGAAGGCTGAATCAACCTTGAACCAATCAGAATTGAACTGCTGGCAGTCAGCAGAATTAGTCTGCAATATTGCATTCTAGCCACTGCACCACCACAGCTTTTGGGCCACCACGGCTCAAATGACCATAGCTGTGGAGCCTATAAGTAGACAAAGTTCTCCTAGAGCCGGGGTGTGAAACTGCCAGGCTGCGGGCCAGTTTCATCATACCAAAGCCGCACCCACCCCATTGCAGGCAATGCAAAAAGAGTCATGATACGTCGCAACATGTTACATGATGTGGTGAGTTTGAAACTATCCTTTAGGATAGTTTCTGAAAAATGAATATCATGTGGTCTTTCCTTTCTATTCTATAACAACTAGGGCTATAACAAATCTTGTTGGGTGATTATGAAGGTGAGCAGTGTTGTCTTTCCTCAATCTCCTTCAGAGAGGAAATAGAGTCTTCTTCTCTCATGACAGCAACCTTGTTCTTATATAAAGGAATATTGTACCTGAAGCTCTGTGGGTATCATGATGTGGTAGGAAAGAAATTTTTGTTGCTTTGTTGCCTCCTCACTTTTTTTTTGTATTGTTGAATATTTGTCTGGGCTATTTCTTAGTCACTTCTTTCCCTTGGTGGTCATTTCCAAAGCTTTAATTTTGTTTTAATTCTTGACTTGGCTTTTTGTTTCTTTCACTCTGAATGCCAACTTGTACTGGGATAATTTCTCATCACTACTAAGTGGAGCAACATAAATCTTTGGAGCACAAAGAATTGAAGGCTAGAAGATATGATCTAGATCAGGCATGTCAAACTGCCGGCCCATGGGTCGGATGCGTCACAATGAAACTGCGCCCACCCCATTGTCGGCAATGGGGAAAAAGTCACAATACGTCATGCAACATCACATGATGTCATGAGTTTGACATGACTGATCTAGATGACTAGAAGATATCTCAAGCCTAGGTATCTATTCCTAACCACAGATACCACAAGGATGAAACCTGTGGTGAGACATCAATCTGCAAACTACACCCTATACTACTTGCATCACAATATCACATACAAATACATGGGCCAATTTTGTAAGATGATATTGTGATTCATGTTCACTTGCCCTCCTTGCCACCTATGACCTCACATTTTTTTGCTTTCAACTCCTTTGTTTTCAGGACTGGTTTAGCATGTTGGAGGGACTTCAGCCACTACAGTGGGTGGCCTGTACCAATTGTCACTTTTATGTTGCTTTTCCTGTCCCTTCCAAATAGGGACAGAGATGGACAGAAGGAAACAATCCAAAGCAACAGAGCCTGTGCTTCAGCTCATATATATACAGTATATAGACTGAGATGCATGTTACTACTTGCAACAAGGATAAATCAAGAGGCACCATCTATAAGATTTGTGTATCAATTTAATAGTTCCCAAAATATTGTTTTGATTTAAAATTTCCCTCTTTGTGAAGGGCAAGGAGGATAGAAATCAATTTACCTTAAATAGGGAACAGTTGCTCTTAATAGGTTGGTCGCAAACATTAACAATAATTCAAGAGGAGGCGAGGAAGCCATCTTAAGGCTGTTAATTTGTTGTTGTTTTTTAAAAAATGTACCTATATCGTGCTTGCTCAGAGATGCCACAGAGATTTCCCTATGCCTTCTTCTTTTTTATATTAACTAATAGTCATATTAATACATATGGCCAGATCAGGGTTAAATGATTACTTCCTGTGAAGGAAGAAGGAATAAGAAAACTTCATAAATTTGCAGCACAAAAGCAAAGTACCTTGATTTCCCCATCCCTGATTAGCATGGAAGAAAAATCTGCTTGCTCTCTTGGATATGCTTACAAACAGCAGGAGAGCTGCCCTAATCCTCTTCTTTCTTAGTGAATAAAGATCACGTGACCTTGCATGGTCAGTTAATTACTGTTTATTAATGAAAAAGAGTATTTGGAGAGCTCTCACTCTTGTCCCAAGGGCATACAACAGGAGCTCTTTCAATAGAAAATAAGGGGGGAATCTGAGAAAAGTAAGTTGAAGTAAGTACCCCCACTTCCAGATTCCATTCACTATCTGCAAAAAAATGGCAGAGCAGAGACCATCCTTTTTCATATGACTGCAGCTCTTGTGAATGTTATAGCTTTGATTCAGTCCAAGATTAATTATTACACACAAATTTAAAGCAGATCAAACCCTGCTGGGAAAGGTGGAAGGAAAAAGAACAGAATGACCAAGAGCAAGGTGGATGGGAGAGGGTCAGGTTGGAGAAGAAATTATCCTGGATAAACTTCATCTGTGTGGTTGCTGCAAATCAGTATCAACTTGATGACACATAATCAGTCAAAGCTATGTAAGATACTTTTGGCCAGGAAGTCTTGAAGCAATTCTATAGACCTCAGTGTATGAACTTATTTTTATACTGAGGAAAATATCCAAAGCTGTACCGGTGGAACACTTCTCTCATACATAACCACAAATTATTTTCTTGATTCCTGGCTCCAAACCACTTACATAGTCATTGTGTGTGACTTACACCAATCCAGGCTACCACTACTTTGCAGCTAAGAAAGTTAAACTCTTTGCTGTAGTCTAGTGATTGCTCAGTCAACAGGCTGGCAATTCCCTGGGGGAAAAAACAAAATAATAATTAATTGTAGGAGTGCACATAACTTGCAAGCACTCCTGGTAGACATTCTGTATGGCACTGGGTGGCAGCTTTTCCCAAGGTTGATGACATTCAAATTTCAGTAAGAGAAAGCCCAATGACTGTTCTCTTGGTATCCTACGGAGGAACTGTCAGATAGCACAGCATGGCCCTATTTCAGATGCATATTAAAGGCAGCTGTAGGGTTATGCATGATTTGTATTAACATGATTTTCTCCTGCCTCTCAAGGGCAAGAGGAAAGCTTCTGAGCCTCTAATCAAGATAGCAGCTTGCAGGTAGAATAGAAATACCACTTCTGGGCTGCCAAAATCTGAGCCACCACTAGATGACAGCAAACAGAGTTCTCTATATCTTTTTGTTGTCACCTAGTGGTTGTCAGGTCTTAGCAATACAAAAATAAAGGCTCTTGTTTGCAATGGCAATTACAGTATAATAAACATTCATTATACTCAAGTAAATAAAAGTAACATACTAAATTTAATTTTAAAAATCCATTCTTATTGGAAGCCGGAATTCACTTTGATGTTCTGTTACAGCTGATACTAATACTGCTATGATACCAAACTGTGCTTGGAGTGCTTGTCTAAATTTGGGAGAGACCTGCAGAATTTTGTCTCTTTCTGCTGCAATAGCAAGATAGCAGTGGGTGCTATTGCAAGGGTCCAATTACATTGATTGCTGAGAACAGGACTGATTATTTTTGCAGCTTGAATATTAGACACTAATGGACTAAATCAGGGGTGTCAAATTGCCGGCCTGCAGGCCGGATGCTTCATCCGGAAGCCGCGCCCACCCCACTGCCGGCAATGGCAAAACTATCCCAATACATTGCACAATGTCACATGACGTCGCGAGTTTGACATGTCTGGACTAAATCAAAGCAGACTTGGTGGTTTCTCAGAACATAAAATATGAGAAGTTTCAGAGAAGACAGAAGAATTTTAATATCATCAGAAACATTTTTTGCAGGTGTGTATGTGTTGCACATCTGTTTTGTGATCTTTAACACTAAGCAGGGAATTTGCACTGGGACCTTGCACAGACAAGCCTGACACTCCAGCCATTGCCCAAAAATAATGTGTCTTAATTCCATTTCTTACAGATTTTCAAAAAAGATTTTACAAAAACAAGGACAAGATTCATGCTGTCATTATCCAGAAAATAAGAGGAAATTTGTCAAGTCTATGGTGTCTAGCATAAGTTAAAACTCAAGAGTTCATATCTATCAATCTTTGGCAGGTCTCAAATCCCATTTTAGGATTTGCTAATTTATTCTTTAATCCAGGCAATTTCCAAGATTCTGCAGTTGGGCCTCAGCTCAGAACAACCTGAACCAGAAATGCAAGTCAAAACAAGAAAACTGACGCTTTCCTATTTCTCACACACCACCTGGCCTGAACTACACCCTCTAGACTGCCAAAGAACAGAACAACAAGCCTCAGCTTGTGACCAACTAGTGAAGTGTCTCAGTCTTATGAATGACATGAATACACTTTGAGAAATATTTTAGCAAATGCAAAGTAGCAGCATGGAAAAGTAGGGAAATGTTGGAGTTACCAAATAAAATGTTTGTGACAAATTTTAGGTTTTTGCTTTTAGAAAATATATGCAGGACTTTTGAAGAAAGTAAGCAACTCTTACAATATAGGAAAAATTCTCATGTAGCAAGGACATTCACCTGTAGTGAATTAGTGTACCTGCAGAAAGAGCAAACAAATTACTATTCTGAAACAGAATCCTCCAATCTGTGAGGATTCACAATGCTGCTACATAATCATGCATAGCAAATCATTCAAACAAAAGTACGGAACAATGAAAACAAAAAAGACTACAGAAAAATCAGCAATAAATAGCACCATCTTATATGAGGTGCTGCTGTTCTTGCTGAGTTTTTCAATTTGTTGATAGCAAGTTTTGTCCTATTCCATTCTGCTTGAACTGGCAGAAAAAGTTTATACAAATATTTACAGGGATCATTATGTGTACTTCTAATATGTTTGTTTCTGAATGCAGTTTCCCAGTTCTACACATTTTTGCAAACAATTATGCTCTCAGGTATACTTTTCTTGGATGGACACTTTTCTGGTCTGTGCTACAATGAGCCTTTTCCGCTGTTTTTCCATTCAAGATCTTTGGTGCAACTGAAGATTTAGTATTCCATTCTTTCAATGACTACAAAAGAAGTGATCCAGGGATTACATGGTATAAGTATATCTGAAGAAGGGATCTGGATGATGTCCACTGGTGTGAATAGTAAGTATTTGAGAGGTATCGGCAACAAGACCAGTACAACCAAAAAAAATTGCATTATGACCAAAGGACAGCTGTCCAAGACAGCTTCAGCAAGATCTAGAGAAAGAGTGGTGTGCAAAACCCTGAATGAAAAGTCTAGATAGCAAGAAACAGTTTGGCAACCACAACACTGAAGAAGTCCCTGAAGAAATAACAGAGAGGGAGGGCCAAATAGCAACCATGGTCATATCAACAATGGAAGAAGAGGTTCCAGAGAGTTAAAAGATACCAACAGGCTGACAGTCTATGGAGATTCTCAGTCATCCAGGTCATGGTTGTCCCAAATGTGCTTTTTCAAGAGGTAACTGGATTTTCTTGTTTTTCTTTGAACATGTTTCTCTTCTCATCCAAGAAGCAAATCATCTTGAAAAAGCATCTTTGGGACAAAGGGCTGACAATTCTTAAGAGTGGCAGTGGCCACCAAACTCCTCACCTGAAAGGTATCCATGGGGAATGCCCCAAAGTCTCCAAAATCCAGGCAACCCCTTTTTTGTGGGTGTTGCAAATACAACACATAAAAAGATGCAGGGCTTTGATATAATAGTTCTGGCTGCCATTTTACCTTTTTAAAACACATTATTCACAGGATTCCTTGTTTTTGGTAGTGGAAGGCCCAAACAAGAAAGAATACTGAGAAAACTGTTGTTGCTATTTGAAAGCCTAACAAAAGGAAATAAATAGAATATAGATACAGAGTACAGATAATAGTTGTAGAAATATAAGGGTAAAATATAGAGAGGAAAATAAAACATAAGATATAGAAATTAAATGTATAGATATAATGATAAGAGTAATCTAAAAATCAAAATGTCATTGGTAAAATAAATCCAATAAATTTCCCCTCTTGTCTGTGGTCTGTACAATTCCTACTTTTGTGCTTCACATTTACCCTTATCATTAAGGGCAGACTATGACATAGAGAGCATATATGCCCCATTCTAATTTCAGCAGCAAACCAGCAAATTATAATTGTACTATTTCCTGCCTGTTGTTATCTTAAAGGAAAATGAAATGAGTAGATCAAATCTTCAAGAGGCTTAGCCCACTTACAAAAAAATTAAACAAAAAATATAGAAGAGAGGAGAAATAATCACACTCAGACACTTCCAGAAATATCATAACAACACCTGTCTGCTGTACTTAGAAACTCCCCCTCCCCCCAAAATTGGGGAAGGGTGACAGCTCATTGTTCAAGTACAGCATCTTCAGGTACATTTTATTGAGTCCTGACCATGTTAGGATCTAAAATGAGAGTGGTTAGATTCATACATCAAAATCAGAATAATGTGAGCTTGGTGTTGGCTTGAATGTAGCCACAGTCAACAAATTATGCTAAAAGCAACCTTTATTTATTATCTCATGTAATTCCAACCAGAGGGGAGATGAATTCACATGGCAGACTATTTGTAACCTGTTGACCACAACATCTAAAGGCAACTGCAAATGACAATACTTTGGGGAGTACTTCTACACTTGTCAGCTATGAAGTTCCACCATTTCTTCTGTAGCATCCATTCATTACAAGACAATTACAAATACAACTTGCTTTTACATTCTTCTTAAGAGTTTGTTGATAGCAATATATGATTAAAAACCTCTAAGGTGACTTTGATTAGAAATATTCCTCAATTAAATAAATGGTTATATTATTCAAACATTAATGTATCATGTTGTATGGATCTTTCCCCTGGTTTTATATTGAGAAGAATTGATGAACAAAAAGAGATATTTCCAAGAAAGGCTCCCTGAACTCACAGGGTGTAAATATTATCTTTCTCAGTATATAATTGTGCTTCCATTCAAAAATCAACCATAGGAATAAGGAATCCAACTCATTTTGTGCATTGCTGCCTGAAGCCTTTCTCCTTAAAACAAATTACAGCAACTTCTATGCAACTCACACTCAAAAGCTAATTCTAACCCTATAGCTAAACTCTAAAATTAAACTTTAATCTAGGATATAAATAATTTTGTGCTTGTGATCAGGTTTAGTGAGTCTAGAATATAAATAATTTTGTGCTTGTGATTGGTATTAGTGAGTTTCTTTAGTCTTCTCTTTGTTGTTGGATTTCTCCTCCTCCCATACAAAATTGGAAAAAGACCATTTTAATTTGTTTCTTGGCTTAATACTGGAAAAGAGAAAAGAAAAAAAAATGAAAAATGAAAACATTTGATATAGCATCGAAAACCATAAAGGAAAAACTTATATCAAGTGGGATTAAAGATTCAGGATGGGGAAAATTTCTTTGCAAGAAAGGATGACAATAATGATTTTCCAAAGTCTTCAGGGAACATAGCAATACCACTGTTCACTGAAATACATGGATCAGATATTTTGAATACATTTTTCACACTGGGAAGACCTTTTAAAGGAAATAGTAGGAGGCATAACTTAACTTGTTTTTCTTCTTTCCCGGTGCTTATTTCTAAATATTGTTCCCAAATTTCAAGTTAGTGATCCTATCAGACATCAGGAACGGCAAAAACAGGACTGGGCAGCTGAGTAAGGTTTCTGTCTCCCAAATCTGATTTAGTTCCCCACTGATGACCCATAAAATGAGTGGCTTTCCAGCATATAAATCTTTTCAAACTCAATATAGAAGTGGGTTTTCTACCATGTTACATAGTGATTTAGTTTTAGATAATTGTAATTATAATGCCTTTTTTCAAGTTCTTTTCAGTGATGCAAGTTATCTTTGCAAATTACTGTATCCTTATCCAGTGCATACCATTTCAGGCTCTTATTACATAATGCAGCACGATGATGCATTATGTATTTTCTTTCTTCAAGCACTATTGCAGTCATCTTATTTTCTAATTGCATTTAACACATGGGAAGAAAAAACAAAGAATGCAACATCCATCATATTTAACCTCCCGATCTGATGCAATATAATGCAGAGGTCAGGCTATAATAGATAACAAAAGTAGCAATATAGTCAGAATTCACCTATTCCATTCCTCTATTTTAGTGTTTCTCAAACTTGTCAATTTTAATATGTATGGACCTTAACTCTCAGAATTCCCCCACCAAAAATTTCTGGAAATTGAAGTCCACAAATCATTCTGCTCAGATATGAGGGGTCCTTGGTGCTCTCTGGGCTTCCTTGTTTTCTTGCAGATATTTCATTACCCAAACTAGGTAACATCATCAGTGCTGGTAAAGAGTGCAGTCTGCTGTCAATTTATATTCTAGTGGCTTGCCCTGTCAGGGTGGCCTTAGAGATTCTTTGGCTGGGCTGTTTACCATTGGCTTCTTTGGCAGTTTCTTGATTGGGCTATTGTTTACTTGATTGCTGGTCTGAGGTTAATCCTGGAGTTAATCTATACTGATCTGGGTGATGATTTTGGTGGAGAGGTGCTTGAGTCTTTTTGTTCCCTTTTTGGCTGGTTGATGGTTTCTTTTGCATACTCTATAGATGTTGTTAATGTCTATGTGTCTACTGAAGGCTAATTTTTCAGAGTGCCAGGCTTCTAGAAATTCCCTGGCATTTGGGACTTGGCTTGGTCTAGAATGGTCACATTTTCCCAATATCCCAATTAAGAAACTGCCAAAGAAGCCAACAGTCAATGGCCCAACCAATGTTGACAAAAGTTCCTTTTCTTTTTTTCTTTTTTCTTTTTCTTTTTTCTTTTCTTTCTTTCTTTCTTTCTTTTTCTTCTTTCTTTCTTTCTTTCTTTCTTTTTTGGTCTTGAGTACCCCAAATTCTTTGAAAATGTGGGGCAAAGCCTTTGAGAAAGTTTGTTTCTCCTCAGTATTTACTTTTATAACCTTTCTGTTATATTTCCTCTTTCTCCCTATTTTCCACAAACACAGGGTTTTGTCATTATGGCTGGTTCTATGGTCAGCTAGATGTATAGACTGAATTTGCATTTGTATCCATCTACTGAGTTCTTCCCAAGGACCTGGGATAGGCAAATGTTGTTTGATAGTGTTAAAAGTATCATCGTAGGATGCAAACTATTCCAAGTAAAACTGCCTTTTACAATTGACTGCTGGTGATTTTGTCAATGCCGATACTATTATTATTCAAATGAAAAAGCTCAGATTTAAAACTTTCCATATCTATATAACCCTTTTGTTGTGTACTGGGTTCATTGTGCAGGAATGAAGACGAGGCGAGTGAGTCCAGCAAAGATCATGGTTTATTGCTTGCAGGATCTGAACTAAGGAACAGGGTTGCAGATGCAGCAATTTATACCCTGGCCTCTAGGCGGCAGCCATTGCTGCCCTAGAGGCAACCAATAGCGGCGCTGGAGATGGGTTGTCTGAGGAGCTGGGAGCCGTTAGCCAGCTTCCCTGCTCAAACAGCCTTCCAGCAATTACCACGTGGTGTTCCCTTAACAAAGCAAGCCCAAAACATTACACCCCTCCCCACTAGAATGAATAAACATTATAGCAACAACAGAAAGTAATTACAGCAATACAATTTACAAAAGGTATAACAATGGTGTGAGAAAACAGGTTTTCTCTTAGCTAATACAGGTGTTTCCTAGCTAGCAGCTCAATAAGGTACTTACAACATTATAACTTCATTATTCAGGACAATCTTGTAGGTAAGCAGGCAGTACAATAAGGTACATACAACATTATACCTTTATTATTTGAGGACAAAATCTTGCAGATAAGCAGGAGGTTTGCGAGCCCTTGTGGAATGCCTGGGGGACCTAGGCACTTCCTGGCCTACCAGCTTGCCCGCCTGGCTGGGTAGACCAGTGTCTCTCAGTTCAAGTGATTCAGGATGGCTCGGTGATCTATGGCTGGCCTTTTCAGGTTGGCGCACCCCAGAGCCAGTTTGTTCAGCAGAGTTAGCACAGCAGCTGTAGAACTCAGGTTGGCTTTCTCCGTCAGGGGACCCATGTTGCACTTCCGGGCTTTCCTCCCCTACGGCCAACTCCCCGTTGCTTTGGCTGTTTGAGCCTTCAGACTCTATGCAAGGATTGGCCTGGCTGACGGTTTGTGGCCCTTGGTAAGGACTTATGATGAAGTCCTCACTTTGTAGCCATTCTGGAAAACTTTTTCTAAGCTGATCGATATGGCGACAGACAACTCGCCTGCCCTCTAGGCCCACTTTGTATGAGAGAGGGCCTGATGTTTTAGTGATTTTTCCTGGCACCCACAAGTTCCCATGCCCATAGTTTCTGGCCCACACCCTGTCGCCCACTTGCAGCCCCCTCGGGGGTTTGGGGTGAGAGGCTTCTGCTGCTACCCAGTATGGGTGCAACCTGTCCAGTTTCGTGATCAGTCACCTCCCCCAGTGCAGCCCTTCTGGGCTTTTCCCAGTAGCCGTGCATGGCGTGGAATGTTGGCAAAGCAAAAAAACGGCCAGTCTGTGGTGCCAGTCCCCAGTCACTATATGCCTCAGCGACTCTTTTGTGGTGCGCACCATGCATTCAGCTTCACCATTAGTAGATGGGTGAAATGGGGCCGACATTGCATGCCTAATGAGGTTTGCTCTCAGGAACGCCTGAAATTCTGCCCCATTATCAGACACTATGATGTCCAGCAGCCCATGCATGGCAAAGAGTTTCTTAAGCACCTGGATGGTCCTAGCAGTAGTCATGTTTGCGATTGGTATAACTTCTAGCCATTTAGAGTGGCTGTCGACCACTATAAGAAAGAGCTGTCCCTGAAAGGGCCCAGTGAAGTCTATATGTATCCTAAACCAGGGAGTGTGAGTCTCCTCCCACCTGTGAACTGGAGCATGCGGCATTTCAGGCCTTGATTGCTGGCATGTATAACACCCATGCACCTGGGCCTCAATGGCTTTATCTAATCCTGGCCACCATAAATAGCTTCTAGTCAATGCTTTCATGCAAACAATACCTAGATGGCCTTCATGCAGTGATTGCAAAACCCTGTCTCTTAGTGAGGTAGGAACTATGACCCTGTTCCCCCAAAGAATACAACCCTTGTGAGATGATAGCTCATGTCTTCTTGTAAAATAGCTCTGAAACTCAGGGCCTGGGCTTTTATGTAGTCAACCTGTGTGTACCCAAGAAAGCACTCTACTTAGTGTCTTGTCTGCTGCCGTTTCTGTGGCTATGTCCCCTGCATGGAGGGGAAACTCTGGCAAGTCCTTAATGGACAAAACGCGGGCTGCTGGGGCCGGATCTGGTTCAATTTGTGGCAGTGGAAACCTGCTCAGGCCATCTGCATGGCCCATATCCTTGCCGGGTTTGTGAATCAGCTTAAACATATAAGCTGATTAAAAAATGGACCATCTCAGCATTCTAGGGGATAATATGTGGGGTGTCTGTCTGTCTGTAGTGAATAACCCCAAAAGTGGTTTATGGTCTGTGGAGACCGTGAAGTCCCTGCTGTATAAGTAGTCGTGGAATTTTTTAACTCCAGCTACAATGGCCAATGCCTCTTTGTCAATTTGAGCATAATTATGCTCAGCAGAGGACAGTGTCCTTGAATAAAAAGCAATTGGAACTTGAGCTCCATCTTTCTCTAAGTAACTTAAGACTGTACCCACCCCATATGGGGACACGTCACACACTAAGCAAACTGGTTTACACTCCTTGAAATGAGTGATGGTGGAACTGAATGACAGAAGTGCCTTCAATTCCTGAAAACTTTTTTCGTGAATGCTATTCCACTTCCATGGAGCATTTTTATCTAAGAGTTTGTGAAACGGCTCTGCCACTGCAGCCTTGTTAGGAAGGAAAAATTGAGGAGGCCCAGGAATGCCTGCAGCTCTCCTTTTGTTTTAGGGCTAGGTGCCATCTGAATGGCTTTTACTTTAGACTCAGCAGGGTGGATGCCATCATCATCAATGCAAACCCCCAAGAATTCAGTTGAAGGGACCCCAACACTGCACTTATTCTTTTTAAGTTTGAGGCCTGCTTCTCGCAGCCTTTGAAGGATGGTTCTGAGCCTCCTTGCTAGCACCTCAGTGGATTCTCTGGCAATAAGCACGTCGTCAAAATAGGGGCAAACCCCCAGAATGCCCTTGAGTGTACATTCCATGATGCCCTGAAAAATGCCTGGGGCTACACTGACCCCAAATTGCAGGCGCTTTACTTTAAATGCCCCCCCTGTGGGTTACAATTGTCTGTGCTGCGGCCGTGGCCTCATCAACAGGCAGTTGCTGATAGGCCTGAGCCAAATCTAATTTCACAAAAATGGTGCCACCATGCAAAGATGCCAGGATGTGGCTTACTACTGGAACTGGGTATGCATGTTGTTTGAGGGCCCGGTTAATTGTGCATTTATAATCTGCACAGATTCTGACTTCCCCATTGGCTTTTAGTGGTGTTACAATAGGAGTTTCCCATTTCCCAACATCTACTGGTTGCAAAACACCCTGTTCAACAAGTTTATCTAATTCAGTGTCTATTTTGTGCTTGAGGGCAAATGGGACCCTACGAGGCTTAATCCTGACTGACACTACATTTGGGTCTAGTTTGAATGCTATTGGCAGGCCCATGTATGTTCCCAGAGCTGAATCAAATACATCTGCGAATTCCTTGCATACTGTTGCTAGACTCACGACTTGTGTCCGGTTGATTCTGGTTACTTGGATGCCTAGCGCATCAAACCAATTGAGACCAATTAGGCTCATTCTCTGGCCCCCTACTACATCAACATCCAGGTGCCCTGAAAACCCCTTAAATTTAACAGTGATAGTGGCTTCACCCTTGACTGTGACTCTGGCATTCTGGAAATCAGTTAGTACGATGTCAGAAGGCCTCAGCTTGGTCCATCTCTTACTGTAACTACAAACGAAATTAAATGTTTCAAGGGAAATAATAGAAACGGCAGAGCCTGTGTCCAGCTCCATCTTACAGGGGACCCCTTGCAGCTCCACCTGAAGTCTATAATTGAGCTTAATCAGGCGGCGGGCCCTGGTACGGCAAATGCTTCTGTGGCTGGAGCAAAACCCCACACTGTACAGCCCTGGGGCCCCAGTACCTCTCCTGGTCAGATCTTCCGACTGGCGATTCGCAGGCCAGTCCCTCTGGCAACCTCTGCAGACAGATGCGATGTGGCCGGTCTTCCTGCAGGCCCGGCACATGGCTGTCCGGAACCTACAGTCCAACATTGATGGTGGCCGCCACAACCTGGACATATAAGAAAGGGTTCTGCCTTGTAAATAGTCTCTTGTTGCTTGTTGCTGCGACGCTGTTGGTCGGTTTGTCTGTGTAACTTGTCGACTTCTGTGTCTTCTTTGGGGCCTTCTGTGTGTTTGGCATCCTCATGGTGGATGGCTTCTTCATGTTGTGTAGTTTTGGTGGGCTGAATAGCTGGTATGGCTCCGGAGGCAGCTTCGTCCACCATGACTTCCTTCTGTGCGTCCGAAAACGATAGGACCTCTCTGGCAAAAAGCTTCTGCTGTAGCTCTCGGTTGCAGAAGCCACAGACAAGCCGGTCTCATACTCTCATAGTCTCATAGTCTCTCCTTGATGTCAGAGAACTGGCACAGGTGTGCGGCCTGTCTCAAGGCTGAAATATACTCAGATGCAGTTTCTCCCGGTTGCTGTATTCTTTGCTCGAAGGCATAGCACCAAGCAATCACTGACACCTTTGGCTGGGAATGATCTCCGAGCTTCTTTTTCAAATTCACAAAGGATATGGACTTCGCATTGGCACGAACAGGTTCTCGGCTAAATCGAACATTGCACACACAGAATAGTGTGGTGGCCTTCAGTCCGTTCTCGGTGACCTGGTTTGCTCGAAGGTAGTTCTCAACCTGGGACAGGTACGAGGGCCACTCTTCTGGCTGCTTGATATTGAATTCTCTCAGCTTTCCAAACTTGGGCATTCTGCTGGTCTTTGCAGCTGGTTCTCAGAGTCTTAGAATCCTGCTCCTCCGTTGCCCAGGGACTGGTCCTCTGAGCGCATGGTCTCTAGCATGGCTGAGCTAGCCGACCATAGGGGGGACAATTGCTTTCCCGCCAGGTGTGCGCTGTGTCTCCTCTAGTGACTTTCAGCTTTGAAGGAGAAGCAGGATCCCACCTTCATCACCAGTGTTGTGTACTGGGTTCATTGCACAGGAATGAAGATGAGGCGAGTGAGTTCAGCAAACATCATGGTTTATTGCTTGCAGGATCTGAACTAAGGAACAGGGCTACAGAAGCAGCAATTTATACTCTGGCCTCTAGGCGGTGGCCAATAGGTTTGAAGCAACCCATTGTCTCCCTAGAGGCAACCAATAGCAGTGCTGGAGACGGGTTGTCTGAGGGGCTGGTAGCTGTTAGCCAGTTTCCCTGCTCAAACAGCCTTCCAGCAATTACCACATGATGTTCCCTTAACAAAGCAAGCCCAATACATTACATCTTTTATTGTAGATTCCTTTAAAAACCTAACTACATCTTAAGTGTAATGAGGTAATCAAGTGGTTTGTAATATTCTCAATTAACTAGAATCATGTTTTGACGTATTTTATATACAATTATTTTATGATTGGTAGTGAAGCTCTGGTGTATTATTGTGATAGGAAATGATGCTGTCATTAACCAAGCTCTATGTATATAGCAAAATGGGTTTTTTGTTGTTTGATGTTCTTGTTTATATCAATGAAGCTTTCAAAATAATTCAGAATTCAACCACCTTTATCAAGCACCTGGTTCTGACTATAAATCAGGTTGAATATTAGAAACAAATGAAAGATGTATAGCATTTGTGAATATCTGGAAAATCTACTCTATGTGCAATAAGATTAAAATATAAACAAGCCTTTTTTACCAAGTATACCAAGTATACTCAACAATTGCTGTAGTATATTAAAAACAGCAATAGAAGTGATACTTTAAAAAAATGGAATCAACTACAATTTCCATTGTTTTCAGGATTCTGTTTGTAAATTAAAAATGTGAGAATCTGAAGGAACATTTCTCCATGCACATCTGAGCATAGTCATTTTCCTCACTGCCACTAAACCCCCGAGGTTTGAGCGGTAGTTGTCTCCCAGTGGGAGCGACAGATCTCCTGCACAGATCACATTTGCTGTGTACTTCCAAAGAAATGGGCAGGCTGCCATACCATTAAAGCAATTATTCGTACTCTCTTCGATATGAAAGCATTAGATTCTGTCCCTTGGAATGGTGTACCTCGAGGGATCGAAATATAACAGCTCTATCTAGACAGAGAGTGGGAGGAAGACAGGAAGTGTTGAGGAGGGAGGGAGAGGGAGAAGACTATGAGACAAAAGTCACTGGTCTGAAAAGATTTATCAAAGTTCAAAGTGTGCAGAACTGTCTCTTGCAAAGTTGATGCAGCAATTCGACATCCTGCAAGAACCTGTTCAAGATGCTGTGATAAGTCAGAATTCATGGGAGATTACCATACAGCCCCTGCCAAGCTGCACTGCAGCACGTGTAATAGATACGCTCCAGTACTAAATCCTAAAAGGCTCCTGCTACATCTGTCAAGCATGCCCTGGAAAAGCACCTTCAGTTCAGATGTTATCACTGTTCTGCCTGCATCAGAAGATTTAGTGTCCACCCTGGAGGTTGCTTTGGCTGCACAGTTTTCAGGGGCAAAACAACAAAGAAGAAAGATGAGAGAAGATTTGAGGGGGGGGAGAAAGAAAAAGAGATGGAAGAGGGAAGAAGGGAAGTAGGACAGGATTGAATAGAAAATTATTCTTGCTGGTTGCAAATGAAATAAAATGAAGCACTAGTGGATGGACTAGACTCCCCTGACTATTGCAAAGAAAATTCCCAGTTCTCAATTTTGCTGGCGTTTTAAGATCTTTAACTAGGACATCTCAGAACTATGAGAGAAGGAAAATGATATTGTGCCCAATAACTGTTTCTTCCAAAGATAAGGAAAAACCTCCAAAACAAAAAATAAATAACAGTAGACTTACAGATGAGGAAGATATATGATCAAATATCAAAAATTGATGATTCATTAGAAAACAGTCTGAAAATAGTCTTGGAGGAAGAAGAAAGAGGGATGGAAAATATAATGGTGTCTAAGATTTGTTTGAAGAACAGCAATATTTTCATCGTGAAATAGTCAGGTGATGCCAGACTTCAGTCAAGAGATCAAATAGCAGGAAGTAGACGTGGAGATAACAGAAACATGTTTTACCTTTTTTTCTCACTGTCGTGATGAGAAGTCATTTCTACATTCATATCATAGTCTTTCACTCTACTTCAATGTTCTACTATAACAAGTAATGTATGTAAATGGGCTTGCACCTCAGGGATCACCTGCTGCCGGCATCAACTTCCCTCCGCCCTGTGCGTTCCCACAGAGAGGGCCTCCTCAGGGTGCCACCGGTCAGAGAATGTCGTCTGGTGGCCCCCAGGGGGAGGGCGTTCTCTGTGGGCGCCCCGGATTTATGGAATCGGTTGCCGGTTGAGCTCCGGATGGCGCCCGACCTTTGCTCCTTCTGACGCGATCTGAAGACTCACTTGTTCGAACAAGCCGGCCTGGCCTGATGGGGGATGGGTTGGGATTTTATTGTTGTCTTTAATATATATATTTATTGTTTTAGCTTGGGCATTGTGTTTAATTCTTTTTTACTTTTGTATCTTTGTATTTTTATATGTTTGCCCTGTTCACTGCCCTGAGTCCTTCGGGAGAAGGGCGGTATACAAATAAAATTATTATTATTATTATTATTATTATTATTATTATTATTATTATTATTATTATTATTATTATTATTATGATTATGACAACTTTCAAAACAATCATTGCATATACGGATGCTGTCAGGTATTATCTTTGGTAATACACATCATGGGAAACCCCAGATGTAATCCTAAACATATCCTAAAATAATGGTGATATTCATTTTCAGTCAGAAAAGAAACCTGGAAAACTAGGTACTGCTTAAGTAGAAACTACAACAAATATGAAGGTATAATATTACAAAGTAGATATGATTAATTATGCAAGATCATCAAACATTGGCAACATTATTGCTAAACCTCGAGAGGAAGGTCCAGGATTCTGCATGTAATTCTGATGACTCCATATATACAGTAACTGTTCTTTGCTCATGCTTCTTCCCTCCCTTTCCTTTCTTTTGCTTATGTCTCCTTCTGTGCTTACTGGTGGCGCAGTGGTTAGAATACAGTACTGCAGGCTACTTCTGCTGAGTACTGGCTGCCAGCAGTTTGGTAGTTCGAGTTTCACCGGCTCAAGGTTGAGTCCGTCTTCCATCCTTCCAAGGTTGGTAAAATGAGTACCCCGATTATTGGGGGCAATATGCTGACTCTGTAAACTGCTTTGAGAGGGCTGTAAAGCACCATATAAGTGTAAGTGCTATTGCTATTGCTACTTTGCTCAGTCTAGCAATCAGCAAAGCCAATACTTCTTTCTTTCTTTCTTTCTTTCTTTCTTTCTTTCTTTCTTTCTTTCTTTCTTTCTTTTTCTTTTTCTTTTTCTTTTTCTTTTTCTTTTTCTTTCTTTCTTTCTTTCTTCCTTTCCTTTCCTTTCTACTTTTCCTTTACACACAGCATCTTGATTTTTCCAGTGCCTCTGAGCTCATATATGATTGAAATATACAGAATTAAGATGTCTGCACCTTTATCCTATAATGTGCCCTGAGTTTTGTTTTTGCTGGTGTTCAGAGAAATGATTAGACAACTAACAGATGGTTATTTTGAATCAAGAAACAAACGCTGCATAAGGAGCAGGCAAAAGAAGAAATTAAGTGGTGTGTTCAAATGGTCATTCAATAAAGCACGAAAGGAGATCTTGCCTTTCAGGAGAATGCAGTGCAAGATATTTTTGCTCTGTAAAGAAAGTAAGTCAAGGGTCATGGCCACTCTTGCAGTTTTTAAAAATAAGCCCATGGGGGAGGGGGGCTTATGTTTTAGATTTGAAAATATACATCTAAAGTAAGCCTCCATCAAGTACTTTCAAAATCTATGCAAAAAAAGCCTATCCCCACATGGCCCTCTGGCCCCCTGCATTCATAAGTTATTTCTGCATGTTTGCTCGGCTTGATGCTGACATAAATCTTCAACTAGTTCAAAAAAGAAAGGACTTTGATTCTGACCTTCTGCTGTCAAAAATGGCTACTGTCAAGAATAATCTAAAACAGCTTCATAAAGGCTGTTTTAACTGATTAATCTCTGAAGGTCACACAATCTGTTTAGACTATCACACATCGAAGCCACTTGCAGAATATCTGAAGTTGTCAAGTCCTTGTTGGCTTCGCACTAGGAAGCTCTAGCGAGCAGCTATAAATAATTAGCAGTTAAAAGTTCAGTTACTTTAGGTAGCTGTTTTCTACATCTTCCAAGGATGAGTTGTGAAAGCACAGATATATAGCCATTATATCTCTTAAATAATCTAAAAACAGTGGCCACAGTAACTATGGCATAAAATGGAAAAACTGAACAAAAATTGCTTTTTTCATGTGTCTCTGGGCCACACAATATGGAAGAAAGGTGGGACAATTTAGTTTGGTCTGCAACAACTAATGTGCCTTTCCTGATCCTACGGTGCAGATCAGAATGCAATTAAGTTTACACCAACACCATTCATTAAACATGTTCATATTTATTTAGCCTTGCAACTCATTCTTGTTTCTACTACTTCCATATAATAATAATAATAATAATAATAATAATAATAATAATAATAATAATAATAATAATAATAATAATAGTAGTAGTAATAGAGTTGGAAGGGACCTTGGAGGTCTTCTAATCCAATCCCCTGCTCATGCAGGAAACCCTATACCATTTCAGACAAATTATATTAATTCATACATTCATAGATCTTTATTATATTTAAAATCTAGTTACCTTCTTAATAGCTACTTCTTGTTCAGTGTTATGGAGTGTTGGGGTAAACAGCTTTTCAAAAAGGCTTTTTAGACTCCAAGAAGGAGTACCACTAATCATGGGCTATGGAACATATCCCTCCCATCCTTATTTTAGTTTATAATCATTAAACACAGTGCTTTTTTCTAAAAGAAAAAGGTGCCAGAACTCACACATGTCATACAACCCGCCTTGCCTACCCTACAAGGTTCCATCCAAAAAAGGTGCCGGAACTCCGTTCTGAGCATTCTATGAGGAAAAAAGCCCTGATTAAACATCACTAAAAAACACAAATTGCCTCTGGATTTCAACAGTGTGAAAGTCAGTTGACCAAAGATGTTTATGCATTCATAAATAAATAAAGATTAAAGATCATGTGTTACCAAATTTTCCTTCCAAGAACATAGCCATTATTTCATTATTAGGACAACTTTTCTCTTCACACCCATGGTGGCTTATAAGGTTCTCCCAGTCTTTATTCACACATTATACATACTGAAAATGGGCCTGGCCTAAAATCACCCGGAAAACCTGTGACCAAGTGCAATCATGAGTCTACTTCTTTCTTGTTTAAGTTCAGTGCACCAACCATGGAACTGCACTGATTTTGAAGACATTGGATAATCAAGTATTTGTTATGATTGGGTTTTCAATTTGGAACGTCTTCTAAAGTATTAGGAGCTAGAGCAAAAGTTGCCCCTGAAGAACACAAATTTTGCAAATTTTATAAAACATGTTATAACATAACATAAAATTATCATAAAGCATTTATAACATAATATAAAATGTCATAAAACATTTTCTGTGAACATCTATTGATGTTTGACTGTGGTCTACAGTTCATATGGTTTCTTTCAAGGCTCAGGTGTCCCTGAATATCTCCCTGAATTTTGAAGATTTTTTTTCTAATCCATCAGAAGTTCTGCCATTGTTGAAGGCATCGAGGAATATAATAAAGAAAATATCCCTGAAATGATGACCTAAGGGGTCATGGATTGTCTAATCTGCACTAAAGGCTTCTAGCTATAATTGTTGTGGGAAAAGTCATGTATAGAGGGCAGAATGTTATGTTTAACACTAGACAACCGTGTTAGCTGTATCCAATACAAAAGGCACTGTATAGCTGAACAACATTGTGAAAAAAGAGGGGTTGTTTACATGTACATGGATGACATCTTAATTTCCCGACTCACTGTTGTTGAACAAAAGAAAGATGATCTAAAAGTATGCAATCATAAAGGTCTCTGGTCCAAACCAAAACACAAGCAAATGCTTCTTACAGCTGAAAAAGCTGAGGCATCACATAAAAGAACATCGTCTGAGCCCACATTTTAAAAAGGTATAAGCTATTATAAGAGTAAGTCTCCTAAAATTCTTTTTTATATTGAAAATTTTATATTATAATTGTACTAAGTGGCAGAGATCTTGCATCCTTCAAATAAGTTGATTAAAGGAGATCTTAAAGGTAAAGGTAAAGGTTCCCCCACACATGCGTGCTAGTTGTTTCTGACTCTAGGGGCCAGTGCTCATCTCCGTTTCAAAGCCAAAGAGCCAGCATTTGTCTGAGGACGTCTCCGTGGTCATGTGGCCGGCATGACTAGACGCCAAAGACGCACGGAACGCTGTTACCTTCCCACCGTAGTGGTCCCTATTTTTCTACTTGCATTTTTACGTGCTTTTGAACTGCTAGGTTGGCAGAAGCTGGGATGAGTAACAGGCGCTCACTCTGTTACACGGCACTCGGGATTTGACCCGCCAAACTGCCGACCTTCTGATCGACAAGCTCAGTGTCCTAACCCACTGAGCCACCACGTCCCTTAAGGAGATCTTACTTGACAGCATATATAGAATCATAAAATTGTCCTATAATAGAATAGGCTAAGTCCAACCTTCTTCTTAGTAAAGGAATCTAAACTAGAACTTCTCAGTTTAATTGGCTATCTAGCCTTTCCACATTCAAATTCAATGAAGAGGAAACTAACACCTCTCTGAGTAATACATTCTACAGTATCAGTTAGGCCAGAAGAATCCCAATAAGACTTGAACACTGGGCCCTATCTAACAAAATGAAATTCAGTGATGAGAAAAATAAGGTTAGGCAAGAAATAACAATTGTACAGGTACAAATTAGGTGAAACATGGCTCAATGCCAGTAACTGTGAGAGCGATTTTGGAATCCAAGTGGACAATCATTTAAATATGAGCCAACAGTTATGGCAGCAGCCAAAAAAGCCAATGCAACCCTAGGCTGCATCAATCGAGGGATAGAATCAAGATCATGTGAAGTATTATTACAGCTTTACAAAGTCTTAGTAAGACCACACTTGGAATAATGCATGCAGTTTTGGTCACAATATAAAAAAGAGGCTGAGGCTCTGGAATGAGTGCAGAGAAAGGCAACAAGGGTGATTAGGGGGTTAGTGGTTAAAACATATGAAGAACAGTTGCAGGAATTGGGTATGTCTAGTTTAGTGAAAAGAAGAACTAGGGAAGACATACAGTGATAGCAGTGTTCCAATATTTGAAGGGCTGTTACAAAGATGAGGGGGTCAAACTATTTTCCAAAGCACCTGAAAGCAAGACAAAAACAATGGATGGAAATTAATCAAGGAGAGAAGCAATCTAGAACTAAGGAGAAATTTCCTAACAGTGAGAACAATCAACCAGTGGAATGGTTTGCTTTCAGAAGTTGTGGGTGCTCCATTACTGGAGGCTTTTAAGAAGAGACTGGACAGCTGTTTATCTGAAATAGTATAGGGTTTCCTGTTCAACCAGGGATTGGACCAAATGACCTCCAAGGTCCCTTCCAATTCTGTTATCCTATGAGTTCTATGAGATCTCTTAAATGCAGTCATCTGATTCACCTCATGGGACCTTGAAGATATGCTTTCTCTGTGGCCAACCAGGCCCTTTGAAATGGCTTCCTATCTGAGATCTGAGGGATCCCTGCCTTTTAGCCTTCCAGATCTGGCTCTTCACCCAAACATTGGTCTAAGATAGCATTGAGCTGGGAGGCCATTGGTCTGCCATGGGAGAGGCGAGAAACACTTACTACCAACAATAACAGGTATGGTATGTCTTGAGTATTGTTTCAGAATCATGAAAGATAGCATTCACAGATCCAAAAATTGATCTACTTTAATTGAGAGTATGTCACAGCAGAACAAATAAACAATTCTCAGCATATTTTTATGAAATTAAATCCATAAAGCCATTGGATAAATCATTGGGTTGGATCTAAAGGCAAGTCAGTCTACAGAGAGGAACATAATGCAAGCCAGTTCCTCAAATTAGAAATCTTTTCCAAGTTAAACATAACATTTAAATAAAACACTCAAGCTGATGTAGGGACATAGAATTTGCTTTGAAGGAGCAGGCAGGACAGCGAAGTTAAGCAAAACTTAACTTTATTAGGAACCAGGCAAACAACAGAAGAACATCGCTCTATTTATACTTGCAGCTGTCAGATGTCTGACCAATCAGGGCTGTGCCAGCTTCCCGCTTCGTTTGCTTCCGCCAATCGGTGTCGGGCTGGTTTGACAGCTCGGAGCTGTCATCTGGTGGCGCGTGCGCTGTAGCCGGCGACTTTGACAGCCGAGAGCTGTCAGTCGGTTAGCGCCTGCGTAGTTCTCTCCGGCAGCTTTTGACAGCTGTCAAAAGCTGCCGCGGTTTTACCTCAGCCCCGTTGGTTTCCATTAAAGTGGTTAACATTAGTTTACATTAAACATGTGAATACATAACACCCCTTACCCCTCCCTCTGATTGAGTTGAAGTTTCCCCCGACTGTTTCTTTTCAGGTTTCCCCATTCGAAGTCTTTTAAGTAGGCGGGGGTCTTTTTGTTCTTTCGGAGCGTCGGGGGGGTGTCTCCTCTGGTCGTTCCTTGCCCCTAGGTGTATTGCTTCTGTTAGAGTCTGGCTCGGTGGGCAGAGGGTTTGACTCCATCGTTTCTGGGTCCCTTTCGTTGGGATCGTGTTGTGGGAAAAAGTCATTCTGTGCGGGGTTTTGCTGTGGTGACATTTGTTCGGGGAGGTTTTGGTGTGACAGTGTTTGCGGGGGGGCTCTGATAGCATTTCGTAGTTCCCCCTTTCCCCCATATTTTGTGGTCTGCGTTGCCGTAACTGGTCGATGTGTCTACGGAGGTGGGTGTTGTTTCCAGTATCGACGATGTATGACAGGGGACCTGTCTGTTCTATGATGACCCCCTGTGTCCACTTATTCCCACTTCAGTAGTTTCTAGCCCAGACGGCTTGCCCGGTACTGAGAGTCCTGTGTTGGAGGGGAAGTTCTGGGTCTGCTGGGGTTCTGTCTGGATGTAAGCGATCCAATCTGGTCGTGAGTCGTTTGCCCCAGCGGAGTTCTGCTGGGGACTTCCCGGTGGTTGTGCAGGGGGTGGTGTGTTGAGCTAATAAAAATTGAGCAAGTCTGTGGTGCCAATTGCCGGTGATGATTTTCCGCAGTGCCTCTTTGGTTGATTTCACCATCACCTCAGCCAAGCCGTTCGTCGAGGGGTGAAATGAAGCCATGGTGGTGTGCCTAATAGAGTTCGCCGTTGTGAAACTCTGGAATTCGTAGGAAGTAAATTGGGGGCCGTTATCGGAGACTAACACATCCAGAAGCCCATGTGTGGCAAACAACCCCCTTAATACTTGTATTGTGGCTGCAGAGGTCGTGCTTGTGACTGGGGTCACCTCTAACCACTTGGAATAACTATCTACCACTATCAGGAACATTTGTCCTTGGAAGGGACCCGCGAAGTCTAAATGGACGTGGGACCAGGGTGTTTTTGTTGTTTCCCATCTGTGTACAGGAGCTTGGGGTTGGGCTGCTCTGACAAGTTGGCAGGGGTAACACCCAGCCACATGTGTTTCTATTTGTTTGTCAAGGTCAGGCCACCAGACGTAGCTTCTGGCTAAAGCTTTCATTTTGACAGTTCCCGGGTGACCCTCGTGGAGGCTTTCTAGGACTTTCATTCTGTGTTTTTCAGGTATTATTACCCTGCTGCCCCATAATATGCATCCCTGGTGGGAGGATAATTCCTTTTGTTTTAGAAAGTAGGGTTGGAATTCTGGCTCTGGGGGTGTGGTTTGCCACCCTGAAGTGACGTAGCCTAAGACTCTGCCCAGGATTTTGTCCGCAGCTGTGGCTGCAGAAATGTCCCGGACTGATAATGGGCATTCTGGCAGTTCGGATATAGCTAGTATTTTTCCAGCTGGTGCGGGGTCTGGGTCTATCTCTGGTAGGGGCAGCCTGCTAAGCCCATCTGCGTGACCCATGCTTTTCCCTGGTTTGTGTTCTAATGTGAAAGAATAGGCTGACAAGAAGGTGGACCATCTGAGGATGTGGGGAGATAAAATTTGGGGCGTTTGTTTATTAACTGTAAAAATCCCTAACAGGGGCTTGTGATCTGTAAAAATGGTAAATTGGTGACCATAGAGGTAGTCATGAAACTTTTTCACGCTGGCCACTATGGCTAAAGCCTCTTTATCGATTTGAGCGTAATTGCGCTCAGGTTTTGACAGCGTTGTGGAATAGAACGCTATAGGAGTTTGGGTTCCTTCCCTCGTTAAGTGACTTAGGACTGCTCCTATGCCGTAGGGAGAGGCGTCGCATGCCAAACACAGGGGTAGCTGTTCGTTGAACAGTGCTACCGTGGCGTTGCTGGTCAGTAAGTTTTTTAGAAGCCTGAAACTTTCATCGTGCTTTGGGGACCAAGACCAGGGGTTGCCCTTATCTAAAAGCCTATGGAGGGGTTCTGCAATTGAGGCTTTATGTGGCAGGAAGGTGTGGTAGAAATTAACTAACCCCAAAAAGTCTTGCAGTTCTTGTTTATTCTTTGGAATAGGGGCTGTTTTGATGGCTTTTATCTTAGACTCAGTGGGGTGAATCCCTTTTGCATCAATTTTGAACCCTAGGAATTCTGCTGAGGGTACCCCTATGGAGCATTTGTCTCGCCTTAATTTGAGCCCTGCTGTTCTGAACCTAAGGAGCACTTTTGCCAGCTTGGTTGCTAAGTCCCTTTCTGATTCCCCTGCAATTAGAATGTCGTCAAAATATGGGCAGACCCCAGGGATTCCCTTTAGTGTTTTCTCCATGATTTTTTGAAAGATCCCTGGGGCTGCAGAGATGCCGAATTGAAGGCTGTTAATTTTGAAGGCTCCCTTGTGCGTGACAATTGCCTGTGCTAGGGCGGTGTCAGGGGTGACAGGCAGCTGTAAGTACGCCTGCGCCAAGTCTAATTTAGCAAAAATGGTGCCTGACTTAATGGCCGCGAGGATGTCTTTGACAGCCGGGACAGGGTAAGCATGGGCATTTAATGCGCGGTTCAGGGTGGCTTTATAATCAGCGCAGAGTCTGATTTGGCCATTGGGCTTGATTGGGGTTACTATAGGTGTTTCCCATTCGGCCCCTTCGACTGGTTCTAAAACTCCCAATTTAACTAGCCTGTCTAGTTCGTTTTCTATTTTTTCTCTTAAAGCAAAGGGAACCCTCCTAGCCTTAATTCTTATGGGCATTACGTTAGGGTTCAGTTTTAGTGACACCGGGGGTCCAGTATATTTCCCTAGCGAGCCATCAAAAACGTCCGCAAATTGATGGCAGACGGTGTCTAAGTTTGACAGCTGAGTGGTGTTGACACCTGTTAGTGCTATTCCTAATGCCTCGAACCAGTCCAGCCCCAGCAGACTGGTCCTGTTTTCTTGGGTGACTAGTATAGTAAGGGGTCCCTTAAATTGCCTAAACTCCGTTGGGACTGAGGCTTTTCCCTTGAGCTTAATGGGCGTTTTTTGAAAATCCGCTAGGCGGAGTTTAGTGGGACATAAGGCAGGTTGTTGCCGGCTGTGGCTACAAATGTTCTTGTAAGTTTGCCAAGAGATGAGAGAGACGGAGGACCCTGAGTCAACTTCCATCTCTCAAGGGACTCCGTGGATTAGGACGTCCACCTTAACTTTGGGCTTAAGGATGCTGTGGACTGTATTTTCCCTTGATTTTCCCTTAACATTTTGTACTAGGGGTTTAAATTTTTGTTTTTCCCTGGATGTGGGTCGGTTCGTACCTGCAGACGTCACCTCCAATTCATGTAGGTTTTCTCGGCTCCGACTACGGCACACGGCTTTGAGGTGACCTGTTTTTCCGCATCCGTGGCATTTGGCACTGCGGAACCGGCACGATGCCCTCGGGTGGTTTCCACCGCAGCTGGCACATTTGGCTCTGCTAGGCTGGTAGCTAGCGCTCTTGTTGTTGTTGGAAGGGCCCCCTCGGTTGTTGCGCTGGGACTTGAGTCTCTCGAATCGCCGCTGAACGGCATCGATGTCCGTGGAGATGTCGTCGTCCTCTGGCCCGCTGAAGGTGCCGTCCTCCTGGTGCACGGACCCACTGGGTCTGCTATCAGGGGGTCGGGGGTTGTCGCCGTGGCTATCCTCATAGGCGATGACTTCCATGGCAACTTCTGCCAGCGTCAGAGCGGGTTTGGCAATCAGTTTCCTCTGCAGGCGCTCGTCTTTAAGCCCGATGACGATTTGGTCGCGGATCCGGTCCTCCAGGTCAGGGAACCGACACCGCCGTGCAGCGTGTCTGACTCGGGTTATGAAGTCATTAGCGGGTTCGTCAGGAAGTTGTACGCATCAGGCAAAATTCACTCTCCAGAACAGCTCTGACTTCGTTGGCATGAAGTGTTTGATCAGTCCCTCGGTGAGTTCTGCGTAGGATATCGTTGCGATGGGTTCCGGACTGAATAGTCCCACAGCGGCATCGTAAACGGCCGGCCCGCTGAGCCAGAGGAGTGCAGCTGCTTTAGCCCGATCGTCGGTTATCTTCTTAACCACCAGATACCCTTCTACCTGGCCTAGGTGTGATTCCCAGCATTCTGGGTGGCGGGTGTTGAATTCATGAATATGGCCGTGGTTCGTCATGCTGTCCGGTCGTGGGTGCTGCTTGCGTTATTGTGGAAGCTATGCTTCCAATTAGTGACTTCAGCAAGTGACTAGCTCGGGCTAAGGGAAAAAATCTCTTCTCCCCTTAGGCAGTGACTTCAGCTATGCAAGCAGGCATCCCACCTTTGTCGCCAGTGCTTTGAAGGAGCAGGCAGGACAGCGAAGTTAAGCAAAACTTAACTTTATTAGGAACCAGGCAAACAACAGAAGAACATCGCTCTATTTATACTTGCAGCTGTCAGATGTCTGACCAATCGGGGCTGTGCCGGCTTCCCGCTTCGTTTGCTTCCGCCAATCGGTGTCAGGCTGGTTTGACAGCTCGGAGCTGTCATCTGGTGGTGCGTGCGCTGTAGCCGGCGACTTTGACAGCCGAGAGCTGTCAGTCGGTTAGTGCCTGCGTAGTTCTCTCCGGCAGCTTTTGACAGCTGTCAAAAGCTGCCGCGGTTTTACCTCAGCCCCGTTGGTTTACATTAAAGTGGTTAACGTTAGTTTACATTAAACATGTGAATACATAACAGAATTTCCTTACCAGTTTGCATTCAGTTTGATGAAAGAGACTTTACAAATTCTTTCAAAAGTTGTTTTTTTTTTTTGCATTTTTGAATTTTGAAGTTCCCCCTGCTCCCATGATTCAGTTAAATTTTGAAGAAACTCTCATGGGGAATGTCCTCCTATTTGGCTTTTCTAATAGTGATGCTTCTATTAGTGATGTCCTTGGGACATTTTTTTGTCCTTTCCCTGAGAAATTTGAAAACATTGTTCTGATTATCTCACCACAAATTGGATGGAGAATTTCAAAAGGCCACTTCTATCTAATATTACTAATAGCATAAATAGGAATCCAAAGCATTGCTAGAATCTGGCATTGTTTTGCTGTCACCTGAGATGATAGGAAAACTAGAAGATTAGCCAATAACATTTTCAGAGGTAGTCTCATACCAGAGTTTGGTAAAATAATATTATGCCATCTTTCTGTATTCAACAGAACTACATTGCTTGCCACAAAAGGAATTAATACACAGATCAGGTTCTCATATAAATCTCATCTGACCTTGACAGCTTAGCAGTCATCAGGAGAACTTGTCACACAACAAGACATGCTGTATGAAAGAAATAAGTATGAATTCTCCAAAGTCATTGTCTTCCTAGTAAGACCACGTTGTTTGGTTCTGAACTAATACTGTATGACTGAAAACATCTAGACTCTCACTGACCATCAGTAGCAGGTTGGGGAACAACCCACTTTGTTCATCAGCTTTTGTTTATTGTTGAAAGAAGAATCCCAAGAAGAAGAAACAGAAGATGATCTATGCCACCCTGGCATATTAACAACATTAAAAGCTTTTGTCTGCATGACAGCCAAATGAACATATAGTGTTGTGGACTGGAACAGTTACATTGTAATGGCTTACAATGCCCCCCTGTGAGGAGAGAATGCATCATTTTTTAAAACTATTTGATTCACTTAATATATACAGGCTGATGCGAACTGTATATTAAAAACATGTAAAATAGCTTCAATAAATTTCAAAGCGAACTGCCAATTTCCCTCATCCTTTCCTTATTTTTTTTTAACTTGTCTTCAATGAAAGACTGGTTTTAAAAAATGAGCTATGTTAACGACACGTGTAAGCTTAGTGCATACAAAATATTTTTTTTTCCTTTCCCTTTTTTTTAATGGCCTACAGAAGACATTTTTTTGCATCCGCACAATGCTTCACAAGCTTAATGCTGTTCAGTTGCTATGAATCATCCCTGCTAATATATTCACAACAGACGCAGACCAACTGCTGCTATCAAAGGACCTGCTTGAATAACTGTAATAACTGGAAAATTATTTTGATAGCCTGAAACAATCTTATATATCACAGAACTTTATTAAAATAATATCAAATCAAATTAGCCTGTATCCCCATAATGAATTAAGTAACAGGTTATGCTGATATTAATCTCAGCTAGCTTGCAGGCATTGTAGCTGGAACACTTAATAAGTTGGTCCCCATTGCTCGGAACAGGGAGAAATCCTCGAATACTCTGTGCTTATTCACAGAAAAATACATCAAAAGGCTCTCTCTAAATAATGTGCCCATTTTGTGCCTTTGGTAAAATTATTCATAAGGCAAAAAGGGAAAAAAAATCTCCAGCAAATCTCCTGAGAATTCTGATTAGCTGTTGACCTGTAGAGGAAGCTGTTTTTCATAATCCCCTAAACACTGTCTAATTCTTGCCTCAATCAGCTCTGGAAATGTTGGATTTACCTTAAAATAATGTGATGATATTTTCTTATCATCTTTAAGTGAATCAGGCAGTTACAAGATGTTTCCCTCTCCTACTTTGCTACATTCTGTAGTGTGGTTCAGATTTACCCCCCTTCTCTTTCAATCTTTGATTCAAGGCAATTTATGGATGTGCTGGTATGTGGGCTACGTAGAAGATGTCATTCTACACACTTTGGTATGTGTATGTGCATGTTTTCTTAATGAAAAACTGTTTTTGTTATTTTTAAAGCAAGCGGCATTATTGAATTATGTGTTATTTTTCCCCAGATCACAGAAATATAGGACATGGGCTTTTAAAAAATATATTTATTTTCCAAATATGATAATTTGGATGTTGCTTGACACTGATGTAACTATAGTGAGGCAGTTGAATAATTTTAGACTCTGAACTTATTTTTCTCCTAAGTAGCCCCTTCCATTTTCCTTTAAATTTTATGAGGTAACTGTCACTTGCTAAAAAAATGTGGTCTTTTTATATTTGGGGATACCTCTAGTCTTTTTCTTTATTTATTTATTTATTTATTTATTTATTTATTTATTTATTTATTTATTTATTTATTTATTAATGGGACTTATATCCCGCCCTATCTCCCGAGGGACTCAGGGCAGCTAACAACAACAAAAATTAAAGGTCTCTGTACAGTAAATTAAAATTAAAAATTGAAATAAATTAAAGATTAGAGTTAAAATTGTAAATATAATTAAAATCCCTGTCAGTCCAGGTCAGCCAGGTGGAAAAGGAGTGTTTTGAGGCCGCAGCGAAAGGACTGGAGATCTGGGGCCATCCAAAGCTCAGGGGGGAGCTGGTTCCACAGGGCTGGCGCTCCCACAGAGAAGGCTCTTCCCCTGGGGGTCGCAAGCCGATATTGTCTGGCCGACGGTACCCTGAGGAGGCCTTCTCTGTGTGAGCGTACTGGGTGATAGGAATTCGTTCCCGGCAGCAGATGGTCCTGCAAGTATCCCGGGCCTAAGCCATGTAGGGCTTTAAAGGTAAGTACCAGCACCTTAAATCTCACCCGGAGGGCAACTGGTAGCCAATGCAGCTCACGCAGGAGGGGTGTAATATGGGGGTATTGGGGTGCTCCCATCACTACCCGTGCAGCTGCACTCTGCACCAGTTGAAGCTTCCGGGTGGTCTTCAAGGGCAGCCCCATGTAGAGAGCATTGCAGTAGTCTATACGGGAGGTAACGAGTGCGTGGGTGACTGTACGTAGGGCATCTTGGTCCAGAAAGGGGCGCAACTGGTGTACCAAGCGAATCTGGGCAAATGCCCCCCTAGCCACAACTCCAATATGATCTTCAAAACTGAGTCGTGAATCCAGGAGGACGCCCAGGTTGCGTGCTCTATCAACAGGAGGTCTCTCCTCCTATAATCAAAGATGGAACCTCTTGGACTAAACGAGATGTCGGTACGTAAAGCCACTCAGTCATGGCCGGGTTGAGCCGGAGCCTGTTCTTTCCCATCCAAATCTGTACCACTTCCAGGCAATGGGACATCACATCTAGGGCATCACTGGGTTGGTTCTGTTGTGATTCAGGGTCAGCCTGTGGGTTCGGCAGTTGGGTCGGACGACGACTCAGAGGAGGAGGGGGGTGTTGAAGATCTTGCTGATGATAGCCCTCAGGCAGGCCCCTCCCACTTGGTCACCATGGAGACCCAGCTGTGTGAGCCTGACAGTGTGGATGAAGATGACCCACAGCTGGCCCTGTTCAAGGACGCCCGACGCAGGAGGCAGTCAAGTAGGAGCAAGCAGAGGAAGGCTGTGGGACTTCTCGGAAGGAGGCAAAGAGAGGCCACGCCCTGAACTCTTTATAAAGGGAATGTTTGGGGAGGGCTGGTTTGCTGAAAGCAATCGCTCCGATAGTGTTTCAAAGCTCCTGTATCTTGGTATGTGTTTTGTTTGTTTTTGTAATAAATTTGGCAGACGTATTCCAGCCTCTTGCCGTTTATAAAGGGGTTGCCTTTTCTGCAAGGCCGGTAGCAGGCTGGTACAGAACAGGTTCGGGGTGGAGATGAAAATCTGGGTATCATCAGCATATTGATGATACTTCACCCCGAAGCCACGGATGATCTCTCCCAACATATAGATGTTGAACAGGAGGGGCGAGAGCACTGACCCCTGAGGCACCCCACAACTAAGGGGCCTAGGGGTTGACCTCTGCCCCCCTGCCAACACCGTCTGCGAACGGCCTGAGAGGTAGGAGGAGAACCATCGTAGAACGGTGCCTCCCACTCCCAACCCCTCAAGACGATGCAGCAAGATACCATGGTCGATGGTATCAAAAGCTGCTGAGAGATCTAATAGGACCAGGATAGAGGAGTAACCCCTATCTCGGGCCCGCCAGTATTAATACAGTATTGATACACACATATTACTGGATTAATTTAAAAAGGACAGGAACATTCAGAGGTCATTTTGTGGACTGATTGATTGCAAGTATTTATATACTGCCTATTCCTTTCATTGTAGGTAGCACACAAACTACCTACAATGAAATGGGTGGGGGGAGTAAAACATAAAACTCACCGCAACCCATCATTGCTTTTTAAAGTGCTATCATTTGGGCTTTTTCTGACTGAAGGCCCTACAGATCTATAGGCTTCAGAAGTAATTCCATTATGCTTTGATTCCATCTGTATCTTCTACCATATCCATCTTCCTACCAAAGCCAGCCTACACAGCCTATAGGCACCAGATCAAGATTTCCATCTTGTTTTGGAAATATATGGATGATAGAGATAGAGATAGAGATAGAGATATATAGATATATAGACAAATATAAATGAAAGAGAGAGAAAGAGGTTACCAACACATTGATGGTATTTCATCCCAAACAGATTATTTTTGTTAATTATTTCTCCCAACAACTTCATGTACAGTAAATGTTAAAGAGAATAGAATAGGAGTCAGGAGTAAGACTAAGACACCTCACATCAAAGTGTTCCAAGCTTTGACCTCTCTAACACCAATTGGAACTGCCCATTCAGAAAGGAGCAAAACCACAATATTGCACCAAGTCCCCAACCTTAGTTGGCAGACCAAAAGAGTGTTATAGCTGTAGTTAAACATGCATATACAGATTTTATACATGGGAATCATTTTCATTCCAACTTGGCTTTTCTTGATAAGTGAAGTTCAGGTAATGATATTTGATATACTGCTGAATATTTTTGCCATTTTTTTTGCTTGCCTTTTTTTTATCAACTCATGGAGAGTTACAATACTTTCACTAAAAACAATCTATCAGGGCATACTAAGGGCTCTGAAGTCAATTATTTGTGTAAGAATTTATTCAAGACAATTAGTGATCATGTCTGTACAAATAGACCCATATTTGAGATTCAAACATTGGGTAAAAGATCATGAAAGAAGTAATACTTTCACTAATACTTTGCTTGCCAATAGTGAACTGTTGTGTAGCCGGTTCTTTGCAGGCAATAAGCGAGATGGAAGGTTGCAGACAGGAACATGCTTTATTTAGGCAAACAGGAACGGAACTGAAACAGAGGCTGCTGCGCAGTTACTTATACAGTTGGCCACTAGGCGGTGGCCAATAGGAACCGATTCCTGCCCCAAATCAACCAACGATCTTCTTGGAGACAACAAGTCTGGCTTAGTCAGTGACCATTACACAGACACACCATTGAGCAACCTTAAGCAGCATTCAAACAGACACTTGAATCAGTTCAAGTACAAATCCCAATACATTACATTAACTGTACTTTATTTCCATTAAATTATGATTAATTTCCATTCCTCTGTTACTCTTAAATATAAAATAGTATAATGAGTCAGGCTCACAACAATTCTATAAAGTTGGATAGGTCATTAGCTACATGAACCTTTGAGTCTATCTTTCCAAGACCAAGCACATGCTAGAACTGCATTTTTCTGTTAATATTCTAGCTGTCTGAAAAGGTATTTATGGTTATGACTCTGGAATCTTGCAGAGGATCCAAATATTCTAGTACCAAATCACAATAGACTTTCATTTATTGATCACCAGTCCAAGTGCTAAAATATGACAGATTAATCTAAAGTTTATCCAGGGGAGATTAGAATTCATACATCTAGTCAAAATCCAGCCATCTATTTCTTCAGCTTCAGTTTGTCAGAAATCAGGCAGAAGTTTGGATAGATCATTAAAATGCAGCAAAACCAAGTCTGCAAGTGGAAATTAGTTAATTTGTGATAATATGAATTATGTGGTTTGAAGTCACAGAGAAAGCCCTTTTTCAATATAGTTAACTCTAATGTTTGTGAACACTTTAAGAAAGCAAAAATACTTTATGGATTCTAATAGTTTGGAAATGTTCCTTCAAATAGCTGAGGATTTTCACTTAGTAGAAACCTGAGGTTTCATAACTGTGTTTGTTATTCTCTGTCCTAGTACCTGGTTAAAATTTGGAAATGTTAAAGATATCACTTCAGCTGGATCAGATAATTCAAGAGGCAATGACATTTCTGCAGAATTCATAAGGCTTCAGAGGATTTTATACATACAGAGAGCTGCACTGATCCCAACTCAAGGTCTCATCTTTATATTCCCATGATGACAGGTGTCTCCCAGAATTCTGTTGCCAAGTTGAGCTGATCAGCTTTTAACTCAGAAGTTACTCCAAAATAAATGAGGTGGTATTTCATCAGTGAGAACTTTTTGCTTTTTTGCATTTATTTCCCTTTCCTTTAAGTCAAGGCATTCCAATCCTTTTCCACTATTACCTCATATTCACAGGATGATCACAAGGGAAACTTTGCTATTCCATCCTGTATGTCATTTTTTAACTAATTGGAAAAATAAATGTAAAGAAACAATGTGTGGTGGACTAAAACCTACTAGAATGTTGACTTTTACATTGGCCAATTGACCACAGATCTGCCTTTCCATCCTAATCGGTTTGCATGTTTACCTTCAGGCAGTAGCAATGAGTTCCCAAGATTATATGAGTGTGTTTCTTGAGGTTCAGTTAGTAATATCCATGGCTATGTGTAAGTGCTCAGATTTGAACTTGGATCATCATCCAATGCCATCACATTGGTCATATGTGGCTATTCTAATGTCTGCTTTGATCACAATATTCTTTGGCACAGTTACCACTATTATGGTTCACAGTATGAGGCAGAACAGAGGAGAAAATCCCCTGTAAGGACCAAGGCTATATGTACATTTAAAAAAGTATATTCATGAATTCATTAAATATATGACAAATTAAAATTAAGATTAAGATTCCTTACAAAGAATTTCAAGAAATTCAACATCCAACCACTTAGATCTACTTTGCTTCAGTAAATCTGCTGCATTATGTGCATTTGGTCAGTATGTAGAAGCTAGCCATAACTACTGATTTATTTCCTTGGCTTGCCTTATATCCCACTGAAGCTCTGTCCCTTACCACACACTCACTTTGCATTGGTACTATTTAGTTTTGTGGATTTAGTTTTGTGGTTTTATGATTTCTGAAAAGCTTTTTGAAGTCCATAGCAAAGGAGAGCTTCTTGGGTTTTGGAATGAAATCTGCCTTGAGTATACAGGTTTGGCCTTTTCCTTCCTTGAATGTAGCCAAACTGTCAGACTGTTTACGTTTTAGTAGTGATTTAATAGTGGAGCTATGGAGGCAAGAGAACATGATAGGTTGACCAAAGTCATCCAAACATGGAAAGGTTACGTTGAGGGTCTGGCCAGGTCTCTGCTCTTAATCCAAGAGCTTTATAGCTTCAACTTTTAAATAAGCCCCAGTGGTTTAATGTATAAAGGAAACCAGCTGGCATAAACATGACCCAATGGAGTTTGAGATAATAGTTCACTTTTGGCCAGTTTTTATTGGGATGAGTAGTCAGAAGAGTATTTAAAGTCTTAAATTCACATAGACAGAAGTAAATACACTTGACCTAAGGCACTCCTCCAAAAGGTCAGGTTAGGTCACCTTAATTACATTATGACCCAATAAAAGCTAATGAAAGGTTTTACAAGATTCCATTAAAAGGTCTTCTTGTCTGTAATCATGTCTAGTACAAACGATGAGTCTGAAGAGCTGTTCAACCCTTTCAAGTCAAGGAAAATGGGATTTAACACTCTGAATATGGTTTAAAAGGTTATGAGTTCTTGGTTATACCAGGCTTTAACTAAAGACAGTGTTTTAGAAGTCTAAGAAACATTTAAGCTGCTTTTACATCTTCAGCGCAGAGCCTTTTATAAGAAACTGCATTGTATTATTTATTTGGCTTTCAAATATCTTGGATTTTTTAATTTAAAAAAAATTGTTGGAACTTTTATCACCAGCATCTTTAAAAGCAGAAGAGAATGATTTAAAGCTAAGAACTTTCAGCTCAGAAACTGAGTAATAGCCAGAAAGGGTTGGGGGAAGGGGGGGGGATTTGTAAACAAAATTCCTGCCAGACCTGGAATATGCATATCCCTACTGCAAAAGAATATTTCTTTGTTCTTTTTATTATTAATTGCTATTATTCAGGTAATGAATGCAGTTGAAAATCTGACTCTTATAAGGAATCTCCTTCCCCTACTCCCATTCTTAAAATAATACTATTTCCGGAGTGGTTTGAGATAAAAATAGCAGCTACTAATCAAAAGGAGTTTCCTACATAAAAACAGGCAAACAATTCCAAATCTTATGCAATTTTATAATTTTAGAAGAGAAAAGGGCAATTTATGGTTTTATGGCCACCAGATTCCATGGAGCCCATCTTCCTGGGAAATAGGTTCCATCCTCAAACAATTGTTGCAGTTAGGATTTTTTTCCCCTAATGTTGAACCAGAATCTGCCTTCTAAATTAATTCTTCTCTGTCTTACTTTTGAGGATGATAGGAAGTAGGAATTGGCGTTTTTCTTCAGGACATTTTTTGAGATATTCGGAGAGGCTTTTCAAATCCCCCACCTAAATCAACATTTTCAGCAATGCACATCACTACAATATTCCTGGAGAAGTGAAAGAGGTAAGTGAACTGAAGAAGCACCACCAGCACTCATAAAACTATCTGAAGCACTCTACACTGTTGGAAAAATGATTACTTTACAATTTATATGGGAATTCAAGAGGAGTATAATTCATGAAAGGTGAGATGGGGAGGTAGGGAAAGAGAAGATCTGGTTTCAAAATCAGCTGCGGCAATATTATCAGAGCTTCAAGAAATACAGAATAGGTATAAGTTCCACTAGGATTAGAGTGTGTGTGTATGTGTGGGCACACAAATCACACAAAATAATTTTCAGCCCTCTCCTTCTGCCCCTTCTCTTGAGTCCTTTCATAACTTAGAAACTAAAACTGACTCCCTGTGGCTTTCTTCTCCCATCACCCACCCTAAAAATCAAAATAGTAGGTCACAAATGAATAGAGAGCCAACAAAATGAATAGTCATGAGCCAATTTCAAGAGAAATCAGCTCATTACCATGCCAGGGGCTGATCAAACCAAATGCTCACAGATCTCTCTCCAGCAAGCAAGGTGCTGTAGGCTGCATGCATCCTTCTGCCAGCAGGAAATAACTCACAGTTTTAGAATTAAAGGAATCAAAATAAAAGTTGTGGTTGGCACCCGCAGTCCCTCTCTGTGTCTTATTCTACCTGAGTTGGAAAGCGCTATTGGTAATTACAAATTTAAGCAAGAAGAGGTGGCACAGAAAAAAACTGTTCTGGTGCTCCTTTAACAGAAGTTTGAAATTAGACCTAGATACCCCAGAGACAATTCTTTGTTCATGGCTAGTTCTGCTTTTTCCACAAAAATAAAAGAGGCAAAATAAGGAATATGCCTTCTGTTAAGCTACTGATTTCTGCTAGTAGGCTGTAGGCAAAGGCACAGTCACACGTTGAATCGTCTAGCAAAATGGTACTATAATACTTTTATTTATTAATCCTTGGGTTTGCTCTTTACATTCATAAGATCTTTTTGTAAAGTATAATCACAATTTAGAATTGTTTAAAAAATAGTCATAATTTTATTTACAGTAAGGGTGGGCAGTATTTTTTAGGTCAGAGCCATGCTTTATGGGAGTCCAGTGGAAGGCACTGTTCAAAAAATAGATCAAATCAGGACAAAAATTACCAGATTTATTGAAAAGTTGATGAGTCTAAGTTGATGAGACAATCTTTCCAAAAGGATTATTAGACAGAAAAAAAGTTGTATACAGTACATACAAAGATGTACACTACCCTGCTTTCTTACTTTGACAGTTAGGGTATGACAAATTTAGTAGTTATTGGGCAGGGTTGAAAATGACTTAAGGTTTCTATTTTAGCAATGTAAAGTACTTCCTCTGTAAGCTTAATTGATCCTTATCTGCATATATATCCAGGCACCTTTCTCTCACACAAATTTCATACACATGTTGGATTCATTTGGATAAACCTATGCATGCTTCCACAATAATAAATCTGATTGAGTCCAATGGATTCACTAGTCTTAGTATCACATGAGTACATTTAAGATTCTAGTCCTGTTTGGTGCTAGGATCCTTCTCCTACTGTTGCATCCATGCAAAGAGGGTGAGTATCTGCAATGGGGAGCTTCTCTATCCCTGGAGACTACTTAACAGTTGGAGGAACCTGGTTTTCCTGAGACATCATTTGTGAAATCCCCTATGGCTGGATGATACCATTTCTTTCAGATATTCACCATCTATTTGGAGAGAATGAATGACAAGAGGCAAAATCATCATCCTTCCTTTTGCATTGATGGTAGCAGTTTCCCCTTCTTCCTCCTCTGTTTCAGCTACTTAATTTCATTATTTGCATCTCCCCCACCTTCATTTCACTCACCTTCACTAGTGTCTTTCTCTGTTGCTATCTTCTAAGCAGCAAAATAAGGGCATGACTGGTGTGTACCTGCATTAGTAGCTGAACATCCCTGATCTTGTTCACATTTCAACCACTTGTTTTTCTTATTTGCTCCTAACTCACCCACTTTTACTCTCAACAATTGAAGTTATTACCATCATCCAGATGAGGTCAAGACATGTGTTTTGTAGGAACAAAATCTTGTGTTGCCTGAAGTTTTAATCTTCAGAAGGGGACGAATTTAAACATACAATTTAATTTCATGTTGTTGTTGTTGTTAGCTGCGAAGTCGTGTCCGACCCATCGCGACCCTATGGACAACATTCCTCCAGGCCTTCCTGTCCTCTACCATCTTCTGGAGTCCATTTAAGCTCACGCCTACTGCTTCAGTGACTCCATCCAGCCACCTCATTCTCTGTCGTCCCCTTCTTCTCTTGCCCTCGATCTTTCCCAGCATTAGGCTCTTCTCCAGTGAGTCCTTCCTTCTCATTAGGTGGCCAAAGTACTTGAGTTTTAGCTTCAGGATCTGGCCTTCTAAAGAGCAGTCAGGATTGATCTCCTCTAGGACTGACCGGTTTGATCGCCTTGCGGTCCAAGGGACTCGCAGGAGTCTTCTCCAGCACCATAGTTCAAAGGCCTCAATTCTTTGGCGCTCAGCCTTTCTTATGGTCCAACTTTCACTGCCATACGTTGCAACTGGGAAGACCATAGCCTTGACTATACGCACTTTTGTTGGCAGGGTGACGTCTCTGCTTTTAAGTGTGCTGTCTAGATTTGCCATGGCTTTCCTCCCCAGGAGCAAGCGTCTTTTAATTTCTTGGCTACAGTCCCCATCTGCAGTGATCTTGGAGCCCAGGAAAATAAAATCTGTCACTACCTCCATTTCTTCCCCATCTATTTGCCAGGAATTGAGCGGGCCAGATGCCATGATCTTGGTTTTCTTAATGTTAAGTTTCAACCCAAGTTTTGCACTCTCCTTCTTCACCTGTAACAAGAGGCTCTTTAGTTCTTCTTCACTTTCTGCCATTAGAGTGGTATCATCTGCATATCTTAGGTTGTTGATATTTCTTCCGGCAATCTTAATTCCAACTTTTGATTCATCTAGCCCTGCCTTTCTCATGATGTGCTCTGCATATAAGTTAAATAGGCAGGGCGACAGTATACAGCCTTGCCGGACTCCTTTCCCAATTTTGAACCAATCAGTGGTTCCGTGTCCAGTTCTCACTGTTGCTTCTTGACCCGCATATAGGTTTCTCAAGAGACAAATAAGATGGTCTGGTACTCCCATCTCTTTAAGAACTTGCCACAGTTTGTTATGATCCACACAATCAAAGGCTTTAGCATAGTCAATGAAGCAGAAGTAGATGTTTTTCTGGAACTCCCTAGCTTTCTCCATGATCCAGCGTATGTTGGCAATTTGATCTCTAGTTCCTCTGCCTCTTCGAAATCCTGCCTGCACTTCTGGTAGTTCTCGATCCACATACTGCTGAAGTCTAGCTTGTAGGATTTTAAGCATGACTTTACTAGCATGAGAAATGAGTGCAATGGTGCGATAGTTTGAACATTCTTTGGCACTGCCTTTCTTTGGAATTGGAATGTAAACTGATCTTTTCCAATCCTGTGGCCATTGTTGAGTTTTCCAAATTTGCTGGCAAATTGAGTGTAGCACTTTTACTGCATTGTCTTTTAAGATTTTGAATAGCTCAGCTGGAATACTGTCACTTCCACTAGCTTTGTTGTTGCTCAGCTTTTCTAAGGCCCACTTCACTTCACATTCTAGGATGTCTGGCTCGAGGTCAGTGACCACCTCATTGTGATTATCAGGGACGTTAAGCTCATTCTTGTATAGTTCTTCTGTGTAATTTTGCCACCTCTTCTTAATCTCTTCTGCCTCTGTTAGGTCCCTGCCATTTTGGTCCTTTATCATGCCCATTTTTGCATTAAACGTTCCCTTCATTTCTCCAATTTTCTTGAAAAGATCTCTGGTCCTCCCTATTCTATTATTTTCTTCTATTTCTTTGCACTGTTCATTGAAGAAGGCATTCTTATCTCTTCTAGCTATTCTCTGGAATTCTGCATTCAATTGGGTGTATCTTTCTTTTTCTCCCTTGCCTTTCGCTTCCCTCCTTTCCTCAGCTATTTGCAAAGCTTCCTCAGACAGCCATTTTGCTTTCTTGCATTTCTTTTTCTTTGGGATGGTTTTGGTTGCTACCTGTTGTACAATGTCGCGAACCTCTGTCCATAGTTCTTCAGGCACTCTGTCTATCAGATCTAATTCCTTAAATCTATTTGTCACCTCTACTGTATATTCAACAGGGATATGATTTAATTCATACCTGAGTGGCCTAGTGCTTTTCCCTACTTTCTTCAGTTTAAGCCTAAACTTTGCAAGGAGAAGCTCATGGTCTGAGCCACAGTCAGCTCCTGGTCTTGTTTTTACTGACTGTATAGAGCTTCTCCATCTTTGGCTGCAGAGCATATAGTCAATCTGATTTCTGTGTTGACCATCTGGTGATGTCCATGTGTAGAGCCGTCTCTTGGGTTGTTGGAAAAGAGTGTTTGCTATGACCATTGTATTCTCTTGACAGAATTCTATCAGCCTGTGCCCTGCTTCATTTTGCACTCCAAGGCCAAACTTGCCTGTTATTCCAGTTATCTTTTGGCTTCCTACTTTAGCATTCCAATCCCCCATGATGATAAGAACATCATTTTTTGGTGTTAGTTCTATAAGGTGCTGTAGTGCTTCATAGAACTGGTCAATTTCATCCTCTTCAGCACTGGTGGTTGGGGCATAGACCTGGACTACTGTGATATTGAATGGTTTGCCTTGGATTCGAACTGAGATCATTCTGTCATTTTGAGGATTGTATCCCAGTATTGCTTTTCCTACTCTTTTATTGACTATGAAGGCTACTCCATTTCTTCTGAAGGATTCTTGCCCACAGTAGTATACCTGATGGTCATCTGAATTAAATTCACCCATTCCTGTCCATTTTAGTTCGCTGATACCTAAGATGTCAATGTTCAGTCTTGTCATCTCTTGTTTGACCACGTCCAGTTTTCCTTGATTCATGGATCTTACATTCCAGGTTCCTATGGAGAAAAAATCTTTACAGCATCGGACTTTCCTTTCACCACCAGACATATCCACAGCTGAGCGTCCTTTCGGCTTTGGCCCAGTCGCTTCATTCTTTCTGGCGCTACTAGTACTAGCCCTCTGCTCTTCCCCAGTAGCATATTGGACACCTTCCGACCTGAGGGGCTCATCTTCCAGCGTCATATCGTTTTGCCTTTTGGTACTGTCCATAGGGTTTTCATGGCAAAGATACTGGAGTGGTTTGCCATTTCCTTCTCCAGTGGATCACGTTTTGTCAGAACTCTCTGCTATGACCTGTCCGTCTTGGGTGGCCCTGCACGGCATAGCTCATAGCTTCATTGAATTACGCAAGCCCCTTCGCCACGACAAGGCAGTAATCCATGAAGGGGTAATTTCATGTAGATTTTACTAAAAAAAAGGCAAATTAAAACACTATACAAACTGGGCATATAAATACATCAATACGCTAGATTATTAGGCTACATTTCATTTGGAATCTTTCCCTAGCAATCAGTACAACTATCCTCCAGCCTTCAAAATATTTGTCTAACAACATACACAGAAGCAAAAAAAGTAATTTTAAGAGGCCTTCAAAACACAAACTCAAAGAAACTCTGTAATATGAGTTTAAAAGGTAAAGGGGAAAGTCTCCCTTGAGTAATCTTGTTTGATTCTAGGGGGCAGTGTTCATCTCATCTCAACGAGGGAGCCAGCATTGTCAGAAGACACTTCAATGGTACTGTGGCTGGCATGTCTATACACTGAGGCACATGGAACACTGATATCTTTCCAGTAAAGTGGCACCTATTTATCTACTTGCATTTGCATACTTTCAAACTGCTAGGTTGATAGGAGTTGGGATAAGAATGAGAGCTCATCCTGTCATGTGGTGCTTGGGTCTTGAACTGCCAAACCTCTCATTGACAAGCCCAGCATCTTAACCACTAGCCCACTATGCCCCACTGTAATACGGATTGCTTTGTTTTAAATTAAATAGAGTTACAATTCTATGGCAGATATTTCACAATTTGACTGATCTTTCAGGGATCATACCTTTCCAGTAGAATCCTATTATTTAGAAATCATGGTGGTGCAGTGGTTAGAATGCAATATTGCAGGCTAACTCTGCCCACAGCCAGGAGTGCCCTCCTGACCAGCTCAAAGTTGACTCAGCCTTCCATCCTTCTGAGGTCAGTAAAATGGGGACCCAGATTATTGGGGCAATATGCTAACACTTTAAACCATTCAGAGCGTGCTGTAAAACACTATGGAGTGATATATAAGTCTAAGTGCTATTGCTATTATTTAAAAAAACACAAATATAATAATTTTTAAAAGAATAAATCCCACGTGATATGTCACCATATGAGCTAGCTGCTGCAGTTTTACCCAAGGTATTCCTTTGGTCTCACTTGGGATGATTGAAGGAAACAGTTGCTCCTTTGTACTGACCTTTTGCAAGTTTGTTGTATTGACTGAATCTTAGCTTATTCAGTTGTAAAATGATGATAATAACATCTGCCTACCTCACAGGAAGGTGTAGGAGATGAAGAGAAAATAAAATGACCACAAGGAAGCCTGCTCATTGTGCAGTCACATAGGTCTACCTTTATGTTTGTGCACACATATGCATAGAAAATTGGCCCTAGCATCTTTGGCAGGATTAAAAGCTTATTAACATAATAGAAAACAGACAGTGCACTTACATTTCTAAGCAGTGTTGCTTAAGAAAGCTTAGTGGTTTCCTCAGCACGCCTTTTGACTCCTCCAAATTGTTGCATATTAAGTTAATATATTCAGAAATAGGACTCAGATTCTTTACACTAAAAAAAAAACACCCTACTTTGAAAACCTGTCTGTTTGAGAAATTATTCCAAACAAAAAAGCCTCTTGCTTCCAGAGAGATGAAGGAAAGAATAGCAATTCCCATATGAAAATAAGTAAGCAAGAAAATAACATCAGCTTCCATTGTTGGCTTAGTTTTTCCATTGCTTGGCAGTACAATGGTTCATAACCAATACCTTGTGATCAATTCATTTGTGCATTATTTATCACAGACTGCTTTCTTACTTACTGCTGGAATAAATACTAAAAGTGTGACTAGCATTCCAGCTGGGAAAGCAAAGCTATCTGTCTTCAAACCAGCTAGTTTCCTTTGGTTGTTTGCTTTAATCAGGTGCAAAAGACCATTGTGGCCTGCCATGATAAGGTAGAGTGTGAATGCATTTGGAATGATCCAAACCAGCATCCTGTATTTGTTGCTGCAATATTTTTATCATATCTTTTATTTGAATGACCAAGATGTCAGACTTATTAACTCTCTAAATGTGCCAGTTTAATGTACTAGTTAAGTACATTAACCAGAGGATTGTGCGCTCTAGTCCCATTTTAGGTATGAAAGCTGTCTGGGAGACTTAGGCTAGTTACTTTCTCTCATCCCAATTCACCTTACAGAATTCTTGTTGTGGGGAAAAACAGGAAGATAAGGAGCATTATGTATGTTTGCTGTCTTGCCTTCCTTATAAGTCATAAAGGTGGGATAAAAATCAAATAAATAAATAATTATTGAAAATACCCCTGTGAAATAAGTTGGGCTAAGGGCAAACTACTTTACCTGTACCTTTCAGCCCCCAAATTTAATAGCTTAACCACTTATCACATCTGTCTCTAGACAAGAAGAGCTATTTAATTATATCTAGCAAAACAATTTATTTCTTTGAATAAGGGGATAACTTTTATCTACTAGCCACTACTCTAAAAGCAGCAAGAGTAGACTCCTAACAAACGTAACTCTCCATTAAGTATGTATAGAATTGTAGCCTTAGAAAGAGACATAAAACATGACCCTTCATAAGTAATTCCAGTGAGATATGGCTCTGCCATATAGTCTTGAAATGAACCTTTCTATAGATGCTTAGGCTATGTTCTTGTAGCCATTTACCCAGGTGTAAGCCCTGCTGATTCACAACTTCTGGGTTCGAATGATAGCTTTGCAATTCTGCAAAATATTCTCCTGGGTTTAATTTATAGGTAAAAGTTAACCATCAGTTTAACTGATGTAATTCTTTTGTTGCTGTTAAACTCCAAGATCTTCATTAGAACTTTTAGGTGATTTCTTTGGTTACTGAAATTTCAACTCTGTTTTCTCTGCCTGTTGTTCTTTCTTTGATTGATTATATTTGCAAACAACTGCTAAATAGTAACTCTGACTGTGTTTTAAAATTATAAATTTTTACAAAAAGAAATATAAATCAGACAGGACAGATTTTGAACATACTAAAATGATTTTAAAAAATAGTAAAAGCCATTTATTATTAACAATGCATATTTATAATTTGTTAGATTCACCCAAAGATAATTCCTTTAGTTAAAGCACTTAAAAAGAAAGGTGACTAAATAAAGCATTGAAGCTTTTTTAAAATACATTTTTCATATTTTCCATTTTTCCCCCTAAAGGCCAGGTATTTCACGTACGAAAGCAACCAGCTTCTAAAATTCAAATGTGTTGAAGTGTATGTATGCACATAACCTATTTACGAGCCAATCTGATTTACCTTCATGTTGCATTAAAACATATTTTCATAAGATGTTCTGTTAAACCTCACCAAAAAAAGAGGCTGTTTTCAGCAAACACTAAAAAGTTGGCTATTCTTCATGGGTTGTTCCAGCTGAGACCTAAATGAGGTAGACATCTGTCAGAAAAACAGATTAGCTCCCATTGATGAATAGTGGACTATAAAGGAGGGTTATTTTAACATTTCCAGGATAATTGTCTTGCCTCTCTTTCCACAAATCTGAGCCCAGCCCTTTTCAAGAGAAAATGTCATAAGAAAAAGAGTGGTGGGTCAGTAGCCCATCCTCAAGGTCAGGAGAATGTAAACACCTGCTTGTTCTCACATAACACCTGCTTGGAGGAATAACAAAACAGGTAAGACTTTTTTGACCCAACAAGAGTCACAAGCTCTTTCACAATGTCTACAAAAACCAATGAAAAGAAGACCTTTTTTTCTCAGCCAGGCCCCCAAAGGTCAAGTTTCCTTCCCCTTCCCCAATATTGTACTTTGAAAAGCCTAATTGGGACCTTCAAGAATCCCAGGTGACCATACACTGTTTGTGCTCTGGCACTAATTGAAAGCCAACAAAATGAGGCCTAGAGAAAAGTTGGTCTTAATAGAAAGAACCAATCACCTTCTTTTCCCCCATCTGTCTCCTTTATTTCTTCTCCATTATGCCTTTTTCTACCAAAGGAATGAAGTAACATATAGATCAATAGATATTCTGTCTCATTGCCTCATTCGCTAACTTCCACACAAATACACTGTTTAATTTCCATTTGTGGGTGGGTTTTAAAATAAAAGAAATTCCTATTATCACTTGCCATTTTGTTCCTCCCGCCCATCAGTAATAATTAATAAAAAGTAATTTGCACCCCTATAAAGTAACTGTATAACGTGCCAGCCTGGGTGGTTATGTCTTGCAGATCGTAGCATGAGAGTCCGATGATGACACAGTGGCAATTGCACCATACATATGCATACATGATGACTTGCTATGTTAGAATGAAATTGTTGCTCAAAGGGGTTAAACTTTTACCAGAAATGCAAGTAAATTTGTTATGAAAATGTATGCATTTTGCACAATGCAAATGTAGCAAGAAGACTACATTGTGCCTTGTGAATTTTGATAACGAATCTAATCTTGTTTATGGGATGCAAGAAACAAAATTCAAAAGCCTGTCGTTGAAGTTCATTCAAGCAGATACGGTTGTGCTGTAATATATTAATTTGGGGGCAACAAATCTTTTTCTATCAAAGCCTGTTTCCAAGGTTCCATGACATTGCACTCTGGTGTTATCAAGAAATAGAAGACAGAATAGAACCGTATAGATTAAGAGGTGACTTTGTGTATTTTCCAACATCTCCACATTAAATAGTAGATGAGAAACTGCTGGAGAGCCTTTGCTAATCCAGATAGTCCATTCTGGACTAGATGAACCAAAGGCATTTTTATGTTATGCCTGTAATATTAATGGTATCTCCAAACTTAAACCAATTAGATTATTCCTTTGAAGTGAAAGGTTGTTATTTTATATGGAAGTCTATCTAAACAGCCATGTCAATGTCTTTACTTTAAATTCATTATTCTAAGAAGGCCATAATTCAAAACATGAGAACAATAGTTTTCTTTCTCACTCTTTTCCTTCCTCTTGTGTTTCTCCCAGGTATAGATAGTACCCTTGGACGCACAGTTCTTATTTAAGTTTTCATACAGCAGGTATGGAGAAACATAATCTCTCCATGAGTTTGTCTGATCAATTTCAGAGTGAATAAGAGAATAGTTAGTTTCCAGCCAATGTGGTGCTCAGACCCACAGCCTCAGCATCATTAACAATACATTCTGACTAAGTGAGCCAGACAGCCTAGTCCATTGAGCTAGCTGGCCAGTTGCCATCATTATGAGCACTTTCTAACAAGTAAACATTATTTGCTAGCAAAATACACATTATGTTGGCAACAGGCCATAATCTAGTGAAAAAACAATGCCTTTAATATGACACACTTAAGCCTCTCCATTGCTCGCCCCATTTCAGTATTCATATGGGTGATTGCCTTTTGCATTTGCCTTGGTTTGGTTGCTGGTAGAATAGTGTACTTTCATAGATGCTTAGATTATCAATAGCCCCAGTGCAGAACACTGCTGATTCCACTTCAGCATTATGAGCAACAGGTTTTATCTGCCACTCAGTTCTGTCCTAGCTGATTATATTCAAAGCAGATCAACAGATGGTGTAGTGAGGTGCTAACTGACACTTGCAGAGGGAGGTACCAGAAGATTTAAAGCTACTAAGAATTGAGGCTGACTGTCTGATCTCAGCAGAACAAGATGAGCCACCAGGAACTTGACAATACTTCTATATTCAAAAGGAAAGTGGTGATGCAAACATAGTAGTATTGTCTAACTATCTCCTGGTCATTACACCAATTTCTGGTATAGGAAGGAAACCCCACATAAAACAATATTAATCTAATTTGTAGTGACCATACACAAGTTAAAAACAAAACACTGATGGTGGGGATTACTATTATATATTATAGACAGGCAACTCTGTGTCACTGATTATAGTTATTATGATGATGATTTTATTTTATGTATCTAGCATGTATTGTGGCAATTGCTGGCCTGAGGCTCTTTGGTCAGCTCAAGGTGGCAAACATATATAATGTTCCAGCCTCCTATTTTCCTCATAATAATAACCCTATCAGGTGGGTTGGGCTAAGAGAGAGTGACTGGCACAGTCACCCAGTTGGCTTTCATGCCTAAAATAGGACTAGAGCTCAGTCTCCTGGCTTCTAGACCAGCACTTTAACCAGTTTTTTTTTAAATTCCATTTATATCCCGCCCTTCTCCGAAGACTCAGGGCGGCTTACAAGCTTAGCAGTAGCCTTCATTCTATGTATATGCCTGCTTATTAGGGCTTTCACAACACACCCCAAGCGGCATTATTACAAAGTCAGCTTAATTGCCCCCAACAATCTGGGTCCTCATTTTACCTACCTCAGAAGGATGGAAGGCTGAGTCAACCTTGAGCCTGGTGGGATGCGAACCTGCACTAATTGCAGGCAGCTGGTGTTACTTAAGGAGGCATTAGCCCACTGCTCCACCAAGGCTCTTAGTTAAGATTGTCAAGAAATTCAGGGTATACAAAAAGATAGCAACATAGTGTATACATCATTTTTAACTCACTGCCATAAAATACAGCAATGGCCATTAGCACCAAAATGGAGGATGGGCTTACCAGTTGATACTAGTAGGATGGTTATGTTCTTCTAAATTCAAAAAGAGTGTACTACATTCCTGGGAAGAAGTAGCAGAAGAAAACTTCATTGAGCATGTAGCATATTGTGTCAGTTGCTGGCCTGAGGATTTGAGGACTTAGGAGAAGGATATTGAATGTGTGTGGAGAAAGTGGTACAGTTAGGTAGCCTGTTATAGTCGGCCATGTCTTACAGTTGCCATATTTGGTAGGCAGAAGCAGATTGTTAGTCTGGGATATCATTACTTTGTTGGTAAGATGTATATGCTTAAATTCTGGGAGAAGGATGGCAGGACATAGAGGAGGCCTGATTATGGAGCTAGGGCAGGCAGTGATATTTTGGTTGTGACAAGCAGAGGAAAATAAGACTGGCATCCAGGTGTGGGTTGTCCATAGGGAAAGTGGAGTTTACGCTTGAAACCAAATCCATCTTCCATCCCCCAGCATTCAGACCCATTGCTGCCATCTTGACATTTTTAACCTCTACCTCTGGCCATTCCTGCATACGCCACTACCTAAATCAAAGATTAACTGTCCAGATAGGAAGCCCACTATGTACTGTATATACTGTATGATGGCTTCAAAATGTTGCACTTTTTGTACTCCACTTTTATAACTTCAAAGAAGGCCATACCCAGGTTGGTTCTCTTCTCAAACCTCCTGGTGTTTCCCACTGGAGTGCTGTCACCACATCCAGTTCATATTATGAAAACAAGAGTTTTTATTTTGAGAATTTCTTAATTGTTCTGAGAACCTTCCTTTGCTGAGTCCTTTTTAAAACCTCTAGACAAGATGGGTGACACACAAATCTAATAAACAAAAAATACATGTCTGTTATAATATCTTTCCACATGTTCCATGAATTTAATTCTTCCATAAAAAACCATTTCTTTCTTTGGTCTGTTTTGAATGGGTTGTGTATATTTTATCTTTCATAGATCTCTTGTAAGCATCAACCAGCCGCAAATTCAATACATTCAGTATATTCACTACATAGTACCCCAGTTAACAACAGTCGTCCCAACCCAATTTCTACTTAACAACTTTTCCTGAAAAGAGCTTACCAACTTCTAAAGTAAACTGATCCATTATCAAACAGATCATCAGGAAGATATTCCAAATATTTACTTTTGAGTTGTATCAACAAAGCAACAAAAATGCACGTCACCTCTTACAGTACATGTTAACTCTTCAAATATTTGAAAACAGCTCTCAGATTGTCATCTAATAAAGACTGAGAAGATAGTCTTAATCATAGAAGATACAGAAAGCTTTTTTTATATTAAGACCATTGGTCCATTTAATTCAATTTCCCTGCACTGATTGGAATGTTTCTTTCACATTTGGGGCAGAAAGGAAAATGGCACAAGTCTGGATGAAAGGGACACAGCTGAGAAGCAGCATTGAAGAATGGGTGGAAATTCTTTAAAGGAGAAGGTGAGATTTGGCTGAGGTTGATAGAATCCTAAAAGGCAAAATATTGCTGAATCTAGATCTGTACCACTTCCTGCCATATAAATCCAGGCCTCTGAACTGCCTGAGCCAATAGGGGGCAATCCACTCTGTTCACAAATAATCTTCACACAGATGGTTTCTATTAACAAGAGAAGCTGCAGGATGAGCTGGGGGGGGGTTGCCCTCTGGCCTGCTTTCAGCCACTGTCTTCACCCTTTCATGCTGGAAAGTATGAAGCGGCTGCTATTCAGAGACAACACTTGAGCCTCTCCCAGGTGTCTTCATTTTACTTAGGCTTGCAGATCAAGTCGCCTCTGACATGTCTCAGCTGGCCCGCCTCACCAGACTTGCCAATCAATTAACAAAGGGAATGTTTCTTTGTATTCTTCCCAGCCCGGAACCATTTTAGCCTGCTGTGGTTTTTCTTTGTCCAAGAGGATTCCAGTCAATTATGTTGCATTTTCCAAGATGATTTATATAACATAGGATGATTCTGTAATACAAAGAATTGATGTGGCATAATAGGAACATAGAAAGCTGCCCTAGACCAAGTTCAGTAACATTTGCGCTGATTGGCAAGAGCTCTTCAAGGTTTCAGAGTGGATGTTTTCCCAGCCTTTCCTGTAGCTGCTGTAGATTAAATCTGGATTTGTCTCAAGCAAAGTATGGACTCTGTCACATAGCTATGGCCTTTCACATAGCTATGGTTTTTCTTCTTTCAGATGGACTTGTTTCTTATTAGATTCTAAGATATTATTTCTGCCCATAATTAATTCTTCTTAGTTTATTAATTTGAATATCTTTAACTCTCTTTTTTCAAAACAATTAACACAGTGTTAAAACCACAGTCTGTGTATATAATATGCAAGTTCAATTTAAACAAACTTAATAAATATCACATGCATGTCAGCTATCGTTCTAAGCACACAAGGTCCTTCTGAACAAGGATATAGCAAAACCAAAGTGAATCTCTTTAAGAATTGTCTTTTATAATCCTGGTGACCTCACAGAAAAGGCCATGTGCTTTATTTTGATTTTTATAGTGAAAAACATTGGAACAACTCTTTCAAGTATGGAACCCCTCACATGTATTGTCTGATTGTGATAGGTTTATGCAATTGTTTTTGGTTCAAGGACCAAGATTGATTCTAACTGACATTTTTGGGGAACAGGCTCGACATAACATGAATTGACATAACATGAACAAATTGGGCGACAGTAATACAAAATATTTAGTTTAATTTAAAATATAATTTAATATTTAATTTAATTTGGAGGTACTTTATTAAATTTATATGATGATTTCCCATATATTTAGCAAAGTTCACATTAAAATTATCTTTGGTAGCAACTTTTTAATGGTCACATACCAAGATGGGCCATATGCCAACATTTCAGCAGCCACATCCAGCCCTGAAGCCTCAGATTTGTCTACCCTCATAACATAGTCTGTATTCTTACCTGTTATGATGCAATGGAGGGCTGAGATTGAAAGAGTATGAATACTGAATTCACGAGCAGGAGTGATATTTTAATTGGAACTTAGGGGGCATTACAATGTGGGCCCCAGGTATCCATGAATGGAACTGCCTTACTAGAATAATGTTTTCTTTCCATTATGCTTTGTCCTTTCTCTCACCCACACAGAGACAAATTGCAGTAATGAATGGTATTAAAGATGTAATCTGGTGGCAGAACTACATCTCCAGTGCTGACAGTGGGAAGACCTCTGCCTATCAGACAAAAGTCAGGAGAAAGGCAATGTTCCAGGTGTCTTATCTTCTTCAATTATGCTATAATTGCATGATATGCCACAAATATCATTTCCATTTCTGGGAAAGTACAAAGTCCCAAATGAACATGGAGATCATTTACTATAATGTTCAGATTTTTTCATGGCATTGTCAGTTCATTATTTTCTTAAGGCTGATTTCATACAAATTCATTAAACAAAGAAAGGAACACACACCTACAGAAGTAGACACATCTTAGCTAAACCAAGAAACATTTCCATATTTAATAATTTGAGTTTGGAGCCAAGTCATATCAAAGAGCAAAATATTCAATATTGTTAATTCAGTTTTGCAAAATATATTCTTAATTTAAAAATGATTTTGCTCCGAGTATAGTGTAGTAATAAACCAGTTATTGACCAGCTCTTATTGATTGTGCAGCCCCCGGGCAAAGTACACTGACCTTGCTCACTCTCTTATTGCTTACACTTTCCCTGGCCTTCTTCATCTACGCCCGCTCAATAATATTATTATGAATGTATATTTTTAGCAAAAACTCTCTGTTACAAGGTTAGGGCTTCCTAGTGATTTTCTTTTTCTTTTTGTCATTTTCTGTAGTCTAGAGCAAAACTATTAGAAAAGGGTTACTGGACCATGGCACAGAGTCTATAAGCAGAATCCAGCCATTTCAGCAGAATTCTGAGGACTATGCCTTTTAATTTCAAGTCAGCCACAAGGAATGAAAGAGGAAAATAGAATTCTTGTTACCTTTACTTTCTCTGCTGATGAATGTTATTCCTCCCTTGCAATCATTTCCAAGAAATTAATGTTTTCTAAAACACCTCTGCCCATTTTCTTTTATTGTCCCTCACACTTGGAACTACTTCCAGGAGTATTGGTATTAAGGATATGATGATGATGATGATGATGATGATGATGATGATGATGATGATGATGATGATGATGGTGGTGGTGATGATTGATTGATTGTCAGTTTCATAATCCTTTGCTACTATTATAGGGCTTCTCACTAGCTGGCCAGGTCAAAGCAAGAGATAGACAGTGAACTTCCAAGAAGGGGAGAAATCACTGAATATCTACTTCTTGCTTGAAGGATATGTGGGGGTCAAGGGACAAAGGAGATATCTCTGCCATGACCATTCACTTGTCCAGCACCAATCACTTTTCTAATTTTCTGTCCACTATTCAATTTTCTGCACTGGTGCTAAATTTTACGCTCTAAATCAGGGGTGTCAAACTGCAGGCCCACAGGCCAGATGCGTCATCCGGAAGCCGCACCCACCCCATTGCCGGCAATGGCAAAACTATCCAGATACATTCCATGACATCATGTGATGTCACAAGTTTGACATGTCTGCTCTAAATCATTATGGTGAAGTTAAAGTAAAAAGTGGTTTACCAGGAATGTCACTGCCACCATAAATCTACAATTTTTTTAAAATCCAAATGTCAGTGTTCATTGGTCCTGCCAGAGTATTTGGCACCAGCAACTGCTTGATCTATAGGCATGATACATCAAAGAGTATGAAAGACCTGTTTTCAACTACTTTCTTACTTGCTGCATTCTCCTGTGGATATTTATAGTATTTAGTATGGATAGAAATGCATTCTTATTAACAATTTTCTTTTCAGTATTCCTCAGATGTTAGATCTGTGGAATATCTTTCAAAATATGATGCACTAGTATCTACTAGTTTCAGTATCAGCCAATAGCTGATACTACTTGAAACAGCGTTAGATCTGATTGCATCTCTTGAGTAGCAGAGCCTGTGTAACGTCACAATGCCTTCAAAATGAAGACATGTGCAAGATGACATCACTATGCAAACTCTTCAATAATTTGCATCACAACTTCTGATATCATCAACATATAACATTACTTCTCCTCTTCCCCTCCATGGATGCTGTTGCTTTTGAGTTCTGTCTTTTATTGTGTCTTCAGCTGGCTGAAGATAAAAGCTTATACGTATTTAGCAGACATTTTAATCCTCCCTTTCTGGCTCACTCTCAGAGTTCTTACAGACAATCAGCCTTTCTGTCTCCCAACTCTTCTGAAACCAGTTTAAAATGCATCTGTGATTAATCTGAGCGGTTTTTATTATTTTTAGATCTTTTCAGACATCAGGAGTCTTGAGCACACTTTTAAGTTTGCAAGCCTAGAGCTTAGACAGGATTGTCAGCCAGTCACTCACTCAATATCTCGCAAGTGACTGCCTTGTCCATTCATATAGCACAGAGAACTACCAACCAATTGAAGTTACATTTGCTGGCCAATCACATTGAGTATCTTGTCCCATTCCATAGATCCCTGCTAAAGTCACATCACTTCACTCTTTTCACAAAAATAAGATAGAATAAATTGGTAAAATGTTCTCTCATATTCTGAACAGATTTCCATTGTCTTTCAAACTCCTAACCCTGGCATGCTAGCAGTTAATTAATTTACTATAATAACATGCTGCTAAGGACCAATAGGATGGGGAAGGCAGGAATCCTATCCATTGAGAACATAGACCATGGGGAGGCTGAGCTCCCCCACGTGTTTATTGGACCTGTGCCCTTCCTGGCTGGTCTATGCGGCTCGGGAGGAGACACGAGGCTGGCTTCAGGCAGTGATAACTGCTTCTTTGAGTGAGGGTAGTTTTCCTGCCACCTTGAAGGAGGCGGTGGTGAGGCCCCTCCTCAAGAAGTTTGCCCTGGACCCAGCTATTTTCAACAACTATTGTCCGGTCTCCAACCTTCGCTTTCTTGCGAAGGTTGTTGAGAGCGTGGTGGCGCATCAGCTCCCTCTGTTCCTGGAGGAAGCTGATTATCTGGACCAGTACCAATCGGGCTTTAGGCCCGGGTACAGCACGGAGATGGCATTGGTCGCGCTGGTGAATGATCTCTGGCGGGCTCAGGACAGGGGTTGTTCCTCTGTCCTAGTCCTATTAGACCTCTCAGCGGCTTTCAATACCATCGACCATGGTATCTTACTGCGGCGTCTCAGGGGGTTGGGAATGGGAGGCACTGTTCTGCAGTGGTTCTCCTCCTACTTCCTGGGACGTTCGCAGTCAGTGCTGACAGGAGGGCAGAGGTCGGCCTCGAGGCCTCTCGTTTGTGGAGTTCCTCAGGGGTCGGTCGTCTCGCCTCTCCTGTTCAACATCTATATGAAACCGCTGGGTGAGATCATTTGTGGTTTTGGAGTGGGGTATCATCAGTATGCTGATGATACCCAGCTTTTCATCTCTACCCCAAACCACCCCAGTGATGCCCTCGATGTGATGTCTCGTTGCCTAGAGGCAGTTCGGGTCTGGATGGGGAGGAACAGGCTTCAGCTCAATCCCGACAAGACTGAGTGGTTGTACGTTCCGGCATCTCAGGAAATTCAGTCCATTCCAACTTTAACCATGGGGGGTGAGGTGTTACCCCCTGTAGATAGGGCTCGCAACTTGGGTGTCCTCCTGGACTCACAGCTCTGCAAGGATGATGTTCCAGAAGGAGGGAGCCACCATGGAAAAGGCCTTTCTTCTTGGTCCTGCTAGATCACAGGTGTCAAACTCACCACGTCACCTGACGAGTGATGACGTATCGCGACTTTTTATTTTCATTGCCAGAGCTGGGGTGGGCATGGCCTCCATATGATGCAACCAGCCCATGGGACTGGCAGTTTAACACCTCTGTGCTAGATTGACCTCCTTAGGAGAAGGGATCCATAGCATTTCCTTGCCTCCCACTCTGGTGGGTTGGGTAGATTTGACTGGGAAAATATGTTATTTTATTCATCTAAATGGGGAACCTCCTCTAGACACTCAAGGGTAAGCTGAGCCCAACAGGCACTATAGCACTTGCTCTTAGTGCCTTCAAGCCACCACCTCTATCCTCATTTCAGAAGAGAGGTCACATCCAACATCCCCTTATGCCCCAACACACTCACTCTCCCTCCACTCAGCAAACAGCACTCTGCCCAGTTGCTCTCACTTACAAAGCAAGGAGCCACTCCCCCACCAGCTCTCACCCAGGGGAAAGCAACAATCACACTCATCTCATTCTTACCCAACTTTTACTATTACAGAATAATAATAATAGTAGTAGTAATAATAATAATAATAATAATAATAATAATAATAATAATAATAATAATAATAATAATAATAATAATAATAATAAGTTGGAAGGGACCTTGGAGGTTATCTAGTCCAACCCCCTGCTCAGGCAGGAAACCCTATACCATTTCAGGCAAATGGCTGTCCAGTCTCTTCTTAAAAACTTCCAGTGTTGGAGCATTCACCACTTCTGGAGGCAGGTTGTTCCACTGGTTAATTGTTCTGTCAGGAAGTTTCTCCTTAGTTCTAGGTTGCTTCTCTGCTTGACTAGTTTCCATTCATTGCTTCTTGTCCTGCTTTCAGGTGCTGTTTTAGTCTGTTATATACTTGATGCATAATTTGTTAAAGGCTATTATAAAATAAGCAAATCAAGAACTCCAGAGCTTGTTTTTGAATAAAACTGCACCATAGGGTTTTAAATCTCTAAGGAGCAATGTTGTGCAAAAGCAAATGAACTTTGATACAAACTTTATTCTTTCTCTGGACCTTGACCTAGACCCAAATGACCCAAATATATGAAAGAAAATGCAAGTGTGGGTGTGGGTGTGGGTGTGGGTGCGCGTGTGTGTATCCTGCACTCTGCCTTTCCCAAACTAATATTCCTTTCTCTGCTCTCATCTTTAAAAAAAAGAAAGAACGGCATCCTTTTAAATCAAACATTTTGCTGTTTTAGTAAGGAAAAGGATGAATAATTCAATTTCACTGGTTTGATTATGACACAGAATCATGATAATGGAAGGTACCTTGAAGACCATCTACTGCAACCAATACTCTCTGCAGCATTTTTAATACAGCTTGATTCACAGCGGGGGGAAAAAAGTGGGTTGAACAAGCTTAAAAGGCAATATAAGGCCACACTTTCTAGGCTACAATTTAGGATTCTAATTTTGAGAACAGGTTTAAGCAGAAATCTTTCCAACACTTAATCAATGTAAGATAATATACAACAGAACTTGATCTGTAGCTGACAGATCTAGAAAAGACATACAGTACCTGTATACCTGTTCTGAACATAGAAACAGGAGCTAATATCACATGTCGCACAGCACACAGTTGGAAGCAAAACAGTTTCTCCTTATTCGGTACAACCATTCTCATTTGGAACAGAGAATCTCACTTAGTATCTCTATCAGGGTGTGACTGTAGCGATTATACCAGATGGAGATGTCCAACAGTGTTAGCTATCTCTGGCAGAGAATTATTTGAATTAGACAAGGCTTGAATCAGTATGAGAAACCTCACAGGTGGGGTAGAGGACTTTTGAGCCCCAAAGGAACCAGAATGGGTCAGAATGGGCCAGAATCAAATCAAAACAAGCAGAGGTGTTTAAGACCAGCAGACACTAGTAAATAGCTAACGCATTGTCAAATTCAACCAAAGCCTCCTGGTTTAAGCGACTTTGTCTATAAATGCCACAGATAATGTAAAATCAGGAAGTTTGGGATTTTGGACCCTACCTTCCAATGACATCACCACTGTGGCTTTCAGAGGCCTTATTTTTTTTTTTTCTTTCCGTGGATTCCTCAGCCAAAAAAGGATTTCCTGCCTTTCCTCTTCACAGGGATCTACCATTTCGGATCAGTCGATTAAGAACTCAAGAAAGATTGAGACTATGGCCTAGCTAGCATTCTCAGTGCCAAAGATTCACTTCACTAAAAGACTGCAGCATAACAGAAGTACAGGTAAAGTGCTACCATTTCATGGCTAGATACCACAGCGCAGGACCACCCGTAATTCCAATTATTTCAGAAATGACTCACGGATTGTACAAAGCAGTTCATTGGTAGTGCACTAACCAGGACATACTTCAGGATTTATGAACTCATCCCAGCAACACATAGCAATATACAAATCCAGTTGGCATTTGGAAATCCACATCTTCCATGTTTTAAAATGTTTGTATTTTTAATTCATTTTGATCCTAATTTGTTCATCTTTTCTCTGCTGACCTTTTCTCTCTTTCCTTATAAGGAGGCAGAAACATACTTGTTGAAAAAGTCACATTCAGAGTTACCACTATGTGTCTGTGAGTCTATGTATATCGTTTTTTGTTGATAATTTTTTTAAAAACCCAGGTCTGTTTTCAGTGAGTAGGGGTAGAAATAGCCTGTAGCAGCTATGTCAGTTTAGTTCATATTATTTTGTCCAGATGTGCCAGCTGCAGTTAAGCATTATCTGTCTGATAGTGCTAAGCACTTTGCAGTAGGTCGCAGAGGTACAGCTCTCAACCAATAGATCTAATTGCAATCCTTTTATGTTCACAGTGATTGCAGGCTTTCCCTACATTGCAAACAAATAGTAATCAACTAAACCTGCTACCTCTATGCAGTGATATTAAGGTATGAAATATTAACTATACGGTAATTATGGTTTTTAATTTTTTATTATTATTTTTGTTCTTGGAGGTGTGCGCGTGTGGCTATGCATATGTGTATATGTACTGTTTTAATGACTATAGGATGGGGTTCATGGCTGCTCAACAACAGAAAGACAATCTTCCAGTTCTCTTTTGTGTAATGAAAAACTGTGTGTGCATGACATAGTTTATGTGGTCAAATGCAGTGTAAATACTGTGTACCTCTTCTGCTAGAGCAACACTGTATTAGCCACGTCTCCAATAATTTCCACCTCCAAATCTACATTTTTATGATACCATTATGCTAATACAAACCAAACTTATATCACACCCTGTGTCTAATCCACCCTGCAAATTAACCAATTTGTATTCCAGGGGCTCTAACAAGCATTCTCTCTCTTGAGCAGAAATGCACATATCTACCATCATCCCCACGATATTCTTCAAATAAAGAAATACAAGGGGAAAGAATCCTAAATATTGTATGGAAAAGATACAGTAAATCTGAAAAATAAAAAGGGAAGATTCAAAGATAGAAGCAGCCCCACCTGTAGGCACATTCCAAACAGAAGATTTTGGATAATTTTCCATTAAACATTCTTGGCACTAACTTGTGCAGTGCATCACATCAATACGCAAGAAAACTTGCACTTATATGTAAGTGTAAAATGCAAAGGGGAAGTCCTGCATGTTTTCAAAAGAACAAAGTGCCATTGTAAAAAATTGATCCTATAAGAAGAAAGTTCCCTGCCCTGTGGACACCTTTTCCCTCCCTAGAAATTAGGCAGGACCCCACTCTCCTGGCCTTCCTGAAAGGTGTGAAAACATGGCTCTGCAGCTTTGTTCAGGCACACAGAGCAGCATGCAGCCGTGGGGCTGGTTAGTGCCCTGAAAGCTTATGCCATGCCTTTTAATTAATTTTTTGACATTGCTTCCCTCTTTTTAAATTTTATATACTGTTTTTTATGTTTTAATATTTTATTTGTACGTTGCCTAGAATCCCTCTGTGAGGGAGATGAATGGTTTTAAAATTTGATAAATAAATAAATACTTCATTGTGTGTGTACCATATGGTCATTCTGCAAATAGAAGAAACTGTTCCCCGCTCCCTCTCAGTATTTGCATCCATACCTAAAGGAACAATTCATCAGTTCAGCAGCACCATTTTCAAGGCAGGCACTGGGCTTCGGTTCAATATCCATATTAAATATTGGTAGTCCTTGCTTAGTGATCAAAATTGGGACCAGTAACACTGTAGCTAAGTGCTGTGGCCCCTAAGTTAAATGTCACATGACTGAGACATATGGTTTTACTTCTGCCTTCTCTATAAGTCTGCTTGTTGCAAGCCAATTGCAAAGTACCCAAATAATGATTGTGTGACCACATGACAGGTCACAAAGGTTTTATTAGCAAGCCCGGTGGAAGGGAGCCCAGTGTTAGAGAGCACAGTGGAAGGGAAGGAATGACGGCAAGGTGAGGAAGACAACTAAAGATGGCACAGGTAAGCAATGGGGCAGAAAGGTACAGTTTCTTCATTTGATCATGTTGTACAGGGCAACCAAAGATGACAGACAGATAGAAAGATAGAGACAGACAGACAGACAGACAGACAGACAGACAGACAGACAGACAGACAGACAGACAGAGTGGAGGCAGTTTATACAGGCAGAAGAACCATCAGGCAATCAACTAATATTTACAATAGGGACTGGCAAGTTTGCCATCACTAATTGGTGCAGTCACATGATATTTTGCTTAACAACTATTTCACTTAAACAGTGGAAATTCTGGTCCCAGTTAGGATCATTACCACAGGGTTACTGCAATGTCCATTTGTGATGTCCAGATATCTTACATGAAGAAACATCCATACATTTTCAAGGGTTAGATTTTGTCAAATTGCATCATTAAGAGCCCTGTATAGTAAAGCCAAAAGAAAATATTAGACAAAGTAACAGAATAAGAGAATAACAGAGTTGGAAGGGACCTTGGAGGTCTTCTAATCCAAGCCCCTGCTCAAGCAGGAAACCCTATATCATTCTGCTCTAGTGGCTTTCCAGTCTTAAGCACCCACAACTTCTGAAGGCAAGCTCTTCCACTGGTTAACTGTTCTCATTGTTAGGAAATGTCTCCTTAGTTCTAGGTTGCTTCTCTCCTTGATCCATTGTTTCTTGCCTTCTGGTGGTTTGGAAAATAGGTGGACCTCCTCTTCTTTGTGGCAGCCCCTCAAATATTGGAACATTGTTTTCATGTCCCCCAATCCTAATTTTCACAAGACTAGACAAACCCAATTCTGCAACTGTTCATCATATGTTTTAGCCTCCAGCCCCCCAATCATCTTTGTTGCTATTTTCTGCACTCTTTCCAGAGTCTCAAGATATTTTTTATAATAATTTATAGTTTATATCCAAAACTGAATGCAGTATTCTAAGTGTAATCTTACTAAGGATTTATAAAGTGGTATTAATTCTTCAAGAGATCTTGATTCTATCCCTCTGTTAATGCAACCTAGGATTGCATTGACTTTTTTGGCTGCTGCCACCCACTGCTGGCTCATATTTAAGTGACTGTCCACTAAGATACCAAGTTCCCTCTCACATTTATTGCTATTGAGCCTGGTTTCACCTAACCTGTATCTGTACATTTGATTTTTCTTGCCTAATGTAAAACCCATCAATGTGTAAAAGTAGAAAGAAAGCCAAAGAATTGTTCATCTTTTTCTTTCCTACTACACTCATAAGACCTTCTGAGTATCTGTTCTCTCCTTATAGTAGCTCAAATCAGTGTTTCTGAACTTGGGCAATTTCCAGAACTCCCAGAATTCTTATCTGTGACCACAGTGGCAAAGGTATTTTGAAAGTTGAAGTTTACATATCTGGAAGTTGTCTATGTTGGAAAGCACTGGTCTAAAGAAAATAAGAAAATGTTGTAGATAAGCTCTCTGACAACTCTTGGTTGAAATCATTAGCCATTACAAGATTTTTGCATTACTTTTCAACTCTTCGTTTCCTGAAAATAAATTTATAGAATGGACCAGGGCTTTTTTTCTCATAGAACGCTCAGAACGGAGTTCCGGCACCTTTTTGGGATGGAATCTTGTAAGGTAGGCAAGGCGGATTGTATGACATGTGTGAGTTCCGGCACCTTTTTCTTTTACAAAAAAAGCACTGGAATGGACCATAATATATTTGGCAACCATGGAATTATAGTTAGACAATATCTTCACCAAATCTGTTAGCTGAGAAATTGGTTACATAATTTATTCAGGGGAAGGAGAAAGTCGTCAACAATTTCCCATGGTGACAACGTCCCTTTAACGGTGATAGGAAGTCTGTTACTGAAAAATGCCAGATGAGAAGATTTTAGTGAAGTATGAGAAACCATGGAGACAACACACCTGTGGAAAGAAGATTGTAGATTGTATACACCCTGATACAGCTAAATAAATGCAGGATAGTCACACATCACCAATGAGAATGTCTCCAAAGTTCTCTTCTCCTTAAATAATTTCTAAATTTATCTTTCATCACACTTAGTATTGTGAGGAAAAGTTATGCAGGATAATTTTTATGCTTGATGCTGATGGAAAAGTCCTAAAGTGTCTAAAACCTTTTTCCTGGAGGGTCCAATGCAAGGTCCTTAATTTTCACAGATGAGGCGGATGAAGAAAAGTAATAGATCCTTTTTCCAAAAATCAAGTTATTGCCTTTCCAGCTTCAGAGCAGATATAGGAGTAGCTCTCCATCTACTTCATTGGAAGTGGGTTATTACTATGCTCCAGGCCAAGTATTGAAAGAGGACAATGTTTCTCAGCTGAGCAGATGGCATTTCTGTAACAGTATCCTATGGCAGCTGTCAGAGCACAGTATCATATACACATTCATTGTGATATTTGTCTTGGGGTTCCTTTGCATTTTTCTTTGCTTTGGGCTGTCAAGATTTCACACCAAAAACAGCAGTAAATTTTGTCTGTCCAAGATCTCAGTCTTGCATTCAATAACCACAGTCACTTCAGAGTTCACAGTGGTATCCACAGGGAGTGTTAAAACAGGCAAGGAGGAGTTCACATCAGCACAATCCAAGTTCCACCTTTTTTGTACATATTTCAATGACATACCAACATAGAAAGAAATGGGGCTTTGGTCATGCTGCTTTGATGGTTATCTTACCTATTCTGTCCTCCTGCAGATACTGTTGTAGACTCACCATATGTAGCTTTCTTGCAGCACAATACGTACATGCAGTTCACACCAGTCAAAACTTCAATGTATGACTAAGTTCCACAATTTCAATCCCAGGCATTTTCTTCCCACTTTTCCAAGTCAATGGATATTTTGCCACTTGCTTCAAGATCATGAAAGACAGCTGCAATTGGGTTACATGGATAGAACATAGAACATACAATAATAGTGTTTCTAGGGACTTGGAGGTCTTCTACTCCAACCCCCTGCTCAAGCAGGAGACTATACCATTCTGGACAAATGGCTGTCCAGTCTCTTCTTGAAAACCTCCGATGATGAAGCACCCACAACTTTCAAAAATAAGCTTTTCCACTGGTTAATTGTTCTCACTGCCAGGAAATTTGTCAGTTCTAAGTTGGATCTCTCTTTAATGATCTTCCACTCATTGCTTCTTGTCTTGCCCTCAGGGTCTTTGGAGAATAGATCAACACCCTAATCTCTGTAACAGCCCCTCAAGTACTAGAAGATTGCTACCATATCACACCTAATCCTTCTCTTTGTTATACTAGACATACCCAATTCCCTCAATCATTCATTATATGGTTTAGTCTCCAGACTCCTTACCATTTTTTTATATATACAAAAATACAAAATACAAAATATTTTTTGTATTTTGGTGCCCAAAATTGTACACAGTATTACAAGTATGATATAATTGATCTTTTTTGGTGTGTGGCTTGTTGGTTACCATCTTGCCAGCTTTATACCAACTTATCATCTGAGTCATATAAGATAGACTTTTAATTTCCACAGTCTAATATTTCACAGCATTATTTCAGATTAAAAGAATGACTAGACCCAGAGCACTGTCAACGTTTCTGGCCAAGGTCATTCTAGCACAACATAAATTATAAACATAGCCCAATATATAACCTTACATAAATATTTTAATTTAGTTAGGGTGAAGGGCTATTAAATCTGTATATTAGAGTATTAATGGGGGGGGAGAATATTTAAAGTGATGTAGTTCAGAAATGTATTTCCACAAAACTCAACCAGATATGATGTTAGGAGATCTGTGAATGAATTATTGTTAATATTTTATCTTTTGAGAGAAAGTCATAGGGATGGAAAAGACTAAGGTGGAGGATCATTAATACTTTCCCACAATTATGTTTTCACAATCTGGACTGTTATCTCAGATATGCTGTTAGTTCCATGAAGTATCTCAAGGGACTTATTTAGCTTAATGTATGGAACAGTTCTTATCTTGATTAAACTCTGGATTCTGATTTGAGTTCTGTGAAACCCCCCAAATCTTCACCAATCTCAGGTTTGCCTAGAAAGACATCTCAAACAATTTTCTTGATAAGTCTCAGAGTAATTCATTCAAGTGAAGCTAAGTCTATAGAACTGATGTGTAAGCAATCCAAGAAAGGCAAGCCCTGTTAGTTGAATGGGCAGAGGAAGTGACTCCATGGCAAATTGCATTAGTGCCACTAAGTTATATTGCACAACTTCTACTAATATCACCAATTTAAACAGATTTTTAGAGATAACTATGAAATTGCAAAAAATAAATAAATAAATAAACAGCAAACTAAAGGAAAATAAGGGAGACACATAAGCAGCAGTTAGGTCTCTACATACCTGATAAATGTATCTATTATACATTGTTTGAATTACACACATTGCTGGACAGCATAGAATTCATTGGATTGTGAAAATCCTCCATTAATGTCATCCCCATTATCTATATTCCTTTAACATTTTACCATGGAAATGGGAAGGGTTTATAACTCTCCTATCCTCATATCAAAAATAGCTTAGATACCTTACATCTTCAAAGAAGTACAACAGGAGGAAAGGAAGACTGGGTTGCAAAAACAAATTCTCACTGGCATCATATAGTTAAGAAATGTTGCTGGGTGACCATTTGTGTGAAGCTGATTGTTTACAAATCAACTGAAATGATTACCTGTAATTTCCTCAGTAGATCCAGGATATGACACAGAAATAATGCCGGTCCCAGAGGATGAACTTGTTCAATGTTAAGGAGAAAAAGAGAAACCATATTGAGTGAGTTGGCCATTTGAATTCAGTGGGGGGAAAACAAGATATGAGAGTTTAAAGAGAACCAAGCTCGTGTTCTCTCTCTTCCCTTCTTATCTTCACTCAACTCTGAAACCAAATTAACAATTTTATTGAGTGGTTATGTAGCAACTGATTTGTCCCAGTTATCTTTGCAAATCAACAAGCAAATAGTCCAGTTGCCACCATATAGCCCCAGAGTTCTCTTATCCAATGGGAAAAATGTATTGTGTTGCTTTTGTAACTCTTCACCTCTCAGAAGTTGGGAGGACATGACAATATGAAGTTGAACATCAATTTTGTTATTTAGTTGACAGTTGAGAAGACTTTGCCATTTAAGAATGTATTTCAGCCATGACCAAAGAGCTAGGATTCAGGTTTTCTCAGTAATTTGTCCAGTTAACGCAATATTTTTTTTAAAAAGTGAAGGAAGGTAGTTGATTGTATCAAAGAGAAATCTGGACTTATAAAATTATTATTAATTCTATTGGCAAGCTGGACCGTATGTTACTTGCAACTGAGCATTTTTAGAAGAGTCTGACTGTCTGGGTTAATTGTTTAATGCTTTTAGTTAGAATTAAACTTTGCACCTGCTCTGACAGTGATAAATTAAATGTGCTCTTTTTCCAATACTGCTGCCCTCTTTAAGTAGAGACCAAAGAGTGTATCTTTTGCTTTTTTTCCCCCAGCATTTAAATTTGTGCTATACTTGAGTGTAAACTGGCATAATCTGTCACCAGAGCTTGCACCAATTAAATTGATTGCTCTGGACTGAACTTCAAGACCTCCAATGTAAGCACTAAAGGAAAAAAATGGGCTGTTTTCAGCCCATTTCCCCATGTGGCACTTAGACATAGCTCAACAGTAGAAGGCTTTCAAGGTTCAAAAGAGTTTTATTTTCAAAAGAAAATAGGCATTGATCACTCACATTTAAAGGCAAAGATAATTCCCAAGTTTGAAGGGTTGGTTTTTGTGTTTAAGGTCTAAATCTCTTTCTTTAACCTTGTAGGGCCAGTGTAACATAAAAGAAACAAAGATATTAAGATTACAAAGGAGTTTCAAGCATCAACGATGCACTGTCATCCTTTAAGCAAGTCACAGGCCAATAGAAACACTACCAGGACTCCAGTGAGTCCTTGATGCATTGGTTTTACCACCTGTAACAACAACATATCCTATGTTTGTTTGGGACTCTGGTATTATCTCAGCAAATCTTTAAGGTGAAAGCATTGGAATGAGGTGTCATTTTGTTTAACCAGATGCATGATCCACACAAATTGATCCACCTGCCATGGTGACTGTCTAGGTCAGAAGTCAGACAGTTTGTAGTACTTCTTATGCAGACCTCGTGCTTCCATTCACTTTTCAAAATCTCTCACTGTTCAGGTTGAAAATATGCTTTAAATTATTCCTCTTTGTACTCTCCACTTTTAGAAATGCATTCTTCAAAAAAACAAAAGAGGTATTAACCAAAACAACAAAGTACAAATATTTGGGCCATTGCTGAATTAATTATTTGATTATACTGCAGCTTATTTTTCACAATATTTCTTAAAGTAATTTAGCAGAGGACGGCTTAAATTTATATAATTTTATATCCAAACCCATACAAGTTAACTTTAAAATAAAGAGAACAATGCAAATAAATAGTAAAGTGAATTTTCAATATATTAAAATATTTAACAACTAAATTTTAAAATAGGATGAAAGTAAATGAATGAATATGAGAAATTTCTATATAAGAGATTAAGATAGATGATGCTTCATATCTACATTCAGTAAAACAAAAAGGCACTATGTAAAATGATCCAAACTGGAAGTTTCTCAATTTAGTACCATCACTAAAGAAGTCCTTTCTTCAGTAACCCACATATTGAATTCAAGGGTTTTTAGAAAAAGGTTTCTAACATCTTGGCTGATAGGCAAGTTCTTAAAGAAGGAAGCAGCTCTCCATTGGTTTCCATCCAAAACTGTATATTCCCCATTCTATTTCTCTCCCTTTCTGACATCACCCAAAATAATGTAAACATATTGCATGACACTATTGTATTTCAGTTCCCCTTGTCATGTAATTGTTCACCACTTGCACAGATAAGAAAAATCCATATTGTCACATGCATTATGAGTTCAAATAGAAAGGTAAGTGTGAGGGGGATAAAATGCCACAAAATTGGGAGCAGCATACATGTTATGACTATATTAGATTTTTCATATTATTCCTAGCTGGTAGCTGCCATTTTTCCTCCCAAAATCCATTTAGGAATTGCATCATTTTGAATTATGCATTGTTTTACTCAAATGACTAGCTGTTGGGGTGAAAAAAATTGCTGTTTATTAATGTTACTGTAAATCTGTCCATGGCAGTAAAATCCTGAAAACGAAAGAGTCACAAGTGGCATTCCAGGAAAGATGAAGATTGTGCAATTGTAGGTGTTAACCAGTGCTAATGATTGGTTGGACACTTGCTTCCATTAGAATCTGCTTCCTCAATATATGCACTGTCCTATCACAACTGCTCTAATTTTCTGTTAACTAGAAACATTGCAGCTTCTTTTTTTCTTTTTTGCTTCTAGAAAAAAGTACATTTTTTCATATTTTAAGTTTAGCATACCAAAGTAGTTTAAATGAGAAGTGGTAAAAACAAAGTAGAATCAGATCAACACTTATATCAAGGTCCTAAATATGATTTGATGTTATTGTTAATGTTTTCAGAATGAATTGAGGTTGTACAAGGGTGTAGCAGCTTAGCAAAGAAGAGGATTTTCCTGAGCCAATATTGTTTCACCCAAAGTCTTGTACTGTGTGCAATATGGAATGGGATTTATTTGCACTCTACCTTCCCCCTTCCCAGCACGTTCTGTATATGAAGCGCTAAAGGGAGAGCTGTTGCAGAATAAAATTTCACTAACAGTGAACTGCAGTAGTTTCAATTACCCCAAAATACCCTAGCTTCAAAATATATCTTAAAAAAGGAGTGAGAGTTAGACAATGCAAAACATAATTTTATTAATAAAGGAGAATATTTGTAGCTCAGGGTTGAAATTAGGGGTCCTTGATGCTCTCTTGAGCTTGGTTGTTTTCTTGCAGATGTTTCATTATCCAGACTAGGTAACATCATCGGTGGTGGCAGTGGTAGGATTAGCACTGACGGTGTTACCTAATTCAGGTAATGAAAAGTTTGCAAGAAAACAACCAAGCTCAGAAAGCATCAAGGACCCCTCATAAATTGATTAGTTTACTATTGCTTCCTCAGCTCAACTCAAAACATATAACCATGAGATATTGCTGCTGAGGCTGAAGCAGTGATCATGACTTTAGGAATTGTTTTCTCCCAAACCCAAATTAAGAAATATGTCAAAAGAATGAATGAGAGGTAAGTGGGGCTGAAGCAATATTTAAAGAGGAACAAACCTTTTGTGAACCATGAGTAGTTTAATGAAACTGAGGCAAATTCATCCATAAATGAAAGCTTCTATAGCATCATCCAAATGCATGGCTACCTTGTAGGCAGCAGCACCTTTCTGTTGTGTGTATGTCTATATGTATGTTCATATGTGTATCTATATGTATGCACTTGTGTGTATACACATATACATACACACTCACATATCCTCACTTGCCACTGCATAGGCTCTGTCCCTATCCTTTTGCCAGTCAGGAGGCAGCTCAAGTGAAGCATCTTTCTCTGCTATCATGGTACAGAAACATGTCCCTGTCCCTGCTGATGGCCATCACTGAAAAGGGCATTTCTTCTTGTGGAGCCCTGGTGGCGCAGTGGCCTGAATGCAGTACTGCAGGCTACTTCTGCTGACTGCCAGCTGCCAGCAGTTCAGCAATTTGATTCTCATCAGCCTAAGCCTTCCATCCTTCCGAGGTACGTAAAATGAGGACCCAAATTGTTGGGGGAATACGCTGACTCTGTAAACTGCTTACAGAGGGCTGTAAAGCACTATGAAGCAGTATATAAGTCTAAGTGCTACTGCTATTGCTATACCAAAATGCTGCTGCTGCTCCTGGGGTCAATATACTCTCCAGCACTGTTCCAGCCAGTCTTTTAAAACCTAGAGATATTTCAACACATTTTACATCCCCAAGAGGATGGAGTGTTCAAATTCTTAAAAGAGGATGTATTCAGGTTTAATGAGTCTGAATCCATTTATCAATAATTATATAGGCTGAGGTTATAAATACAGCATTTTTTAATAATTCTACTACCTGATGTAATTCATTTGGGTCTCCTATAATCATCTGTACTGGAATATCTTAATGTTGCTCAGGTTGAAAAACACTGTTTTAGACTGTGAAGAGCAGTTAATGGGGGGAGATAGGGTTCTCCACATATAAAGTTCTTCCTTAAACTGCATATTCAGTGTTTCCAGTTTTGTTTCATGAACAAGGTTATTCACATATTTGCACAGCATGTATGTAAAATTCATTTTCTTCCAGAGGAGTAAAATATGGTATAATAGCTTCACCCAGTTTTACATGGCTAATAAACTTAATACCTTCTGAAAGGATTTTGGCAAATCAAAGGATTTTCTCTTACCAGAATCTTCATAGCTGAAGCCAAGAAATTCTTTCAAGGCTCTGCCAGGTCCATTTGGCTATTCAAGATGTCATCTTCTAATATATTTTTAGAAAAGATCTTTAAAAGTAATAAAAATGTTAGATGCTATTTTAATTCTCAGTTCAAATAAATCAATATTTCTTTCTTAAAAAAAAGAAACTCCTAACAAAATGAAATAAACTCCAATTACTGTCTAAAAAAAGAAAATGCATCAGCCGAAATCTATGCCTTTGCCTATATATTCATATATACTCAAAACAAAAATCTGGCCATACATCCAGAAAAACAGTTTTGCTCCACATGGCTGTTGATTTTCAGCACAAGCCAACTTCATTTGCAAGGTATAGCACAGATCGCATGTGGCAGCTGTGTGGACAGAGGACAGATTTATGCAGGGTAATATTAATGGGCACAGGGAAAGTGTCCAGTTTTTAATTAGAAAAGGGCACTGTGCAGGCATTGGCTAGGGATGAAATATACAGGGAGAGAGGTATGCCAAACTCTGCCTTATTGATTCATGGACCAAAGGGGGGGGGGGTAGAATCAACCTGCTAATGCCTTCTGCAGATAAAGCCAAGGGCCAAGATTTTTTTTAATTAAAAGCCTTCAGACTGCTGTGTATGACAGTGTTTGAGAAGCAAGATGAATGGATTTAAGAGTCTATAGCAAAGTCTATGGGAAAGGCCTCCAACTAAAAACAAATTGAGGCATGGGGTGCATGTAGTATATTACTATCACCTTCTGGCAAACTGTTCCTTCATAGTAGCCCTCATATTCCCCTATTAATGAATGAGAATATTCATGTAATATCTGAATTTGGTATTTCAGATAGGGAAAACACATTTGTGATGGTGCAGGGAGAGGTTGACTTATAGTTCAAGTCTAACAGCTTTTTTTTAGATAGATAAGTGATCTGAAGCATATAGAGCACAATATGTGATTAGGGCAACAGCCTGTTACTACTAGAAAGTGCTCATCACACTTCCAAAACTTGTTGTTTTCCAGAATTGTTGTTCTTTCTTGTAAGGCCAGTAGGGTACCCAATTTGTATTCTCCTGCAGTGAAGAATTTGGTATACTTAACACAATGGGGAAGCTCAGATCTTCTTAGTGAGGGCTACTTTGTCCCAGGATTAATAAGCAATAACACCAATGGGCCAGTCCAAGAAATGCCCCTTTGGACTGACTCTTGCTGGGTGTGACTCATCAGTGAATCCTGAATTCCAAATCTTGAAAGCCTAAATTCACTACTAGAAAATCCATTGGCAATGCAGCGTTGTTCAACTGGCTCTGGAGCATCCAAATGGCTGTGTCTTGCTTATTTGTAGATGGCATATTAGCTAATAAAAAATTCACTATATTATTTATCTCATAAATAGATGTCTAAACAAGACAATGGAAAGAGTAAGCATGGAAATAGAGCATATGCTCTTGAAAACCACAAATCTCAAAAGAACTATGAGGAGGCACACTTAGCCAAATAAAAAAGACACATTATTTAATACAATAAATGCAAACAAACAGAATCACCATATCTTTATGCCTGGTTCAGTGACAACTAAGACCCATGGCTTCCCTTGCAGCAAATATGATGGCCCTTATTGACAAACACAAAAGTGTATTCATCTTCTGCTTACAGTTTATCACATTGTTTGCTCTCCAACCATTACATTCTGAGCTCAAGCAGCTCCATTGAAGGCTACCTATTTTCCTATTTTGTGGATAGATGGGTTGATGGATGTTGAGATAGATGATAGATAGATAGATAGATAGATAGATAGATAGATAGATAGATAGATAGATAGATAGATAAAATGCAAATTCTGTCCACTGATTCCAGAACAATCTATGATCTCATCAGTGCTTTGACTCATGAACCATATGTGGACTTACAGACTCTTTACAGGCAAATGCTATTTTCCTGTAACCCCTGTTAAACTAGATAAGGAATGTATTTGGGGTTGCCCAAGGAATTTTAGGTGTTCCTTTGTGGGAACAAACATTTTGTAATACTGGGGCATTTAACTTATCAAAAACACAGATGCCTTGCTAATTGCCTTTTCTTGTTATTTTTAACAGTTTGACCCTCATCCCACCTCAAACAGGGGAAGCTCTAAATGCATTCATTATCTGCTTCCTTGAAGAGATTACAGTTGTGAAGACATGCAGTTTCTAAATCAAAGGCAGTCACAATTCAGGGAGGATATATGCCTAAGGGAGTTAGTCTGGAATGTACAGAAGGAATTAAGCCCATTGCGTCTGACCTCATATCAAACAGAGACAGGAGACAGAAATAAATCCAGAGGTTAAATTAATATAAGTTATTGAACTAATACTAATACATGCATAAAATTATAAGATGGACCAAATTATAAAGTCACAAGAGACTCAACTTTGTCTCCACAAGCTTCTGCCTATGCATCCTCCATTGCCTATTGTTGTCCAGGGTAAGCCAGAAGATGAAATAGTGTGTGTTCTGGACCTCAGCCATCAATTTGGCCATCTCCAATACTTTATAGTTAGAAAGGTCATAGTAAGAAGCATGGTTGTGTGAAACATTGCCCATATCTAGCTGATTCAATGTTTTCTCAAAAAGTTGAACCCTTGGCCCTGGGGGACAAATAGTTCCATACCCATTGTGGACTCAAAATATCCCAGTGCCAAAAAGCCTGCTTCAGATGTGATGAATGAATGTCAGCCATAGGAACTGGCAAGCAATCAAGTCTCCAGAGCTGACTCCAGAATCAATCCACAGAGCACCTGAGCTCAAAGCAAAATGTCAAAGGTTCCAGACTCAAGCCACCACCTAGTCCCGAATTGTGTCACACACCTTAGAGAACAGAATTGAGGTTTCAGTACACTTTCTTATCAGGTAAGTGTGGTGTTGGCCTTAATTGTTTCCATACAGAAACTTCTTATAAAGTCAAAACGGCTGCCAACTAATACCTCACCCTAGATTCTTTACCCTCAAGACTTAAAGCCTCTGTATTCAGAAACTGTTGTTTAACCCCAAACTGACAATTAACCTTATGAATGCCTTGATTTGCAGGCTAGCTGACTATTCCTGTAGCCCTTGCTGAAGGGTGAATGCAACTGCACATGTGCTTATGCTGCTGCTGACTTTATTTCCATGAGCATGCTTAGCCTGAAAATGGACAATCGGTAAGGGCCAGAATTAGAGCACTGCCAGTAAAACTGGCAACTGAAAAGTCTAACTCTATTGTATAGTTCTCATAAACTATCAGTACACAACCCAGCCCAACAGAAGAGTGACTGCAGAGGTTGGCCAGGGATCACAAGAGAAGGTATGTGGCATTACATAGTTTACACAATTTACATATATAACTGAATGTTTAGTGGAGAATATTAATTCAACACCAGAGGAACATAGGACAACTTCAGCAAGTCTTACTTAGAAGTAGGAGGTGAAATTAAGACAATATCACAGGCCAATAGCAGGGGGAAAAATGTTCCCAGGGCATATTTCTACAATGTTTAGGTTCAGTTAGGGACATAGCTACCATTTCATCACCTTATTTTTCAGTCAGCAGCTCCCAGCCTGACTCTAAAGACTGACTTCCAGAAAATTTCAGAAAAATGAAATTAAAACATATCAGATTTATCCAATTTTTCTGCAGCTTGTGTGCCTGGTAAAAAGGCAGCACATAATATCAATGTACAAGTTCAAGTAGTAGATTGTAGTTCTTTTTTTTAATTTGAAGTCGGTCTTTCACTGAAAAACATGCTGCTTGTATTTCTTGTAAGAATAAATCGATGATTGGAGAAAAAACAAACAAACCCACAAGTAGTGCTGTCCCAGGCTGAACCAACTAGCACAAAGAAACCCCATTTACATTTTAAATCTTCAACAGGACAAAAATGAAAGTTATCTTGGACACACAGACTCTTTGCTCAAAAAAAAACCCCCACCTTCAACAGAAGACAAGGAAAAAACTCAGCAGCCCAAGCCAACATGCATTTGCAGAGGGTAAACAGGGAGACACATCAGCAATTCAACCAAACCAACATTTTGCACCTCTTTACCTGGCAAAGTAATTAAGCAAACTTCTCCAAAGTGTGGCACAGTTGGACTCATCAAATTGAATCCTTTGCTGCTGGAAACATGTACATGTTTATTTATTTTATTTTATTTATTTATTATGGGACTTGTTCCACCTGGATGGAGACAAATCACTCTTCTTCCATATGAGCTACTTGCACAAGCAACAACTTTCTCTACAATGCAACCCATCATCACAGATAATTTTCTCTTTCATGTTCAAATCATATAATCTGATAACCATGAATGGAAGAGTCATTAAGTCCAGCATCCTTCCATTAAAAAGCATCATTTACTCCCATATTACACCCCTCCTGCGAGAGCTGAATTGGCTACCGGTTGCCCTCCGGGTGAGATTCAAGGTGCTGGTTCTTACCTATACTGTAAAGCCCTACATGGCTTAGTCCCGGGATATTTGCAGGACCGTCTGCTGCCAGGAATGTTTTCCCATCGCCCTGTGTGCTCACACAGAGGGGGCCTCTTCAGGGTGCCGTCGGCCAGACAATGTCGGCTGGCGACCCCCAATGGGGAGGGCCTTCTCTGTTGGGGCACCTGCTTGGTGGAATCAACTCCCCCGGGAGCTCCGAATGGCCCCAGACCTTCGGTCCTTTCGCCGTGACCTTAAGACATATCTTTTCCAACAGACCGACCTGGACTGATGGCAATGGGGTTTTAAATTATGATTTTAAATGTTTTTATTGGTTTTAGTGGGACTTTGACACAATTTAATTCTTTTTTAATATTTGTATTTATTTGTATTTTATTGTTGTTAGCCGCCCTGAGTCCTTCGGGAGATAGGGCGGCATACAAGTCTCATTATAAATAAAATAAATAAATAAATCGTTTAATGCCACACTAACATCAGGTTCGACGCATTTGGATTACTCTGCCACCCGTTCCTCAATAACTGCACAGGCATGGTGCTCTTTGGGAGCAGGGACTTTGCCATCAAATGCTGGCTTTATTCTCAAGCAATGAGAAAGAGGCATGGATGATACTTAAGCAAATACATAATCCTGAGATTAAGATACTTTGTTTCTTTCCACTGCTAACCCACACCTCACTATAGTAGCAGGCAGGGCAGTAGGAGTCCCCTAGTTCAAATTTGTATTGTCCTTCAAGTCCATCATGTGTCCAGAGTGCTGCATGGTTGTCTACTGACTTCTTTGACTCATCACCACCATCAGTGGCTTGGATTCAGGAGGCTTCTCTGGTTCATTAACTCTAGGATTATCAATGAATAAGAGTATAGGCTGAATTGTGAATCACTAATTTCACTTGTGCCAGAGGAAGTGTTGGGATCTGCATCATTCACCATCACTCCACAGTACCAGGTGACATATAATTTCCAGAAAGGTAGCATATTTCCAGAATCAAAAGTCCTTGCATCTGTTACCAAGTTGTGTTGGGAGGATCAAAGATAGCACCAGCCAAATTTAACACTAGATTTTTTTTCTTATTTGACACATTTCATGCTTAAAACATGTTACTATTTGTAGACAGTGAATCAGGTATATTATTTTTAAATGTTATTAATATAACTTAATTTTCTTGCACTCATTTGTATAGTCTTTCTCACTTAAGATCTCGAGTCCAGGTTCTTCGAGGATAAAAATACCAAAATGGCAACTAATTACAGTGTACAAAAATGTGAAGGACTGGGGGTTAAAATACAGGCAATGCAAAATTTCACTGTCAGATTACTCTCTCACATACATCCATATACACACACTGCTTAGTTTATTGACAGAAGTTTTTGCTTCTCCTTCCCTGTTCTCTACTGGAATCTATTTTTCTATCAGAAATTCCAGATCGGAGACTACGGAGTTACAGACTCAATCTCTAACCAATAAATATAAAGTCTTGCTCAGCAAGAGCTGACCCCTAACAGGTATTTCAAATTTTCTTAAGTCACAACATATCAGCTTAAGGAGAAGCGTTTTGCTCATGTGAAATTATGTTCTCAAATCATCATTTAAAAAATATACAGATCATCATGCAGCTTCATGCTCTGAATACAAATGAGCCAAAACTGTATCTTTATAAAAAAGAGTTTTCAAATTGTTGATACTGGTAGCTGTAGAAAAATTGTGCTGCTTTCTATCAGGGGCTCTTCTTTCAGTTAAATGACAAATCGGAGCAGGAACAGGAACAAATTCATTCAAGCCAAGTATTCAGAGTGGCGGGGGGAGGGGGGAGCTTTGCCTGTACCAGTCTTGTGAACCTTGACAAATTTAAGCTGTGTGGACTTCAATTCCAAGCATGCTGGCTTGGAGGGGAGATATTCAGAGATGTATGTGTGTTTGTATCTATATGTGTATGTGTATGTATATACACAGGGCTTTTTTTCTCATAGAATGCCCAAAATGGAGTTCCGGCACCTTTTTTGGATGGAACCTTGTAGGGTACGCAAGGCGGGTTGTATGACATGTGTGAGTTCTGGCACCTTTTTCTTTTACAAAAAAAAACACTGTGTGTGTGTGTGTGTGTGTGTATTGAAAGTAGCCCATGTTGAACTATACACACAGTCAAACATCAGGAGTTGACGACAGGAAATGTTTTCTGTCATTTATTATTATGTCATAAAATGTTTTAGAATTTTTTATTTTTTATTTTATTTAAATTCCATTTATATCCCGCCCTTCTCCGAAGACTCAGGGCAGCTTACAAGCTTAGCAGTAGCCTTCATTCTATGTATATGCCTGCTTATTAGGGCTTTCACACACACCCCAAGCGGCATTATTACAAAGTCAGCTTAATTGCCCCCAACAATCTGGGTCCTCATTTTACCTACCTCGGAAGGATGGAAGGCTGAGTCAACCTTGAGCCTGGTGGGATGCGAACCTGCACTAATTGCAGGCAGCTGGTGTTACTTAAGGAGGCATTAGCCCACTGCTCCACCAAGAATACCTTTAAGTCATAAAATGTGTTATGACATTCGCCAAATTTCAATTTCCTAGGAGTCGTGGGTCCTGGATTTTGGATGCATTCTGTAAGTTAGTCTATTTGAGGTACTTTGGTTGAAAAAGTATTGCTGTATGATGCACTGTTCCAGCCCAGTTACAGGCTATAAGAGTTTTAATAGTATGCATAAATTGGGGTACAAGCCATATAAGTAGACTGATAACAAAATATAAATGGAGTGGCATTATCTTTGTGGGCTGTGGAAGAGTCAAGCACACTGCTGTTGTTTTATACTATAAGCCTACATTTTGACACTATATTTAGAACTCAATTGTTCTGTCTTCAAATGGCAGGAAAGTGAAACCCGCTTGAAAGTAGTTCTGGAAGCCACTAAAAAGGTTGGAGACTCTATGTGGCTCCAAGGCTTTCTGGGGGTTGCCCAGATCAGATCTCCAATGTAAAGAGATCGGCTTCAAACTAACCGGACTTGTGTTAAGATGTATTTGGAGCATTTCAAAAGCATTGTTCTTTTTATTACAAAACTGGGCCAGGCACTTTCCCTCACACATGGCTAGCCACTTGCTCTTCCCTTTTGCCCCTATTAGTGGTGCTCAGTTTTGCATGCATATAAGCAAATTAATATATGCAAATCATCAGTGGCCTTTCTCCCTTTGTTTCTTTCATCCCGTCTTCTAGAGAGAGACAACCTTATCTGGAGCATCTGTGTTAGCCCATGTGGTGCACATTACGAATAGAGTTAGGTTACCATCTTGCTGCCAAATCCAGCTTTGCTAATAATTTCCAGAACTGACAGCCACTTATTTTCACCAAACGTTATGTTTGAACCATCTCTTATTTCCTTCTCAAGTTTTCAGAGAGCAAAAATGATTTATTCAGAATGAAAGGAGGAGGAGGAGGAGGAGGAAGAGGAGGATAGGTTGAAGCAGTGGGAAAAGTTTCACATACTGTTACTTAAGAGATCCACTCAAAGAAACTATCTTTACAAACTGAATTGATTCAAATAGCATAGAAGGGCCTAAACCTGGACAATTGTGCTCACAAAACATGCTCTGCTCAAACAAATCACTATATTATGGCTTCATCTGATGGCCTCATGTTTACATTTCAGTAGATAAGTTGCAACAATATACTGCTATCCAAACACATTTTAATCTAATTTAGTATTTTAGGATAAAGAGGAATTTATAGATGGAGTAGCACATATCAAATGAACAGTCAGCTGACATTAAATATAACAAAGGAGATTTTCACAAAAACTCTTCACATACCTATAGGTGTCTGTAGCAAGTCATGATCAAATCAACATTAGAACATGTATATTGTAATACACAATATATGTGTATATTGTAATATGGTACAGTTATGTGCATAAATCCCATCATTTAAGTCCTCAGGTCATGTGTCATCATTTGCAGGCTGCCATGACCTATAGATACCTATTTATATAATTCACTGAAGAACTAAATCTGATCACAGACAGTTAATTATTTTAGCAACCATGTTCTACCTTGCTGTGACAAACTGCCACACATATCTCTGCTACACCTTCAGACTGAAGACAGACAGACGAACAAAAAGACAGGAAGACAGAGACAGACAGAGTACTTCTATGCAAACAAGGATCCTTGGCAGAATTAGCCTGCAGTATTAATTACTGTGCCACCAAACTCCACCAAAGAGTGGATCTTGTGCTTACTTCATCACTCTGATAAAATCGTTTGATATTTGGATGACCCTGTCTACATACTACCAATTATAAAAACAAAAACAAAAAATCCAATCTTTGGAAAGGGACCCAGTACACAAAGATGTCAAATATATAAGAATCAGATTGAAATGACAATCTCAACAATCAAATGATATTATTTGAATAGCTTCAAGTTATTTTCAGGTTAACAAACACAAAGTAAGGCAACAGAGTTCTGCTATCCAAATATCCAGGGACAGAGTGTTTTCAGTCTATTAAAGATTTTTCACTTTAAATTTCGCAAAATATTTTCAGTTTTCAGGAATATGAGCTTAATGCTGCTTTGCATTTAGAAACAAGATTAGTTACTGACAATGGGGGGAAGAACATATTGATACTGGGAGGGGTTAAAACCGCCCTGAGTCCCTAGGGAGAAGGGCGGTATAGAAATCCAATAAAATATAAATATATAAATATAAATATAAAACTGTTTTTTCTCTAGCTGGTCTGACCACTAATTCTGAAAATCAGCTTGTAGTAAGGGAGGCACTTATAAAAGCATCTTCATTGGAATTTATGAACTCCTGAGATCTAAGACCAAAGAATATGTGATATTGGTATAACAAAGATTTGAATGTGAACTTGAAATACCTCCTTCCTCCTTATTAGATATTGGTAACAGTTGCAACATTTCTGCTTATTGTCACGTGGCATCATTGAAATAGCAATGAGCCTTTACTATGCCAAGATTTAATATTTTGCTTCTGTTGATATTAATAAGCACTACCAAACTCCAAAACCTTGTTCAAGGAGCATGTTTATGTTTGCGGCAGGAGAGAAATTGAGTCACTTTGTGTGTATGTACATATTTACTTATGTCTGCTGTTATTACTGTGCTAAACAGGGATGGGAAACACAGTTTTATATAGTTTTGAATGTTCAGTTAGCTGAAGCTTCTTACAAGATGGCCATAAATTCTGCAGCAATCTGAGAAGCTTTATCCATGCTTTAATTTTTAGCAGTGAAGTGGAAGTTCCATTGTAGTTGGTGACATAGATTTAAGATCACATTATAAGACAGATGCATTGATATATACATACATATATATATATATATATATATATATATATATATATATATATGTGTGTGTGTGTGTGTGTGTGTGTGTGTGTGTGTGTGTGTGTATGTATGTATGTATGTATGTATGTATGTGTATATGTATGTATGTGTATATGTATATGTATATGTATATGTATATGTATATGTATATGTATATGTATATGTATATGTATATGTATATATAAAGGGAACACAAGATAAGACATCCTTCTATTAAATACAGTACATTGTGTTATTTAAGTGTTCCCTTTATTTTTTGAGCAGTATATATATATATATATATATACACACACACACACACACGTGTGTGTGTGTGTGTGTGTGTGTGTGTTCAAAATTTTGTGACTGACAAAGAGTTAAAGGGAGACTAGTATAGCTATTTCAAGCTGTTTAGCTCTCATTAACCCTCTGGGGTAAGTCTCCCTTTAACTATTTGTCAATCACAAAATTTTGAATTTACAGTGTTCACAGTAGTGACGTCTGCCTGCAAAAGATGCTCCTAGACTGGAGTGAAATGCAGAACAGACTGCTTTATATTTAATAGATTGGGTGCTCCACCCAACACATATATACACATACACACACACACACACACACACACACACACACACACACACATATTGCTCTGTCCCGGAGATCAATATGTCTTCTTTCTCACAAATAAATATACCTGCCCTCTCTAAGCAGTTTACAGAGTCAGCATATTGCCCCAACAATCTGGCTCCTCACTTTACCAACCTTGGAAAGATGGAAGGCTGAATCAACCTTGAGCCATTCAGAATCGAACTGCTGGAGTGAGCAATTAGTTAGCCTGCAGTACTGCATTCTAACCACTGGGCCACCAAGACTCAGAATGCCACAAGTGCAACCCACGCCCATTTATACTCCAAATAACATATTCTTGCTATTCAGTGTAAGTTAGGATCTCATATCTAGAGACATTCTTTATCTAATGTTCCTTGAATTCCACCAAGAGATATGCTAATACATACTCAGATTGGAATGAAAGAAGAGTGGGGAGAACTAACAAAAAAAATGACCCTTAATGGGAACAATTTAGGCTCAGATCTTAAATTGTATGTAGGGGGAGGTGATGATTAAACACTTTTTAATTATTGTTAAATTTCAAAAAACAAATCTATTCTTGGGATCTCAGTGCATTAGCTGCCATATTTCTTTACATTTGACCTAAGTGAGCTGTGAGATGACAACTGCTGTAGTTAAAAGTTAACTACTGAATTTCATAGCTGAATGAAAATGTAAACCTGAACCCTTCCATTCCCAATCCAACATTTGGATTACTGTTCCAATTAAACTCATTAATGGGTTAGAATATTCATTGATCTGATTCTTTTTACATTCAAAGTTTATTTCCACATCATCTATAAGCTTTTGCTTCTTTGTGCTGCAAATTGCTGTAAAGGAACCGTTAGCTGAAATGTATTTTCATTGCCCATTTCCTTTCTCCATTTCTTTTCTCTCACCTCTCTACAATAAACACTTTTTCTTTTCCTAGTAGCAATGCCCCCACCACCACCTTATCAGTATTGCTTGCCCCATTTTATCATGAGCAGGAAACCATATAAATGTAACATCCTCCCGGGAGGTGAAATAAACATAAACATCTGCTTGGTGAATTCCCATGCTGTGCAGAATGTGCACCGCATTCGAATGGACCCTAGCCTGCAAAGAGCAAAGTCAGTCTCTTGAACAGATCAAAACAAAACAAATCCCAACCACTAAGGAGCAAGAGGATAAAATCCACTGCCTTGCATTTGTCCTCCACCAAAAGATCGTGGCAAACAATGTCCTGTTTTGCATTTTATTTTTTAAAAAGACTACTCACTCCACCAAGTTTATTATTTGGCTTTTCTCTTCACAGATAAAATCAGATTTTAGTTTCATTGCAGAAATCTTTATGTAGAACCTAGTGGGTGGGTTATTTTTTGAACTGTGGCAAAACTGGGTGTAGAATATGGGGAAGAGACAAATCATAAGATGGAGAGCTAACAAAGCCTTGTGAAATACAAAAAGGAGCAATGCAGGGATTACCCAGTATCTCCTCTCTTGTTTATTTTGGTTCTTGAAATACTGAATTGGACATATAAGACAAGATGAGAGGATTATGAGAGTAAAGATATAGAAAGAAACTTAGAAGCTAAGGGCTTGTGCAGATATTTTGTTGGTTTTGGAAGATCCCTTAAAGGGAATTAAACCATTAATGGGAAAGCTAAAAGAATTTGGTTTTAAAAACAAGAAACAAAAGATGAAGTTGTTAACAAAAACCATGAAAATAGGACATCAAATAGAATTGATGAATAAACCAAGTGTTAAGATTGAGAATAAAGAAAAATGTCTGAGTATCACTACTCTATGACAAATATGAACTGTATGTTATTTCAAAATGTAAAAACTACAATTGTCATTGCTGGGGATAATTTCAATGATAAAAATGAATGTCTTGCCTAGAGTGATATTTTTGTTACAGACATTTTATTTGATTTATATATTTAATCAAATTTATATAAATGCCAATCTCCATGAGGAGTGTCTCAGTAGATGTTTTGACTACTGATGTACGATTTAAACAATGACAAAAGAAAATATATATGTTCATTTGGCAGAGCAAAAAATCAGTAAGTTAAATATAAGGTGTTAAAACACACACAGGAAAGAAGACAGTTGTATCTACCAGATTTGAAACTATATTTTGCAGTTGCTATTTGTTTTAGATGAAAAAGTAGTTTCTGCTGAGAAATAGAAGATTTTTGGAATTAGAAGAACACACTCTGAGATTTAGGTGGCATGGATATTTGTGGTTACATTTAATGTGGATTTTAAAAATCATTATGTTAGACATGCCATACTTAGAACATGGAATATATACCAACCTAGGTTGTGCCCAAATAACACAAGATTCATTTTACAGGTGAAAAATAAAAGCCAAATACAAATGGCTAATTTATCATGATACAGAATTTTATCAAGGGAAATGTAAAATAAAACCAAAAAAGGAACTGGCAGCAGAAGGGTGTAGTTGCCAATGCTTCTCACAATTATCAGAAAGATTTAAAGTAGACAAAACTGTTTATGGTTTTGAACCTTGTAAACGTGAATTTAAAACTGAACAGTGTACAAAAATGAACATGTAATTGCTAAAATGTATAATTTTTATTGAAATTAGAAACAGAAGAAGAAGTTAAGGAATGTATGAACAAGTGGGTTAAAAGTTTTGGTTATAATGTACAGATGGAACAATAGCAAAAATGTGGCTGAAAGGATTGAAATTTATACAATGTTATACTCATAAAGAGAATGTTTATAAAATGATGTGCCATTGGCATATATCACCAGAGAAATTGTCTAGAATGTAAAAAATGACTTTTTATATTGGAAATATTAACAATAGAAAGAGACATTTTATTATGCTTGTTGGACTACAGAAAAAGCTAGAAACGTTTGGATTCATATACACACATTTGAGTCAGATGACTTTAAAGGTTAATGTACAATTAGACCAGAGGTCCTTCTTTGGGATTGATGGTAAACAGCTGGGAAAAAAATTGAACTTTATTTTTGTATATGATAATTGCAGCAGGATTATTGTATGTATTAAGATGGGAATATTCGGCAATACTGACAATGGAGAAATGGTTGCTGACGATGGAACTTGCTGAGATCACTAAGTTGACTTCTTTGATCAGAGAAAACATAATATCTACATTTATTGCTGACTGGAAATCTTCCTTTTTTCAAATCTTTCACTGTGTATGTTGGTGTATTTGTGTGTGGAGGGACAGAGACAGAGCAAGAGTTTGTATATAAATTGTCTTTATGACTATATAAAAAATATGTATAAGCCACACTGCTGCTCCATGTAGGTGTCTTTTCCATGAAGCTATGAACAAATGTAAAAAGATACTATTTTTAAATATAACTTTAAATTTTGCTCTGAAGATGGCAACAAATTTAAAGTAATTTAAATTTGTCAAAGGCCAGGGTCTCAATAATTTCTAAACTTCATTGAATAAGAGGTCACATATTCTTATGTATCAACTGTTGTGGAATAACAGTAGAAATAAGCAATCTTCTGTTCTGGGTAGGTTCTTAAATGCAGCTACTCAGCCATAAGAGTAGATGGGCCCTCACCTGAGTGGCCAAACCTGTTCTTTTATGCAACTTCTAAATCTGGGTATTTCATTCTTATTTCTTATCTTTCATGTATTTGTGCAATTCTCTTTTAAAGCGATCTGACCTAGTGACCATCATCCTGAAGCAATGATTTCTTCACGTTAATTGTGTACTCTGTGGGGAAATGCTTTCTTTGGTCTACCTCCTTGTTAAAACAATATTGCAAAGTAGGTCCCAAAAAGGAGCATCAATTAGAGGGGTCTGAACTTTGAACAAAATTCCATTTGGGGCCTCATGGGAAAAGCCCCACTTGGGCTGTTTCATTTTGTTGTAACCGATAACAGACTGAAGACCTGCGTCTTCAGAAACTGAGTTACTACTGGTTTTTTGTAAATCATTCCATCCTTAGCCCTTTCTGTGCTCTGACTCTTTTCTCCAATTTACTCAAACTGAAATCTCATATTCATAGCACTATTCTTCCAGAATTTTTCCATAGGCAACTCCTAACTGAAACTAATTCCATTTTCTCTAGCTACCCTATAGAAGAGATCAAGTGACCACTAGCTCAGTATTCCTGTCGAATCTCTTATAGAACTGGGAAAAGAGAATTGCTTTAAAAATAATAGATAGCTGTTAGAGAAAATTGGACAACTCAGTTCAGTAAATAATCTAAACCGATGGCTAGGAGAGAGAGAATGACTTCAGAAATGAATTGTACCTCCGTCCCATGCTCCTCAGCACCTGCACAGGAATAGAGGAAGATTGTTGGTCCAACTCATTGTCACATTCTGTTGTTTGACTCCATTGTGTTCCACATGATGGAAGACAAACATCTCTTGAAGACCATTTACTCTTCTCAAATACTGTATCTTCCCAACATGCTCTTGATCTCCTGCAATTGTAGTCAATGTGTGTGTGTGGGGGATATATTAATGGAAGTAGTGGTGCTTATAATCAAGTCTATTATAAATTGAATATACAACCCTTAGCAAGAATTTGGGGGTATATTTCAGGAATTAATAATCTCAGGAAGAAGCAGCTTTCCTGCCTGTCAATAAATAAATCAGAATAGAGCTGAAAGGGTCCTTGGAGGTCTTCTAGTCCAACCCCCTGCTCAAGCAGGAGACCCTATACCATGCTTCAAAAGACTACCTTCCAAAACGTTTGTATATCATTCAATAATCCACTTGTTCAGAAATCTGAATATAATAGGCTACTATAATAAATTAATGGTGAATGAAGCAGCATAGACATTTTGGTAACGTATGACTATCATATAAATTATTTAAGATACCTCCAACATCTCTAATACAGAAAAGAATCACACTGAAATCTTTTTGAGTAAATCTCTGAAGCAAGAACTGACTTCATAGCAGTTTGTGTTACCTGAAGTATGTGTTCAAGATCTGACTGAAAAGGCTGATCTCAAAAAGTCTCCATTCAGTTTCACAACAAATTTTTATTGGGAGAAGGGGGTCTGCAAATTTTTAATATGATGGTTTTTGCCCTGAGAGCTATACATTTTCTGTTTAAGGAAGAGTGCGGTTCCAACTCTCATAGTCCCATAGAAAACATGCAGATTTTGATTCAGTGACAGGATCCTTCTTTGCACGAAAGTTGCCCCAAAAATTACTCAGAAATTGATATTATGCCCTTTCCTTTCTGGCACTGAAGGGACGCAGTGGCTCAGTGAGTTAGGACACTGAGCTTGTCAATCAGAAGGTCGGCAGTTTGGCTGGTCGAATCCCGAGTGCCGTGTAACAGAGTGAGCGCCTGTTACTCGTCCCAGCTTCTGCCAACCTAGCAGTTCGAAAGCACGTAAAAATGCAAGTAGAATAGGGACCACTACGGTGGGAAGGTAACAGCATTCCGTGCGCCTTTGGCATCTAGTCATGCCGGCCACATGACCACGGAGACATCCTCGGACAAGCGCTGGCTCTTCGGCTTTGAAACAGAGATGAGCACCGGCCCCTAGAGTCGGAAACGACTAGCACGCATGTGTGGGGGAACCTTTACCTTTACCTTTTTTCTGGCACTGAGACAAACCTTTACAAAGGGGAAAAAAAGTTTGTTCCTGTTTGAAAATGGAGCTCTGAGAAGGACAGCATGTTAGCAGCAATAGATGAAGAAGCTTATGTGTGACACCTGTTTTTCTATTGTTTGGAATTCTTGTATTTGTTGCAGGTCTGGATTGTAATAAGAGGCTGCCATGAGCCCTAGAGGAACACCGGCTTAATGGCTCTTCTGCTTTAAACAGAAATATCTTTCTGTTTCCTTTTTAAAAGTGATTCTTCCATTGCCTCTTTCAATAATAAGAACCTATGTGGGTTAGTGGTTATAGTAGCCTTCCCTACTTTGACACCTGCCAATTTCAGTTTTTTCTCTGTCTCATTTTTTTTTCACTTTAAGTTTGGTTCCTTCAATTTCTGCATTAGTTTGCAAATGTTTAGCCCTTGGAAGAAAATGCAGATAAAAATATTTCTTCCAATATAGAGCATGTGCAGTATTTTGTGTGCAGAATACCTCAAATGAACATTTTACCTTGCTGTCATGCAGAGCTATGCTCAGTGGTGGGATTCAGCCAGTTCGCACCACTTCAGCAGAAACGGTAGCTAATGTTTTCTTGCCCAGGCCCAAAATGGACTTCCGGAAGCGGCATCCACACAGAGAACCGGTTGTTCACATATTTGAATCCCATCACTGGCTATACTGTACATTTTTTTCCCACTAGTACACTTTATTTGTGCATGCATTTAGAGGTTAGATGTGTTTGGGATCAGAAAAATGCATAATTTCTCCTCCAACCTGAGAAATATCCAGGCTCAACTTCTAAAAGCCCATATTAACCATCAAGTGATGCTGGGCATGAAACTCTCTCTGTGTATCTCACTTTACAGGGTTATTACTACTGCAATGCTCTTTACATGGGGCTGCCCTTGAGAACCACTCAGAAGCTTCAGCTGGTACAGAATGCAGCTGCACGAGTTCTTTTGGGGGGTCTCCCGATACTCCCATATTACACCTCTGCTCCGTGAGCTGCACTGGCTTCCAGTTGCCTTCCGGGTGAAATTCAAGGTGCTGGTGATGACATACAAAGCCCTACATGGCGTGGGTCCGGATTACCTATGGGAGCACCTACTGCTGGCGTCAACTTCCCTCCGTCCTGTACGTTCCCACAGAGAGGGCCTCCTCAGGGTACCACCGGTCAGAGAATGTCGGCTGGTGACCCCCAGGGGGAGGGCCTTCTCGGTGGGTGCACCAATCCTTTGGAACCGCTTACCGGCTGAACTCCGGATGGCCCCCGACCTTCGCTCCTTCCAGCGTGATCTAAAAACTTATCTATTCGAACAAGCCGGCCTGGCCTGATGGGTTTGGGTTTTAACATTATTTTAACTAACCTACAACATTGGGCACAATGATTTAACTTTAAATATTGTATCCTGTATTCTTATTTTTATTGCCCTGTACACCGCCCTGAGTCCTTCAGGAGAAGGGCGGTATATAAATCAAATAAATAAATAAATATTTTGAAAGTAACGTAAAGATGGGAGAATTACATTGCAAACCCTCCTTTAAGAAACAATCAATCACTTTTCTTCCTGATGCCTACAGGTTCAAATGACTGTTACAAGTCTGAACAATTTCTGACTCATCACACCAACTAAAACTCCCCAAACAACTATTTTCATAAAATGATTATCTGTGTTGCCAGGTTGGAGCTGTGAAAATATGTTCATTGTCAAACATCTGGTAATTTTAAATGTCTTGGCTTGTTAGGTCATAAGATGGAAAATGAGACTGAAAGCAGGGCAGTAGATATAGAGAGCGGAAGCCTAGCAACCACCTTGGAGAACTTTCGGTCTTTCAACAAGCCAAACCTCATTATGATCCACACCAATGTGTCACAAATCCATACAGATGCCATAGAGATATGATTCTTGGACATCTGCCCAAGGCAACAGGTGAGATGGTGTAGCAGGCAGAAATGAATGACATGCTGGTTCATGTTGACCAAGGCACCAGAGTCAAGATGTTGATAGAGCCGATGTAGAGTGGTTGGTGGATGGAGGCAAGTTTTATCAGAATCTCGACTTTGTTTATTATTCAAATTTATTTTTATTTATTTATTTATTTATTATGGGACTTATATGCCGCCCTATCTCCCAGAGGACTCAGGGCGGCTAACAACAATAAAAAAACAGCAGTACAAAAGTTAAGAAAAAAATTAAATAACAGCCCCAAATATTAATTACACAGTTAAAATTAAAACTTTTAAAAACCCATCATCAATCCAGGTCAGCCTGATGGAAAAAGAACGTCTTGAGGTCGCGGCGAAAGGACCGGAGGTCCGGGGCCATCCGAAGCTCAAGGGGGAGTTGATTCCAAAGGGTTGGCGCTCCCACAGAGAAGGCCCTCCCTCTGGGGGTCGCCAGCCGACATTGTCTGGCCGACGGCACCCTGAGGAGGCCCTCTCTGTGTGAGCGCACTGGGCGATGGGAAGTCGTCCCCTTATTGTATTGTGTTTTTATTTTGTTCACTGCCCTCAGTTCTTTCTGGTAAATGGGCAGCTCTATCATTTTTTTTAAATAAATAAAATATTATTTTAAATATTATTTTATTAAATAAATAAAATAGCAGTCCAGAGGTCCAAAAAATGCTTTCCTACAACCAATGAGTATCTGAATTTTTGCAACCTGATCTGGTCACTAGTGCTATCACAGCCTGTCTGTGCATCTCCATCCCAGTGTTCCTGCTGTTCTTCTCGTGGCAGGCATGGGTGTGCAAGCCCTCAATAGTGTTATGTATCCAGTTACAGGCATCTGCATAGCAACAGCCACTAGGGGGCGTTGGCCTGGACGGTTTTGGCGGGAAACCTAGTTTTGGCGGGAAACCTAGGGCCAACCCCATTGGCTGGCCGCCTCCCTGGCCGGGTATATAAGGAGGCCAGGTAGCCCTTGTTCCTCAGTACGCACCCCCCACAATAAAGAGCTGAGCACGTACTCCGGCTGGCGTCTCTTCCTTGCGTCGGACCCACTACATTACAGATAGGCCTTCTCTGTCAAAAACCTCCAGAAGGTCTTTCATTAATGATGAATGTTAGGGCTAGGCTGGCCTTCAAGAGGTTTGCCTTGGGGGCCAGAAAGCTCTCTTTTATCTCCCTTGTGCAGAAGGATTCATCTAGCCCAAGATCCTCACCCTTCAGTGCTTTATACAGTTGCAATCTTGCACACACTCCTCTCATTTCAACTGGATTTATAAATTCATGAGGTGCCTTTAAGTTGCCAGAGAATATGCTGATTATCTTTTTTATTACTATTATTAGTCTTGATATGTATCTTAATTGAATAATAAGAGCAATGGGAATAATACTTGTTTTATCTACAGTGTGTGGTAAATAAGCCAGGGCACTGCAAAGCTTATGCTGTTATTGCAGAAATGCATTGCTAATTGTATGCTAAAACATATGCAATCAAGGTGCCAGGATTTTTTTTTCTTTTTTTTTAATACAGCCCATAAGTAGTTGGTATAATGAGGGCAATGGTTTCATTCCAGATCTTGGCAAAAATACCATCTAAGCTGCTTCCTCCCTCTCCCCATTTTTAGCCAATAATACTAGTTAACTGGGATTTTATTTCAGTAATATTTTTCAGTGCCTAACAATATGTAGACATGTGCATAGTACATGGGTCTACAAATGCATAACTCATTAATTTTCTTCTTCAGAAAGTATATACTTAGTCCTCAACTTCCAACCACAATTTGCATGGGATTTTTGACCACTAAGCAATGCAATCATTAAATGAGTCATCATGTGTCCAGACCCAATTTTGCGACTATTTTAACATGGTCATTAAATGAACCATGTGGTTATTAAGTGTATCGCGTGGTCATCAAGTGAATCTGGCTTTCCCAATTCACTTTGCTTGTTGGATGTTGGTTGGAAAGACCACATATAATGATCATGTGACCACAAGATGCTCTAACTATTGTAAATATGAGCTGGTTGCCAAGGCCCTCTTTGAATATAGCAAATTAAGTTGTGGAACAAGGCCACTGAGTGACACATTGTATCATTTTAGTGCAATGCAGTAAAGGAAGGCAACTGATGGATTCCCAAGTTTTCAGCAATCATTCAACACAAAATCATACTGAATATTACAGAGATCAAATCTTATTAGTATGATTATTTAGTTTATTTTTTGGTTGAATATGTAATTTTTCAGGAAGCTGTGGTTTGACCCCCTTTTGTAAATTAGGATTCTACTCCATTTCTTCCCTGATTTTCTTGGCTGCAGTAGAAGACCTCGTGTTCCTCTGATATAGTGCAACCCATTTTGATCCATTTCAGTTTGCTAGAATATTCCCAAATATCAAATTTCAATACTGGTATTCCTGCTCTGACATCAGTGTTATTTTGGTCCTTGGTTCTGACATTCCATGTACCAATGGTTTACATAGTTGTGCAGCAGAAAACTTCCCTTTTGCCATTGGCCACATCAGAAGTTAGACATCCTTGACACTTTAATTCAGCCATATCATGAGCACTACTCCTACTTGTCCTTGCTATCTGCTTTTTGCCAGCAATTCATTGGATGTGTTGCAACTGGAAGGGCGTCATTTTCTAGTATCATGTCAATCTTTTTCAGACTGTAAAAGTCCATCTGATTTTCTTAGCAGAATACTGGAAATCATCAGTATCTCCTTCCCCAGGAGAATGAATTTAGCCTGATCCCATTTCTATGACTTGCTCTTCATGGGTGTCCTTTACAAGAGGATATATTCCTGACAGTGTAGCTCAGTGTCACTGGGATAACAATCAATGAAGAGAAAATTAGAGTTAGGGTTAGGGGTTAGGGTTAGGGTTAGGGGTAATATATATTAAACCCCAACTGCTACCTACTACTTTCCCTTGCAGGTTGTTAAGCTTCCTGGATATATTTGGTTGGCCATTTAGTAACAGAGAATAATGGATGAGATGAGCCTTTCACCTGATTCAACAGGACTTTTCTCATGTTTTAATGGTCTTATGTTCAGAATGCTTCGCATTTCCTAACTGATGTTCAGTTCTCTATTTACCAAGACATGGAGATTGGTTTCCTGAATTGCAGCATGAGATGATAGTTAGCTTTAGTTGTAATATGGGGAGCTTTGGACCTTTGAATCTGACTGTGGGTTTTAAAATGGGGGTTAATGGTTAAATCCTTTTTTGACCTTTGCATTCCCATGAAAGGTTAGTTGCCTGGTACTCCTCCAAAAGGCTTTCTTTTATTGAAAAAAAAAATCTTTCAGCCTCTGCTTTCAACTTTGGTAAGAAGGCCTTGGCTTTCTTTGCTAAAGCCTCCATGAAGCCTCCAATGGATAGATATGAACAACATTTATTCAGAGACAATTGGGAGAAACTACAAAACATCAACTTACCTTTGCCATAATTTTAGGATTCAAGATGCACACCTTGAATTGTTTAGTGCATGGGGCCAAAACCACCCCTCTTTTGTCTTGTAAAAAGTAGGGATATTTTTTCATAGAAAGCCTCCTTTGTTGTATAAGGGACAGTGTCTTTTTGGAAATGAAGAAAAGGTAATATAGTGCAAATCTGCCTTGCATTTACTTCATAGAACAGTCAAACTTGAATTGGAAACAAATTCTTTCAGTAACACTTTTCCCTTCTCATTTTAAAAATGAATAAATTATGGTACAATGATTTTTAATTGATTGTTTTTAAAGTGGAATCTTTTAATCCATTTTTCACACTAGCTTCTAAAAACTCTCACCCAAGAGGCTACTACTCAGCAGATCACAAACAATTTAATCTTTTCTTTTCCTGGCTGTTAACAGGATGTGAACAAAAATGGACCAGAATGTTTCTCTCACACATCCCATCTTTTCCCTGTTCCTAAACCAAATCATATGACAAAAAAAGTTAGCCTTAACTTTGGGGGTGTGGGAGAGGGAGTAAAAGAAGGAAATTAGCCCGACTCATCCTTGCTTTGCCATGTCAAAAATTAAAGAGTAAACAAAGGTCCCCCAATTCCCTTGATTGCATTAATCATTCAAATGACGTATTAGCATTCTTCAGACTTGGCTGTTGCGCTTCCAAATTAACACCTCCAGGTTCAAGGGAATAGAAATTAACTGAATTATCTGGCAGCCCCAGATGTCCTGGTGTGTTCTTCCCTCTCACTGATTTAATATGCCTGAATAACAGTTATGATGCAGAAAAACTGCTAATGGTCAAGAAATAATTTATGACATGTGTAACAGATAGGCCCAGCTGTCTTCTGCATACAAAAGCCACCACAGTTTGGCCAAACAATAGTTACAACTCTTTGTTTCTTGAAAACGTCTTTGCCAATATGCACTATGCCATAGTTCACATTTGTCAGCTCACATTAGAAGCCATCTATATCACAACCCAACAACTAGCAGCTAATAAAGTAAGTTGGATACATAAAAGAATGATTGCACCCTCTCAGCATTTGTCAGATAGGTATCTTGGATAGCTTGAGAAACATAAGTTGCAATATTTGTATTCAGATTCCACGATCTGACTGGAAAATGTGCATAATATCTATTGATTAATGATGGGACATTATAGCTATATGTATATTTCCTGAATCAAGTCAATCTTGTTTTGAATGTGCTAGGTTGCATTTACAAGGATAGAATCAAGATCATGTGAAGTATTAATACTTACAGTGCCTTGGTAAGGTCACACTTGGAATACTGTATCCAATTCTGGTCACCATGATGTAAAAAAGATGTTGAGACTCTAGAAAGAGTACAGAGAAGAGCAACAAAGATGATCAGGGGACTGGAGGCTAAAACATATAAAGAACGGTTGCTGGAATTGGGTATAACTAGTTTAATGAAGAGAAGGACAAGGGGGCACATGATAGTGTTCCAATATCTCAGGGGTTGCCACAAAGAGAAATTTCCTGACAGTTGGAATAATTAATCAGTAGAACAACCTGCCTCCAGAAGTTGTGAATGCTCCAACACTGGAAGTTTTTAAGAAGAGACTGGACAACCATTTGTCTGAAATGGTATAAGGTTTCCTGCCTGAGCAGGGATTTGGACTAGAAGACCTCAAAGGTCCCTTACAAATCTATTATTGCTATTGTTATTGAATGTTCAATTTATGATCTCCTACCTTCATGTGATGCTAACTTGCAGTGACAGCAGAAATCTCAGAAGAAGGAAGAGAAGGAGGGGGGAGAGAATGTATAGTATATTTCAACATCTAATAACAGAAAGAAAAGATGGAAACTCATTCATAAAATGCAATAACTTTATTCATAAAAAGCAAATGCACATTATAAAAAGCAGCAGTAAAATAGCAACATCATGGGCTACCACTAAGAGGTCCATGACCCTTCATACACTAGCCTGGTTCTGTACAACTAACCTAGGGTAACTGTTGTCCATTACCATTTCTTTCCCATCTTTTTTCAACCAACTATTGGATACTTATATCATCTCCAGTCTCTGTGTTCTTCTAAATATTCCCTGACACTCTATCTCAAGATAAAGATCAAATTTGTTGATCTGATCCATTTTATAACAAAGCTCATGGACACTCGGGTATTTCTCCCACCTCCAAACTCCATTGCCTCACTTTCCTAGTTATGTTTATTTTAGCCTTTTTCTTCATCATTAATTTATTTAAAAGATATAAGGATTATCATAAACATTGCTTTTCAGACACCTACATACATACACTCAGAAATTAGATTCAGCAGTTCATCAGATATAGACTTCTTTTTAAGTTTTATTTTGCTCCTTCCCTCTCCTCGTATAGTACTACTATTGCCCTTCAATCTTTTTGTTGGTCATTCCATGAGGCAGTGTCTGGATGATTATTATGTCTAAGGATTAGTACCTATTAGTATCCACTGAAAAATACAGATAAGGTTTTAAAAGACAGAAAAAGGATTCGAGATGATCCATGTAAGATGGAAATCTACCCAAAGCTAACAACATGAACTGCAAGAGAGAGGTCAATGTTTTCTTTGGGTAAACTTGCACAAATACAGGGTAGATGACATCTGGCTTGACAGGAGCACATGTAAAAGAAAGTAGCCCTTTTAATATATGATACCGTACTGTGGAGCATTTCTGTCTTTATTGAACTACTAAGCCCAGTAAGGTTTAAGGATGCTGATGGATTAAAATGTATCCACAGAACAAGACAGCACAATCAGTAGACAATCATTTTGGAGACCATATCCTAATCCAAAGAATTTCTAGATATTTAGCTTGGAGAAGAAACAATTAAGAGATTGTATGATAGCCATCTTCAAACTTCTAAAGGTTTGCTACATTGATGATGGAATCATTTTGATATCAGTTGGTTGAGAAGATAAAAAGAAATAGGATTTTTTTAGTGAACATTTAAAATTATTATATGATTGAATATGCTCTTCAGTGGTAGAATATACCAGCTTGATTGGAAAGTGGTGAAAAGAGCCTTGGTGGAGCAGTGGGCTAATGCCTCCTTAAGTAACACCAGCTGCCTGCAATTATTGCAGGTTCGCATCCCACCAGGCTCAAGGTTGACTCAGCCTTCCATCCTTCCGAGGTAGGTAAAATGAGGACCCAGATTGTTGGGGGCAATAAGCTGACTTTGTAATAATGCCGCTTGGGTGGGGGGCGAAAGCCCTAATAAGCAGGCATATACATAGAATGAAGGCTATTGCTAAGCACATTTGATTTGTGCTTAGATTGTAAGCCGCCCTGAGTCTTCAGAGAAGGACGGGATATAAATGGGATTAAGAAAAACCAAAAAACTCTATTATAACAACAAGAATAGTGGACACTGCCGTAACTGGAAACAGCAGAATAGAAAGAATGGAGAAAATCACAAGCTATGAAGACCTGCAAATAGAAATAGAATGATTGTGGCAAAAGAAAGCAAAGATTGGACCACTAGTAGTCGGTGTTTAGCTGCAGTTCCAAAACATCTGGAGCACCACTCGATTACCATTGCCTTTGACAAAGTCACAATCAGTCAATTGTAAAAGGCAGCTTTACTTGAAACAGCTTAAATCCTGCGGTGATAACCTTTAACACCATCAAACAACATCTGCCTATGCCAGGTCATTGAGAAGGATCCAATAGTGTGTTTTTGTTGTTGTTGTTGTTAGCTGCGAAGTCGTGTCCGACCCATCACGACCCTATGGACGTTCCTCCAGGCCTTCCTGTCCTGTACCATCTTCTGGAGTCCATTTAAGCTCACGCCTATTGCTTCAGTGACTCCATCCAGCCACCTCATTCTCTGTCGTCCCATTCTTCTCTTGCTCTCAATCTTTCCCAGCATTAGGCTCTTCTCCAGTGAGTCCGTCCTTCTCATTATGTGGCCAAAGTATTTCAGTTTCAACTTCAGGATCTGGCCTTCTAAAGAGCAGTCAGGGTTGATCTCCTCTAGGACTGACCAGCTTGAACGCCTTGCAGTCCAAGGGACTCGCAGGAGTCTTCTTCAGCATCATAGTTCAAAGGCCTCAATTCTTTGGTGCTCAGCCTTTCATATGGTCCAATTTTCACAGCCATACATTGCAACTGGGAAGACCATAGCCTTGACTATATGGACTTTGTTGGCAGGGTTTTTTCTAGATTTGCCATGGCTTTCCTCCCGAGGAGCAAGTGTCTTTTAATTTCTTGGCTGCAGTCCCCATCTGCGGTGATCTTGGAGCCCAGAAAAATAAAATCTGTCACTACCTCCATTTCTTCCCCATCTATTTGCCAGGAATTGAGAGGGCTGGATGCCATGATCTTGGTTTTCTTAATGTTAAGTTTCAAGCCAACTTTTTTCACTCTCCTTCTTCACCCACAACAAGAAGCTCTTTAGTTCCTCTTCACTTTCTGCCATTACAGTGGTATCATCTGCATATCTTAGGTTGATATTTCTCCCGGCAATCTTAATTCCAACTTTTGATTCATCTAGCCCTGCCTTTCTCATGATGTGCTCTGCATATAACTTAAATAGACAGGGTGACGGTATACAGCCTTGCCAGACTCCTTTCCCAATTTTGAACCAATCAGTGGTTCCTTGTCCAGTTCTCACTGTTGCTTCTTGACCCGCATATAGATTTCTCAAGAGACAAATAAGATGGTCTGGTACTCCCATCTCTTTAAGAACTTGCCACAGTTTGTTGTGATCCACACAATCAAAGACTTTAGCATAGTCAATAAGCAGAAGTAGATGTTTTTCTGGAACTCCCTGGCTTTCTCCATGACCCATGTTGGCAATTTGATCTCTAGTACCTCTGCCTCTTCGAAATCCTGCCTGTACTTCTGGTAGTTCTTGATCCACATACTGCTGGAGTCGAGCTTGTAGGATTTTAAGCATAACTTTACTAGCATGTGATATGAATGCAATGGTGCGACAGTTTGAACATTCTTTGGCACTGCCTTTCTTTGGAATTGGAATGTAAGCTAATCTTTTCCAATCCTGTGGCCACTGTTGAGTTTTCCAAATTTGCTGGCAAATTGAGTGTAGCACTTTTACTGCATCGTCTTTTAAGATTTTGAATAGCTCAGCTGGAATACTGTCACCTCCAATAGCTTTGTTGTTGCTCAGCTTTCCTAAGGCCCATTTCACTTCACATTCTAGGATGTCTGGCTCGAGGTCAGTGACCACCTCATTGTGGTTATCAGGGACGTTAAGCTTGTTCTTGTATAGTTCGTCTGTGTAATTTTGCCACCTCTTCTAAATTTCTTCTGCCTCTGTTAGGTCCCTGCCATTTTGGTCCTTTATCATGCCCATTTTTGCATTAAATGTTCCCTTCATCTCTCCAATTTTCTTGAAGAGAACTCTGGTCCTCCCTATTCTATTGTTTTCTTCTATTTCTTTGCACTGTTCATTTAAGAAGGCATTCTTATCTCTTCTAGCTATTCTCTGGAATTCTGCATTCAATTGGGTGTACCTTTCTTTTTCTCCCTTGCATTTTGCTTCCCTCCTTTCCTCAGCTATTTGCAAAGCTTCCTCAGACAGCCATTTTGCTTTCTTGCATTTCTTTTTCTTTGGGATGGTTTTAGTTGCTACTTCTTGTACAATCTTGCGAACCTCCATCCATAGTTCTTCAGTCTATCAGATCCAATTCCTTAAATCTATTTGTCACCTCTATTGTATATTCATCAGGGATATGATTTAGTTCATACCTGAGTGGCCAAGTGCTTTTCCCTACTTTATTCAGTTTAAGCCTAAACTTTGCAATGAGAAGCTCATGGTCTGAACCACAGTCAGCTCTTGGTCTTCTTTTTACTGACTGTATAGAGCTTCTCCATCTTTGGCTGCAGAGCACATAGTCAATCTGATTTCTGTTTTGACCGTCTGGTGATGTCCATGTGTAGAGCCGTCTCTTGGGTTGCTGGAAAAGAGTGTTTGCTATCACCATCGTATTCTCTTGACAAATTTCTATCAGCCTGTGCCCTGCTTCATTTTGTACTCCAAGGCCAAACTTGCCTGTTATTCTAGTTATCTTTTGGCTTCCTACTTTAGCATTCCAATCCCCCATGATGATAAGGACATCATTTTTTGGTGTTTAGTTTTATAAGGTTCTGTAAGGCTTCGTAGAACCAATCAATTTCATCCTCTTCAGGTTGGGGCATAGACTTGGACTATTGTGATATTGAATGGTTTGCCTTGGATTCGAACTGAGATCATTCTGTCATTTTGGGAATTGTATCCCAGTATTGCTTTTCCTACTCTTTTATTGATTATGAAGGCTACTCCATTTCTTCTGAGAGATTCTTGCCTGCAGTAGTGTACCTGATGGTCATCTGAATTAAATTCACCCATTCCTGTCCATTTTAGTTCACTGATTCCTAAGATGTCAATGTTCAGTCTTGTCATCTCTTGTTTGACCACGTCTAGCTTGCCTTGATTCATGGATCTTATATTCCAGGTTCTTATGGAGAAAAAAACCTTTACAGCATCGGACTTTCCTTTTACCACCAGATACATCCACAGCTGAATGTTCTTTTGGCTTTGGCTCAGTCGCTTCATTCTTTCTGGCACTACTAGTACTCACCCTCTGCTCTTCCCCAGTAACATATTGGATGCCTTCTGACCTGAGGGGCTCATCTTCCAGCATCATATCTTTTTTCCTTTTGGTACTGTCCATGGGGTTTTCATGGCGAAGATACTGGAGTGGGTTGCCATTTCCTTCTCAAGTGAATCACATTTTGTCAGAACCCTCTGCTATGACCTGTCCATCTTGGGTGGACCTGCATGGCATAGCCCATAGCTTCAGTTAATTATGCAAGCCCCTTTGCCAAAACAAGGCAGTAATCCATGAAGGGGATCCAATAGTGTAGAGCAGGGCTTTTCAACCAGTGGTACGGGTACCACCTGTTGTACATTAGCACCTAGCAGGTGATACACGACCATCCCAGAAAAATGGTAGTGAGGGAGGGGAATGAGCTGAACCAGTGGCAGCACCGCACAAGCCTGAATGAGAGACGGCTGGAGCTGCAGGGCTGTCAGGGCTCAGTGGAAGCACCAGGATCAGTGCCAGGCTCCAGCTGGAGCTCAGCGCTGATCCTGGTGCTTCTGCTGAGCCCAGAAGAACCACCGATCAGCTGGAATGTTGCAGCATCTCCAGGGTCTTGTGATTTACATTCAGATGCTTGGCAACTGATTCATATTTATGATGGTCACAGTATCCTAGGGTCATGTGAAGTGACCAAAACCTGCTGCAACCACCCAGTAGAGGGGGGAGGAATAAAAACCAGACACACACACCCTGACCCACCCCTACTGCCAATCCTCAACAGAAATGCTCACAACAATGAAAACCTCGGACACGAGGAAGAGCGCCGCCGGGCGGGCAGGCAGGTGTCTTGCTCGGCTGTGGGTTGGGGTGCAATTTTTCAGTGCCATTGCAACTTTGAACAGTCACTAAGCTAACTGTTGTAAGTCGAGGACTACCTGTACTTCATCACTTTTTTACTTTTTTTGGATCATCAAGTTTTTGATACCTTGCTAGGCAACTGGTGGTACTTGGATGTTGCCATATCCTAAAAGTGGTACAATAGGTGAAAAAGTTGAAAAGCCCTGGTGTAGAGTCCCCAACCTTTTAGGCACCAGGGACTGGTTATGTGGAGAGAGGTTTTTCCATGGACTGGAGGGGGTGTGGTTTTGTGTGCTGCCTCTATCCTGCAGATGGGGCTTTGCTTGTTTGTGTGGCCTGGTTGCTGGCATGCCATGGCCCAGTGCCGGTCCATGGATCAGTGGTTGGGGACCCCTGCAATAGTGGATGAAAATGTCAAGTCCAGTGTAAACAGCTAGCTGACTGCACTATTAACCATTATAATTTAATAATAATTTAAGTCAGCATCCTAGCTTGGAAATTCTAGAAGTTGAAGTGCATACATATTTAAACGTTGAGGTTGAGAACAGTGTTTTAGACCATCAGAAGTAACCCTGCAAAATCCCATGCTACACTTGCCTTAATATTTGTGAATATGTTTAGCATTGACTCTTACCATCTTTGGCATAGATATGAGTCCCACGTAGGCAAAGGAGTTGGGGGACAGAGACTAGTCTTGTTGCCATAAGCATTACCTGGATCCAATGCTAGGGAAACAACAAGCTGAACAATTCATTTTCCATGCTTTGGTGACAAGAGCAGCATTTGCTGTTTATTAAATGATGGTCGCCGTGGTGACTCTTCCCTCACACAACAAGCCCAGAAGTGTATGCTGTCGCTTTAAAAAAAAAAAGGAAGAAAGAAAGAAAGAGAGAAACGATGCCAAGCTAGTCACCGTAATGCTCCCTTGGCATAATTAGATGCATACCCGGGGTTGTATTTGCATATGATATTCAGGGCATGATTTTTTTATTGTTCTTAATCAGAGCCGAATGTCAACAAAATAAATGAAGTTGCGAGTGGAAGTGAAATTTTTATCACATTGGGGATGTGCCTTTTCTCCCATTTATCACAGTCCATATTGAGAGAGCGAAATTTTTTTGAAAATGTGGTAATCAATGGAAGAGCTCCATATGGCAGGGATCAAAGGTGTTACATAGTGTGTGGTTCTGCTTTATTGCCAGCCAGTACTGTTAATTGGACAACAAGATCAGAGGCAATATTAAAATCCAATTAAATTGATATGAACAGATTGCCAAGTGATGTACACTAATGTATAATTGAGTATCAAGCAAATGCGAGTCCCCGTCTTCTGCTTCTACCTCCTGAATAAATGATAGAGCCATAGAGGACAGAAACAAGTTTGCACATTAGCTCCACGGCTCTGGGCTTTCATTTGTTACTTTCGGAGTTGATGACTTTAGTTTCCTACATACTGGCCTTAAAGGCATAGACACACCTCATTGTGCCCTCCCTCCTGCTTTCTCATTGTGCGTAGAAGGGTTGCTTCTCACTGATTATGCATCTGACTTGCCCTTTTTTCTCTCTCATGGTTGCTTTGAGAAAAAGCTTAGTATTTCCTGGAGTCAGACCAGTAGCCAACAAATGGGCCAGGGGACTGTCCAGCAATGCAGTACTTGTACTTGAGCAAAGAACTGAAAAGCTGGGCAGAGTTGGTCACTCTCTAAGGTCAGTGGGAGTTACATGTTTTGGATCTCTGCTTGGTTGCTAGATGCAGTAGCACCTATCTACATATGTAGATTTTTAATATAACAGAGATTCTGGGAAGCAGCCATGACAATGTAGAAGATAAGTAAAGGGTGTGGCTGAAGCTCAATATGCATATGTTAACAGAGGTCTCTGGCATTTCCACTTAGGGCTGGGAAAAGCCACCTTTGGGACATCTATACAGCTATATCCTACTGGAGTGAATAGAACATTTCTAGTGAGCTTTGGGCGATCTGCAGTAGATCAGCCAAGGTTTCTTGTTTTCTATAATTTAACAATAGTAAATAAAATAACAATTTTTTGTACTTGTGTATTTATTTCTTGAGCTCTGCCATCTTGATGCTGGTTATTTATAGATAGTCCTCAATTTATGACCACAACTGAGCCCAAAATTTCTGTTGCTAAGTGAGACATTTGTTAACTAAAGATTTCCCCCATTTTACAACATTTCTTGCCACAGTTGTTAAGTGAATCACTGCAGTTGTTAAGTTAGTAACATAGTTGTTAAGTGAATCTGGCTTTCCCATTGACTTTGCTTGTCAGAAGTGACCCCAGGACACTGCAACCAACGTAAATAGGAGTCAGTTCCAATCATCTGAATTTTAACCATACGTCCATGGGGATGCCACAATAGTCATAAGTGTGAAAAAAAGGTCATGTAACTTTTTTCAGTGTTATTTTAACTTTAAACAGTCATTAAATGAACTGTTGTAAGTTGAGGACTACCTGTATTTATTAGTTTCCCTTATTGGTAAAAGGTATTTCCTTTACAATTCTGCAACACTGCTAGCCGGTTTTAGAGATCTGTGCATCCAAATCTCTCATCTATAACAATTTCAGTGAAGATTTATTCTTGTAGTTTCTGTATTCTGGTATTGACCTAATATAGTACACTCAGTAATTGTTTTTCTCCTGTGAAGCACTAGTTTTACACCTTGCTCAAAACACTGGCTCTGTTGAGAGGGTTCTAGCCAAGCAGGAAAAGATGATCCTCTAAAGTTGATGGTGGTCCATCTATAGCACAGAGTTATCTTCGTCAATATAATTTGAATTCACCACAAACCTTCCTGGGGGTACTTATACCAACATTCCAATGGCTACCACCTCTGCAGTCATATGACTACATGTTAGGCACTTGCAATTGGCCTGCATTCATGGCCATTTGCAGGGTCCCATGATCATGGGACTATGTTTTAGAATGATTTTGCAAAAAAAATGACATTGGGAAAGCCATCCCATAGCCAACTATTGTTTTGTTTAACAACCATGGCACCTGTTTAATGATTGTGACATTTAACCACTGCTGCAAAAAAGTTCATAAAATCAGGTCATTCCTATGGGTGATCCATGGGTGACCCAATCATTACCACTCATGACTGTGATGGGCAGGCTGTATTATGGTCATAAGCTGAGAACTACCTATAAATAAAGAAATGCATTACAAGCATTTGGTTCTGAGCCATTTGCTATTCAAATGGTGGAGCTCATAAATTTAACATACTTAATAGAACTTGTAGTCTCGTATTATATACTGCCACCAACAGAGTCTAACACAAAGAGGTTAATCATTTTTTTGTTATCAGTTCTAATCTCTAAAGATTCTCTTTGTCTCTGACATCTTGTAAGAATGATCTCCACAGGATGGGTTATGATACTAGCAAACATCCTCTAATCCTGAAAAATGAAAACTTATATTACTTATATTTAAAAAATTCAAATTCATAAGCACTCACAACAATATATCTGATGTTGTCAAATGTTACACTTGCCCCAATGTCTACCATGCCTACAAGTGCCGTTTTAAGGAGCTATTTGTCCTTTTACCACATTAATCAATAGAAGGGTTGTGGCTTGAATTATGGAATCTCTGCAGTTTGAATCAGGATATTTTCTGAATCAGAATGTGAAACAAGTCAGATCAAGTCAGAGGCTGTTGGATGGCAGGGTTACAATTCTGACCAGAAACCCACAAAATGCTAGCAAAAATTTTTCTCCCTTATTAATTGTTATTGTAGGGTGTAAAGGTAAAGGTTTCCCTGCACATGCGTGCTAGTCATTTCCAACTCTAGGGGAAGAGCCAGTGCTTGTCCGAGGATGTCTCCATGGTCATGTGTCCAGCATGACTAGATGCCAAAGGCACATGGAATGCTGTTACCTTCCCACCATAGTGGTCCCTATTTTTCTACTTGCATTTTTACGTGCTTTCGAACTGCTAGGTTGGCAGAAGCTGGGAAGAGTAATAGGCGCTCACTCTGTTACGTGGCACTCGGGATTCAACCCGCCAAACTGCCGACCTTCTGGTCGACAAGCTCAGCGTCCTAACCCACTGAGCCACCGTGTCCCTATTATGAAAGGATCTAAGCAGAGGCAAAAGGCCTGCCCATTTTCACCATCTCATTTGTAGGCTGTTGGTGACTGATGAGGAAGGGGAAATTAAAGCAATGTGAATGATCCTCCCTAAATAGCCCATGTTTTCCAGTATTCCTTCCAGTCTTATATATTTTGTTTTATTTTATTTATCAAACTTGTATGCTGCCCCTCTCACCCAAAGAGTCTCTAACCAGCTGACAGACATTGAATAAAATACAATATAAAACATTAAAATAATAAATAAAGCTATTAAATTTAAAATTCAATTAAAATAAAGCGAAGCAGCCTGGAGAGGGGAGGAGCAAAGTGCACACAGACAGAAGCCATACCCCCATTGGAACCCCAGGCTAGGTGGCATAGCCACATCTTCAAGACCTTCCAGAAGGCCAAAAGGGCCTTTTCCAAACAACAAGAAAGACTTGTTTCCAGATATTTGCTTTTATTCTGATAGCAACACCCTAAAGTCAAATCAAGTGAGAGACGAAACAAGGCTCCTTTCCTCTCTAAAAAGAAGTGGAAAGGCTTTATGAAAGAAAGGTATCCTGCACAATTACAATATAATGAACTGTGGTGAAAAATGCACAAGGACAGTGTGGTTTGCAAAAACATTTTACAAACGCTTCACTACTTGTATGCAAACTAGAGTGCAGAAAAAATTCTCCAACATGGTTTTGATCAGTTTATTAGCACTCATCTTGGGAGAGGTTTGATTTATTACTACTGTTTTTTATCATTTTGATTTATTCTTAATGTTGCTTTTATATGTTTGTCAGGCTATGAAAATTGTAAATTTAATATATCAAAGCAATACTTTTGATAAAGAAGAATTTCCCTTTACATTTTTGAATTATATCGGGAAAACAAGAGTTTCCAAGCCGCTAAGGAAAAGCCGGCCCGGCCGACATTTGACAGTTGACAGCTGTCAAATGGCCGCCCGAAGCAACGGCGCACGCGCACAAACCAGCCGGCCGCCATTCCCGTTGGCAGCTGTCAAAAGGGCTGCCGGAGGCCAACGCGCACGCGCCGGATTTGACAGTTCCCGGAACTGTCAAATCCACAGTCTTCAACCTAGTCCTCCAAGTGAGCCAAACGCTCAGCTGGAAGGAATTCCCTGACAGCCGCCGAGCTGTCAAAAATACCGTTCATCGATTGGCCGCCCCCAGAACGGCGGGAAAAACACTGTTACCTGATTGGGTGTTTGTTTTGACAGTTCCCTATAAAAGCCCGGATTGTTTTGACAGTCAGCTGCCGGGAGCTGAACCGAATAAACCTTTCAAACCTTGCCTACGGTCTCGCGTCTGTCTTTCTAAAGACAATTCACCTGGCGACGAAGGTGGGATCCCGGTACTATAGAGCTGCATATTGAGCCAAGTCACCCCGCAAGGGAGTTCCGATCCCTCCCGCTGACAAGTCACTGCTGAAGCCACTTGGAGGGCAAAGGAACCCCTTGCAGCAGCTTGAACAGTACTGTGGACCCAGGCCATGGCAAATTTAGGTCACGTCAGAGAATTCGACGTCCGCCATCCTGAAGGATGGGAGTCGCACTGGGGACAAATTGAAGGCTACCTCGTTGTCAATAAGATAACAGAGGACCGCCACAAAGCTGCCGCCCTCCTTTGTCTAAGCGGGCCTGCCGTCTATGACATCGCCATAGGGCTTTGCAGCCCTGACCCCATCGCGACCATCCCGTACGCCGTGCTGACCGACCGCCTCAGCAAGCACTTCATGCCCCGTCGGTCCGAGCTATTCTGGCGCCTCCATTTCGCCCGCCGCCACCAGCAACCGGGCGAAACCACCACAGCCTTCATCGCGGCAGTACGTCACGCCGCCCGCCGGTGCCAATTTCCCGACCTGGAAGACCGCATCAGAGACCAGGTTATCGCCGGCCTCTCTAACGAGCGGCTCCAGCGGAAGCTGGTAGCCAGGCCCACGATGGACCTCGCTCAACTCACGTTAGAGATCATGGCCTACGAAGATAGCCACCGTGAGGTCTCTCCGGTGCACAGAGGCAGCCCAGCCGGTTCAGTCCACCACGCCAGGGAGCCGGACGACGAGCAACCAGAGGCCTACACCGGCGTCGACGACATCATGTCTCGTTTCAGCAAGATGAGCGCCGACCACGGAAAGAACCGCAGGCCATTCAGACCAGCTGGTCCGGGCTCAAGGCCCACCGCCACAGGGCTGAAACCTAAATGTGCCAGCTGCGGCGGGGCTCACGCCAGAGCCACCTGCCGTTTCAGAAACGCCAAATGCCACAGATGCGGGAAGACCGGGCACATTCGCTCAGCATGCCGCAGTTCGAACCGGGAAACCCTCCACGAGCTTGAGGAAATTCCGGCAGGTAGGACCCAGGTCCCTCCCCCAGCCAAGGGAATTCCCCGGCCCTCAGTCTTGTCTATACAAGCCGAAACAAAGAGGTCGCCCATCCATCAGTTACAACCCAAAATTAAAGTTTGGGTTAAAATCCAAGGGGTGCCCTGCGAGATGGAGGTCGACTCCGGCTCCTCAGTTTCAATAATGTCTTGGGACACCCTCAGGAAAATTGGGTTAAAAAATAGACGCCGTATTCCCCTGCAGCCCTCCAAAATACTCCTCGCAGATTTTCAGGGAGCTGCCATTCAATTAAAGGGACAGGCACAAATAAAAGTAGAATATAAGAAGTTCCTGGGGCAATTAACGATCCAGATCACTGAGGCACCCAGGTCCACCCTCCTGGGGTTAGACTGGTTTGAAGCCCTGGGCATCCACCTAGAAGGCACCAACCGTATACAATCCCAAACATTAGAACAAGTTTGCCAAGCGTTCGCAGACGTTTTCGACGGAACGCTTGGCAAATACACAGGCACCCCCATAGACCTCAAATTAAAACCTGAGGTGGCTCCCATCCGCATCAAAGCAAGAAGGGTCCCCTTTGCGTTGAAACAAAAAATCGAGGCAGAATTAGACCGTTTAATCAGCCTTGGGGTCCTAGAACCAACAGACGGGGGAACCTGGGAAACTCCCATAGTCACACCAGTCAAACCCAATGGTGACGTGAGACTATGCGCGGACTATAAAGCGACGCTAAACCGCGCTTTAAATCCCCATGCATACCCAGTGCCAGCTGTCAGGGACGTGCTGTCAGAAATTGGGTCCGGTTCAATATTTGCTAAACTCGACCTAGCGCATGCCTTCCTGCAACTACCTGTCACCCGAGAAACAGCAGAAGCTCAAACCATTGTCACACACCGAGGCGCTTTCAGGGTAAACCGCCTCCAATTCGGCATCTCAGTGGCTCCTGGCATCTTCCAGGAGGTCATGGAGAAAACATTAAAAGGAATCCCAGGTGTATGCCCCTATTTCGATGACATACTCATCGCAGGGGAATCAGAAAACAATTTAGCAGACAGATTACAAGAAGTATTATTAAGATTTAGAAAAGCGGGGCTGAAACTTAAACGGGAAAAATGTTCTATAGGCGTCCCATCTGCAGATTTCTTAGGCTACAGAATTGACTCACAGGGAATTCACCCCACGAACTCAAAAGTCCTTGCTATCAAAGGTGCCCCTACCCCAAAGAATAAAACCGAGCTCCAAGCTTTCCTTGGACTTTTAAACTTTTACCATGCTTTCCTACCAGGGAAAGCAACAATCGCAGAACCCCTACACAGGCTGCTTGACAAAGGGGCAGCCTGGCAGTGGACAACAGCCCATGAAAACAGTTTTAGAACACTCAAACAAATGCTTTCCAGCAACGCCACCATCTCCCACTACAAAGAAGACAAACCCCTCTGTCTAGCCTGCGACGCATCCCCATACGGGATTGGAGCAGTTTTGAGTCATTTAGACAGCAACGGCACCCAGGCCCCGGTGGCATATTATTCAAGAACACTTTCAAAAACCGAAAGAAATTATGCCCAGATAGATAAAGAAGCCCTGGCAATTGTGGCGGGAATAAAAAAATTTCACGATTACCTTTACGGCCGCCCCTTTGTGATTTACACAGATCACAAACCACTGCTAGGACTATTCACATGGGACCGCCAGACCCCCCAAATATTATCTCCCAGGATGTTGCGCTGGACAACGTTCCTCACAGCATATTCCTACCAATTAATATACAAGCCTGGACACCAAATGTGTCACGCTGACGGCCTCAGCAGGCTACCCCTACCCCACACAGAACCAGACCCAGCCCCAGCGAGCAACATCTTAGCCATCCAAGAGCTACCAGAATGCCCACTGACAGCAAAAGACATTGCTGCCGCAACTTCATCTGACAAAACACTCAGCAGAGTGTTAGCATGGGTACACACAGGCTGGCAAACCTCTTGCCTGGGCACAGAATTTCAGCCATATTTCTCCAGGCAAAGCGAACTAACGTCACACTTAGGATGTTTACTCTGGGGATGCAGGGTAATTGTGCCTTCCAAACACAGACAAAAAGTACTAGACACATTACATGAAGGCCACCCTGGCATTGTAAAAACAAAAGCACTGGCCCGCAGCTACGTCTGGTGGCCAGGAATAGACCAGGACATAGAAAGATACATCGCTGGCTGCTACCTATGCCAAGAATCCCGCCCACTCCAGCCCAGAGCTCCAATTCATAAATGGGAACTCACAAAAAACCCCTGGTCCCGAATCCACATTGATTATGCCGGCCCATTCCAGGGACAGGTCTTCCTCATAGTTGTGGATAGTTATTCCAAGTGGCTGGAGGTTCTCCCGGTTCACAGCACAACGTCTGCCGCAACCATCCAAGCCCTCAGGGGAATCTTCGCAACACACGGTCTCCCCGACGTCATTATTTCAGACAATGGCCCTCAATTTACTTCTCATGACTTTCAGATCTTCACGAGGAGAAATTGTATTAGGCATTCAACATCGGCTCCCTTCCACCCATCGTCCAACGGCCTTGCGGAGGTTATGGTGAGGACCACCAAAGACGCCCTCAAAAGAATCATCACAGGGAACTGGCACCGTCGTTTGTCTCAATTTCTCTTAGCCCACCATTCCACGCCCTGCACATCCACCGGCAAAAGCCCAGCCGAACTACGATGGGGCCGCCGCCTGGTGACACGACTCGACAGACTCCACCCCGACAGACTGGCAGCCGAAATAACACCAAACACACATCCGAAAATTTTCTCCAAAGGACAAAATGTTTGGTCCCGAGATTATGGGGGAAGGGATAAGTGGGTTCAGGGGGTTATCCTGGAACAAACAGGACCATTATCATACACAGTGGACACTGGGACTGGACTCATACAACGCAGACACTCGGATCAGCTCCGACCCAGGTCACTGCCCAACCCCCCTCTGCAACCGACTCCGGGTGAGTCTCCACCAGCCGTCACCCCCGGACCTGACGAACTCCTCCAGGACCCTCAACCACCTGTCGAGCCCCACCAAGAAACAACTCCTCCAGCCACGCAACCCGAAGAGAGCAACCCCTGCCCCCGTCGGTCCAGCCGAGCTAGAAGGCCCCCCGCATACCTCGCGGACTTTGAATGGAAGGGAAACTCGCCGTCTGTTAAAGAACCTGTTAACCTTACTGTTTCAAAATGTTCAACTGTTGTTATGCATAACGTACCTGTTCGGGGGGGGGGGGAAAGGGGGTGAATTATATCGGGAAAACAAGAGTTTCCAAGCCGCTAAGGAAAAGCCGGCCCGGCCGACATTTGACAGTTGACAGCTGTCAAATGGCCGCCCGAAGCAACGGCGCACGCGCACAAACCAGCCGGCCGCCATTCCCGTTGGCAGCTGTCAAAAGGGCTGCCGGAGGCCAACGCGCACGCGCCGGATTTGACAGTTCCCGGAACTGTCAAATCCACAGTCTTCAACCTAGTCCTCCAAGTGAGCCAAACGCTCAGCTGGAAGGAATTCCCTGACAGCCGCCGAGCTGTCAAAAATACCGTTCATCGATTGGCCGCCCCCAGAACGGCGGGAAAAACACTGTTACCTGATTGGGTGTTTGTTTTGACAGTTCCCTATAAAAGCCCGGATTGTTTTGACAGTCAGCTGCCGGGAGCTGAACCGAATAAACCTTTCAAACCTTGCCTACGGTCTCGCGTCTGTCTTTCTAAAGACAATTCAATTTTCCTTTCAAAGAAGAGAAATGATGAGGAGTGGGGTGTGAGGATCCTCTATTGGTTTCATTATGAAGTAGCATAATGTCTTTGTTTTCACGTGCAGATGTCGCTTCAGACTTTCTGGCTATTCCCGCCCTTCTATTAAAGACTTTCTAATATTGGAGAGTAGCCAGCCATGGAAACCTCAGTATGATGGGGAAACAGGTAAGAAGTACGCACATGGTGGCAATTCTATCATCCCCAACTGGAATGGGACAAACCCTTTTCCAACAGCCAGTTCAGTTTCAAGGAAATCTGAAATTCTCAAATGCTGTGAGAATCAGGTAGTAAAACAGAAGCCTAAAGTTCTGAAAACCTGGACAGTAGAGTGGAGCCAAGATTATTTTTGAAAATATTGTTTTCTACCTAAATTTGTTGACATTCCCCATGTGTAGACTTTCCAGATGCATGCCATATAGGCAACAGTTTTTCCATTTCCAGATCTTTTTATGCTGTTTTCACTGATAGTTATATTTATTTTATATTGATGTAATCTCCCTGCATGGTGATTATCTTCATACAATACTCTCATCCCAAAGCAGTTAAACAGGGTGACATAAATAAACAGTCATCTAAAACTCTAAAAGGTCACTCAAAAAAAACTGTTGTGGAAGGCAGTGGTAAAATGATTTACAGATGCAGAAAATGTAATTTAGCAACAAATAAAATTCCTTTGACAGTTAATGGAATTAATTCATACCATCACAGACCAATATCTAAAAACTCAGAACGGAGAAGAGAAATTGACTTCCCAGACTTAAGGAAAAAAAGCCACTCGTCTGCTTGATGAGTGAACACTTAGCTGCTGACCAAAAACATTTTGCTTTAGGGATATAACCGTAATCCAAAATTTCACTCCAGCTGCTGCCATCTCTATTAGGCAACCAAATAACTTTATTTTGGAATTATTACAGAATACACATGCTGTCCACAGAGTATTTCTTGCTGACTGAGTGTTGAAACTATATTCATAGTAACATTATTGTTACTAGCTTTAGCAAACCTAAATAAATGTTGTTCCTTCATTTCCACCAATACACTTTTAACCAAAAGCCACATTTTAACCGTAAAAATATCTGTCTACTGTTGTGCCCAGCAGCTGGAAGTATGGAAACAACTTAAAGTCAGTAATTGGCATATTTTTTTCAAATCCAAATTCAATTTTTATATCATCAGTATATATTTTTAAGGTATCCAATAAGGATTCAATTATAGTTTTTGCTTTCCATGTAGTTTCAGTTCATCCCTATATAACAAATATGTTTTCTCTGTTTTATGATACAGTTATAGTTCATATCCAAGTCTTGTTTTATTCACAATATGAGTGAGAGGTAAAAAGTAATGGAGATAATAAATGGTCTTGAAATATTCTTCTCCTGATGTTCATATTTCCAATTTCTTCATCGTGTACCATAAAAGTTTGCATTATTATAACTATTTACAAAATTCTGGATGTTTACATTATTGCAAAATATTTGCCAAACATCTCTGTATCCTTCAATATGGAAGAATATTAAACATTTTTAGAATTAATCCAAGCCACTCGTGCATTTTTTTTCTTAGTTTGGAATATTTAAGTATAATTTTAACAATGATTGATTGCTTGTTCCTCAATATTTTCTAGGTGAATACAATTAATTTTTATATATAACTGAAAATCACTGTTGCTAACATACTATCTTTCTATCATCATCGTTAATGATGTGGAGAATCAAAAAGCAAAACAAATAGATCTATGAACAAATGACCAAGCTCAAATTATTCAGACACACTGTGCAATGACCTAGTCCTCTGTAAAAGGCTCTAATGCTGGAAAAGGTAAAAGGGAAGAGAAGAGGATGACCAGCAAAAAGGTAGATTGACTCAGGTACAAATGCAATGGGTGCACCATAGGAAGAGCAACAATAAATTACATTATGCCAAGCATTTGGGGGCAGCTACAAGGAAGCAGGCAGAACCCTAAATGGTAGCAAAACAAGAAGTGCTGGGATATTTGAAGCTGTCATTTAAGATTCTTATAGTGTCCCCAACATTGCATAAATCTGGCATGCCAAAGGAAAGTTAAACAATGCAATCTCTGAAGCACAACTTCTCTTGTTGACAGCAAGGTAAACTGATTTGGAAGGAAAGCATTAGTGAGGAAAATGTCCAATCAAAAAGCTCTGTGTTGGGACCCCCTCATCCCGCAATACACTTCTAAAAAAAATTAATCATCCCATTTTGCCTCATAGCACCTAGATTTTTACCAGTATTTGCTCTGAAAATTCCTGAAGCCCAAGAACCTGTTATATGGATTTCAGAAATGAACATCAAAAATCTAGAGATGAATTGGAATCTAATCCATCAAATAATAACAGAAACCAATCTGCTTAATTCTGTCATGCCTGAGGCAAGCTTCAGGATGGACAATTGCCTGATCGGGAAGCTTAACTAGAAGAAGTTATAAAATCACAAATTTTCTGGAGGAATATTTAAACTAAACAACAGGGACAGTGAGTTAATTGATACAGAACATCCCTGTCCCCGGCAATCAAAAAATTACAGGGTTATCAGTGCATGTAACATAGATGTGTGTGTGGACAAGAATATCAACCTTGCTATCAAGCAAAATCAAGCTTTTAATAGTGAGTGCCACACAAAGCACACTAACCAAACAGGTGGTAAGAAAATAGAGGAACTCAGGCACCACACAGGTTATGTAGAAAGTAAACACAGGGTCAGTCATAAAGGACTCAAATGTCTATACACCAATGCACAGAGTGTGAACAGTAAGCAGGGTGAACTAGAAATTCAGGTAAATGAGGGCAGATATGATACCGTTGCCATTATAGAAACATGGTGGGATGAAACCCACAAATGGAACACACAGCTAGAGGGATTTAAATTATTTTTAAAAAAACAGACCAAATAAAAGAGGAGGTGGAGTTGCTCTCTATATAATAAATAACTACATCTTTACAGAAATAGAGCACAACAATGATGAAAACTGTAAACCTGAATGCATTTGGGTCAATATAAAAGGGGAAAAATGATATTGCAATAGGTATATACTATAGGCACCCAACCAAACAGAGGAAATAGATGAAGTTTTTGCTAGTCAGCTAACTAAGGTATAGAGGATGCACATCACAATAGTAATGGGGGACTTTAATTACCCTGATATCAACTGGGAGACAAACTCTGCACCAAGTGGAAGATCAAACAGATTCCTGACAAACCTAGCAGACAACTTTGTCTCCCAAAGAGAAGGGAACTAAGGGATTAGCTATATTGGATCTAATTCTCACTAACAGAGATAAAATGATAGAAGGTGTTGAAGCCACAGGTACCTTGGGGAGAAGTGATCATGCAATATTGGAATTCATCATTATGGAAGCACAAGCAATAGAACACAGTCAAACAAGACTCTTGGACTTTAAGAGAGCTAATTTCAATAAACTTAGAGAGGGCTTGGGAAGGATTCCATGGATGAGAATCCTCAAGGAGAAAGCAACTCAAGAAGCTTGGGAAATTTTGAAAAGTGAGATAATAAAAGCCCAGTCTAGCACAATACCAACAAAGAAGAAAAATAACAGCTCTTAAAAGATACCAGCATGGCTGCATAAAGAACTCTCTGATAAATTGAAAGATAAAAAGGACAAGTATCAGAAGTGGAAAGAGGGGCACATAACTAAGGCAGAATATCAGCAAATAGCCCATGCCTGCAAAGATGAAGTGAGGAAAGCTAAGGCTCAAAATGAACTAAGGCTTGTGACCAAAGTCAAAAATAACAAAAAAAGCTTCTTTTAACTTGTAACCAGCATTTGACCCGCTTCAGTTTGCCTACCGACCAAATCGCTTTCTGGAGGATACTATTTCTTCCATTCTCCATCTGAGATTGAAGCACTTAGAGGAAAGAAATACTCATGTGCGTTTGTTGTTTGTCAACTTTGGCATTTAACACAATCATTCCCCAGCATCTAGTAGACAAACTGGGTCTTTTGGGCTTAAACACTCCTTTGTGCAGCTGGATTCTTGATTTTCTTACCAACAAGCCCCAATATGTGTGAGTTGGAACAAATACCTCTAATACCATTTTCTTGAGCACAGATTCTCCTCAGGGCTGTGTCCTAAGTCCGCTACTGTTCACCCTGTTGACCCATGACTATTGTGCTAGGTTTGCCACCAACCATATTGTGAAGTTTGCAGATGATACAACAGTAGTGGGCCTTATTCATGATGACAAGGTGGAAGCTTACCACAAGGAGGTTGAGGGTTTGGTGAACTGGTGTAAGGAAAATAGCCTGGTTTTAAATACCAGAAAAAGCAAAGAGATCATTGTCGATTTCAAAAAAGGCAGGCACAGCCTCTCTCTGTGCATAAATGATTCACCTGTGGAGATGGTCACCAGAATCAAATTCCTGGGTGTGCAGCTAACAAGTAGGCGGGCTTGGTTGCTCAACAGTGAGAAACTGGTGAAGTGGGCACAGTAGTGCCTGCATTTTCTGCATTGCATGAGAAAAGCACATCTTCCTTCCCCTGTCCTACCAGAGGACTGGAAAAGAGCTGATGTAGTTCCCATCTTCAAAAAATGGAAAAAAAAATAGATCCAGGAAACTACAGACCTATCACCCTGACCTCAATACCTGGAAAGATAGTGGAAAAGATAATAAAACAACAAATCAGCGAACACCTAGAGGCAAACAAAGTCATTACTAAAAGCCAACATGGGTTTCTCAAAAACAGATCATGCCAGACAAAACTTATTGCATTCTTTGACCAAGTGACAAAATTAGTGGACCAAAGGAATGCTGTGGATATAGCATAGTAAGGCATGATAAAGTATATCGCAAACTACTACTTGATAAGATAGAAAAATGTGGATTAGACAGCATCATCACCAGATGGCTGACCAGCCGTACTCTGCATGTGGTCCTCAACAGAACTGCATCTATGTGGAGGGAAGTGTGTAGTGGGATGCCCCAGGGCTCTGTTTTAGGCCCAGTGCTCTTCAACATCTTCATCAATGATTTGGACAAGGGGATAGATGGGGAACTCATCAAATTTGTAGATGACACCAAGCTGGCAGGAATAGCCAACACTTCAGAAGATAGGCTTAAGATACAGGAGGATCTGAACAAACTGGAACACTGGGTGCTATCTAACAAAATGAAATTCAATGGTGAAAAAGTAAGGTTCTACATTTAGGGAAGAAGAACCAAATGCACAGGTATAGTATAGGTGGTACCTTGCTTAATAGTAGCAATTGTGAGAGGGATCTCGGAGTCCTAGTGGAAAATCACTTAAATATGAGCCAGGAGTGTGCTGCAGCTGCCAAAAAAGCCAACACAGTTTTAGCCTGCATTAACAGAGGGACAGAATCAAGATCACGTGAAGTGTTAATAGCATTTTATAACACCTTGTTAAGGCCACACTTGGAATACTGTATCCAGTTTTGGTCACCACAATGTAAAAAAGATGTTGAGACTCTATAAAGAGTAAAGAGAAGAGCAACAAAGATGATTAAAGGTATGGTGGCTAAAACATAATAATAATAATAATAATAATAATAATAATAATAATAATAATAATAATAATAATAATAATAAAAATCACAATGATGATGATGGTGGTGGTGGTGGTGGTGGTGGTGGTGGTGGTGGTGGTGGTGGAAGGGACCTTTGAGGTCATCTAGTCCAACCCCTTGCTCAGGCAGGAAACCCTATACCATTTCAGACAAATGGCTGTCCAGTCTCTTCTTAAAAACTTTAGTGTTGGAGCATTCACAGCTTCTGGAGGCAGGTTGTTCCACTGGTTCATTGTTCTAAGTGTCAGGATGTTTCTCCTTAGTTCTAGGTTGCTTCTCTCCTTGATTATTTTCCATCCATTGCTTCTTGTCCTGCCTATGGGCGCTTTGGAGAATAGCTTGAGTCCCTCCTCTTTGTGGCAGCCCCTGTGATATTGGCAGTGCTTTTTTTTTGTAAAAGAAAAAGGTGCTGGAACTCACACGTCATACAACCCGCCTTGCCTACCCTACAAGGTTCCATCCAAAAAAGGTGCTGGAACTCCGTTCTGAGTGTTCTATGAGAAAAAAAGCCCTGGATATTGGAACACTGCTATCATGTCCCCCCTCATCCGTCTCTTCACTAAACTAGACATACCCAATTCCAGCAGCCGTTCCTTATATGTTTTCGTCTCCAGTCTCCTAATTATCTTTGTTGCTCTTCTCTGTACTCTTTCTTTCTAGAGTCTCAACATCTTTTTACATCATGGTGACCAAAACTGGATGCATATAAGGACCAAAACTGGATACATATAAGGAATGGTTGCTGGAATTGGGTATGTCTAGTTTAATCAAGAGAAGGACAAGGGGGGAGGGACATGATAGCATTGTTCCAATATTTCATGGGCTGCCACAAAGAAGAGGGAATCAAGCTATTCTCCAAAGCCCCTGAAGGCAGGACATGAAGATGGAAATCAAGGAGGGAAGCAACCTAGAACTAAGGAGAAACTTCCTGGCAGTTAGAACAATTAACCAGTGGAACAACCTGCCTCCAGAAGCAGTGAATGCTCCAACACTGGAAGTTTTTAAGAAGAGACTGGACAGCCATTTGTCTGAAATGGTATAGGGTTTCCTGCCTGAAGCAGGGGGTTGGACTAGATGATCTCCAAGGTCCCTTCCATCATCATCATCATCATCATCATCGTGATGATGATGATAATGATGATGATGATGATGATGATGATTTTGCTCTGTCCCTTTGTGACTGAGTGATGCTTTTGGAACTGTCCTTGATTGTGATTCTCCAGGTCACTTGATGACTGTTATCAAAAGACCAGCAGTACTCTAGCACAGAGATAACAATTTCTATTAAGGCATTAGTTGCCTTCCTTTTCCTATGAGAAAGACACTGCTTGCCACCATTGTTGATGCTTGTGTAACATGTAATATGAGTTAATTTTAATTTATTATATATTCATTAATTTAAATCCTGCAGAACTTCAAGAAAGTGTACAGGGAACACCTGCTCAAGTTTTCTCATAGAACAATAATTCCAAGGCCAGTTGGACTCATAAAAATGACTGCGCCCCCCTCCCCCCCAAAATAATCTTCCATAACTGAGAATGAGTTGGATCTCATCAGCCATAATCTAATACCTTAACTACGACACTGCAATAGCTTTCATGTAATCCACGTTAGTGAAATGAAGGTTATTTTATTTATTTGTCTGATTTTATACTCATTTTTTATATCCCACTTTTACTATTTTCATAAAGAACTCAAGGTGGCAAACATATCCTGCTTTGAGGTAGATGCAATAAGAAGAGAAATAACTACTATACTCTTCACTGCTTCCCTTGGAGTGGAGCAGAACTTCCCTTGCACTGCATCTGACATCCCATCTGCTTTATCACTCTCAACCCCCTATAAACTACAATGTTGATTTAACTCTGTAAAGGTGGAAGAAATTGTTTAGGAGCAATGGGACCAATAGCCAGGGATATCTTTGTATTCCACAAATCATCAGTCAAGAATATCACTGTCAAATAATATAGGAAATTCTCCAAGATGGGAAATCAAAATCATCCCAATCCATTAGCATTTTAACCAGTCCTCCTCTGCTGACACAGAAGAAAGAAATTTTTAAAAAGTTAAAGGTGCAAGAAAGCAAAAAAATAAAAAAATAGAAAACCAAAAAAAATACAAAGATGTAACTTCCAATTTTCTTTACAGCAGTTACAATATAACATCTCATTCTTCATATAATCTATTCTATTCATCACAACCATAAATGTCAGTTTTTCAGTTTCATGTAAAAAAGTCTATGAGGTTACTAATAAACACTAAACACAGTTTTTGTTTTTTCCTCTGATCAAAGAAGTCAAATTAGCCATCCCAGCAAATTCCGTCATTGTAACTAACTATTCTTCCCTTGTCAGTAATCTTTCATCTTTGTGCACACAATAATCTTGCTGCAGTTATCATATGCAAAAATAAAGTTTGATGATGTTTTTTCTGTTGTCTTTACATCAATCCCAAAAGAAAACTATCTGACCTCAATTTATACTAATCTTTAAAATCTTCTGACTCAGTGTATGTACTTGAATCTAAATTATTCTAGATTTTTTTACATATCCATCAAGCATGATAAAATATTTCTTCCTGTTTTTTCATATTTCCAATATAAATCTGGATTTGCCTTTTTATATTCTAGACAGTTTCTCTGATAACACATACTAATAATATATCATTTTGTTAAAAAAAAATCTGAAAGATTATAATATAAATATCAATCCTTTCAGCCACATATTTTCCCATTGTTCCATCTGATTATTATAACCAAAATCTTTAGCCAAATTCATCATACATTCCTTAACTTTTTCTTCTTCTTTCAGATTTCAATAAAAGTTTATAGAGTTTAGCAATTACATTTCATCATTTCAACAGGTCTGTTTGAAATATTTACAATATTAAACACCATAAATCCATTTGTCTATTTAAATCTTTCTGTTAATTGTAAGAGAGAACTATTCATCTGCTACTAGTTTTTCTCTGGTTTTATTTTACATTTTCCTTGAAATGTTATATCTCACAACAAGTTGGTCATTTGTGTTGGGCTATTATTTCTTATCTGTAGAATGGTTCTTGTGTTGAATCACAAAGGTAATTTGGATCACAACCTGCATGTGTATCTATTCCATATTCTCAGAAGGGCACATTTAACATAATGATCTTTTAAATTCGTATTAACTTTAAACTTTACTGAATCATAAATATCCATGCCACCCAAATCTCAGGCTGTGTCCTTCTTAATTTCAAAAGCCTTCTCATTCTCAGCAACATCCACTTTCTCATCCAAACCAAACGGCAAGGTGCAAAATACAATTTCAAGCCAAGTAAACTTAATCCTCCTTTTTCCTTTGCATCTTGTAACACCTTATATTAAACTCGTGGATTTTCCCCTGACACACAAATGTAGATATATCCTTCTGCCACTGTTTAAATGGTGTATCGGTAGTCAAAACAGGTATTGTCTGAAACAAAAACATAATTCTAGGCAAAACATTCATTTTTATCACAGAAATTCTCCCCAGCAATGACACTTGTAATTTCTCCCATCTTGACATGTCTTTTTAACTTCATTCCAAGTCTTAACATAGTTAACATACAGCTCATGTTTGTCATATGACATCCAGATATTTTTCCTTCTTCTCAATCTTAAAGCCTGTTTTGTTCATCAATTCAGTTTTATCTACTATTTTCAATTTTTGTTAGCACCTTCATCTTCTTTTTATTAACCTTGAAACCTGCTAATGCACCAAATTCTTTTCATTTGTCCATTAATAGTTCAATTCCTTTTAAAGGATTTTCCAAAACCAACATCAAGTCATCTACAGAAGCCTTGAGCTTATGTTTCTTTTTTAAATCTTTATTCCCACACTCCTCTCATTTTGTCCTATATCACTATTCAGTAGTTCAAGAATCAAAATAAACAAGAAAAGAGGCAGTGAGCATGCATGCCATCTTGTTCCTTTTTGTATCTCACAAGTTTTTATTAGATCTACTTTAACAATTATTTGTATTTTTACACAGTATAAATCAACTTTACCTATTTTAAAAAGTTCTCACCAAGAATTTTTATTTTCCAAAACTTTGAATAAAAAAGCACACATCAAATACTGAACCACCATCTAAGATCAATGCAGCATATTATTATTATTATTATTATTATTATTATTATTATTATTATTATTATTATTATTATTATTATTATTATTATTATTATCCAAATATTCTAACATGTCAAATTCATTTCTAACATTGTCTTTTAACTGTCTTTTGGGCAACCCTCTCCTCCATTTATGAATAAATTCCTTATTTTCAGTCTATCAGCTAAAATCATTGTGAAAAACTTGTAGTCATTCAGTCTATTGGCCTATAATTTCTTGTTAAAGTCAAATGGCTTGCAACCAAAAGTCATTTAATGGTTACAATAGAAGATCGTATGTTTGAAAGTTCTTTAACAGCTGACAGCTCCACATGTGGCTACCACTGACAGCTCCACACACGGTCGCCCGGGATTGGCCAAGAACAGAAGCGGCGGGAGAATCCTCGGACTGGGATTGGCCAGGAGCTCGCCAGCGGGACTATATAAGGGGGTTTTAAAACGTGCTTACTTTGTTCCTGTTGAGATGAATAAACAGCTGTTAGCACCCAAGTCTGCTGTCCTCTTTTGATTGGGAACCTGCTGTAAGACACTACATCTGGCGACGAGGGTGGTACTGCTTCACGGAGCTAAGATACAGAGCGAAGTCACGAGCTGACCGTCACTGAGCTGAAGTCACTGGGGAAAATAACCCCACAGGGCCCGTGAAGCAGTAGTCACCAGGACAGCATGACATCGTTGGGACAGATAAGAGAATTCGACATCAAATACCCTGAGCGATGGGAATCGCACTTGGGGCAGGTAGAAGAGTACCTTCTATTCAATAAAATAACTGAAGACCACCTGAAGGCTGCCGCTTTACTATGCCTCAGTGGACCTGCCATCTACGACGTTGCCGCCGGCCTCTGTAACACGGACCCAGTCAACACCGTCCCTTATGCGATCCTGACTGACATGCTGAATAAGCACTTCATACCAGCTAGCTCAGAGCTATACTGGCGACTTCGGTTCGCCCAGCGAACTCAACATCCAGGAGAAGCCACAACAGACTGTTGAGGCTGTACAACACACCGCTCGTTGGTGCCACTTCCCGGACCTGGAAGACAGGATCCGGGACCAGATCGTCCTGGGACTCCTTGACAAGTGGCTTCAAAGGAAAATAGTCGCCAAACTGACCATGAGCCTCACCAAGGTCGTCAGCGAGATCCGGGTGTACGAAAATACTCATGAGGAAACCCAAGACCAGCCCACCAACGGGCACAATGGGTCAATCCACCATAGTAATTCAGCTGACAACGAAGAAGAAATCTCAGATCCCGACATCGGAATCGACGTAATCCAGCAAAATTACAGAAAACCTCAGGCACAGCGCGGTGCCGGGAAGTGACCAAGCAAACCACAGACATCTACCTATCAAAAACCCCGCATGTCTAACACCAGACTGAGATGCACCAGCTGTGGAGCAGCCCACCCATGGGCATCCTGCAAGTTCAGGAATGCCAAATGCCATGAGTGCAGCAAGACCGGGCACATCCGCACCGTCTGTCACAGCCGGAACCGAGGGAAGACCTGGATTCAGCCCTACCAGGTATGACAAACCCCTATACCCCATGCACAGAGCCCCCCTGGCCCTTAGTACAGACTACAAACTGGTGGGGAAAACCAGATAGCCGTTTAAATGTTCACCAGCTGCTGAGGCCCAAAATAAGAATCAAAGTCCATTTGCAGGGAATCCCCTGCGAAATGGAGGTGGACTAAGGCTCCTCGGTCTCCATAATTTCTCTCATGATTTCTATGGAGACCTACAATACAATCTGCGGCCTCAGCAAACAGAGAATTCCCCTTAAACCCACTCAAATGAGATTATCTGACTTCCAACAGGCCCCAATTAAGCTTAAAGGAATAGCCACCTTAAACATTAGTTTCAGAGGATTCCAGGGCCCACTGGAAGTTTTAGTCACACAGGGGAAGGGGGCCAGTTTAGTGGGACTTAACTGGTTCGAGGCCTTGGGTATTTGGTTAGGGGAGTCCATCTTACACAGGCCAAAAGCCTCAAATCCATCTGCAAACAATTTGCAGACGTATTTGATGGCTCCCTGGGAAGGTACAAAGGGCCCCCAATCTCCCTAAAATTAAAACCTGATGTCCTCCCAGTAAGAATTAAGGCCAGAAGAGTTCCATTCGCCCTTAAACAAAAAATCGAGGATGAACTGGAATGCTTAGTAAAACTAGGGGTGCTAAAACCCGTGGAGGGAGGAACCTGGGAGACCCCTATTATCACCCCCATGAAGCCTAATGGTGAGGTGCGCATTTGCGCAGACTATAAGTCCACCCTTAACTGCGCCCTGAACCCCCATGCTTACCCTGTTCCTTCGGTGAAGCACGTCCTCTCGGCCATTCAGTCCGGCGCCATCTTCTCCAAGCTAGATCTCGTGCATGCTTACTTGCAGCTCCCTGTTACCAGGGAGGCGGCTGACACGCAAACGATAGTTACACACCGCGGGGCTTTAAAAGTTCACAGACTGCAGTTTGGCATTTCAGCCGCGCTTGGGATCTTCTGGATGTTGTTCTTTCCAGAACTGGTGCATTTGTTTTAGATATCTTCTTCTTGTTGGACTTGATCTGTAATAACACATTATTTCTTTGTTTTCAATCACTGTGTATTTGTGACAGGTAAACACCTTTTCTTCCAGTAGTTATGCAGCTGCTGGCCCTGGTTGCTCAGCCAACAGTCCTGAGTCTTGTAACCCATTTTTTACCAGATATCCAGGAACTCCAACATCTAGCGTGGATCTTGTTAACCCGGGGGACATCCGAACCAGTATGGCATTCTGAAATTTACATCTCACCATATTATTTATGGGAGAGACACTCTTTGCCTGACTCCTCTGATAAAACCTGTCTAGTATGGTTGAACCTCTGGCATAGCTCTCATCTTCCTCAGAGTACACAAGCCCCAGCACGTCAAGGTAGTGCCTCACTGGGGGATTATTATTATTATTATTATTATTATTATTATTATTATTATTATTATTATTATTATTATTATTATTATTATTATTTGACTTTGGATTAATATACTGTATGAAGAGATTTATATTTTCTTAAGAATACAGAAGTGGTTCCCTATTGGATTCTTTCAATATTATTTTTTAATTTCCCAATCTAATCTGTAATCATGGAATTCTCAGATCAAATTCCATTAAGGCACTGCCTTTTCTTGACCTTACTTGGTTTCAAAATCCAGACAAGGTCAGCAAAGCCCTGCCAACCTGCTTAATCTAGAGGTCAAATGCCAACAGAGATATAACCTTTCCTTTTGTTACATCTTCTTGCTAGCCAAAAGGGACTAATTACTACAACATGACTTTTGTCTACCAACACAATATACCGTGGGAATCTCATATTAAGAAAGCTCCAGGAAATAAAAGAATAAAGAGAACCATAAACTTGACTTCACAATGTAAGCAAAATATTAATGGTTATAGACTATAATGAATTAAAGAAAGACATTCATTTCTTCAATTATCTGTATTCTTATACATATTGTCATATTGCTTCTGCATATTTGTTCGTGTTGCAAGATGTGAACATAGCTGTCGTATGCCATCCATTGGAACTGCATTAGGAAACATTCTTTAAAAAACTGCAAAGCAAATATTAAAATGAAAAGATGGGAAAATGAAATGGATATAAATACTATCTGTCATTCTCTTCTTTTTAATGTGGCAGATTTACAATTAACAATTTTACAGCTAGGCATCAAACCAACTGGAAACTAATTGTTATCAGATATCACTAAAAAGGCTTCATGGATTCTTATACACTCCCAAATTATTTTTTACGAAACAGAACCAATACATTAAAAATCTTACATTGTGATTTTTTTTAAAAAAAGATTTGTTTATTGCGATTATTTTGGAACCTCATGAACATAGGCATAACTGTGGACACAATTATAGCCCATGGAGGTTAAGAGTCCAAAAATGTTCTTCTTGATCATGCAAAATACTCCTTCCCTCATTCTTTACTTCTAAAGGCTTTTTTGATCCATCTCATTGGTTTTATTCTGCATGGTGCTGAATGTTGGACATGGTTGACATTTGAGATGATCTCAGATAAAGCTGGGCACAAATTTCCTTTTCAGGTTTTGGGTCAAATTTATGGGTATTCTCAATCAAATTTATGGCATTCTCAACCAAAATTTCTCAAAGTGAGTGGATGTCAATGCTTTGGTGACTATATTAGTCATTATTGTGGGAATGATTATAGAAGAAATCCAATATTAGAAATCAAGCGTAAGGTGATGTGTTTTGTTTTCATTGTACTTATGTATAGTACTCTGAGTTGGCCCACTGAGACAGTTTATAAATTTAGTTAAATGAAGAAATATCACATCTCAAACTTAAGGAAACATCTTTAGGCTTGGTGGGAATATATCTAATTTTACTGTTTATGGAATCCCAAAAAAGTAAGCAAGTGAGAGGACAAAGAGAATGACATTGACTTTCACAATCTCCAAGGGCAGCATAGTTGCTCATCCCAAAGAAATAAAGAAGAAAATAACTCAGGGATCCAGGAATTTGCAAATGAATGCTCTGATTTCCCATGCCCCATGCTGCACTCTCTGATAGGGAGCACATCTGCAGAAACTCAGGAAGGGACAGGCACCTGGCTACCTTCTTTTTTTATTGGAAAATAATCAGTAATGATGTGGAAAACACATTAGTTTGATTTCACAATTTTAATTGTGAAAAGAGTTGTTCTGCACTCAAAATACTTTCTACATGGTCAAAGTAGCTTTATTTCATGTTCAGAATAATTGTTTTGTGCACAAACATGCTCTTTCAGATTTGACCTATGGTAAAATGGATAAAAAATTTTTTTCACATTCCTAATAACAGAATAAGACAGTTGGAAGGGACCCTTAGAGATCTTCTAGTCCAGCCCAGAAGATCCTATACCATTTCAGACAAAGGTTTGTCCAATCTTTTCTTTAAAACCTTCAGTGATGGAGCATCCACAGTTTGTGAAGCCAAGCCATTCCACTGATTCCAACATTCTCCCTTGTCTCTTTCACTGATATATAGTTCTGATGTACTTCCCTATCACACAAGAATTGAAAGGAAGTGTTGGTGCTCTTGTGACTAAACATCCAAGAAAAACGTCTTGCTCCAGCAGTCTGAGGCTAACTAGGAGTCTCCTGATCTCTTACAGGATGTTGAATGTTTTTCCCTCCTTAGCTCAATTCAAAATCTCCTGGGCAGCAGAGGATAGAGATTCAATTGATGCTCAGGCAAAAAAGTGTGAGTATACCAACGAAATTATAAATTCCATGAGAATAAAAGATTGTTCATCAGTAAGGCCGCCTCCTCTTCCTCCTCCTCACCCATAGAATGCTTTGAAGTCAGCCATTGTTGGCCACGAATTGGTATCTGAGCGCCGAACTATAGAAACTCTCTGTTTCAGGAAACCAGTAATTGAACCAATTTCTGTTCGCTATATTACTAACTGTGTCCTAATTTAGGAATTACCAGCACCAAAATTATGGGTACCAAAATCTTATTAAAATATTAAATTTCACAGGTTCTAACAACTTTATCCTATGATTTTATGAGCTCCCACAAATGATCCCAGACATCTAGCAATTCTAGAATATTTCTAGTTATTTTTAGAAAAAAATGGTGATACCACTTAGGGTCTGTAAGAGCTGCTGACTTTTAGCTTAAATCCCGTATACTGATTGCTTCCCCAGTGTAATCTATGTGCTGATGTCTGGGTCTTGTTTTGATAGACATTATAGTCCAGCCTGATAATATATTAGCCTCTTCTTGTCTTCAGGTAATCAAAGTTCTCAGGCAGCTGGCTAAGAATCTATGGATTCTTAGAAGTATCTTATAAACAGTTACACGAAGCAATCTGCGAGAGTTAGGATAGGAAATAAGTCAGACAGTTTTTGTTCATTTATTTACTCCAGTTTCAAAGCTTGCTCAACTCCTTGGTGACTCTGTGCAGTTTACAAATAAATTCATTGGATTAGGATAAAATATAAGAAATAACTCAGCACAATAATATATAGAAAAAGCTAGAGGAACTTCTAAGTTAGACTTTCACGACATGTTGGCAAACTTTCCTATCCCTTTCTGGCCTAACCTACAATTTTATGTGAATCCAGACATACAGTGAGGTGATGAAAGTAATCCAATTTAAATAAAGAGTTTGTTCTCTCATTCCTCTTTATTTAATTGCTGCAAACACCATTTTAAAGCTTACTTCCCAGATATACCCATATTCCAGTGGTGGGATTCAAATATGTGAACAACCAGTTCTTTGTGTGGATGCTGCTTCTGGAAGTCCATTCTGGGCTTGGGCAACAAAAATTTAGCTACCAGTTCTGCCGAAGAGGTGCAGACTGGCTGAATCCCACCACTTCCATATTCCATTATTAATTAGTAAGCCCGTCTCAATGAACATTTGGAACCAAAAGCATTCAACTTACTAATGTGAGTTGAGGATGTAAATACGACATGGGTTGACAAAAGGGAAGTTTCAAATGTCACACAGGTTACTTAGACCAGTAACAAAGTTACCGGTACCACAAAATCTTATGACACACAATCCAGAATTCATATTATTTCTTCTTTTCTTTCCAGTTTAAAAATCCAGTCCTGTCTTTTTGAATTCCTGTGTTGAAATTGTATACTGTCTGTAATAAAGAGCTAAACTTGTGAGGCCAGTTTCAGCTACTGCACAATATAGCCTAAGAAACTATATGCTAACATTTTTTGCAGAGCATTTGTCTAATAAGCTTGCAAAAACCTGTGATATGCTCCCAAGCATTGCAAAGCTTAGTTGTGTTTCAAAACTTATTTCATTGCTGCAGAATGCCCTGCTTTCACTTATCATTTTGGCTGATAATTCTGCCAAGGAGTTCAGAGCAGCATGTCCATGTGTTACCCATTTTATCTTTATAGCCAACCTTGTAAAATGGATTAGTCAGATAATTTCATGATTGAGTTTTCATATACATCTGGTTTCCTTGAGACAACAGTTTAACTCTGACTACATTATACTATTCATACAATTCAAGCTGCAGCATCATTGATGTTAGAACTGTGTGAAATTTCAATGGGGCGATTTTGATTCCAAGAAGATTCAACTGAACCGCCACTTCAAACAATTTCTGAGGCAATTTTATGCATCAGATTGAAACGGGTGTCTGTCTTGTCATTATTTCTGAGAGATCTGAAGGGAGCTCAAATATTTGATGGACTTTCTAAGTGTTCTGGTATTGCAGAGTGGCAAATATTGTTGCAACTTGCTTTAATGTGGACAATGTTGTGAGTGTGCTTTGTGGTGTGATGAACTCTCTGGTATTTGATATGATATGATATTTGGTATGAGTTAACACCTTCACTTTTGCTCATGGTTTAAAAGAATCCTAACCACAAAATTTTTCCCTGTGCCCAACTGCCTCCATCTCCAAAACAAAATAAATCTATTTTTTTTCTCCACCAACTCAAGCCTGTTAGCCAGCCTGCTATCCACAGTTGTGTCTGCATGCATTAGCTCATGTCTGAGAGCTTTTGTATGAGACACAGCTATGCCAACCAACTATATGTGGGTATTGCACTGAAGCTTTTCAATGGGAATTTTCTAGGATTAATGTCCTCAAAAGGGTTCTGAGGCTATGCAGTATTGTTACTCCTTAAAATGATCAAACAAGTCAAGTGACTGTGCCCTCTCCCACTGCCTGTATAAAACTATGATTTTATTACAGATAAGATTTAGCAAAAAAAAATGAAATATACATTTGCATCAGTCTAATAATTACACAAGGGACACAGTGGCTCAGTGGGTTAGGACGCTGAGCTTGTTGATCAGAAGGTCGGCAGTTTGGCAGGTCGAATCCCGAGCCGCATAACAGAGTGAGTGCCTGTTACTCGTCCCAGCTTATGCCAACCTAGCAGTTCGAAAGCACGTAAAAATGCAAGTAGAAAAATAGGGACCACTACGGTGGGAAGGTAACAGCGTTCCGTGCGCCTTTGGCATCTAGTCATGCCGGCCACGGAGATGTCCTCGGACAAGCGCTGGCTCTTCGGCTTTGAAACAGAGATGAGCACCAGTCCCTAGAGTCGGAAAAGACTAGCACGCATGTGCAGGAGAAACTTTACCTTTACTAATAATTACACTGCTTACTCTACCTATCACAAAAGTTTCCAGCTTTGTGGTACTGCTACAGATCAGTGAGGGATTGTGGACAAATGGGGGATCATCAGCTAGGAGGAGTTACACAGCTTTCCTTTTCTAAAAATAGTAATTTTATAAAAGTTTACAATGAAAACAATAAAAAGAATACAAACTAAAAATAGAAATATGCAAAAAAAAAATAAAGATGCAGGGAAAAAAGGGGGAAATAGTAAAGAATTAGAAAAGAAAGACAAAAGAAGAATATAGTAGGGAAAAGATAGCAGGAAAATTGTAATTTCAGATTTGCAAGATTGATGTTAGCCTCACCAGGTAGACCAGTCAGGAAACACAACCACATGAGCTAATTCCACTTTATTGTAAAGCTACACTAACTGAATCTTGCAAAACTGAAAGTACAATTCTCCTGTCATTTCCTTTAGCAATAGCACTGAGACTTGTATCGTGCTTCACAGTGCTTTACAGCCCTAACTGATTTATAGAGTCAGCATATTGTCCCCAACAATCTGAGTCCTCATTTTACTGACCTCAGAAGGATGGAAAGCTGAGTCATCCTTGAGCGGGTGAGAATCAATCTGCCAAACTCTGGCAATTGGCAGTCAGCAGAATTAGCATGCAATACTGCATTCTAACCACTGTGCCACCACACTTCCAAGGATCTAGGGAGGGGCTCTTTTGAGCCTTTGAGCCACTGTCCAGCTGCAAGTTGTCTGTTTGTTCCTTAGGCAGCATTTCTTGGCCCATTCTCCTAAGGCTTTTCCCACATGCCATTAAAAGATCAAAGCTCAGCAATATTAAACACAGTCTTTTTGGAAATTTATGACTAATATCATGTTCAATCTAATTTTTTCTTGTCCATAGGCACTTGTAGATCAAAGAATAGCACACATTTCTTCTTCTTTAGATTTCCAAGAGGTGTGCAGCTTTCTGACACTCCTGATGTGTGTTTAGTTTATTTTCCAAGTAAAATGGGGTGATAATATGTTAGAAACTGTCCATCATTCTCAGTGTTGGGAACAGAGGCTAGGGATATGGAAGTACAGCAATGGAAAAACATATTATGTTTGTTTTGGAATAGCCTGAAATTGAACTGAAAACCTGAATATTCCTTCTAGAGACATCCACCCACATTTTCCAGGTCTTTCACTCCTGAATGGTAATTAGGAAAAGGTTAACAAAGTATCTTTCCCCTATGAATCCTCTTCCTCTTTGCAACATAATGGCATTAGCAAAAGAAAATCCCAGATTAGGTTAACAGGTAGAAACGTGGTGAAGCCCTGGGAGATGCTCTTGGAAGTGGGTAGATTGGGGGAATCATCCCAGCGGGAAGCTAAAACTCATCACTTGGAACAGCAGCTGAGACCCGCTTGAGTGACAGGCAGCCAGGAGCTGAAAGAGCAGTTCATATCCCACAACTGCTGGCATGTAGACTTGAAAGAGATTTATTTCAGGATAATTAGCCAGGAGTATTAAACTGGCAGGAAAGATGTGCAATTGCTGTTTAGCAAGAAAAGATTGCAAAGGGGCCAGGGGGTGGAGAAATAAGGACCTGAAAACAATGTATTCGTAGGTCCCAAATATTCACTTTAAACTTAGTGTCAAAGGCCTGGAATACCATTATTTCACCTCTAATATTTTCTTCAGCTATACCAGAGCTATACAAATTCTGATGCAGAAGCCATACCAGGAGTTTGACTGACCTGTTAGAAAGCTCATTTGAAAGAATGATTGAAGCTAGCGCAAAAAATAAATTTATTCCATTCAATTTAAATGTACACAGTTAAATTAATTGAACCAAGTTAGAATTATTAATTCCATTGAATTTAATGATTTTCCCTTTCCATCATAGCAAATTTTTGGAGTGAGTGTCGGATTACTGGTGGGAGAAGAGAGACTTCTGCTAACAGATCAGGGATGGATTAAAAATGGCATATTCTCAAATAATGTGTGATTTTTTTTAAAAAAAGTATTTCTTAAATGCTTTTGTTTCAAACAAATCAACTTTTATTACGGTCTTTAACTACTAGTGTAAAATTAACATAATGACGATAATGCAAACATCAGTGGCAATTAATAGTAATCTTCTGTCATCGGTGGAATGAATAGAACAAATAGAGTCCCAAAATATGGCAACCTGAAAAAAATACATCACTGTCCTGGTTGATAGAAGAGACAGATAAGCAAGGCATTTTCTACCAGGGTGCTTCTTTAAAAAGATGAAAATTAATGTTTTCCAAGATTCCTTGTAAAGAGAGCCACATAGAAGCATGTGCCTCAGAGACTACTGAGAACCTTCTCCACATAGGCATCTGAACAGATATAGAGGAATATTTTATATTACCCCAAGAAGACTGCAAAAATAGTGCCTCCAACTTGGCCAAAGTGAAAACCAATGAAATTTCAGAATTAAAATGGAAAAGAGAGAGGTTGGAGACACACGCCCATTTGAGAAAAATTCACAAACTGTAGGGTTGAATATTAGGGTGAGACTGATTTGAAAATCAATATCCCAGCTATGATTCCTGGCATTTTCAAAACCTAATGGACAGGGTTCCTTCAATGAGTGGAGTTTGCTGTGAGCTGTTGAAAGTTAGGCTGATGCAATGTATCCAAGTATAAAGTTCAGTAACATGGTGTGGGGAATGGATTTGAGAAAGATGTTTGAGAAACAATAAACACTTAAGCACGCAATGCACTCACTTTGCTAAAGCTAAGCAGGTTTCAATTTAGTCAATACCTGGACAAGAGATTGTTCAGGAAGCATTCTTCTATGCTGCATTGAGTTTAGAATGAAAGAAAAACAGACCATTAACAATAATGATGATGATGATGATGATGATGATGATGATGATGATGATGATGATGATGATGATAATAATAATAATAATAATAATAATAATAATAATAATAATAATAATAATAAGAAGAAGAAGAAGAAGAAGAAGAAGAAGAAGAAGAAGAAGAAGAAGAAGAAGAAGAAGAAGAAGTTGGAAGGGACCTTGGAGGTCATCTAGTCCAACTCCCTGCTCAGGCAGGAAACCCTATACCATTTCAGACAAGTGGCTGGCCAGTCTCTTCTTAAAAACCTCCAGTGTTGGAGCATTTACCACCTCTGGAGGCAGGTTGTTCCACTGGTTAATTGTTCTAACTGTCAGGAATTTTCTCCTTAGTTCTAGGTTGCTTCTCTCCTTGACTAGTTTCCATCCATTGCTTCTTGTCCTGCTTTCAGGTGCTTTGGAGAATAGCTTGACTCCCTCTTCTTTGTGGCAGCCCCTGAGATATTGGAATACTGCTATCATGTCACCCCTCACCCTTCTCTTCATTAAACTACACATACCCAATTCCAGCAACCGTTCCCTATATGTTTTAGCCTCCAGTTCCCCAATCATCTTTGTTGCTCTTCTCTGTACTCTTTCTAGAGTCTTGACATCTTTTTTACATTGTGGTGACCAAAACTGGATGCAGTATTCCAGGTGTGGCCTTACCAAGGCATTGTAAAGTGGTATTAGTACTTCACGCGATCTTGATTCTACCCCTCTGTTAATGCAGCCTAGCACTGTGTTGCATACTTTTATATTATAATGCTCCTCCATTGAATTGGGCAACATACATACATTGTATATTTACTCTATTATCTCAAGAAATTCAACCTTATTTTCATGGAAAACATGCACAAGCCATGTGTGACACAGCTGAGCCAATAACTATGACTTCCTCTTAACTTCCTTTTTTCATGGCTCACCCACACCCCTGACACCGTGCCAGGACCAGTGCAGAAGCTCCCTTAGTTCTTGTCAACAGAGGTTGAGTTTCGAATTTCTACTTTTACTTGGAAGTATCAAGAGGCACTTGACAATAAACAGCTGCCAACTGGATAATTGTCACAGCCAATCATTAAGTAAAGGAAGGTTAGGCAACACAATAATGTTACAGGATCAAATCCAGTGAACCTCATGAGTTGAATTTAAACAACTTAACCTAATTAGTAGCACTCAGCTAATATTTGCACGTCTAGATGTAATTTTGTCTTTTTTTTGCTCTTAGTTGACTTTATATTTCTGCATTTTTATGTGATTAATGACCTTGAATGTTCTATGAATGGAAAGGTGAGTAATAAATGAATATACAAATAAATACATGTAACCTGGAGGAACGTAAGACACTTCCAATTTGAATTCACCTAGAAGTTGGAATGAAAAATAAACACCATTCTGTCATTAGTCTCACAGAACAAAATGTTTTGGGCTACCCTGAAAGACATCCTTCTCACAAGAAACAACCTCGTGGTTCACATAGGAAATCTATGGGCCTGTGGCCACTGTATTTGGCAGGAGGTCTCCGTTTTTTTCCTTTCCTGCTGCTGAAAAACAGTTGAGTCACTCCACCTTCAGGAGGGTTTTGTGATGCAAAGAGAAAGGTTGGGTGATAACAATAGATCAAGAAAGCATTACTAACTCTAACCCTGTATGTCTCAACCTCCACAACTTTTAAGATGTTGGCTCAAGTATCTGGGGAGTTAAAATCCACACATCTTAAAGTTACCAAGGTTGAGAAGTACAGTTCTAACTAAGTTCCTAAATGAAGAATTCCCTCATCCATTCAAGCCAAGGCAAGTTTGTTCCATGCAGATTTGTTGCTGTTCTGTTAGAAAATGCAAAAAAAAAAAAAGCTGTCGATAGCAGAGGCAAAAGGAGTGTGGTTTTGATTTCTGATGCTGGAAGGAATGACACCTATTTTGTAAACTTTCTTTTTTTAAAAAAAAAAAGCCAACTTTTATTTCATCCTCCCCCCCACCTCCCCAGGATTCTTAGAGCACTTTAGTTGGCTTGCATGTGCCGAGTATTTTGTCCCCTTCTATCACTGTTTAGGTATGCCAGAAGAATAGTAAAATGCGCTTGGCTGATTTTGTTCCATAAGCTTAGGCCACTGAAAGAAAAAAAAAAGGATATTTAGTCCAGGTGTTCTGTTTGGCATGATAATGGATGCAAATTGATATGATCTGAAGGTAAAGGATATTAACATCCTCAGACCTTCTACAGGCACATTGCCAGGGAAGCTCCAGAAAGGAGTGAGCAGAACTGTCCTGGATTATTCTCTACACAGGACACCTCACAACAAGCGCTCTTTATTATGGGAGTGGGCTGCTAGGCAGGTGTTCTTACATCTTACAAGAGAATAAATAAGGAGTTGAATGGTGGACAAGATGGAGTGCTTGTGTTATTGATTTAACATGGCCTGCTGACGGAGAACGGTGTGCCCTCTTTTATTTATTTCCACAAGGTACATCTTTCTCTAAACTGAATCATCTTTGATTCTGACAAAAAGAAAAAAGGAGGGGATGGGGAGTAGGAAAAGCAGGAATTTTCAATGAAACTGAATAACATCTCTGCCCAGCTGTCAGTGGCTGGCCCTCACTATCCAGAGAGGGAAGCTTTGAAGGCAAGGACAGCACAGTGAATGCAATTTATTATCATTGCTATTAAGTATGCTCTATGTCAGATGAAGTTTGAGGCACATTATAATTACAAAGTATATGCCTAGTATATAATCAGTATTATTTGTTACTACATTGAACCATAAGAACCAGTTTCAGATCTGACAACCAACCTCATGAATTTAATATGTGAGCTAAGAAATAAAGCGTAGATTTTGACAGAGTAAATAAGAGTGAACAAGCTTTCAGAAGAACACAGCCTGTAGGAATATCAAGGGCATTCAAAGATGCATTTGGTTTCAGAGTGCTATAAAATACATAAAAGTGTACATTTAGTTGGGGGCAGAGGGTGATATATCGGTTTAAATAACTCAAGGTATCAATACTAGAGATATCACTATCCACTAAATTCTGGATACTTGTTTGCCCTCTTCCTTCTTTTAGTAACAGCAATTCAGGGTCTAACCCTAGAACAGCATTTCTCAGCCTCAGCAACTTTAAGAGGTGTGGGTTTCAAATTCATGCTGGCTGAGGAATTCTGGGAGTTGAAGTCCCTACCTCTTACAGTTGCTGAGGTTGAGAAATACTGCAGCAGAAAATTTAAAAATAATACAAACTGAGTAGGTATTATGGCAGTACTAAACCAAGTACACATGTAGTGTCAGATCCACAAATGTTGATTAGTCCATGCATCCAAGATTCCCAAGGTTATTCCCAGCATCCTCCCACTCTGCAGGTGAGCATCACTTGAAAAATACTTCATTAACAGCAGTTATGTCTTATCATAGCCTTAATTTCCCATTAGAGAAAAAAAATATCTTAATTTCCTATTTGCAGTTCTTGGCTGTGCCTAGCTTGGAAAGTTAAGCAGTTTATAGAATATGATAGTCTCAGCTGTAAAACAAGAAAAGTACAGCAAATAAAGAAGAAGAAGAAAAGGGGGGAGGAACACATGAAAATGTGAGGGCTGTCCCAGCCACCAAATAATGAAGTGTAGTAGTAGCTTACAAGCTTTTTTTGAGCTGAGGTGGTTCAGGTTTGCCTAGTTGGAATTCTCTCACAGCTATTGGGATAAAAAACAAACTTTCCTGCATCTGAATTCCTGGTAAGCCATAATATATATTATAATTTCAGTTCAGATCAAATTCTTGTTGCAGATTCCCAGGTGATTTACATGAAACAGGAGGCCTCATAGTTCCTGAGAAGCTGCATAGATAATCTTCTATTTCATTAGTATAGAAATATGCACTTGCCCCAGGCATTGCAAAGTGAGCCATCCTCTTATGTATATTGTCACTCTGGTTTAATAAAATGTGAAAGTCTAATTGTATTAGCAATTTCCCATTCTGATTATATTAATATGCCTCACGTTAGTTTCCATTTGCTGTAATGCAATGTGAAAAGCAGTAAGGTGATTACTTTGCATTATGTTTATGACGAAAAGGTGTGGCTCTGTTTATTTGTGTAATCTATTTATAAGCAGTGGTTATGATTCATCTCAACTGTTTATTTAGTTGCTTTTGTCCAAACAGTGCACGCTACCTCTCCGCCAAACCATGGTGGAGCACAAAACAAATTAGTTTCCTGAATCTAGTTAATGCATAGCATTTAGCTTGGATAATCAGAAGTTCAAATCCACATGATTTTTTAAAAATAATCTCTATACAAAAGTTTATCTTTTGGGGATCACATACGAAATACATTTTAAAAATCTGACATTTTAAAAACAACAATGCATATATCTGACTGACAACTGGTGCTAGCTTATTGGTCTACCTTTGTAAAGGCTTGGGCTAGTAGATATTTTAATGCACAGTTACATGCATTTCCAGATTTATGCCCTGCTGTTATTTTAATATTATAGCATTGCTTCAGAACTGAAATCTCATGGAAGGAATAAACCAGGGTTAGATGGAAAATATAAAATTAATGAATATAAAATATATGCTTAGGAGAGTCTTAGATAAAGATTTTGTACCAGACACCAGGTTATAGAGCCTGACTGAAGTATAGTGTTAAAAAACAAAAAAAAATGGAAATGTGAGGATATTTTTAATTTATCAATGTATTGTCTTAATTTATGAAATAAGTAGTTGTCTCAAGGCATCTCAGAGGATTTTTTAAAATTATGTCTTCATTTTCAAAAATAACCCTTAAAGTTAGGGTTTTTTAATTTTAATAGCTGGATTAAATAATCCTTTTTCTGAGGTCTTATTTCAAAAAAATGTAATTTTAAATTTTAAAATGTTCTGTTGTAGATTTCATACATATTTTTTCCTATATGGACATTTGTTCTTGCAAATATAATTCAACATTATATGATATTTTGTTAGTATAAATGATAGTTTTATAGCTAGTGGATAGTCATCTTTTCATTTTGAAAAGAAATAAAGTTTCAGAAACAACTAAACCACATCTTAGAAATAGTATTTAAGTCCCAAATGTTTCCTTTTAATTATCTTAAATTGTGTATTACTTTTTGCACACTCGGTATTTGACTGTCCAATAATCTATTGTTGAGATTTATACATCTTTAAGCCTTAAATAGTATTGTTAAGTCTTCTAGAAAACTACTGCTTTTTAATACATTAACTTGGAATTTCATTTCCTCAACAATTACTTTTATAATGATTATCTATACTAAATATGTTTATTTTGGTCCTTGTAATGATGGTATTCTTTTTTTGTATTAAAAAGTTTTAAAGTACATTTTTGAACATAAACCCCATCCCCCCCCCTACCCCTAACTCATACCCTAACTCACCCAATACCTCTACCTCCCCCAGCCCCCCCCAACTTCCCAAAGCAGAATACAGGGTATTATTTTCACAATCTTAATCTAAAATATGCTAACTAACTATAATTACACTTTAAATCCAGTCGTGCTTTAATTCTCCTTAAACATCATAATATATCTCCATTATAAATATTCTTCACATATTCCAAATTCTACCATTTCTAATTCAAAACTTTCAAAATCCATTCTTCTATAATAAACAAATCAGCCTTCTTCCAATATAACAGTACCAAAAATTCTACTAGTTATTAGTTATAAATAACTTTTTCTTAAAGATCTTACATATTCCACTAAATTACTTTAACTTTTAAAATTGTAATCTTTTACAATTCAACCATACATAATAATACATTGCATCATCACAGCCACATCTTCAACATTTAGACTAACAATTTAATTACATACATACTAATTTTTAAGATCTACTGTAAATACCATCCCCAAATATCCACCATCTTGATTATCCTACAATCTTTAACAAGTTCCATTTCTAAATCTTATTTCTATCAAAGTCCTCCATTAATCTCTATTATTATTATTATTATTATTATTATTATTATTATTATTATTATTATTATTATTATTATTATTCCTTAAATCTAAATGCAGCCCATGTCATTCTTTGAATCTTAAGATCTTTAAATAAAGCCAAGGATTGCACAGCCTCCGAAACTATTTCTTGTAACTGTCGCTCTCCTTCTTCCTTTCCTTTTTTTTCTTATGAGGATGACGGTAAGCCTGCTTTCAATACATTAGAATAAAAATCACATGCCTTCTCTACTGTATTAAGACAATATCTTTCTCCAGAATAATTCACCACACTCCCCACTGGTATCTTCCACCTAAACCGAAGCTGTTGTTTCTTTGATTCATCTGTCAGAAAGAAAAAATCTTTCCTTTTTCTCAAAATTCTTGGAGGAATCTCTTTCAGAATCAAAACCTCCTGATTAGCCACTTTAAGTCTTTTATTATAAGAGATTTGAATGATCTCATTTCTAATCTTTCTCTTTGTAAAATACACAACCACATCCCTTGGCAGTTTCCTTTGTTTAGCAATCCAAGAATTAACACAAAATACTTTATCTATCTTCCCAAAAAAATCCTCAAGTTGAAACCCCAAAATAGGCGCCAGGCCATCCACCAACATCTCTTCCAGATTCTCCTGTGGATTTTCTTTCAAACCTCTGATCCTCAGGGTGAATTCCATATCTCTATATTGCATCATCATCATTTCATCTTCAAGTTTTTCCATTTTATTCTCCACTTCACCCATTTTAGCCTCCAGCATCAGATTATTTTGTTTCACTTCTTCCACACATTCATCCAGATTCTCAATACAGCCTGAAAACACTTGAAGTGCCATCAAAGTATCCTCCCTTATTTTAAATCACCCAAATTGGTAGTCATCAGTGCATGGCTAAACTATGGTACCAGCAAATGTTATTTCCTGAACACTGTGTAATACACTGTGTGAAACAATGTGTAATACACATTATACATTGTGTAAAAGCAGCACTCACTCTTCTCTGCCTTAAATCTATCCCTGCTCATCTTCACTGGACGATCCCACTTTCAATCTTGCCTGTATGTTTCTTCAGGTTAGACTTCTGGTAACTGCAGTGGATGAATCCATGCTATTTTTCTGGACATTTTCTGAAATGGTTTGCCAGAAAGTCACCAAGTTAACTTTTGTGGACTAGAATCCAAATCTCCCCAAGTGCTTTCTAGACCAAACTAAGTTTATTGACTAATAAGGAAGTCAATCTAAAGGGTTTAACTCTGTCTGAGATGATATAGGTCCTCCTGCTTGAGCAGAGGGCTGGACTAGAAGACCTCTAAGGTCCCTTCCAGCTCCTGTTCTGTTCTGTTCTATTCTATTCATGGATGGTCAAAATGCAAATGAAGAGCCTTTCAATTTAAAACACATTGTTGCAGAACGTGATAAGATATCAGAAATATCAAGGGGTAATAAGGAAAGGCAAAGTAAAAAAGTAGTTCAGCTCTAACAACTTGCTGATGACCAGCCATTATACACTATGTTATGGAAGATTTCCTACATGTCTAGTCCTTGGGGAAAACTGGGATGTCTCTGGATCAGCTTGCATCCACATTTGGTTAAAAACAGAGGGTTGTAGGATTTAAACAGCTACAGTATATACCTTATAACATAATTTGGCAATAGATGATAGGTTAAAAGATGCAGAGTAACGTTCAAAATAACATAGAGCACATGGTACAAAATACCCACCATGTATTATTTTAAGGACCACTACAATTATTCCCTCCTTTTTACCATTTTTTTCCCTAAGCTAAATTGTTTCAATTAAGATTAGCTTTATTAGTTACAGAGTTTAGAACCTGTGGGCAATCCTTTTCGCTTCCATGCAAAGGATGTGAAGTGTCACAGATATGGTCTCCTCCCATAATACGCTGTATTATCCGATAATATTTTCCCATAATAAAATGCTGATGGGCATTTTTAATTCTCACCTCTGTGAATTATTTTTCTGCTAAATAAGTTAATAGCTTTGTGTACAATAAATTTATTGGCTTTAATCAGTGTGTATGTAGATCACATAACTACAGTCATTATAATTCCTCATAAATACCAAATCATTTTCTTATGGCATATGGAGTGAGTTAGATAACCCTTCAAAACCAAGTGATGTAAATATTGGGTTTGGATATTACTGATGAAAAGCTCCAATAAGATTATTGGAGAAGAATGATATACATAGGTAAAAGGTAAAGGTAAAGGTTCCCCCACACATGCGTGCTAGTCGTTTCCAACTCTAGGGGCCAGTGCTCATCTCCGTTTCAAAGCCGAAGAGCCAGCGCTTGTCTGAGGACATCTCCGTGGTCATGTGGCTGGCATGACTAGACGCCAAAGGCACACGGAACACTGTTACCTTCCCACCATAGTGGTCCCTATTTTTCTACTTGCATTTTTACGTGCTTTCGAACTGCTAGGTTGGCAGAAGCTGGGACAAGTAACAGGCGCTCCCTCTGTTATGCAGCACTCGGGATTCGACCCGCCAAACTGCCGACCTTCTGATCGACAAGCTCAGCGTCCTAACACAAAAGCACAGAGAGAGTTCTCTCTCTCCTAGACTGTTTAAGGAAGAGAACGTAGCTTCCTGTTTCTTCCTGTCAGAAAATGGATGGTTGAACAAGCATTGTAATAGTTACCATTGGGTCAGTCTGACAAAAGGTCAGAACAGGAAAGGTTCCTTTGAAGTCCTGAAGGAATTGAATAACTATTTTCTATTCTGATGGGAAAATACAGTAGATTCTATAGACTGGCTTTAAACTGTAAAACTCTACTGTGTTGACCTGTTTTATTGATAAAGAAGTGCAAATATCATGTAATCATTAAGTCTCTGGTGAACTCATTCAAGGACAACCAATTTTCAGAATAAGAATTGAAACCTCTGAAATTTCATAGCCCAAACAGTGGGAGTAAATTAACCATATTAGATTGTGTAATTTTATGAATGATTTAATCATAAATACATCCAAGAGAAGAATTTTCTGTCTCCTCTGAGCCATCACCAGGAAGAGATGTTGCTAGTTATGTATAACCAAGAATTATAGTTCTACTTAATCTGAGAAAGTAGAACTACAATACAGGGCTTGGCCAAATTCAGAAAAAGTTGTCTATTCCGTGGGGATTGTTATTATAGACAGCCCCTGGTTGACTCAGTTTTAATGGAACTTAATCTTAATCTTAGCTAAAGATTTTCCATTTCATAATTACAATTGTAACAACCACTAACCTTTAGGATGCTGGTAAACCTCTTCAAATGTCCAAATCATCAGTAGAAAGCCTATGTTACTCAGACTAACACAGTGAGCAGAATCATGGTCCAAACTTAGCTTTCCTCCCCAGAAGAAGTATTTATTTTTCAGAAGACATTGGAGTGATCTTGACTTCTAAAATAATCCTTCACTGGGATGATTATTTGGATCCAAGGAAACACAAGTGAGGTTTTGTTAATATATCAGTAGTCTGTTTGTCAATTTCAGAGAAAATGGAGACTTTCTAGACTGGTAAAGAATAAAGGAAAAGCAGTTTGGGAGAAATGCGATAAAAACAAATAGAATTAGAACAGAACAGAACAGAACAGAACAGAATAGAATAATAACTTTATTGTCACTTTGAAAGTACACTAAATGGCATACATTAAAATGAAATTTCATTGCATACAGCTCTCAAAGGGTCACCACCTCCAATATACACTACATAAATATGACAAAAATAAATAAATATATACATACATACATACATACATACATACATACATACATACATAAATTCTGCATATACCCACATATATTATATGACACAGAGAAACAACAGTTTAGTTTGGATTATGTATACATGTGCATGGCGCAAAAAACAAAACTTGCAAGTTTACCAGACAGATGGCATAGGGAACAAAGCTATTACAGAATTGGGTAGTCCTGCTAGAAATACTTTGAAACTCCTCCCAGAGGAGAGAAACAGAAACAGACCGTAAAGTGGGTGTGTGGGTTCTCTAACAATGCTTTGAGCTCTAAGCACATAGCACTTATAAGCAGCATCCTGAAAAAGTGGCCAGGACAGAAGGAAAAAGATGTGCTCTCCTAATCCGATGCAATAAATGTAGATGCTGGTTTGCACGCTTCACGAAGGATGACATGTGGAGAGACCAATTGAGATTGTTAGTTATCTTGCACCCCCAGATACTTCATACTGTTGACTACCTCTACAGCTGCATCCTTGATGCTGAGTGGAATATTACTATGCTGTCTCTTTCTAAAATCTACATTGATCTCCTTTGTTTTATCAACATTTAGAACCAGGTTACTTTCATTGCACCAGTTCACCAGAGCCTTCACCTCTTCCCTATAAGTATCTTCACTGTCATTCCAAATAAGACCTACCACTGCCGTGTTGTCTGCATACTTCACAATATGATTCACAGCAGATTTGGCACAGCAGTTGTGGGTCATCAAAGTGAACAGTAGCTGACTCAGGACACAGCCCTGTGGGGAACCTGTACTCAAGGAGATGGAATTGGAAACTTTTTTTAAAAAAAATCCTCCCATTCATGTTAGTGACTCTTGGACCCAAGTCAAGTGTGGCCTTTTGTTTTATGAGTAGTGGTCTCTCCTACTGATTAATAATTCACATATTAGATCCCTCATCAGGAAATGAAAACGAACATTACTTTTCTTGAATAACTAATGATTATCCTTGAATATCTCTGAACATAGAGGATAGAGAACAGAAAATACAAATGTATATTTTAAGAAATATATTTTCATTGTATATGATGAGTCCTTGGCTGAAAGAACCTAATACAGACAAAAAATAAATAAAAAGGACTTACCTCTTCTGGAATTCTTAATTCCAGGGCTCTGGAATCAACAGAGAAATGTGAATGTAATGGTATGCTGTGTTTTTTACCCCATGCTGTTAAGTTGATGTTTGAGGCACAGAGAGACAGGTGTATCACTTTGTATTAAAATATTTCAAGGCTGGATTTTTTGGTTTCATATTTGGACCAAAGTTAGAGGTCTATCTTAGCATGATGGACGCTTCCCTATCTGCCCTTTTTCTCATTCAGAACAAAGCAGGCCAATACAAGCTCACCATCATGAACCTTGGCAGAAAATGAAGCATTAAAAAGCAGTTGAAAATTCTTTGGTTCCTTGTGATTTATCACCAGAGTCAAACTTACCCCCACCATGATAAAACAATAATAATAGCAAAGAATAATTATAATAATGAAAGAGAGCTCATGTAAGAATATGAAAGTGGATGGTTGTGCATGGGGGAACAAAATGGTAGATGTGAAAGTTAGTGACTGAATTACTCAAAGAGAGCAACTCTCCAAATGATAATTTCATGTTTTGCTTAACTAATTATGATTGATAATGTAGCTCAGCTAACATTTGTTGCCTTTCAAAATCTCACTGGCATTCCTCCACTTTGGGCAATGTTTTTTTTTTAATTTGACATTAATATCACCATTACTGTTGAAAGTTAAAATGAACTATCTTAACCCAGAATGTTTTCTCTCTGCTATCTCTCTAGAGGTTATTACTTGGTTAGACCTGGCACTTTACACTTCTGAAGTGTCAGAGGAAGGGGAAACAGAGTGATTGCTATCAGTTTTTGGAATAGGTTATAGCATGCCTTTGTAATCCCTTTAGAATTGGATGTTTTTTAAACCATTTTGCCGGGCATACCCAAATGACTAAAAAAAAAAAAGTCCACACAGCTTCCAGCTAGGATCAGTAGGCGTCCTGGAACATGGAGAGCCTGCCTAGGACTATGTGTTTAAAACCTGGGGTAAAGAATCCTAAGATGTGGACTTCAACTCCCAGAACTCATCAGCCAGCATTTTGGGACCTGAAGTCCACATATCTTAAGAGTTGCTAAGATTGAGAAAACTGCCTTATTCTGTCAAGAATGTCCCTAGACTATATGTCAGTGCTGCGTGAGGCAGAAGCCAAAAACATAAATGGAAAAGTAAAAAGCAATAATATGCAAGCTCCCCCTTCTTTCTTTCTCCTGCTCCCTTCTGCCAACTTTTTTCTCACTCTGTTTGTGAACCTTACATATCTGCCTTTTTTGTGTGTGTCCCTTTTCCCCCTCTGCTCAGGACTCTTCCAGAAGGGATAGATCAGGGGTGTCAAACTCAATTTCATTGAGGGCCGCATCAGCATTGCGGTTGCCCTCAAGGGGCCGGGTGGGTATGGCCAGGATGGGCGTGCCCTACTGGGTGGGCGTGGTTAGAGTGTGTATGGCCTACTGGGTGGGCATGGCCAGCTCTACATCGTTCGCATCAAGGGTGCCTATGGGGGCCTGGGCAGGAGTGGGACAGATCTGAGGGTCTCTGGCAGAAGGAGGGTCTCTGGTCCATGGCCAAGACAGTGGGGGCCGTTCCCTCACTGTTTCCAGGATGGCTTTGCGGGCCACATGAAACCACTTTGCGGGCCAAATCTGGCCCCTGGGCCTTGTGTTTGACATGTCTGGGATAGATCATTCTAACATTTCAAAACAATTGATTCCTTCCAGTGAGCTGCCCATACATCATTTTATCCATTTGGGTTTTATACATCTTCCTCCTTGACTTCATTTCTCGGTCCTTTCCCCCCAACCATTCATGAAATCAGGCTGTGAGTTGTCAGCACATGTACTAGGCCAGAGGTATTCGAATCTGCTTGCACTGATGGATACATTGGCTTCTGAGGAAGGTGCCAAGGACCAGAGTCTAAAAAAGGACTTTCATCTCATTACAAGAAAAGTAAATAAAGCCTTACATTAAAAAACAGATTAAACATATTTGAAATAACCCTTGTCTTTCTCACATGCAATACTCAAGTACATTCAACTTCCATCCTTAATAGAAAGGATTGCTAATCATGGTCTCCATAGCAGAATTTTATTTTCATATAAATGTGTGGAAAAGTTGGAATTTTGTCCATTTCCACACAACACATACAATTATGTTCAAAGAAAAGACTGAATATGGTAAAAGGGAAGCAAAAGGAAGAGCTAAAGCAAGTAGGAATTCAGATAGATTTTGCCCCCAGACCTGAAAAATCCTGAAAACCACTTTCCATTTGGCTTTCTAGGAATGCAGATAGTGAAATGAGGGATAAGATATTTCAGCTCAGCAATCTATTAGTGTTCATCATTTATAAAATAGCATAAGCCAAAAAGGTCCCTGTCATAGGAGCCTACAATCTAACTACAGGAATAATAGAGATAACATAATCGGAAAAGCAGACAGTGGTTGGGAAGTGCATAAAGTTAAAAATGTAATCACCTCTCCAAAACCAAACTGGAATAATAGCTTATTATTTCCTACACATGCAGCTATACTCACACCTATAACTTCTAGATACAAGCACAAAGCAGGCCCCATCTGAGCCAAATGATCATTTCCCCCTTTTCTTGTATATAAATGTTATCTCCCCAGTCTCCCTTTCCCTCTTCCTCACTGGACTTTGACAACATGCTTAAGTTAGTTTCACATCTGATTTGTCGTCTGAGCTTCCCAAAGTTCGGGAAATTAGTATTGTGTGTGCAGTTTGATTTAATTAGCAATTGGGGAAATAGGTCTGGCATGTTGCAGGGAGGCTTGGGGAAATTGTCAATTAGCATTCTGTTAATTGGTGTCTGCTGTCCTTGCTTTTAGTTTTTAACCCCTTTTACCTTGTTCCCACTTCCAGGGTGGAAAAAAAAACCTCTGGCTGCTTATTATTCTTTAAGTAAAGGATTAATTGCTTCAGCTCCTGCCTGTGCATAATATTCCTTTTTCCTTCTCCCAGCATGCTGAGATTTGCAATGCTAGGTAGAGCAGACACTCATTTCTTTCAAGAGCAGCCCTCCTGCCATTTATTTGAGATGTGTCAGGAGACTTCTTCTATGGAGCTTGCAGTGACCTCACTTTATAGCACATTCATTGGTAAGAATTGGCTTGTTCAACTTTTCATTACTCTTGGATAACTTTCAGCAACAGGATTTTGCAGGGAGGGCATGGTAGAGGCCTGGGAACCTCAGAAGAATTTTAAGGATGGATCAAGGATGGATCAATCCCTCATAAGAAACCTCACTAGTTTTATGGCACATTGACTATCTGGCTAATGCCCCAAGCATTTCTCGTATAATATGCAGATAATGTTTTAGGAAGTAATCTCTGGAAAAAAATTCTTCAAATAATTCCTCCAAATGTTTATTTGAAGAAGATTGCCTCACATTTATCTGCCAACATGCATACAAAGTCATTGTGATATGTTTCAAATGCTAACGGCAATTATTATAGAAATATTAGGTAAATATAGAATTCCCAGAGGCCAGATCACATCCTCGGGGAACACATGACATTGAAGTCAAGGATGCAGTTTTTATCTTCAGCTAGCTCTTGACCCAATTTCATGAGACCTTCAGCCTAATTTTAAAAGTCTTCTTCCAGACCAGCTGGCTGTTGGTTGGTGGGTGAAAAACAAGGGAGGTGGAAAGTAAAGGGGATTTTAAAAGAGAGAGAATGTGTGGCCTTATTTATATTCAATTTAAACACACAAACACCAGCTTTGCTCCTACTTATCAGTTGGATTATGGTCCCCAAGAAATTATCACTGTAGAAGTATTTAGTCAATATCCATCTTGTTCAGATATAAAATGCAACTTTGGCAGAAAAAGGTTGATTACTGAATCAGGGTTATTATCTAAATAGCCTGTTGGAAAAGTGCTATAAACCTGCCTCCTATACCTTACAAGTAGCATTCAATGGGAATGTGGATAGTCATTTGAGCTCCTCTTACACAAAAGGGCAATTTTCATTATTTCTTACCTTTAAAGGAATAGACATAGTTCAAATTAGCAATGTAGTGTTCTACATTGTATTCACAAACACAAAGACATTCTTGGGACCCTCAAATAACAACTTGACTTACTAGCCAAAATGCCAAGATCCCTCCTATGAACATTTATACCTCTCAAGATCTTACTGAAAGCTCACAAAATGTTGGCAATCTTATTTGAAATGCTGGGTACTTATAATTTAGCTGTTTGGAATCCTGGTCATGACATATCATTATACAGTGGGATTCAACCTGGAAAAAGTTACCAAGCCAACTTGAGGGAGGGAGGCGATGGTGCAGGTTTACAGATTAATGTTGGTTATCAAAACAGACTTTTCTCAATCAGGTACCCTCAAGAAATTTGGAATGTCAAACCATCATTCTATAAATGACAGAAATTGAAAATCAATACCTCTGAGAGGTGTCAGTTCAAAGAAAGCTGACCTCAGTGTGAGATGCTTATTTGAGTCTCATCAACCCAATCAGCATATATGTATAGGAATAGATATATCACAATATATTCCAAATGTCTAATGTTTACCCTTCTCTCATATATTGTGTACAACAAAATGGTTGTGATGTCTTTGATTAATGGTGGCTTTTAAACAGGTATGCATCCAAAGCAGAGACTTCTCAACATTCCAGACCTCAAATTGATTAAATGGCATAGAAAATCTTCAGCCCATGAACACCTCCTCTTTCACTTTTAATCATTGCCAACTCCATAATAAATTAACTGGGACTGAAAATAGCAGCAAAATGATCTCGTTCTCATCCCCGATGGATGTTTGCCCAGATCGTGAAACCTACTATGAACTTCAGAACAATTAGATGCCTTTGCTCAGGAGAGGCTCCAGAGTGGGAGTCCTGGATAAGAAGGGTCAAAACTGAAGGGTATTGGCAAAGTGCACTATGGGAAAATGTCGACTGTTCTCCATAGGCTCCATCCTTGCCACAGCTATTAACCTTTCCTTCTGATTAACTCCAAAATGGAGAGCAATTTTGCAAACAAAAACTTGAAAAGAAAAACTAGTATTAAAGGGGGGATAGAAAGGCTAATAGAGATTTTGTGTGCCAACACAGAAAGGGAACGCTGCCACTATAGTTCAAAGCTGGCATTTCTTCAGTCTTTTATGCAGTTGTGTCCAGCAATAAAAGAGAGGGTTAGAATTCATTAGCACAGGATGAGAATATTAATTGTTAATTATTATTAATTTAGAGGCAGAACTTGCAAAGCATCTGATTGAGATTAATGCATTGCTTGTATATAGCCTTGCCAGTGATTATGGAACATTTTTATGTGGAAAAAATAAATGAAGTGTGCTTTTTGATTTCACATAACTCTTTTTTTAATAAGATAGAGCAGATGTAGATTACTTACCAGTCACAGTTATATCTGCGCAGCATTGATTGCATAATAATAGTAAAAATAATACCAGTCCATTTGGATACATTTTGCCAATATGTCATATGAACAGCTCAAGCCCAGTCTTAACTATGCTCACGCTATTGACGCAGGTTAGGATTTCTTATCTACAGGCTATGCTGCAAGCCAAAACACTGTATTGTACTATAGTCCACATCCTACTAATTAGAAGACAGATGCAATGTTCTGATATTTTTGAGGTAGTTTAGTCATATAGTGAAAGTGAACATGATCAAATTTCAAAATAAAGATATGAAAAAAGAGTGAATGCTTACGAAGAAGGGGAAGACTGGGAAACCTGTGGCTGGAAAACAGGCAAAAAGCTGAAAGAGCAAATGGCTATGCATGAACATATAAAGTAGTATACTGTACAAGTATGGTGAAATAAAAGCTAGTTTGCAACTACAGAAAAGTGTTATAGAGGGTTGGATGATATCTTGGGAGTCATCTAATCTATTGCTCTGCTTAGTGTAGAATCTGTTAAAGCATGTTAGATAGATGACTATCTGTTTGAAAACCAGTTATTGCTCATGGGGCAGTTCATCCCACGATTGACATTTCTTTTTGTTAGGAAATTCTAACCTGAATTTACTACTCTGTAATCTCAACCCATTGATTCTGGTCCTGCATTCTATAGCAGTGCCCACAACTGGATACAGTATTTCAACCAGGGCCTGACCCAAAGCACAGTAGAATAGGACAATTATTTCCCATTAGCCTAATACTATGTTCCTGTTATTAAATCCAAAATAGTATTTTGCCTTTTTTAGCAGTTGCATCACATTCTTGGCTCTTTCAACTTGTGACAAAGAAGAACACCCAGATTCTTTCCCCATATACTATTACCAAGTTGTAATTCCCCCATTTCTATACTGTACTTGTGCATTTTTCTCCTGAATGTAAATTCAGGAATCTACATTCTTAGTGTTAAATGTCATCCTGTTTATTTGGTGCACTGCTCAAGTCTCTCTAGATCACAGGTGTCAAACTCGATCATGTCACGTGACATATCATGATGTATCGTGATTTTTTTTGCCTTTGTAGAGCCATAATGGGCATGGCCTGCATGTGATGCATCCGGCCTGCAGGCTACCAATGTTAAGGTTCCCATTGATGGAACCAAATAAATCATAATTCCAAGGCACAAGATTTCCTTAAAGAACATGTTGGATACATAATGTTGGCACAGTCAAATGTGAAACCAAATCTAAAATCCCCCCCCCAAGGATTCAGAGTAATTCACTGTAATAATTCCCATCCCCTATTTAGCTATAAATCATATTCTCCAATAGAACTATTTGGCGGGCTCTCTAACAGAATGTCCCTGCTTCTCCATTACAGCGTGGGAATAACCTTGGTTCCCACGGGATCTACCATGTTTAGACTAACAGAAATACCTCATTTCCCCCCCTCCAGAATGACAAAGATGGCTGCAGCCAGGTTCATTGTAGAGTTGACAGTCAGTTTGGCACCCCTGATCTAGATTTTTTTTAATCTTCTCCTTCTCTTCTAAACTATGTTAGTTATTCCTCCCAGTTTTGTGTCATCTGAAGAGTCTATCATCATGCCCTCAGGAACTTCAGCCAGGTCATACAAAAAAATATAACTGCATGAGCCCAGGACAAAGCCTCATCTGTGAATACTCTCTAGGTACAATCATTCAGTTAATTATGAATCCATCTACTGGTCAAATCATCTAGCCTTTATCTAACAATTGTATTGAGAATATCATGATAAAATGTGTTGAGTGCTTTCCTGAGGTCAGGATACAGTACACCATGGCATTCTGCAGGTCTATTAAACTATTAAACATAACTCTGTCAAAGAAGATGGCATGATTTGTGACAAACCCATACAAGCTCTTGTTAATTGTTGCATCCCTATTTCACTGCTCCAAAGACACTGTTTAATAATTTGCCTGAGGACCTTGTTCAGTATAAACATCAAGCTGACAGGTCTGTAATTTACTAGTTGTTCTTCTTCCTTTTCTGAAGCAAGGAAAGATGTCTGTTCTCTTCCATTCTTCTGGGAGTTCACCAGTTTTCCAGGAGTTTTTAAAAGTTACGTTTAGCAGTTCCACAACTTATTTCCTGTAGGGCTTTCGACATACTAGAAATAATTCATCTGGCCTTGGAGACTTAAATTCATTGAAATTAACTAAGGGGTCTTTCACTCTATTATTGTTTATTTTGAAGTACAACTCTTTCATTCTACTAGTGGCAAAACAATGGACAGCTGGGGCTTCATTTCCTTTCTGAAAGAAAATAGTGATAGAATATTTCTTCTTTCACATTTCTTTCACATCCCTTTTCCTTATAGGATCTACAGTAACCTAACATAAAATATAGAATAACAGAGTTGGAAGGGACCTTGGAGGTCTTCCAGTCCAACCCACTGTTCAAGCTGGAGACCCTGCAGTATATCATTTCAGACAAATGATTGTCCAGTCTCTTTTTGAAAGACTTCATTGATAGACCACCCACAACTTCTGAAGGCAAGCTCTTATATTGGTTAAGTACTATCATGTCATCCCTAGTTCTTCTTTTCATTAGACTAAGGTAAAGGTAAAGTTTCCCCCGCACATGCGTGCTAGTCATTTCCAACTCTAGGGGCCGGTGCTCATCTCTGTTTCAAAGCCGAAGAGCCAGCACTTGTCTGAGGACGTCTCCATGGTCATGTGGCCGGCATGACTAGACGCCAAAAGCGCACGGAACACTATTACCTTCCCACCGTAGTGGTCCCTATTTTTCTACTTGCATTTTTATGTGCTTTTGAACTGCTAGGTTGGCAGAAGCTGGGATGAGTAACAGGCGCTCACTCTGTTACGTGGCACTGGGGATTCGACCCACCAAACTGCCGACAGACTAGGCATACCCAATTCCTGTAACTTTTTCATACGTTTTCACCTCCATCCCCCTTTTTCTTTTGTTTTCGATATATTCTCCAACAATCCTTTAATGTTGTTTGGGATATTTCTCACCCTCAGCTGAATTGTGCTTTAGCATTTCTGATACCATTTCTACATTTTCTGGCATCTATTTTATATTAGTTTAGTTTTGACCTATTCTGTACTACATTGATTATATACGCTTTCTTCCCCTTTTCGTACATGTTCTTTTTATTTCCTGTATTTAAGAAAACGTTGGGTTTGTTTACATTGGTCTCTTTAGCTGTTTTCCTTTTTTTCCTTTCTGGTGGAAATAGTTTGTGATTTTGACTTAATTTGTAGGATTTCCCATCCTTCATAAACATCTCTGTTCTTCAGAATTTTTTGGCCTTAACTTACCTTGTGTCTAAATTCATTAACATCAAAATCCACATTTCCCCTTTCCTCTTCCTCTTAATATCATGAACTCAATGATTACATTTTTCTTTCACCTTTTAACAAGTTAGCAACAAGAATGGACAAGAGTTTGTGGGACCTCTGATTCTTGGAAGAATTAGATCTCTCACAGGTGTCTAGGTAGTTGAAATCTGCCATTGTTACTACCATGTTTCCCTGAAAGTAAGACCTACCCCAAAATAAGCCGTAGCTTGATTTTGAGGGTGTGGGCCTAATATAAGCCCTACCCAAAAAATAAGCCCCAGTTTTGGGGCGAGGCACACACCTAAAAATCTAGGATGGGGATGGGGTGGCACTGCCCCATGCACCCCATACCCACTTACTGTTACAGCCAGGCCTCCTATGAATTAACACCTGCCTCACTTTGCCAACCCACTTCTTCTGCGGCCACTCGCCACTGCTCACACGCATCACCCCCAGCCTCCATTTTGCCATCAGAGGCCTTCAGAAAATGCCTCTGCAGCTGAGAATGAAACTCTGGATTGATGCACACGGTGCCCCTTGCCTGCATTTTCTTGTCAGAGGCCTTCCAGAAAGGCCTCTTCAGCTGAGAACTGAGCTATGGATTGAGGCCTCTGACAGCAAAATGGAGGCCAGGTGCCACATGCACAAGCAGTGGCGAATGGTCGCAGAAGAAGTGGGCCGGCTGGACGGGGCTGTTGGTGCCACCACCACAAGGTGAGACTGTGGAAAAGATGCCCCCACAAAAATAAGAACTGGTACCTCTTTTGGAGACAAAAAATATATATAAATAAATAAGACCGGGTATCACAGTATCAGATACCTCAACCATATCTCCTACTCATCTGGATAACATGTAATTAAAACCCACAAGGATATCACTGGTTTCTCTCACCTTGTATTGTTACTCAGATGTTCCAATTCATGAATTTCTCAATTATTTTATTTATGTACGGCATAGCTCCTCCACCTTTCTATTGAGTCTGTTCCTTTTGAATAAATTTTGGCTTTTCAAGGCTGTACTCCAATCATATACTGTAAATATTTTCATCAGGTTTCTGTGATGCCTTGTCCTCTTGTGTTAGGATTTCAAAGTATCTCTCACCCCCATACTTGTGTATTAATGTAGAAATATGTATGTGGTATTTCTTTGCTGTTGTGGTTTTATGGCAGTCTCTACATCCCTCTTTGCTTGTGCTCCTCCTTTTGTAAAACCTATTGACTTGAATCTCAGTGGATGGGCAAAAAGCCACCAATGAGTGAGTCCCAGGTTGAAGACTTACTAAAGCAGGACATCAGGCTTGTTATTTATTGGTCAGAGAATCATGTCATTGACAAACATATTCAGAAAAGACAAGTCATAAAGTTGTAAAGTAATGGCTGAGTTCCACCAAAGTTTAAATAGTATTTTCTGACCCTGCTCACATAGTAGCCTCTAAGTCAAGAAAAACTCTTTAGACAATTGGACTTAAAAAACTGAAAGGGATATGTGTAATGAACACTACTGAGACTTTAAGAAATGGATTGCAGTCCTTTTTTTTCTTGAGACTTCTGCCCCACACTTGGGATGCAAGCAGCCAGGTAGCAGGTTTTAATTGCTGGTGTGTTAATAAAGTAATTAGTACTCTATCTGCCTTCTATTTACAATGGCTTTTGATTTGAGAGTCTGTAGGCCAACACCCGAAGATAACATGAGAACAGATTGCTTAAGAGACAACATGAAAACTGCTGCTTTCACATTTGCCCTTTAAGAACACCATTAGGGAAAGATGTGGGCAGGTTCATGGGAAATTGCTGACCTGTCAGGTGAATAGGAATAATAAAAACCTTGGGAGCTAGTATACTCAAGGCTGCTGATCCAAAAATTTGGCAGCAAGCCAATGGTAAAATGAGGCGAGCCTAGAAAATTATTCAGAATACAATTAAAGCTCATCATTCCAAGTAACAATAATTCTATCTGATGATAAAAATCCTTCTGCTGTTTTTTTCATGAATTTTTTGACCTAGCACAAATGTATTTACATGGGCCCATCTATCAAAGTTATTTTGATTCTATCCTTCCATAACAATCCTATGAAAAATAATAGTAACAACTTTTTGTGAAGTCTGAAACAAGCATTTTTAGAATTGTCAATGAAGATATTGAAATGTTACATTATGTCTGCCTTTTAGAATACACCATCAACTGCAAAGAAACAGTCAAGAAATGTTGACTGTTCATTCAATGGAACCTTGCTGCCGTATACTCTTCCTGGAATCCATACAATCCCCTAAGAAATAGAATTAATTACAAGGTAGAAACAATCATTTCTGCCAACCAGTATTTCTGTTGATCTGGATTTAAAAACAATAAGTCTGTCCTATATTCTCAAGCCACGAGCAAAAATGTTACTCGTTCCCTATTAACCTGCAGTGTACAAGTGCATCCTGAATTGATAGTCAAATCACGTAAATATGAATTGTGATATTTGATGCAGTAGGGAGAGTCTTGAGAATGTCAGCTTAAAAACATTTTTTTCTTTACAGCTATCAGATAATTTTGAAATGAGAGAAATGTAAGTAACAAAAATGTTACAATCACAATATCATGTTATGTAGACTATCAGAACAAATATAATACATTAGTAAAAGTTTGTTCAACAATTATTTTTTTAAAAGGGTAAGAAAAATTCATAGCTATCACAGGTTGCTGGGTCTCTTAATATATGGAGGTTGCATACATATCATACACTAATTTACATATCTGCTAGCATAAATTGCCTAAGGCCCTTTTTATTCTTTGACAAATTTTTCTGTTGCAAGTTTTAAACTGTAATTTCCTCTGATGTAAGTTCTTTTTTAACATATCTACGTGTGGTTTGCTTGCTACTTTCAGTGGTGTACCCTTTTTCCCCAGACAATTTTTATTTTATATTTTTAAGTGGGGAAAGATGTTTGTTACTGGACTTTGTTTGATGTTAGATACATTCCACTGTTAAGACTGGCTAGAGTGAAATGCCAAATCAAAGGAAAAGAATGTTTCAAGTATTAGTAAGGAAGAAAAACTATTGTCTGAAATCCCATGTATTTTTAAAAAAAATCTTTTTCAAGGGCACTATGCTTACCAGCTAAAATATTTCTATTAAAGGACAAAATGGTTTAGCTGATAAGCATAGTGCCCTTGAAAAAGGAATTGGCTTTCAAACATTTAAGAAAAAATTATTGGCATTTAAAACAATCTCTCCCATTTTGGCCCCTTTATCTTTTCTGTGGTGAAATATCCAAATTTACCTATAGTGAAACCAAATATACTTGTAGTGAAATCTAAGAATTTTTTTAATCCTTAGGTCCAGATTTGCTTATATCATAACATTTATTAATGTGTCACAAACTAGACTTGTACTAGTACAGAATTTTATACTATAACCTAAAATTAGTTTCTTAACCCAGACTATTCTTAGCCTTAAACATTAATGGCAATAACATTCAGGGTAATTATTGATGAAAATGATCTATTTGGCTGTAAAGATTTGTAGATTTGCCTGAAAGCATTTAACAGATTAATGAAATACAGATAGTCTTTTCTAAAAAAAAATGTAAAGGGATATTAATAAAGAATTAGAAACTGCCAATTAAAATACAGAATTTTCAGAATAGCCCTCTGCTAATAATTATTCACAATAGTTACTTCACTGGAACCTCAGACCTCAGACTTTGTATTATTTTCCATTAGATTTACAATTAATCTTGTAGAAACAATAAATCCTCTTGGAGTAAGAAGATGACAGTATTATTAAATGCTCAGCTCTTGAAAGTTCAGAGCAACTGTTGACTAATTTGCTTTCTTTGAAGCTAATTAGTTAACAATTAAAAGTATGGAAGCTGCTTCTAGATGTGGAAGAATAATTCAAAATAGTAGAGTGTTGTCTACAGAGGACATTTTAAAAAAAGATCAAGATTGAGACTTTGATCAGTTGTGGTGCTTCATCACTGGAGGTTTTTAAGAAGAGACTGGACAGCCACTTGTCTGAAATGGTATAGGGTCCTGTTTGAGCAGGGGGTTGGACTAGAAGACCTCCAGTGTCCCTTCCAGCTCTATTTTGAATTAATTAATGAATTAATCATGCAGATACGTTTGTCCCCTTGGCATTTTGATCCAAATGTTGTGGAACTCCTGCTTGTAATTTTCTCAAAGTGGCACTAATTACCAATCAGGTACAGAATCATCATATATGGTATATCCTAAAATAGTAGTCCTCATTTATGTCTAACTAGACAGCACCACACAAATAGGTTTTATTATCTATTTGCATTGTTGTTTACAACTGCCAGAAAACAAAAGGGAACAGGACCTATGTTTATTTCTGGAGTCACCACAGAAATTATCCAGATTTGTTTTACAACAAAGCCTCTGGCTGTACAAAAAGAGGTCTTCATACAACCATGTGTTCCAAACCCTAAAGTTACTTGTTTGCATTACTAATCAGATAGTGTAAATGGAATGCATTTGCTGATTTGCTTTGGATTTACCAATGATAATTTTTTTTGTTTTTGTGAATGGCAACATTTGCCTCCTTGTTTGAGTGAAAATTTACTGTGCACATGATAACAGTACCTGCTTAATTATTATTACTTTGCCAGCACTGCAAGCACTAGTAGTACCACAGTTTCCTTCTCAGTAGTCCAGCTACCATGTTCTTTCCCAAGAATGCCTTTGATTAGCATCATACCATAGCAAAACGATCACCACCAAAAGGCAAAGGGAACGCATTCTTTGCACTGTGTCCCCCTAGGCGTCCTTCATAATGCCGTTGAAAAGGGGCCCTTTCAGTAATGAATTAGAAAGGGCCATCCCCCTTTCTAATCCAGTGGCTGAAGTAGCAATTTATGCAAATGTTTCATTCAGAGAGTTCTTGGAGACAGCCAACCACCATCGAGATTGTATCAGCCTGATTGTCAAGCAAAACTGCTTGTCCTGAGGGGGTCCCCAGAATGCAACACTGAGGATGATGTGTCAGTGATGGCTGTCTATGTTAGATTATTATTTATTATTTATTTATTTTTGGGACTTATATGCCGCCCTATCTCCCAAAGGACTCAGGGCGGCTAACAACAATAAAACACAATAATACAAATGTTTAAAAAGATTAAACTAACAAGCCCCGATGATAAAATGATAAAATATTAAAAAATATTCTACTTAAAAATCCCTATCATCAGTCCAGGTCAGCCTGATGGAAGAGAAATGTTTTAAGGCTGCGACAAAAGGACTGGAGATCCGGGGCCATCCGGAGCTCAAGGGGAAGTTGATTCTACAGGGCCGGCGCTCCCACAGAGAAGGCCCTTCCCTGGGGGGTCACCAGCCAACATTGTCTAGCCAACAGCACCCTGAGGAGGACCTCCCTGTGTGAGCGCACCGGGTGATGGGAGGTCATTTCTGGCAGCAGACGGTCCTGCAAATATCCCGGGCCTAAGCCATGCAGGAAACTGAAGCTGCCTTATGAGGAGTTCCACAAGGCAAGACATTCTGACTGGTTTAGAGGCCAGCAATGAATAACAGCAGCATGGAGCATGATTGTAAGTTCTCTTGAGTTGCCCTCACCATTAATGTACATGCAGGGCATTCTTATGGAAAAAAGTTGACAGAAGTACTGTTGAGGCAAAAACATTGCAACACTTATCTTCTGTGGTGAAAATGTCTGCTATCACAGACCCACCTAGTTCTAAAACTCTGAAGGACAGAAGTTGATTTGACAAAATAATTAGCTAGATTTTTTTTCCCCTCGCATGTCTACATATAATGAGTTTTTGTGTATGGAAGATGCTTGAGAAGTGCATAATGCAACCTTATTTCCCAGGCTTGAGAAGTGGAATTTCATTGCTATCCAGATGCTAATTCAAATTGTATAAGCTTCAGCTATGTTACTTAACTGAAGGTAAGTGGGGGAGGGGGGAGGGAAAGACTGCAAAATATTTTAGCTTATATTTGGTTTCCTGTTTTATTGTTTTCTGGGTTTACAGTCCAAAGTGGCTGAAAGCAATAATTCTCTATTTAATTTTGTTTATTTACTTTAAGTATTTGTGTCCTATTGTCTTGCCTAACATGCTTTCAAGAAAATTGTCAATATGAAAATGATTAACACATAATAAATATGTTTAAGACAGTAATACTTGATAAAGGGATTACTCAAAATAATTAAGAAAAACAACCTTCAGATTTTCAAAGATGGCTACTTTTAGAAATATGCTAGTTTATAAATACTAGGAGTTGTGGTCCAATTACACCTGGAGGCTTCTAGTTTAGGAAAAGCCAAGATTAAATATGTAATCTCAATCTTTAGTTATTATAATTGTCACTGTGGTAATGTCAGCTGTTTCTTGCAGCCAAAATGCTATGAGAATAAAGGTAGCTTGATATCACTTAATTACAAATGAGTTGGCATGCAATATTTTAAAGCAATACTGTTTTAAAGCAAATGCACCATACTGGTTCATTTTTTTAATATCTAAAAGCAATTTCACTAAAAATGTTAGAGAAATCACAGTATTTGTATCACAATTCAGAGTTGACAAAACCACAGAAGGTGAACTAAATTCTTGCAACTTTTTTAGCATTCATACTTATTATTTTACTTTGTTGAATTAGCACGTGGCTCTGCTCATTGCATAATAAATATTAACCTTAATACCTTCATCTTTCTAACTGCAAACTAGATAGAGAATTCAGAGATATTATATTATATAATAATAATTTAATAATGAGAAAAAATGCATCATCACTATGAGTGTGTATATATGCAGCTTTAAGAGTTATAACAAAGATGTGAAGATATCTAGGGACAGGAACTCCTATCCTTTGAGCTCCTAAAGTGGCTAACCTGGACTCCCAACTTTGGCAGGTGGCTGATAGCCAATTACTATTAATATTTTAGCAATATCCGTATAGCAGAGAACTAGAGAGAAAAATAAATGGCCAAATGGTTTCTCGAAGCGGTATGCTTTATTTTTTTTCCTCCAACAATGTACCTTCATAATTCAGTTTTGTCAAGAATTAATGTGGTGGGCACAAGAATACCAAAATCAAGGAAGAGTAGTCAACAGCATGGTTCTTTTCTGTAATTAAGGATGCTTCCAATATGATGATCTTCCTTTCCATTTCCCCTGCTAGACACTGAGTGGGCAGGAATTATGCTTCCTCCAATTCATCTAGCTAGCCATTCCCAAATCTGCAACATATGTTCTAAATTCTTCCATGGGGAAATATCACATGAATCACTTGTCCTCTCAATTTGCATTATTGAAATTATCCAGACTAACAAATGTCAAACTCTGACTATGAAGTTATAACAGAATTATTGTTATATAGACAACTCGTGAAATCACAGCTGTTAGTTTTTTAGCTAGTGTTGGTTTTATAGAAGAACTTAGGATGTTATAATATGTTGGCGTATTATTGTGGTTGGGCACACAGTGAGTCAGATGTTTAGACTGGATTATGTTATTATTCTCTGTTCACAACAATGTGAAGTCACAGCTGTCAGCTCTTTAGCTGGTGTTAGCATTTTTCTTCCAAGAATTTAAGATATTGTAATATATCGGCTTTGTATATGTGCGGATCAAAGCAAGGCACACTTTTGCAATTAAATGATGGAAAATTTATCAATGTACAGATTTTCTAAGTGCTGTCCAGGATTTTTGGGTTTAGCACTCATACCATATGATTTATGCCATAATCTTTCAATTTCAATGTTCAGATTTTGATATTTAGTGATCGTTTACAATTCTTCATCTTCTATTCTACTATTACCTGGTATTGCAACATGAATTATCCACACTTTCTTCTTTTCAAGTTATATATGGTGTGTTATGAGCTAAGAATTTATCAGTCTATATCTGAAATCCCACAATATTTTAACCTGCTCATTTTCAATTAGTTTTTCAACTCTGTTCCCACCAATTTTTCATTACTGGTACATGATAATTTTAACAGGATCGTTTTTGTCACTGCATTGTGTTGTAATTTATCAGTTTTTGTAACCTTCTTCCATGAGTTGAGTATGTACTTTGCTGTTTCTTCTGCTTCTTTGTACAATCTACATTTGGAATCATTTGATAAGTTTTCAATCCTGGTCTTGATTGCATTAGTTCAAATAGCTTGTTCTTGCACAGCCAAATGCAAACTTTCAGTTCCTTTTTAAATGTCCTACTGTAAGCCATTGCTTTCAATGTTGGCAGTCTATGTCTGACTACTGTTAATATTGTTGTTGTTGTTGTTGTTGTTGTTTTCACAGTCAGCCAGATGTTTAGACTGGATTTGGCATTTGTATCCAAATGCCAAATCCAAATTATTATTATTATTACATTTTAAGGCAGACTTCTTCATAGTAAGTGGAAATTTAAGTATTAGAAGGGAACTACATTGAGGCATGCTTACAGAATATTATGAAGAGGGAAATATATATAGAAAGAAAATATTCAACACGCTTAAGTGATTTCTGGATCTCAGCCTTATGCAAGCAATCAACAACCCATAGAACCCAGTGTATTTGCAAATAAAAGATTCTATGCCACAGAATAGAACATTTAATCAACATCAGAAATAAAAGCATCAATAGCTGCAATTTCTTACCCACTTAAAAAGCATTATGCTAGGGTTATATTTTTCCCCATTTGTTTTTTTCCCCAGGTTTTAGCTTTAAGTGGGGCTGTTGGAGGTGACCATGGCCATGTTCTGATATGAGTTAATTAGAATTCTTGTATGGTTTTCTTCTGTTAATTATAGCCTAATTTGATTGCTTAATAGCTCTGCTTTTCGTAATGTTTAGCACCTGTTGTAAATTGCACAAGATAAATCGTCTTCCACCTCTACCCTGTTTACCACCAACTTCTACCTTCTCCCTTTCATAAAACAGAGAGGCCTTCACTATTCTCCTTTCTGCCTGCTTAACAAAGAAATCTCTCTTTTGCTATGGATCTCAGCCAAAAAAAGAAGAAAGGTGATTTTCATTTAAATACCCTTTTTTAAAAGCCCACCTAGGTTTCTTTAAGATAATAAGAATAATGAAAATTGCATACATTTTAAAACTATACTGGTGTTAACCCTCAGCATAACACTGACTTTCACTTGTGGGTCATACATTCTATGTGCCCACCCTCCTCCCACCTCCTGTTGCCTTTCCAGAAGCAAAGAAAAGATCACATACATGTTGTTATTGTTTTATTCTGGCTCCCTTTTTATCAAATTATTAGACAGAAGTGGAAGCTGTGCGCCATTAATTGATTTCTCCCCATACATTCAAGTAGGATACAATTTTTCAAGGCTGAGAATAATTGTATTCTTTCTGTCAGTGTTCCATGTGCTGTCCTTGTCATGCTGTCATTGAAGGCTGATCCCAACCTTCTGTAATTGGAGAGGTTCTACTTTTGGACAAAGGCATGGGGGTGCAGCTCAGGGGACCAGAGCTGACATTTACTTCATCAATTTATTTTTATTGTTCCTCCATTTATTGCTGCTGTAACAGCCCTTTAATAGTTATATCTCCTCCCTGTAGGGCATTCTGGTATTTGAAAATTTTCCTTAACTCATTTGTTCTCCTAAATAACAGTAAAGTGCATTTCAGGCTAACCTTTTTAGACTTCCCATCTCCTCTCTTCTCTTTGGCTTCTCAAAGCAGTTGCAGCTTTAAACTTTTTACGGTGTTGTCAGCACGAAATGCCAATGCCACTGGGCTTGCTTTTTGCCACTGGAGTAACCAACAAAGCCATGGAAGGTAGTCCCCAACCCCCAATTCACACAGCTATCCTAATAATTCAAAGCTGATCATTCTTTTAAGAAAGGTGGGGAAAAAGCAGGGTGAGGAGGGAAGATAATTAATACTAGCACCAAGGCTCCTTTTTTTACAACCTCCAATCAAATATAAGCTTATAGTTAAATATTTATGACTAAATACATAACTTGCATATCTCTTGAGTCTATGCCCTTTTCTATTTCTCTTACAAGAAGGGACTTTCTCAACATACTCCTATCAAGAGCAGTAATTTCAGTCGTGTTTATGTTTGTAATTTTTTACTTGTATGCTGTTAAGAGATTAAAGTGGTAGAGAAGCTACAATAAATATAATTAATTAATTAATAATGGGGTGAAGGCGAACATCAAATAAAGTTCATTTTAGGCACAACTAGTGCACAAGACAAAACTGTGCAAGGGATTCAGTTCAAGGTGGTTGTTATGAGCTATAAAGCCTCTATGGCTTGAAATAGCAATAGCAATAGACTTTAGGCTTATATATCGCCCAAAGCTCTTTAGAGCATTCTCTGGGTAGTTTACAATGTAAGTATTATTTTCATATTACTCCCAACAATCTGAGTCCTCATTTTACTGACCTCAGAAGGATGACAGGCTGAGTCAATCCTGAGGCAGAGATTGCCTACCATACTGCACATTAACAATTGTGTCACCAGGGATCAGATTATTTGATTATTTATTATGTATCTCCCTAGATACATCAGGAAAAGTAGAAGAGGGATGTTATGAGTCCTATCTATGAAAGAGTTCATCTGATGGGTCCCAGGTACCCACTCCAAGGGACATCACTCCCCCTCATCAAAACCTAGATTAGCCCTGATCTTCCCAGGCTTTAGGAAGGCCCTGAAGATTTTGCTCTGGAGTCATGTCTGGGGGTTCAGCAATGGTGGGAAGTGTTTGCAATAATTACGTTGAACTGATGTAAAAATGGATGATCCTAATGTTTTGTTTTAAACTGATTCAGTTTTCATATATGTTTGCATATTGGTTTTTTAAGCCACTCAGTGTCACTTAAATGAGTTGGGTGGCCATTCAAATAAAACAATAACAAAAAAATTTCTGCATACCAAAACAGGTTTTCATTAATTACCATATCAGCAAACTAATTAAGTATAGATTAGAAAGCATAACAATTAAATGGACACACACATTGCATTCAAAGAATTTTCTTTGTTTCTCATCAAGTTGGACTAAGGCAGAAATGTCAAACTCGCGACGTCACGTGATGTCGCGAGACATATTGGGACTATTTTGCCATTGCCGGCAATGGGGTGGGTGTGGCTTCTGGATGATGCATCCGGCCCACGGGGCGGCAGTTTGACACTCCTGGACTAAGGTATCAAGTGGTATGCCTTGTATTTTTAAAATATTTTTAGTAATGCCTTTAATGAAGCAGATAAATAAGCATCAGATTTTCAGATGACACAGAATTGAGTGGGATAGACAATATTTAAAAGACAGCAACAACATGCAAATGTATCTTGATAGGTTGGTGAAATGGTCTAAAATAACACACTGGAATTTAACAGGAACAAATGCAAAATTATGTAATTGGAAAACAGAAATCAAGTGACATCCGTATAGGAAGAGATATTTCTGGTTTGACAACAGTAAAAAAATAACTTAGAATAGTATTTGATTACGAGCGAATGAGTTGGCAGTGGGATATACCTACAAAATGACAGGTGCAATTAGATGTAAGAATAACCCTAATGGATCAGGTCATCCTGTAGGTCCATCTGGTTCAGTATTCAGTGTCAAACAATAGCCTGGATACATTTGGGAAGTTTACAAGCCGGAAGTGGAGGGTGATAACCCACTTTCATTGTTGCCTCTCAGCAGCCAGTATTTAAGACATGCTTCTTACAATTCAAGCAGCAACAAACAGCCATCAATATTAATAGTCATTGATTGTCTCATCCCCAATTAACCTGTCCAGTAGGCTTTTAAAACAGCTGAGAATTTTAGGGTTCATTAACAGAAGTAGAGTTTCAAATTCTGGGAAGTAATCATTCCATTTTATTCTGCTTTCATCAGACCATACCTCAATTATGAAACTAGTTTTTGACACCATGTTTTCAAATGGATTTGGACAAACCGAAACAAACTGAAAGGACAATGATAGACATAGTCCCATGGAGAGACACTGAAAGAATTTGGAAAGTTTAGTCTTGAAAAAAGAAGATTCAGGATGACTTTTCAAATATGAGTACCATTTTGGTATGTACTTTAATCTTGTTGGACTATGATTAGAGAGACCCAGATTCAAGCCTATCCTTAACCAAGGAAGGTTACTGGATTAGTTTGGAGTAGTCATTCTCTCTCTACTAAACTACATATAAAATTGGTGTTTAAGGAAGGAAAATCACCATGTAAATCACTCTGAAACTCAGAGGAAGTAACATATAATACATCTAGCAAATAACTATTTATAGAATGGCCACCTGAAAGAAAATCAGGATCTGGTCCTTACCATTCAGTCTGCAGGACATGTAGTAATGGATTTCAGCTACTTCAATGCAATTTCCAACTGCATGTTACCCTCCAAAAATCTTAGCAAAGGATATTTTATGTCTATATTAAAATCAATACTGTGTTTTTTCATTCTTGGTATTTGCTACATTTTTTAATCACTTCACAAATGCTGTTCCTTTCTTAGAAATACATCAAAGCACAATTTTAAAATAACTGCTTCTTAAAATCTCTATAGTTAAAAGATCTCACTAATACTGGCTGAGAAAGACTTGCCTTTGATGATGGAAAACTGTACTACTTAGAGCAGATATATAAGAAATCGTCATTTTCAGTGTAAGTCACCACATACAGATTTTTAAAACTTCAAAAAATAAAACATACAATATTACACTTTTGATAAAGTGTAGGTCTGAAATTCGTAAAACATACTTTTTGTTCCTCGTCCCATCCCTAAGCTTCTCAGTTTTTGGAATAAATTCTCCCCCTCTTTACATCAATAATATAATAAATATGCTATCTGAATGAGGGTTTACTGCATCTGTCCAGACTCCAGGCTTCTTCTAAAATACGTAACTGTAAGCGGGCTCCCTTCTAACCCCACTTTGGAGGACTATGTGATCAGTTGGTTCAACTAATTACTTTTCCTCTATCCTTTTTTGTAGAGATGTTCCTTATTCATAGAAAGAACTGCCCCTTAGATCTGCTTTCAGATTAAATGCCCCCACCCATCAAGTTTACAGGATAACTCCATTCTTTTCCCATACTCTCCTCCCAGATCGTTTCTTTCTTCTCCTTCTCTCCTTGCAATGGATCACAAGCAAGGGAGGGTTTTATGTAATCTCTGACATTATTTGTTATGCCTCCCACAAGACTTTAAATGCTTCTAAAGACTGAAGGACACTGGCATAAATGTCAGGTAAGTGCCTTTGCAGTGTCAGATCTAATTAGACACTTGTGCTCCTGGATAAACATGGTCATCATAAAACAGCTAAGTATGTTGTTTCTCACAGCACTTTCTTTCAAAGGCTGACCAAGAAAAGACCCCAGGTCTTCTCCAGTTCATGCACCAAAGGCTGGATTAACAGTCTAGAAAGTCTTTAGAGCAATGTTTCTTGAATTTCAGGTAGCCAAGGCATAATGATTCCATGTATTAAAAATGAATGAACACTCCCCTATCCTCACTCACCCAGCCTTCTTTTTTAGTATATGTAAACTTAAAAAAAGGATGACCAACTCTTTTTCAGCGGATGTTTCCTGAGGACTACAGGTGCTTTAACTAATTATTAATGGCATTCATTATAATGGGTGTTTGAAGGATTGGGATTGACATTTATTTTTTTGCTCAAACCCTTTCCTCCAAAATTTTAAAAATGGGAAAAAAGTAAAAGAAAATGATGGTTGCCTACATCAGAGGTGCTGTAGGGGCTCCACAGGGTTACTGGCAGCAATGTACATCCTGTGGAACCAAGGGTGCCACCCTTGACACAAGGACAAGCCACCTTTGCTGCCCTCTACCACTGCTGGCAAATGGTGAGAATTATAATGGAAAACTGTGTGGGTGTGGTTTGGTGGATCTGCAATTGGTTCTTGGTGCTTATTTCTTTTTATTTTTTCATAATTATTGTATACTATATGCACCACTCAGAGTCAGGTGGTGCTTTCATGGAATAAATTAAATTAAATTAAATTAAATCTACCATGTCATGTGATCATATAAGCAAGAGGGCCCTCACACTTGTCAGAACTGATTTACCGCATTTTGAATTTAGTCAATGTACATCTCTATCTAAAGTTAGCAAGGTCAATAGTCTAAAAATAATAAGCCTGATCCCAACATAAATCACTGTTCTAGACATGCCTCTGTGAGGAATATTCTACTGTATTCCACCAATACTAGAGTTTTTAAAGAAGAGATTAAAAAACCATTTGCCTGAAATGGTATAGGGTTTCCTGCTTGAGCACGGGTTGGACTAGAAGACCCTTCTAACTCTGTTATTCTGATAAATTCTGTTATTTTTATTAGAAGAATTCTACTGTATACCCTATAGACTCAGCTACAGAAGGAATTTTCTGCTTCATTGGAGGAAGACAGAGCATAGACTCATTCAGAGATACAGTGGATTGATTTACCTCATTTTGAATTTCAGATTAATTCTGAGACATTACATACGCACACATAAAACATTGCATATTGGGAATAGTGTTAACTTAACCAGGGACCCTGCAATGCATCTGAAACCTGAAGCTTTAGTGATCCAAAACTTTGACTTCAGATCTGGAACCAAGTTGTGACTCAGTTCTCCTTGACTGACTTTCAGGCTAAGAACAAAATGTTCCTATATATCTGTAGTGTATCCCTCGCAGGAATGACAGCTGTCAAAGGCCGCTCCACGTGGCCGCACTGACAGCTGTCAAAAGACCACCAGCCAAACACGCATGCGCACCCCTCCGTTGACACTGACAGCTGTCAAAAGCCGCGCATGCGTAGCAGCAGTCGCGAGCTGTCAAAGCGGCAGCAGCCGCGAGCTGTCAAAAGTCGCGCAAGCACAGATCCACCAGCCAACTGACAGCCGCCAGCTGTCAAAACACCGGCTAGGTTTACCCGGGTTCCCAGCTATCACTAAGGGAATGTCAAAAGCTGCCAGCTGATTATTGGGCACGGCCCCTCGGCGGGAAAACACCCGTCCCTGATTTGTTAACTTGTTTGACAGTTGCCTATATAAAGGCTCGTTGTACCGTTTTGCCCTGTCTGAGCTAAGTTAAATAAATGATTGAGCTGAAGCCATCGTCTCCCTCTTCATTGCTCGAGACTTTGCACCTGGCGACGAGGATGGGATCGCGGTACAACTGAGCTGAAGTCACGGCCAAGAAGGGAAGCCGTCCCAGCCGCTCGATATCGCTGAAGTCACAAGCTAAGTCACTGGCTGAGGGCAGGTCAACCTTCTTAGTGCCACGGTACCGCTGACCCAACATGGAAAATCTCAGGCATGTTAGAGAATTTGACGTCCGCCACCCTGAAGGCTGGGAGTCGCATTGGGGCCAAGTCGAGGGGTATCTCGTTGTGAATAAAATCACCGAGGACCACCACAAGGCCGCCACGCTCCTATGCCTCAGCGGACCGGCAGTATATGACATCGCCGTGGGACTCTGTAGCCCGGACCCGGTCGCCACAGTGCCGTACACTGAGCTAACAGATCGCCTCAGCAAACATTTCATGCCCAGGCAATCAGAGCTGTATTGGCTACTCCATTTCGCCCGCCATCACCAGCAACCGGGGGAACCTTCCACTGCCTTCATCGCCGGGGTCCGGCACGCCACTCGGAAATGCCATTTCCCGGACCTGGAGGACCGCATCCGGGATCAGGTCATCGCCAGCCTCCAGAACGAACGCCTCCAGAGGAAACTTGTGGCAAGACCCACAATGGACCTCGCGGAGCTCACGTTAGAGATAATGGCATATGAGGACAGCCACCGAGAAGATCCCCGGCATTCAGTGACAACCCCGGCGCCTCGGTCCATCAAGCTCGGGAAGCTGACCATGGACCCCTGGAGACCGGCTCCGGAGTAGACGCAATCCTCTCCCGATTCAACCGGATGGCCACCAGTCGAGAAGGAAACCGCGGGCAGAACAGACCAGCGGGTCCCAGCACAAAAAAACCATCTATCCGCCTTCAAGGACCTTCTCTCAGGGACAAAATGTCTGGGCCCGCAACTATGGGGGAAGGGATAAATGGAATCAGGGGGTTATCCTAGAACAAACCGGCCCCCTCTCCTACACCATAAACATTGGAGGAGGGCTCACCCTTCGAAGACACACAGACCAACTGCGCCCCAGGGCACCCTTCAACACCCCTCCGAGGCCAACGCCAGAAGATACCAACCAACCTGGCACCGATCACCCTGTTAACCCCCAAACACCCCCGATCCACAAACCCTGCCCCCCGAGGAGAATTCCTCGGCAGATGAAGAGCCACCACTCTGTCGCTCCAAAAGGACCAGACGACCCCCTGCATACCTGACGGACTTTGAGTGGGCCGGAGGCACGCCGACAAACATTCGGCCGTAGTTAAACATGTTCCAGTTTTACTGTTCGATCAAGGGGGGGAAAGGGATGTAGTGTATCCCTCGCAGGAATGACAGCTGTCAAAGGTCGCTCCACGTGGCCGCACTGACAGCTGTCAAAAGACCACCAGCCAAACACGCATGCACACCCCTCCGTTGACACTGACAGCTGTCAAAAGCCACGCATGCGTAGCAGCAGCCGCGAGCTGTCAAAATGGCAGCAGCCGCGAGCTGTCAAAGCGGCAGCAGCCGCGAGCTGTCAAAGCGGCAGCAGCCGCGAGCTGTCAAAAGTCATGCAAGCGCAGATCCACCAGCCAACTGACAGCCGCTAGCTGTCAAAACACCGGCTAGGTTTACCTGGGTTCCCAGCTGAAGCGCCAGCCAGCTGACAGGGTTCCCCGGCTCAGCGGCACATGAGCTATCACTAAGGGAATGTCAAAAGCTGCCAGCTGATTATTGGGCACAGCCCCTCGGCGGGAAAACACCCGTCCCTGATTTGTTAACTTGTTTGACAGTTGCCTATATAAAGGCTTGTTGTACCGTTTTGCCCCATCCGGGCTGAGTTAAATAAATGATTGAGCTGAAGCCATCGTCTCCCTCTTCATTGCTCGAGACTTTGCAATATCTACAGTACTGTGCAAAAGTTTTAGGCAGTTGTGCAAAAATGCTGTAACTTGACAATGCTTTCAGAAATAGAAGTGTTAATAGTTTATTTTTATCAATTAACAAAATGGAAAATAAATGAACAGAAGAAAGGGGGAATAGAATAGATCTGAAGGGACCTTGGAGGTTTTCTAGTCCAGCCCCTTGCTTAAGCAGGAGAACCTATACCTTTCAGACAAGTGACTGTCTAGAAATCCAGATAAAATCAATATTTGGTATGACCACCCTTTGCCACAAAACAGCATCAATTTTTGCACTTGCACACTTTTACAAAGTGTAAATTAATTAATTATAATCTGGCCAAAGTCTACATACTGAATGGTCACTTATGGGAGACACTATCCCAATAAGATGTAGTCAAGCCTTTATTAATAGATGTAGATTGGGACACATTCCTGCAAATTTAATTCAGGTTGTGCAACTGCAGTTAAGCAACAGATACAGATAACTGATAAATACTGTACTATTTTATGTACAGTATTAGACAAAAAAGAAAGAGGAAGAGGCATCTGAGAACTTCCTCTCCTGAAACAAATCCCTAAAAATTAAATCTAATATAGAAAAAAAAAAGTTCAGTTTGTATCTTCCTCTCTTCTGATTTTTAAAAAAAATGTTGTGGAAGTATTCCAGAAAATTATAGTCATGACTATACTGTATATGTAATTTTTCTAACATTTGTGCTTGACAATTCTATGGTTCTTTCCAGCCTCTTATTCTGCTGCATGTGCACAGTGCACTGCATTTTGGACAGTCCTATTCATTCAAAATATTTCAAAAGCTTCTCTGCTATTTTGATAAGTGACAATGTGGCATCTGTGCCATCCAGTCATCCAGCATAAACTAGTTTTCAGACAGACACACATGGGAAGGACAGTTCTACTCAAAAGTTCTTTGTTCAAGCTTCAACCTAAGAGTAATTACTCCAAAAAGGAAAGAAAACTAAAGAAGACTCTCCATTTGACATATATTCACAAAGGGACCAGACCCCGTGGAAGGGAGCTCACTCTAAGTAAACAGATTGTGTTATCAGGGAAAAAAATACTGGGAGATTTAAGTTTCTATAAATGAGAGCTGTCATTTTAAATATCTTCCAGTTCTGTCCCTAATGTAACAAAGTAGGTTCCACAAGGTTTTAGAAGAGCCAAATTTACTGAGATCATACAAAGTCTACTCATCTCCTTTCAAGCCAGTTGTAGCCATGACACCAATATGCTGCCGTTTTAGATCAAAACTATTTTGTTGTCCCATATATACACACATATATAAATATCAATATGTGATTTCAAATGAAGAACATAGCAACTTGATGAGGATGATTTTCTTTAGGAAAACAAGGATAGAAAAGATTGCAGTCTATAGAATTTTGCCTCTTGATCTACAGAGCGCTATAACGGAAACAATTTAAGTGTCGTGTTAAATTAGTATTGAAATTCTGCTTCCAATACTTTACAGGAAAACAAAGCTTCCACAGCTCCAAAATCAGCAAAGTTTGTAAAGTCGGACTTTGTCCTATTTACATGCAAAGAGATTTTACATCATTACACTTAGCAAATTTGTGAAATTGTTTATCTGATTTCTTAGTAGGACTACAGAACAGAATTGAGGTTCTGATAATAAACATTCCATCAAATGATCTAATTGGTTTAAATTGCTCCAGTCAGGTAGCAATTTTTGGTAAGTAGCAATTTTTGTCTAGTTTTTAATACATGGGGCTGCCCTTGAGGACCACCCGAAGGCTTCAACTGGTGCAGAATTCAGCCGCGCAAGTTTTGATGGGAGCTTCTCCGTGAGCTACATTGGCTTCCGGTTGTCCTCCGGGTGAGATTCAAGTTGCTGGTAATGACCTATAAAGCCCTAAATGGCTTGGGTCCGGACTATCTAAGGGAACACCTGCTGCCGGCATCATCTTCCCATCGTCCTGTCCGCCCCCACAGGGAGGACCTTCTCAGGGTACCACCGGTTAATGAATGCCGGTGGGTTATTCCCAGGGGAAGGGCGTTCTCTGTGGGTGCGCCTGCCCTATGGAACCAACTACCCACAGAACTTAGGACTGCCCCCGACCTTTGCTCATTTCGCCAGGACCTGAAAACTTGGCTCTTTGATCTGTTTGGTCCAGACTGTGGGGTTGTTAATTTAACTGGGTTTTAGATTTACTCTTGGGGCTTGAATTTAATTTAATTGTTTTAATTGATTTTAATTAAATGTAATGTAAACCGCCCTGAGTCCTACGGGAATAGGGCGGTATACAAATTCAATAAAATAAATAAATAAATAAATAATCTTTCACTTGATGCCTTTCAGGTTCTTAAAACTGAAATACCAGAATTCTCAACATATAATAGGATATAGCTGGACTTAAACCTTTGGTATGTTGACTGCAGGCACAAGCAAGATGATCCATATCAAACAAGATGTTGGACACATGAAATTCTTCTTCAAGAAATAATTGCACTTGAACAGGTTTAGTCTCCTAGGCAAAGACTGCTGTGGCCTTATATGGCAACTTATATGTGGAGTAACTTCAGTCCATCAGCTTGAGTTCTGTTCCCTTTTATTTCAAAAGATTATTTGCTGAAGTCAGAATTAATCTACTTCACTTTCCAAGACAAACAGGACACAGCTATGCATTTTGGAAAGTCTGGTTGTGAGAAAATCTAAAATTGAGGGAACCAAAATGATTGTATTGATCAGATCTTCCCCTGGCATTGGAGTAGGGATTGGGGAAAGGATGCTAATTAATGCTGTGTCTACCTATCAGAGATCAATACAGTTGTCCCATATGAAAGGGGAGGGAGGTATATGTATGTTAATGTTTTGCATCGTGATTGCATGTCTTTCCAATACAAAGAAAAGCTGGGCAGTCTCTTCTCTGCCCCAGCCATAAATATACAGCTGCCTCTATACCCCCTACAGTGCTGATTTAGAATGAGCCCCAACACTTAATTCAAGGTTTGGCTACTGTAACAATGGGAAAGCACCATTTTATTCATGTAAATGAGATGGTTCGGTGTTTGTAAGGGGCCTTACCACACAAAAGCAGATTCCCTGAAATTATTCTTAGGCTGTATCTGTTCTTATTGCCATTTATTTATCTTGAGTTTTAAAAGAAAAGAAAGAAAATCCTATATTTTCCAACAAGATTGTGGCAACTGGCAGCATTTAAAACAAAATATTGTTATATAATATACTGTAAAGCACTGTAACATACTTTTTCCCCCAACACAGAATTAAAATACATTGTTTTATTTTTTTTTCCTCCATGCCATCCGTATGTTTAGATGCATACAGATAAAGGCACTAACCACCTAGGTCCAGAATCAGGTTGCTGTTGTGGGTATCTCTGAAATATATTAATTCCCTGATGTAGTCTCACTTTGGGGGATTATTCCAGGTGTCCAGTGTTAAGTAGAATATTAATGCTGATTTTTGCTTCTGCTACTGTTCTAAATTTGCAGTACCTCACCCCCATAAGAGAATAAGCTGTAAGGAGTTGAATAGAAGTCCAATATATCTAGAAATATCCAAACAGGGAAAGGGCAATTTAAGGGATGATAGAACAAGCTTTTTCCAAATGTAAAAAAGTGAGTGGTATAAAGGGAGAAGGAATATATAACTAGCCATAATTGACTCAATCATTCTCAATCATTCAGGTTATGGTTGTCCCAATGGAGCTTTTTCCAAAAGGCAGCTGGACTTTTCAGTTCTAAAGAAGCTTCTTGGATGAGAAGCAAAATGTTTTCAAAGGAAAAAAACAAAGTCCAGTTGCCTTTTGGAAAAAGCAACTTTGGGATAGCCATATGTGACTCTTGGGCTATATGCTAAAGGAAAATCTTTAAAAATATTAAGGATATGAATAAGGTTCTAGAAGGTAATATTTTCTACATTAAGCTAACATCAAGAACACAGGGTCATAGGCTCAACGTGAGGGAAGTTAAGAAATAATGTTAGAAAATATTACATCACAGAAAGAGTGGTGGAAGCTTGGAACCAGCTTCCAGCAGAGGAAGTGAGTCAATCATCATTAACTGAGTTTAAACATGCTTGGTACATAAGCCCATCATCAGGAAAAAAAACTCAATGGACCACTAGGTCTTTTTCTGTCATTAGTATTCTATATTTCTATGCTGATCTCACTCTAGCTTCAATTCCTCTCATCCCACAGAATACACAGATTAAGCATCAGTGTCCACACTATCTACACATATAGCACACCAACTCATAGTTGGGGACTTATTTTTACCAAGATTCCATGAATGTAATGAAGCTTTAGGTCAGGGGTGTCAAAGTGCCGGCCCATGGGCCGGACGTGTCAAGATGAAACCATGCCCACCCCATTGCCGGCAATGGGGAAAAATCTCCAATACGTCGCGCAACATCACGTGACATCGTGAGTTTGACATGTCTGCTTTAGTCCTTTTTCACCTAACATGAAGTCCTCCATTCAAATACTAATTTCACTGTGAGGATCCTATAGCAGTCTCCTTACTCATATGGAGAAAATGAGATTAACCTAACTTTCATGGCTGTTACATTAAATACTGTGATCATATTTGGGCCACGCTTTAAAGAGCCATATCAAAAACTGCATGCTGCCTGAAACACAACACTGTTAATTTCTTATGTTTAAATTCAGTTAGTAAAGATAAATTTAGAATCACTATATTTCTGCAGAAGCTCTGAATTCAGACTTTAATTCCACAATGAAATCCTTTTTTTAACAACACTATTAAATGTCCTAATCAAAAAAAAAAGAAAGAAAGAATCCAAGGGTAGATGATAACACACATAACAATCAGTGCAAATGGCCCCTTTTGCATTAACGACGGGAACGTTCCAGTCCAAGATGTCACAAAGAAAGGTATAGTTTTGTCCCACTCTCTGGCCATCTTTCACTCCAGTGGACTCGCTTGCATTCTTCTTCACAGACAAATTGATTTGCAAAGGTTCAGGGCGAGCAGCAAGGCCTTGCTTTGCATACAGAATGCTCCCTTGTGACTCAATAATCATATAAAAAGAAAAAGGAAACCTCGCCTGGCAAACAGAGCAGCCCAGCAGGAACTGCCCATTTGAAAGTCCAAACTCTGCATACACAGACCCCTCACCCCAGTCTGGTTTGAAAGGTCACTCTGTGTCTGGGAAAATGGTCTCCGGATACAATCCTTTACTAAAGGTCACTATTTTTTTTCCAGCTGTATTTAACATACACTTGCACACACATTCAAATTGCAGAGGAGTGGGAGGGACATGGAGCCTAATCTTCATTGTAGTGTGGGCTTTCAGATCTTTGTACTGTGGTCCATGCTTCAATATTCAAGTTTCTTAGAATCCATACAGTACATTATTTTCTTAAGTCAGCCTTTGTTTTTGTGTTTTGTTTTTTGAAAAACAAAGAATAGGGAAGCTATCAGAGAAAGGATGTAGCTCTTTGGTAGCACAATTGCTCCGCATACCTAATATCAGGTTCAGCATACATGAACATCCAGCATCTGTAGATAGCCCTTGTCTGAAAGTCTGGGAGCATTTGCAGGGCACAGCCAAATGGACAACTGTCTAATTTTGTGTGCATTTCTTTTATTCCTACAGAGCTCCACTCATTGCCACTGTTTCCTGCCCTAAGCATTTCTATTGTGTTTTCCTACCCTCTCCTCCCACTAGCAGTTCTTAGTAGAAAGAAATTTAGAGATGAATCTTCCTGCCATGCTTAATGTCAGATAATCGAGAGTGGGGGGGGGCAGGAAGACTCAAGAGGTTAGCTTTAGGATTCAGTTCCTGGCACTTTGGTGCATTTGTATGAATTTCAAAGCCTCAAATGTTGTTGAGGCCTATCTTACAACTGGCTTTTTGACCTGCCATTTTGAATTGTCCAGAGTGCCTCAATAATAGCATTATGGGAATTTTAAATGGCCCAAAGCCATTTACCGTTACTGAACCATGTGAGAAACGTGGTCATATGGCATTTATTTATTAGACATTCTGAAGTAAAGTAGAGATTCAGAGTTCTTAACTTTCTTACTTTTTTAGTACTGGAAAAAAGCAGGATATCAAATGATAATAAGAGAGATATCAGGGGTGGATAGGTTATTAGCCCAATATATTCCAATTTACTAAGTTATTTCCCAGGGGTAACTGAGTTTAATGTCTTTCTTGCAGAAATTATCTGACAAAAAGAAAGTTTGAGGGATGGGGAGAGAGATAAGCAATTAAATCTATTACTAACAGAACAATTAATCAGTGGAACAACTTGCCTCCAGAAGTTGTGCATGCTCCAACACTGGAGCATTTAAAGAAGAGATTGGAAAACCATTTGTCTGAAATGGTATAGGGTTTCCTGCCTGAGCAGGGAGTTAGACTAGAAAATCTCCAAGGTCCCTTCCAACTCTGTTATTCTGTTAAAATACAAAGCTGGAAGATCCATACTCTTGCTTTCAGCAGCAAAAGTAGCCAAACAATAACAATAATAACAACAACAATAACAGACTTAGATCTATACATCTAAGCATAGTTGTTAGCTAAGCCTGGATTTGCATTAGTTCAGTGGAACTATCAGATATAGGCTGCAAAAATCCAGACAATTATTAGAGGACCAAGAGGTAGAGTTTATGTCTTTATATCTTTGATGCTGCCTTCTTTTTGTAATTGTTTGGATTTTTGTAGCCAAAACCTGGTACCCCTATAACTTCAGATTCACTCAAAACTTGTATCATCAACATTACCACCAATACCATTATATCAGTGCTGCAAATACTGAATTCTAGATGGAGAAAGTGAGTTCAACTATATTTTTAGAATGTAGCTGTCTTAATATGTAGCTATGATTTGATTAAAATAGGAAAAGGGCTGCAATTATGGATTCCACACACAAAACCTATACAGTTTGGGAGCTGCACAATATAGCAAAAATGAGCTAGCTGGGGAAAGAAAGACTAGCAATTCAATTTGAAGGAATCCAATATCATGGCTGGTCAGTTCTTTTATCAAACATAAATGCTATTTTTATGCTCACAAATACAGTATATCTGAAGACATGTAAGTGTGGTAGGGAACCATAGATTTATGAGACTATAATTTGCTTAGCAAACTAATGTGCAAAACAAAACATTTCAACTAGTAAGTTGAGTGAATAATACTTAGGACGGGTTTTGTTGTTTCAGGATATACCTCATTTTAATCCTAAACAAGCAAAAACATAAAAGAACAGAAGATGGGCTAGGAAGAAGCATAGCTCTTCATATTAGAGAAAGGTAATCTGAAAATAAAAATTAAGCAACAAAGGAGGTTAAAACAATGACAAAAGGGAACTGAAAATGTAATATAGAAGTGAAACTTCCCTTTTGTTTTTTGCTTTTTTAATTAACAAAGGTGGTTTTGTTCATACAAATTGTGCAAAATACAAGCACTAATTTACTTAGAGGTCCCTCAAATAAAATTTACTCATAAATAAATATGCAAAGAATTAAGCTATTTCAGAGGTACAACTTGTGACTGTTGAAGCTGAAGAATGGAGTAGTGCACTAGCCATGCATGACAGCCCACCTGGGACTTACTAAACCTCCAGTCTTGGTTACTGCCCAAGAAACAACAGAACTGACTTGGGGGAGGAACAGAAAGACCCAGGCCTTTTAGTACAAAACTGATTAGCTACATCCATCTTGTAAGCCACAAGATCTGCAGACAAAACATAAAGAATCCTCTTATCCAGGGTCAGATCAATTGTCCATCTAGTAGACTTTTATCATGCCCAAAGATTGAATAATACATGAGGTATACATGGTAAATGCAATCTACCAGCTACTAGCAATGACCAATATCAGGATTTCCTGAATGTGTGGGCTAAGATGTATAAGAATTGATGTCTAGCCAAATGGAGGTTAATATAGTGGGGAAGGCTGACCTACATTCTTGATTTTATGATCCATGACAGAACTTCAAAAGCAGATGACTGGGTGACATAGTCTTGTGGACAAGAGAAATAGTACTTTTGGGTCTAGTTTGATGGTAGAATAGATTGCCTGAATTCCCTTTGTATTAATTAACAGATGAGCTTTCAGCTCTGTAGATGTTAAAAAGGCCAAGAAGTAATGAAAATCAAAGCAAAAAGCCACCCTTTGCTGAACTATTCAGCTAAATGGAACTATTTTGTGTCTTCTGCAAACAGCTTCTGTTGAGCTGGCTTTCTGACCAAGGAATGGATAACGTTCTTATATTACTGTCACTCTTTTCTAACATTTTTAATGACAAGGTAAGGAATTGAAATAATTCATGTTAGAGACCCATGGAATAAACAGGTCACATTTCAGATAATCAGAATTATGTTCTTTCCCTTCTTAGATTGTAAAAATTGAATCTCTTTGGTTGTAAATATACAGGATATGTATAAAAAATTTACAGGGTCATGGAGGATAGGGGGATAAGATAACATGTAAACCCTTTCCTCCAGCCAATTGACCAATCAAATACTCTTGAGGAAGTTCCTTTTTAGTCTAGACAGCCCATGGTCAGTTGTGTCACCTAAGCAAGGGGCAGGTTTAGTTAATTCCTCTGCCTTCCAGGATAGAGACAAAGCGTTAGTGAGACCCTGTAAAAATGGGTCTGCTATGATATTCTATCTCTGTGGGCATTTTGGTTTTTCTATAATCTCATGGCCACATGGACAGTATAAAAAAGGAGTACAAAAAAGAGAGCAAGGAGGTATAAGTTCAGTTATCTTCATTTGGTTGCAGCCATTTTGCTTGTTTTTTATTTTAAAAAGGGAAAGGGAAATACTGGTCTTCTCTAGCACTTGGATGACTACAAACATGGCTGTCAGATGATTGATTGGGACCTCCGTGGTCATAGGGTATTGTTGCTAAGAATTAAGAAACCAAAAAGATGCTTTTCATGTGAAAAGAAGCAAGACTTTGAATCTTAGCAAAGATCCATTCATAAATATATGCCGGGTTGCTGTACTGCTTTCAGAGAAAAAAGCTAACTAAAGTATTTCAAGATCAATCATATTTTTAATTGGAGCAAACTGGGCAAGTAGTGGAGTATACAGACTCTTGAGTTTTAGAACTGCAACTAAACAGAGAAATTCAAATGTCCCTAGGAATTATTTATTCATTTTAAAACTTCTCTTTCATCCTTGTCTCCTAATATTTAATTAAAATGGTAAAAGATGAATTAGTTTTCCCTCCTCCTGATAGCTCCTATGACTGTCAGCTGTTTTCTGACATCCCAATGGCCCATCACAGAGAAAGGCTGTCATGAAAAGGCTGAAAGTTAATTGTAGTTTTGGAAGTGGAGATTCTTCATTTCCCAAGTCTTCATATTACTGGTACTGAATTCCAACCAGGTTATCTTGAGGAAAGTGTGTGAAAACAGTCAAGAGGCATCTCTAGTAGTGTAATTGAAAACCCCCCCTTTATTTCTGGGCATTGTAACACACATAACTGAAGGAAGAGCTTCAGTTACACAGTCATAGCTACATCTTACCCTTTTTAATCCTCCTACTGAAACCCCTATGTCCAACACTGATCTATGTACTCAGTACATCCTTTGGTTTAATAATGTGGGGATGAACAAATTAAGAATGTTTTGAAATATCTGTACATGTGTCAAACCCACTTTATACTACTTTATTCATAGTGCTGAAAATCAAGAATGGTTTATATTTTTGTGAATCTATAACTTGCAGATAATGTCAGTCCATCAGTTTTGTTCCAGATGCCCCCAGATTGACCAATAGCTGGATGAACTTTAAGCAACAAAATGAATAAAATTGTGAAGTAAAAAACCCATTTTTGTATGCCCATAATGTGGAAGGTTGTCCATGTACCCCACATCTACTTCAGTTCATGTATTTGCCAAGAAAAAAAAATCAACCTAAAAGGGCACTAGTTTCAGATGGAAATAGCATGCTAAAGCAAATTTTCCCATGAAAAACAGGTACTCTCCATGGACTGCCATAGTGCTGCTGAACCACCTTCTTAATAGAATAGAATAGAATAGAATAGAATAGAATAGAATAGAATAGAATAGAATAGAATAGAATAGAATAGAATAGAATAGAATAGAATAGAATAGAATAGAATAGAATAGAATACATGTAGAATAGTTGGAAGGGATATTATAGGTCATCTAGTCCAACCCCTGCCCAAGCAGGAGACCCTACACCATTTCTGATAAATGGCAGTCCAGTCTCTTTTTGAAAGCCTCCAGTGATGAAGCTCCCACGACTTCTGAAGGCAAGCTGCTCCATTGGCTGATTGTTTTCACTGTCAGAAAAATTCTCCTTATTTCTAGGTTGAATCTCTCCTTGATCAGTTTCCATCTGTTATTCCTTGTCTGGCCTTCAGGTACTTTGGAAAATAGGTTGATCCCCTCCTCTCTGTGACAGCCCCTCAAATATTGGAACGCTGCTATCATGCCTCTCCTGGTCCTTATCTTCACTAGACTAGCCATGCCCAGTTCCTGTAACCTGTTGTCAAGCTGATAATTCATTCTAACAGTGCATATGCTGGGGGTGGGGGTGGGATCTATAGAAAATACAGAAGGAAGCAAATAAACATTTGGTTGGAAATAGAACATTCTTGATCATATTAAACTGGTCAAACAAATAGAGCATTCTGCACACAAACTAAAAAGAATTCTGGAAAGCCTTTTTAATACATATTAATTTTTATTATTTAATTGAACAGAACAATAAAAAGAGAGGAAAGAGAAATTATGCTGGTATAATTTTACATAGCATATTCCTTTATAATCATCCGTACATAGTCTCTATTAGCAACTCATGTATACATTGCAAGCAACATCAGATCTTCATTCATAAATTTATCTTTCCACTGTTGAAGAACCAGTCTTCCAACAATAGGAAGAGAATGGAGAATCTATTTGCATTGTCCAGAGATCATTTCTATGTAATAGGTACGCTATTTCAATATGTGTGTGTGTGTGTATGTATGTATGTATGTATGTATGTATGTATGTATGTATGTATATTTGAAAGTATTAAAATGTGTCTCAAAATAATGGCTTCTTCTCAAAATAAAATAATTTTAGGACATTGCAACAACATGTGTTTAAATAAAGCATTACTTTCATTACAGCTCCAACAACATGACAATTTATTTATTCACATTATTAAGACAAGCAGGGATCTTCAGTTAGGGATCCAATTGTACTGAAAATGTGCTTATCAAATTGATTTATCAAAATCTGGTATTTATAAAGACTGGTGATTTTAGTCACAAAAAATAGACAATAATAATTTAGTGCTGCTGGTCCCAATCAAAATATCAGTAAATATTGTAGTTATCAATAAGGCCAGTGGGCGGCAAAAGAAAAATACTGTTAGTGTTTTAACATAGAAAACAATAAAACAAATAATCATTATCATTCATTAATTGGTCTGAAGTAAAATTCATCCAAATCTTCCATATATTATTTTGAAATCAATTTTAAGTCTGGATTATACCATAACATCAATTTAGTATAAGAAAACTCAAAATATAATTTCCCAGAGATAATAGGCCACAATGTTGAATTGATGTAATAGTGATATGAGTTATTTCTAATCTATTAAATGTTGAACCCCACACAATCCAATTAAAGATATGAATTTTCCAAAAGAAGGCAAGGAGGAAAAATTTATATTGAGTGAACCCATCTAAAATGATACAATTCGAGATTCAGAAATACCCAAGCTGTCATCTTTAACCAATAGCTACATCCGTTTTCTTGGTATCTTCAAAACTGAACGACCTCATAGAAATTTACACAATTGATTATTTTAAATTGAAGATTGAACCACAGTAACTATTACTTCCTTTGTTCAAAAGAAGCCCTCTGTGATAGAAAAGATGAAAGTCCTCATTCTAACTCAGTTTCTGCTGTTGCTGATACTTAAAGCAACATTATACATGGCAGCAAGCAATGTTCTTAATGTTATGGCAAGCAACATGATTTATGGATAGAGAAGATTGCTACTGATTGAAAAACATTTTTTTCATATACAAACAGCATTATACATGAAAAAGTGAACTCCTTGCCTCAGGGAGTTTAAAGTTAAAAATTAAAAACCAGAAAAATAGAGAAGTTGAACATGGATACGGTTTAGCAAAGGGCAGATTATTTTTTATGTGATCATTGCCTAGGAAATATCAAAATCAAATAAGGCAGTGATAGCTGAACAAATGGAAACTGAATTACCACATTGAATCTGTACATTGAAAAATAACTGTACATCTAGAATTAAGGATCTAGATTTTGATTTTTTTCTGTGCCCCCCCCCCAAAAAAAAAACCAGGGCAATTTTCACCACAAAAAAAATGTTTGATATCCTTTACGCAGGGTCTTCTCTCTAATGCTATTTAAAACCATGATGAAGTCAGGGAAGCAAAGGCTCATAATGAATAAAAACTTGCAACAGAAGTCCAAGTTAATAAAAAAAAGGTTCTTTCAACATACAAATAACAAGAAAAAAAGCCAAGGAAACAATTGATCCACTAAAGAGAAAAGATGGCAAGGAAGTAACAGGCAGTAGAGAGAAAGCAGAGCTACTTAACTCATTCTTTGCATCAGTCTTCAGATAAAAAGTTACCAGCTAACATTCCAGAAGATAGGCTTAAGATACAGAAGGATCTTGACAGACTTGAACATTGGGTGCTCTCTAACAAAATGAAATTCAATGGTGAAAAAAGTAAGGTTCTACATTTAGCCAAGAAAAACCAAATGCACAGGTATAGTATAGGTGGTACCTTGCTCAATAGTAGCAATTGTGAGAGGGATCTTGGAGTCCTAGTGGACAATCACTTCAATATGAGCCAGCAGTGTGCTGCAGCTGCCAAAAAAGCCAACACAGTGCTAGGGACAGAATCAAGATCACGTGAAGTGTTAATACCACTTTATAATGCCTTGGTAATACTGCATCCAGTTTTGGTCACCACGATGTAAAAAAGATGTTGAGACTCTATAAAAGAGTAAAGAGAAGAGCAACAAAGATGATTAGGGACTGGAAGCTAAAACATATAAGGAACGGTTGCTGGAATTGTGTATATCTAGTTTAATGAAGAGAAGGACTAGGAGTGACATGATAGCAGTGTTCCAATATCTCAGGGGTTGCCACAAAGAAGAAGGAGTCAAGCTATTCTCCAAAGCACCTGAAGGCAAGACAAGAAGCAATGGATGGAAACTAATCAAAGAGAGAAGCAACCTAGAACTAAGGAGAAACTTCCTGATAGTTAGAACAATTAATCATTGGAACAATCTGCCTCCAGAAGTTGTGAATGTTCCAACAATGGAAGTTTTTAAGAGACTGGACAGCCATTTGTCCAAAATGGTATAGAGTTTCCTGCCTGAGCAGGGGGGTTGGACTAGATGACCTCCAAGGTCCCTTCCAACATCATTATTATTATTATTATTATTATTATTATTATTATTATTATTATTATTATTATTATTATTATTCGTACCAAAAACATAACTGTAAAAGGTAGACTAGAAATAAAAATTAAAATAACAAGAAAATGGTGAGAGAACACCTGTCTGACCTTGATGAATATAAATCACCGGGACCTGATGGATTACATCCCAGAGTTCTGAAAGAGCTGGCACATATTATTTTTGAACCATTGTATCATATCTTCAAAAAATTCCTAGAACACAGGAGAACTACCAGAGGATTGGAAAAGAGCTGATATTGTTTCCATCTTCAAAAAACAGACCCAGGTAACTACAGACAAATCAGCCTAACATACCTGGGAAGATACTGGAAAAACAATAAAAAAACAGATCTGTGAACATCTAGAAACAAATAGAGTTATAACTAGTAGCCAGCAGGGGTTTGTTAAAAACAGATCATGCCAAACCAATCTTATTTTATTCTTTGACAGACCGACTAAATTAGTAGACCAGTGAAATGGTCTACTTCAGCGAGACATTCAACAAAGTAGATCACAACCTACTTCTTGGTAAGCTAGAATAATGTGGAATAGACAACATAACCACAAGATGGATTTGTAGCTGGCTGACAAACCATACTCAATGAGTAGTCCTTAATGGTACTATCAAGGTTCCATCTTAGGCCCAGTACTCTTCAGTATCTTCATAAATGACTTAGATGAGGGAACAGAAGAGGAACTCATCAGATGACACTAAGCTGGCAGGAATAGCCAATACTTGATAGACTCAAGATCCAGATGGATCTCGACAGACTTGAACATTGGGCCCCATATAACAAAATGAAATTCAGTGTAGAGAAAAACAAGATTTTACACCTAGGCAGGAAAAACCAAAGGTACAAGTACAGATTAAGCAAAACCTGGGTAAAAAATAGTAACCATGAGAGGGACCTTGGAGTCGTAGTGGACAATCACTTAATCATGAGCCAGCGGTGTGCAGCAGCAGCCAAAAAAGCTACTACAATCTTTGGTTATATAAACAAAGGCATCAAATCATAATAACATGAAGTATTAGTACCACTTTATAAATTCTTAGTTAGACCACATCTGGAATAATGCATCCAGTTTTGGTCACCACATTACAAAAAAGATGTTGAGACTTTGAAAAAAGTGCAAAGAGCAACTAAGATGATTAAGGGCCTGGAGACAAACTATATGAAGAACTGTTGCACGAACTGGGTATGGCCAGTCTAGAGAAAAGTAGGACTAGGTGTGACATGATAGCAGTATTCCAGTATTTGAGGTGCTGCCACAAAGAAGAGGGGGTCAACTTATTTTCCAAAGCACCAGAAGGCAAGACAAGAAAATATGGATGGAAACTAATCAAGGAGAGAAGCAGCCTGAAATTAAGGAGAAACTTCCTAAACGTAAGGACAATTAACCAATGGAACAGTTTGCCATCAAAAGTTGTAGGTACTTCATCACTGGAGACTTTTAAGAAAAGACTGGACAGCCATCTATCTGAAATGGTATAGGGCAGGGGTGTCAAACTCGCAACATCATGTGAATTAAAATAAAATAAAATAAATGTGTCACGACATATTGCAACTTTTTTTCCATTGCAGGCATTGGGGTGGGCATGGCTTTTCCATGACACATCCAGCCCACGGGCTGGCAGTTTGACACCCCTGGTATAGGGTCTTCTGCTTGAGCAGGAGGTTGAACTAGAAGACCTCCAAGGTCCCTTACAACTCTATTCTGATTGACCTGGCTGGGCCACATGAGCTTACTGTAATCAGCTGATCATGTGGATGGGCCTTACAGATTATTTTAAATGAACTGCCCACAGATCTGACAGTATCTTTCACATAGATTTTGTTCCAGTTGGAGACACAAAGAGAGAGATGAGCTTAAACAAGTCTTCCAAGGAAGCAACATCAGGATGGCACTGTAACTTTGTTTACAAAACAAGGCTTCCATTGCTTGAAAGTTGTTACCCTTTTGAAATCATCCAGAATTGCAGCTGATACCTAACTGTTCCACCTGAAAAGCTCTATAGCAGGGCTGTCAAACTCACAATGTCACGTGATGTGTCGCGACCTATCATGGGTTTTTTGCTATTGCTGGCAATGGGTTGGGCCTGGTTTCGCTATGATGCATCCAGCCCATGGGCCAGCAGTTTGACACCCCTGCTCTATAGGATTCATGGCTAGATTTGCATTGCATCAGAAAGTAACCAACCACAATGTTTAGTTTATGATAGTTTATATAACTAGAAATCCCTCCATATGTTTTTAATTGAATAAACTATCAGTAATTATGAGTAAAGCATATTGTAGAAACACAACCCACAATTTGCATTTAGGTATCACAAATTTAGGTATCACAGGTCAAATGTTCAATGAATCCCAAAGCAAACAAAAGCTGCACGCAATGTCTGCATGGTAGTAAGTTAAATATGGCAACTTTCTGCAAAATTAAATGCGTATTTATTATTTCTAGATAATATTCACAGGTTTAAAATAAGAAAACAGTGAATGAATATTTTGAATCTGGAAACAACTGGACCTAAACGCTCTGCGTGCATTTAAATTTTCAGAAAAATGTCCCATTTAACTTTATATCATCTAGCAGTTATGCTCTGCTTCCTTAGGAATTCTTTGAAACACCATTTGACCACAGCTTTCTTATGCAACTGTATATTAATCTAATAGGAATTAATAAAGTGAGACCATATTTCCTAATTTTGCATCACAAAAGGTTCAAATGAGCATTTAGACAAGAAAAATCCAAGCATGAGTACAGAAGAACTAGTTTCCTATAATAATCTTCTGATGCCATTACAAGCCAGCCAGTAAACAAGGATCTGGACAGACTCGAACACTGGTCGCTATCTAACAAAATGAAATTCAATGGTGAAAAAAGTAAGGTTCTACATTTAGGCAGGAAAAATCAAATGCACAGGTATAGTATAGGTGGTACCTTGCTCAATAGTAGTAACTGTGAGAGGGACCTCGCAGTCCTAGTGGACAATCACTTCAATATGAGCCAGCAGTGTGCTGCACCTGCCAAAAAAGCCAACACAGTGCTAGGCTGCATTAACAGAGGGATAGAATCAAGATCAAGTGAAGTACTAATACCACTTTACAATGCTTTGGTAAGGCCACACCTGGAATACTGCATCCAGTTTTGGTCACCACGTTGTAAAAAAAGATGTCGAGACTCTAGAAAGAGTACAGAGAAAAGCAACAAAGATGATTAGGGGGCTGGAGGCTAAAACATATAGGGAACGGTTGCTGGAATTGGGTATGTGTAGTTTAATGAAGAGAAGGGTGAGGGGTGACATGATAGCAGTGTTCCAATATCTCAGGGGCTGCCACAAAGAAGAGGGAATCAAGCTATTCTCCAAAGCACCTGAAGGCAAGACAAGAAGCAACGGATGGAAACTAGTCAAGGAGAGAAGCAACCTAGAACTAAGGAGAAACTTCCTGACAGTTAGAACAATTAACCAGTGGAACAACCTGCCTCCAGAGGTGGTGAATGCACCAACACTGGAGGTTTTTAAGAAGAGACTGGACAGCCATTTGCCTGAAATGGTATAAGGTTTCCTGCCTGAGCAGGGGGTTGGACTAGATGACCTCCAAGGTCCCTTCGAAATTATTATTATTATTATTATTATTATTATTATTATTATTATTATTATTATTATTATTATTATTATTATTATTATTATTATTTCAGATTGTTTTGATCCTGATCAGCAATTTCTGCTATGCCCATCACCAGGACAAGCTACTCACCATTTCCTATGTGCAAGAATGAATGACATATACCTCTATCTACTCTCAGCCCATTGCAAATGTATCACATTTTTTCCAACTTCATGTTCAAGATGGCTCTCTTCTAACCCTAGCAACCTTATGCCCCGCAGAATGGATTTTTCCCAGTGTTCCCTTCTATTCTAGTACCAGCCCCAACACTCACTGATTGCAGTCCAGGCACACCCCCTTCCTTTCAGCAGATGGTTCCTATTCTGACTAGCAGTTTGCCTTCACCTGTTAAGTACTTCAGTGATTGGCAGCTACTATTTTTATTATCTTGAGGTTGTTCCTACGATAGCTCATTAAAACAACAAATTCTCCTCCACTGTAGAAGCTAATGCTTCATTCAGCCTTACTAGTGGATGATCTTTCAATCTCTACTTCAGTTGAGTGAAACATTGTCCCTTGCCCAGAATGCTTCAAGGTACTTTTCCCTTTCCAGTCACAGTTAGGAACATTGCTATTTTATTTCTGTGACACTGAACAATTGGTTTTTCCTTGTTACAAAGTGTCCATGGACCTACAGAGGAACACAGGAACAAAAGAACAACTTGTTCTCTATTTCTTTAATTATTGTATCATCAGAGCAACAAGGGAACCATAAGGAGGAAAAAGGAAGAGTCTACGATAGCCTCAAAGAGGACATTGAAAAGAAGAATGAAGACATGCATGGGCACATAGCTCTGGGAAAGGAAAGGCATGGCAGTTAGTTAGAAGGGAACAAACCCTTAAAAAAGAGGCAGGCACCAAAATATTAATCCACATGAGAACCAGCCAATGAAGTTTACCTACCCTGCTCTGAGGTAAAGAGTAATAAACAGGGGATTGATTGGTCAAATCTTATGGTGGTCATAGTCCAGACTGGGCATCAACCTAGCCCTTTGCTAGCCCGCTGAAATCCAGACAAATTTCTGAAGTTGGCTCAAGAAACAGTCAGGAGCGGCACGGGGATCAACAATTTTGGCTGCAGGGCAGAATTACCTTCAGTCAGCTTCTGCCTCAAACAGGATTTCTGGAATTTGAAGGTCTTGGATGGAGAGAGGCAACTGCTCTCCATTATGGTTGTCTCAAAGGTGCTTTCCAAAGGCAATTGGACTTTCTTCATTTTTTTCCTTGAAAACATTCCTCTTCTCATTTTTTATTTATTTATTTATTTTATTTTAATTCCATTTATATCCCGCCCTTCTCCGAAGACTCAGGGCAGCTTACAAGCTTAGCAGTAGCCTTCATTCTATGTATATGCCTGTTTATTAGGGCTTTCACACACACACCCCAAGCGGCATTATTACAAAGTCAGCTTAATTGCCCCCAACAATCTGGGTCTAAAGAAGCTTCTTGTAAGAGAAGCAAAATGTTTTCAAGAAAAAAAAAACCCAAGAAAGTGCAGTTTTCTTCTGAACAGCATCTTTAGGACAATCATGACCTGGATGATTGAGAATCTCCATAGACTCCATAGAATCTCCATTATGGTGTTCAGTCCACATCCTGTTTGGTTTTTTCCCCTGAGGCAACCAACCAGCCTTAAAAGAAGGCACAATCATGCCTCAAAGCCATTACAAGACGGAGAATCCTGAGCTGCATTTAAACCTAAAGGCTTATTGGATATAAGGCATACACTCTCACATGCTCAAAGTCAGGGCAGAGGCAGGGGAGATTCTCACAACTAGAAAGAAAAGGCTCATCTGTCTCAACAAATGAAGCTTTGGGGGCAGCTGAGAATGATGAGACAAGATTGAGAAAGAGGTTTGGATATTCATGTGATGAGAACGGGCTGGCTTTCTTTTTCCATCACCTGCTTTGCTTTTGTTTTGTTTGGTTACATTTATCTCTGTGGACCACACATCAAACTTGGCCTGTAGAATTGAGATAGCAATGAGATGGGACAGTTCTGAGATGGTCAGGTGGCCTGTATCCCTTCTGACTGCCAATGGGAAAAGCCATTTTGGAATACTTCTCCTATGTTAAATATTCCCCCTCTGGTACACTTCTCCTTGGTGGACTACTTTTATTTACTTAAAGAAATTTTACAAATGAGAGCTTTTGTACAGCAAGAATATGAGATCTACTCCCAGAAGATAACATATTCAATAGATCTAATTTAAATAAGCAAGAGAGAGAGGCACATTTAAATCAGTGATTTAAATCTACCTGCCCATTGATTTTATTTTATATAATGTGTAATAGCAGTGGAGATCAAATCAATGCTATGTTGATCTATAATTAAAAGAACACTGTTTGCATTGCTGTTTCACTCTTTATACACTTTCCCTTTTTAACCAATAGATGGTGATAAATTAGTTATACTAGTTAAAAGGATGTTTCTGTTCTGTACCAGCCTACTACCGGCCCTGCAGAAAAGGCAGGGACAACCCCTTTTACAAAACGGCAAGAGGCTGGAACTAAGCCTGCCAAATTTATTAACATAAAACAGAGCAAACAGAGCAAAGAGAGCAAACACGAACCATGAAACAGGAGCTATTCAACGGTTGCCTTCAGCAAACCAGCCCTCCCACGCATTCCCCTTTTAAACAGTTCAGGGCGTGGCTTCTCTCTGCCTCCTTCCGAGGTGCCCCATTGCCTTCCTCTGTTTACTTCTGATTGACTGCCTCCTGCGTCGGGCGTCCTTGAACAGGGCCAGCTGTGGGTCATCTTCATCCACGCTGTCAGGCTCACACAGCTGGGTCTGCGTCGTGACCAGATGGGAGGGGCCTGGCTGAGGGCTCTGCGGAGCCTCAATACTATCCTCAGCAAGGTCTCCAACACCCCCCTCCTCCTCCTCTGAATCATCCTACCCAACTGCCAAACCCACAGGCTGACCCTGAATCACAACAGTTTCTAGAGTACAAGTTCCTTATGTTACTAAGCAAAAGTATTATCACTCATGCCTTCCTTTTTAATTTTTTCTCTTTTTTATTTCTTTTTTATTACTTTTTGGGGGTAGGGATGTACAGGAGAGATAGAAACTATGGAAATCATGGAGGGTTTATTAAGAGACATACGCACAGAAAAAGAGAATGTTCTTTTCATACAAGGATTAGCAGACATGAGGTTAAATATAAAAATGTAGGATACTAGAAAATCTAGTACTGCTCCTTTTCATTTGCTCAACATTGACTTTATTCCTACAGCATTTCACAAAAATAACATGACAAAACAAGTCCCCTTGATTGGTAACTGACATGCTCTGTGGATGTCAATTCCCAGAATTCTCCAGGCAAGATGGGCATGACTTAGAAAGTTGAGAATTGAAGTCCACAAGTCTGCAGGATTAGGTGAAAACAAAATACATGCTTGATGTGTAGACTATAAATAAATAGAATACTGTAAAGCAGTTGTTCATAACATTTAAATTCCCAAAAATCTTGACCCTCTTCAAAATTTGCAATCTTTTAATGAGAGAGATATTAAATACAAACAAACTGATAATATGAACAATTTAAATGAGACCATATTTAATTTTTCTCTAGGCCTTATCTTTTTGGAGTGTGATCCCTACTTCTGCACTCACAGGGTAATTGCAGCTATTTGTCCCAAACAAGTTATGCTTTTTTTTGTGAGAAACAGTGAAGGAACTTTCATTTAAAGAACAACAATATGTTTGGCCTAGTTATTTTCAGATTACTTACTGTGATCCTTGGCTATTTCATAAGTATACATTTACAATAAATAAATAAATAGATATGCATTAAATATTTACATTTTTAAAAAAAGCAATCAAATTGTTTAATTTGTTTCTGAAAGATTCTCTATCTGGTTGCCAAAGCCTTTTCTATGAGGAGACAGAGGTGTAAAAAAATGCCAAGATAGCAAATCCAACCACACACTCAAAGACCCATGTTCTTTTTAACCTACATTGCACATGCAATGTGTGTAAAAAAGAGACAGGACTTGGATTGTGTGGTTGTGTTGCAACCACCATCTTGCACACACATATATCCCTGTAGACACCCCTGTCTGGTATAGAGGGCTCTCCTGGCTGTTTACTTGTGACATTTTTATTGGATACACTATTGTGTAGTGGGTCCAACGCAAGAGAGACGCCAGCCGGTGTGTGAGTTCAGCTCTTTATTGGAAGGGGAAGTAAACTGAGGAATGAGGGCTACCTGGCCTCCTTATATACCTGGCCAGGTAAGCTAACAGCCAATGGGGTTGGCCCTAGGTTTCCCGCCGAAACTGTCCAGGCCAACGCCCCCTGATGGCTGTTGCTATGCAGATGCCTGCATACATAACACCCCTCCCCCCTTAGAGAAGACCCACATAACAACAACAACATGCAACTACTATAACTATGAGTATATATATAAAAAAACAGTGGTGTCCTTGTGTGAGGGTCACTTGCACACATAGTCCGACAGGTAGGCTGGTGTCCTGTGTGGACGGGTGGATCGTCTGGGTGTGCTTGGCCCCTGGGCTTGGACCGTGGGTTCCTGAGGCCTTTGTGCAGGGCTGCAAGGAGCCGGCATCAGGAAGTCCTCCTCCTCTGGTCCCTGCCCTGTGACGTCCCCAGCTGGGTTGACCCCTCCTGGGGTGTGGTCCTCCTGTTGATTGTGTGCATTGAGTTCAGGGACGTGTGTGATGCGCTCATGGGCATGTGTGACGTGCTCAGGGACTCTTCCTCTGAGCTGATCGATGTGTCGCCTTATGCGTCTGTCCCCCTCCACCCCTACAATGTACGAAAGGGGTCCTGTTTTCCCGACCACTGTCCCCGGAACCCAAGGATGTCCAGCCCCATAGTTCCTTGCCCAGACCAGGTCCCCCAGGTTGAGGACCCTGTGTGTGGGTGATGATGGCAATGGTGATGGTAGTGATGCTGGTGGTGATGGTGATGATGGTGATGTTGCCCTACCGGTTTCGGCTGCTACCCGGTCTGGGTGTAGGCGGTCCAGCTTGGTGATGAGGTGCCGTCCCCATCGCAGTTCTGCTGGGCTCTTGCCGGTAGCCACGCATGGTGTTGTGTGTTGGGCTAGTAAAAATTTGGCCAGTCTGTGGTGCCAGTCCCTGCTGATGATGCGCCGGAGTGCGTCTTTGGTCATCCTTGCCATCCGTTCGGCTTGCCCGTTGGTAGATGGATGGAAAGACGCAGAGGTGGCATGCCTAATCCAGTTCGCCTTCAAGAACGCCTGGAAATCAGCAGCAGTAAACTGAGGCCCATTATCAGACACAATTACGTCGGGGAGGCCGTGTGTGGCAAAGAGAGCTCTGAGCACCTGGATTGTCCTCCCCGAGGTCATGTTGGGGACAGGGACTACCTCTAACCACTTGGAGTGACTGTCCACCACTACTAAAAATAGTTGACCCTGGAATGGCCCCGCATAGTCAATGTGAATGCGGGACCATGGCGTGTGTGTGGCCTCCCACCGGTGTACTGGTGCATGTGGCACTTCTGGCCTGGATCTCTGGCACGTATAACAGGCCTTGACCCGATCCTCAACCTCCTTGTCCAACCCGGGCCACCAGAGGTAGCTCCTAGCCAGTGCCTTCATCCTGACCACCCCCGGGTGCCCTTCGTGTAAGGAGTCCAATACCCTGGCGCGTACTGCGGGTGGAATGATGACCCTGCTACCCCAAAGGAGGCACCCTTTGTGTGTGGAGATTTCATCGCGTCTAATGAAATAGGCCTGAAACTCTGGTCCCGGGGATTTGTCCTGCCACCCTGTGCAAACCCATGAGTGCACCCTGCCCATGATGTTGTCTGTGGCTGTGTGGCTGGCAATGTCCTTGGCAAGAACTGGGCACTCGGGTAGTTCCTGCAGGGCTAGGATCTGTGTGGCTGGTGCTGGGTCTGGGTCGTGTGTGTCTAGGGGGAGCCTACTTAGACCGTCTGCGTGGCCCATCTCCTTCCCTGGCTTGTGTACCAGCTTGCAATTGTATGCTGCAAGGAAGATGGACCACCGGAGCATCCTGGGGGACAGAATCTGGGGGGTTTGCCTGTCTGTGGTGAACAGGCCCAGGAGTGGTTTGTGGTCTGTGAAGACAGTGAACTCCCTGCCATATAAGATGCCTGCATACATAACATACACAGTCTCAAGGTGATTCTGTCCATAATGCAAATAGCCCAAATATACCAACCTGCTTTCTGCAGATGAATAAAATTATGTTAGCTGCCATAGGTAATAAGCTTATAAATAGTAGCTAGGCAAATGAGCCTGGGAGCAGTCAGATCAAGGTAGCTGAAGAATAGTGTTGAGACAAACCAGTGTCTGCAGAGATGAAAGAGCACCAAGGATCAAAATATACATTTTCAATGAAGTGAGTAAACATGGGGTCATTTGTTCTGCTTTTTCAAATGTGTTATTTTTAACATTTAATACTCAAGGCAAGTTTCTTTGCAAACAAATTCTAACAGCACTGGAATCCATTTAATGCCACTTCTACTGTTCAGTAAGCAAAGGTAAAAAACAAAATCCTGAAAAAAGTTCTGGGATATAATGCATCTGTTGTCTAGCACTCATTTGGCCTTCATCATCCTTTATTTTGGAAAAGTAGTTGATCTGTGGAAGGCATGTAATCCTGACTTATTACTCGGGTTGAAAGAGTTGGCAGTCTTCAGGCTATCAGTAATATGGTAGAGCTGGGTCTGAGTTAGCAGCTTGGAACATAAGAACACAACAAAGCAATCGAGAGCTTTCTTTTCATTATGATGAAGCATGTATTGGCAGAGAACCTATCACATATTTAATAATGGACATATTGTTCACTCCCGTGCTATACAATTAAGAATCACAAATCGTGTCACAATTTAATAAACAAGCTTTAAGTGGGTGAAAAAAATTGATTGGCAAAAATTGTAAACACAGTCTAAGAAAATATATTGGTAAACAAATGTTATTTCTGAAGTCTTCAAAACTCCCTTAATAAATATTGCCAAAAGAAAAAAATCAAACAGCTGAATATAAAAAGGTAAATTAGGGCAATGGGAGGAGGTAGAATACAGGAGACAATTCAAACATTTGTTTAAAAAAATCAATACAAAAATACTGAAGAATTTTTGCCCCGGTATGCACTCAATTTACACTTGCATACGTTGAACTTTTCTTCTTAATGTTCATTTCTCCTGAGAAAAATGAGATCTGTAGATCTACTCTTTCTTTTTATTATAATGAAGAAGTAGATCTTGGTCTGATCAACAAACTTGACCACCTTGTTATTCATAATGAAACACCAGATTAATTTACTCAATAAAATATTCTAAGTACAACCATCCAAAAGTTCCTTTGGTAGGTTAGTACTATAAAAACAATTCAAAACAATGAAGCCAAGTAAAATAAATAGTCAATACAAAACCCAGAGCCATGAACAGTTTACCCCAAAGGGGCCAAGCTATGATCAGGATATAGATTATTGTTCCTAAGATAAAGCCACATTTCACCTGATGCTGAAAATTAATGTCAACACTAGCCTGGCTTCCACAGGAATTCTGTCCCCCTCTCCCTATCATGCATGCTGTCAATGCTGAATATCCCAACCCAGCACATACACCATTGGAGAAAGTCTCTCTCAACTACAAAATCTTAGATCATTAAAGTTCATGAATGTCATTCCTAAACCTGGAAGTCTGTCCAGCAGTAGATAGGTGACAGTACAGGTAGACCTTGACTTAAAACAATTTGTCTAGTGACCATTTGAAGTTACAATAGCACTGAAAAAGTGACTTATAGCTATTTTCACTTTTCGCTTTAGAAAAATGACATCGTATCAGAGGTTCACTGTGCATTTCCTATTTACATTCACCATTGCAGAGTGCCTAGATCAGGGGTCTTCAAACTTGGCCCTTTTATGACTTGTGGACTTCAACTCCCAGAATTCCTCAGCCAGGCATGCTGGCTGAGGAATTCTGGGAGTTAAAGTCCACAAGTCATAAAAAGATCCAAGTTTGAAGACCCCTGGCCTAGATCAAACACCTGCTCTTTGTTATAGGTGTTATGACAATGATTTCTGATAGCCTTCCCACTATGGCTAATCAGTTTTCCCCATTCAGAGACCTGCCATTGTTTCCAGTAAGAAAGATGTTGATATGGACTGTGGCATGTGGTGGACAAATTAACAAAGGAGATGAGTGGAGCATTATACAAAGCAATGGATCACTAACCTCCTTTGCAAATTTCACACACAACCAAAATTAATAGATCTTTAGGCCATTGTGCCATAATTCTGGACTGCCTCCACAAGGCTGGTTAAAAAGGTATTACAATAGCAAGGGAGAATTCTAGTGATAACCCAAAAAATACTGTTTTTAAATAGGATGGATTGCTTAGATAATCAGCTAGGGCTAGGAGGGGCACTAAGCAAGGCTTGAAAATAAACAAAGGTGTTTATTTCTGGAGTCAGTTTGAAAGATGGTATGCTTCAAATGCAATATACAAATACAAATATATACAAATACAGTTTTTAAAAATATTGAAATAACTTATTCTTCTTATAATGAGTATTAGACAAGGTTTCTAAAATAAGAACCAAAACCCTCCCACTATACTCTGGATTTTATTATGAAAAGATAAAGAGACTTTTTCCTGGATGTTGTATATTACACATTATCTGAAAAAATATTGGGATATAAAACTCGATCTATTATAATTAATGGATTAATTTATCCATTAAGCAGTTATGAGACAGATTAACCAAAAAATATTTTAGGTCTGAGATCAGTTAAAAATATATTCAATGCAAGTAAGTAAATATACAGAGAATTCTTTCCAAAAGAAGCAAATTATTAATAAAGTTTTTGTCCCATTACTTTTCAATTTCTCAAGATAAATTAAATATCATCTGATGCTGCATTATTTCTCTTGATAAATCAAATGCTCTTGAATGCTAGGTACAAAGATTATCAACTCTTTCGCAAAAGTGTGAGAAAAGGCTTGTTTTATTTATTTATTTAAAATATTTATATAGCTGCCCACCTTAAAACAGGAAGTACACAAAAAGATCAAATACAACATGCTATCTTGGACTGATCCAATCTAAAACAATCCTAGAAACCCAAAGTACAGGTATAAATGAGAAAGAATACCCTAATATCAGATGCTAATTATCACAACTTGAGCCCAAACATTCTCTTGTCCTTTATACCAAAAAGAATCAAGGTAGGGTTATCTTCAGTTACTTTCTGTTCACTTCTTCCTTCCCAGGACTCAGGGCTTTTTACTTAATGACTCTTGCATTCCTTCTTCAAGATTATCTTGGTACTCCTCTACACCTTCCTCCCAACAATTGAAAAGCCCATTCAGACTGCACAAAGCTATCATGATTAAGAATCATTGATAAACCTGTCCCTCATTGGATTACAACAAATCCCCTTGGAACAATGCTGTATTGTATGAAATTTGTTTTTTCTTTCTTTCTTTCTTTCTTTCTTTCTTTCTTTCTTTCTTTCTTTCTTTCTTTCTTTCTTTCTTTCTTTCTTTCTTTCCTGATTCTGCAATGTTACCCAATCACTTTACTTGATTTCAAAATCATGAGAGAGAAAGAGTGGAGGATTCTGATTATACAACAAGACCAACCCAATGATTTTTTTTCCCTTGGTCAAGTCAACAGCAGCTGATCTGAAAAAAGTTAGGTTCAGCAGCTGGTAGGTATGTTTTAAAGTCCTTCTAGACATCACTAAGGAGATGTTTTTCCTGCCTTTTTTTCTTTGGTGATCTGGTTGCAGGGGATGAAACTGAAATTGTCGCAGATACGGTGTTTGGACAGGACCCATTGTCATGATTTTCATAAAACATTATCTTGATTACAGATGGAGCAAAGGGCAGGTAAGTAATCTGTATGACATGGAGTAAGCTAACTGGTGGGATAATTACTTTAACCTCAAACAAGATGAGGTTAACTAATTTTTAGGTTAACTGCTAGATCAGTTAACAGAGCTTTGATGGTTGTATGATTTGTCTACATGATCCAATACAATTAAGGATATTGGGCAGACAGAGTTAGAAAAAGACTTTTCTATCTGCTTGCTCAACATGCCAAATATACTAAATAATAACATATTTATCAGTGTTGAAGGTCTTGGCCTCCATTAGATATCCTAATCTTTACAATCCATTTGTAGGTTCAACCAATTCTCACCCACTATGTTGGTTTATGACCAGAATAAGGAACTGATTGATTTTCATTCAGTTTGATGATGTTGCTTTTCTAGGGCATGCACAATATAAAAATGTTTCCATCTCAAGAGTTTAATCATAGTGCCTTGAACTGGCCACTGTTCAAAGGAACAAAAATGGTCAAAACAGAATTTGGAACTCTTTCAAATGTATCTGCCACGGGAAACAGTGGGACCAAGAACAAGCTTTTTACTTCCTTCTTTTAATTCAGGATCACATGAATAGGTAGAAGAAACAGTTTATAATGGGTCTACCACCAAGCCAACTTGCAGAAAGATTGGAAATAATTTGTTTTATCCTCCTCTTCCTTTGCCTTTCTTGAACTCCAATACACCCATAATAATGTGTTACTTCTTTGTCATAAGAGTAGGATTACTGAAAGGAATGGGAGAGAGATTACAACTAGGCTGACCCTGGGTTGTTTTTTTATCTTTCACACAATGTGCAACTTTTTCAAAATAATTACCTTCCCTTGGGCAGGTAGGACATCCTGGCAGAAAATAAACTGCAAACAATCCATACATTCCAATCAATCCACTTTACAAATTTGTTTCAATTTAGAATAATTTAAATTTATGTTAATTAAGCCTAAATCTTATTTTGCAGTCAGAAAACTATTGCCCATTTTTTTCCTTTTTTTCAGCTACCAAAAATAAACAAAAGAAAAAATGCTATTTCAGTGGGAAGGACAGGGCAGGGGAGGAAAGGAGAGGCAAGAAGAGGGAGGGAGAGGGAGGGAGGGGAGAGGAGAGGAGAGGAGAGAGAGGAAGTGGGAAGAGAGGGGGGGAAGGAGAGGCTGGGGAAGGGAGGAGAGGAGAGGAGATGGTGGGGGAGAGAAACCACCTGAAACATGGTTGCTTTATTGTATCTGTCAATAGACAACTGTTCTTATATTTCTTTTTTAATATTGGTAGTCCATGCTAATGAAGAACTAGTAGAACTAGATGAGACAAGAGATATTACCAGTGAGAAAGTGGTTCATCTCCAGCAGAGATGACAGTATAGAATCACTAGAGATATGAGGCCAATCCAGCAATAGGACAAATATGTGTGGGAGAATTGAATACTGTATTCAATAACTGTTTCCTTGACACAAACTTCTTTGACGTAAATTTCCCCAAATCAGGCTTTTGCTTAAATGTAGTTCCCCATTTATGCATGCAAGTTTCAGAAATATTTATTTGTAGTAGTGAAAGTGGGAGATGTTTGGTGGATTCTGTTTGATATCACCATGCTGTGGTGATCATCCATTTTGCAGAAGTAGAGGATGTGGGGAATTCCATTCAAGAGATTCAAATGGGGACAGAGTGAAACTAGCTGGCAGAAGAAACTGAAGTCCAAAAAGGTCAAACTTGAGAAGGTAATCAAGTGGGTTTTTTTCCTGAGGACAGGGCATCCTCCATTTTACTTTTGCCTTTGGCACCTTTAATTTAATCCTCAAAGAGGCTGGCTGGAAGATAACTAAGTTGAAAAGCCCCAGCCAAGAGAAACAAGACTGGCATTAACAATCTGGATAGCAAGCTAAGATCAGGGAAGTTAGTTGCCCCATGCATTTTGTTTCCTTTGGTGGACAAAAATTTGGGCTGTACAAAATTGTATTTGAGAAGGAGAGAAGGAGATCTTGGACTTAGGGAGCAACTGTCAAAGGTTACCCTTTTCAGAAAAAAAAATGTTCATTTCCTTTTCTTTTTTATTTTCCTTCTCCACCTTGTTTGATCTCTGATCTCATTGTACATAATAAAGATTTACCATTCTTATAGAATCGGTGATGTTCATTCTGAGAAAGTGCTTCAGTTTTAGTACATGTTGCTCTGCCAGGTCAAGCTTTGGAAAGAAGGAAGGGAGGGGAGGAGGCTTACCAGAGTATTTCTCTAGAGCAAAGTGACTGACAGCAGCATAACTTTCCGCTATCCTCGGGGTGGTGGGGAGAGAGAAGTCATACTGTGGAAGGAAGGTTTTAGAGACCCTTGTCATAATCAGAGGAGGACCAAGCCACCACATCCTATGCATGTGTGTACATAGGTACTATTTGTGCTATATCGTGGTATATTTCTTCTACATCACTGTTTCCAAATATTTTTCTGCTCCTCCAAAACAATTTTTACAGAAATTAGAATTAACTGAATCAAGAATTAATTGTAGAAGTAAGCAGAATGCCAGCCACCACCCCACTTGAGATTACAGGGTTGTACAATCATCTGTATTCATGTTCATGTTCAGTAAGGATACAGGGGAAATGATAATCATATTTTACTTGAAGCATGTATGTTTGTCTGTCATGGATACTGTTATGTATTGGGCTCAATTGTAACACCACGTGGTAAGCTGGAGCTAGCTAATGGCTCTCCAGCAACTCAGACTCCCTGTCTCCAGTGCTGCTATTGGCTGCCCCTAGGCGGCAATGGGTTGCTTTAAATCTATTGGCTGCCACCTAGGGGCCAGGCTATAAATTGCTGCAGGCTGCATCCCAGTTGTCAGTTCAGATCCTGCAAGCAAATAATCATGAACATTGCTGAACTCCATTGCCTCGTGTCCATTCCTGCGAAACAAATTCACTACACAACACTGGCGACGAAGGTGGAATCCTGCTCCTCCGAAAGAGTTGAAGTTCACTAGGGGAAAGGCAGCGCACGCCTGGCAGAAAAAAACATTTTTCCCCCGTTCAGTCGGCTAGCCAGACACGCTAGCGACCACGTGCTCAGTGGATCAGTCCCTGGGCATCGGAGAAGCAGGATCAGAAGAAGCAGGAACCAGCCAAGAAGACCTGAAGAATGCCTAAGTTCGGAAGTCTGCGAGAGTTCGATATCAAGCGTCCGGAGGGATGGCCTTCCTACTTGGCAAATCAAGTCGCAGAAGATGGGCTGAAGGCGGCCACGCTGCTCTGTGTGTGCGGCCCAACCACATTTGACCTGGCCAAAAATCTGTTCACACTGACGCCGCTGGAGTCAGTCTCCTAGGCTGAGCTTAAGAAGAAGCTAGGAGAACATTTCCAGCCTAAGATGTCGGTGATTGCTTGGTGTTACAAATTCGAACAGCAAATGCAGCAGCCCGGTGAGACTGCATCAGAATACATCACAGCCTTGAGGCAGGCCGCACACGTGTGTAAATTTGTGGACATTGAAGAGCGACTGCGAGACCGGCTCATCTGCAGCCTACAAAACTGAACACTGCAGCAAAGACTGTTTGCTAGACCGAATTTAACCTTCACTGAAGCCCAGGAAAAAGTCATGGCAGACGAAGCCACCGGGGGTGCAGTCCAAACAGTCCAGCCCGCCAAAATGACAAAACATGAAGAAACAGTCCACCACAAGGATGCCAAACGCTCAGAGGAATCATCAGAGGAAGAAGATGCCGAAGTCAACAAGCTACACAAGCAGCCCGATGCACAGCACCATAGCAGCAAGCAACAAGAGACTCCTAACAAGGCAGTTCTCTTACCTAGATGTAAAGGTTGTGGAGGCAGTCACCAACGCACTGATTGCAGATTCTGGTCAGCTATGTGCAGGACCTGCGGCAAAACTGGCCACATCACAGCAGTTTGCAGAGCTCACCAGAGGGACCGGCCATCGAAACACCAGTCGAAAGATCCGACCAGGAGAGGTACCAGGGCCCAGGGACTGTTTAGTGTGGGGTTTTGTAAAAGCTGCAGAAGTGTACGCCGCACCGGGGCCCAACGCCCCTCAAACCAAAATTTAAACTTCAGGTGGAGCTACAAGGTGTCCCCTGTAAAATGGAGTTGGACACAGGCTCAGCTGTCTCCATTATTTTCCTGGACACATTTAATTTTGTGTGCAGTCACAGTAGAAAATAGGCCAAGCTAAGGCCCTCCGACATAATTTTAACTGATTTTCAAAATGCTAAAGTCAAAGTTAAAGGGGAAGCCACCTTGGCTATAAAATTTAAAAGGTTTTATGGGCACCTGGATGTCATAGTAGTAGGGGGCCAGAGAACAAGTGTAATAGGACTCGATTGGTTTGATGCTTTAGGCATTCAAGTAACCAGTATCAACCGGACACAAGCTGTGAATCTAACGTCAGTTTGCGAGGACTTTACAGACGTATTTGACTCAGCCCTAGGAACATACACAGGCCCGCCTATTTCATTCAAGCTAGATCCCAGCATGGTCCCCATTAGGGTTAAGCTTGAAGGGTCCCCTTTGCCCCCAAACATAAAATTGACACAGAAATTCCTTTGACTCAAGTGCATTAAGGGACACTGGTCTGCCTGGCCCAATGGGTAAGCTGGTACACCAGAAAGTGACTGGAAACCTGAGGCATTCCACAAGGGCATGCAAGCCTCCTACTTATCTAGCAGATTATGTTGTAAAATAAAGGAACTATAATATTGTCTGTACTGTTGACTTGTTGCTGTACTGAAACAATAATGGAACTATGATGTTGTTAACTGTCTAGTGTGCTGTTAATGGAAGCCTATTCATTCTGGTGTTAAAATCATGTAACTTGTATTGTTTTGCTAATTGTTGCTATGATGTTGTCTGTTCTAAGAGGCGGGGTGTTATATATTGGGCTCAATTGTAACACCACATGGTAAGCTGGAGCTAGCTAACAGCTCTCCAACAACTCAGACTCCCCGTCTCCAGTGCTGCTATTGGCTGCCCCTAGGCGGCAATGGGTTGCTTTAAACCTATTGTCTGCCGCCTAGGGGCCAGGCTATAAATTGCTGCAAGCTGCAGCCTAGTTCTCAGTTCAGATCCTGCAAGCAAATAAACATGACCATAGCTGAACTCACTTGCCTCGTCTCCATTCCTGCAAAACGAACTCACTACACAACAGATACAATCTGGGGGCTGTAGGGCTGGACTAGAATCTAAAGTGAAAGATCCCTTCTCTTTCTTCTGTTTCTTTTTGATATTCCTTTTTCTAACTTACGTCTGTTCTGACATCACCCTCTCTCTTTCCTTCTTTCTTTCTAACTATTAAGCTGCCAGGAATGTAAGAGATCCCTTTGAGTTAAAATCTATGATTATGTATTATTTATTCATTAGATTTCTTTCTCACCTTTCTTCCCAGAGTACAAGGTCTTTTAAAATGCCAAGAGTTGTATGAAATTAAGGGCTTCAAGTTTCCTATCCTTAGTTGAGCAGTTCAAATTTCCAGAATGGGATCATTACTTTTGAACAAAAAATAAATTCCATATGATTCCAAATTTAACATTTCCATTTACCCTAAACTTCCACTATAAAGGAAAAGGAACACTAGCTTCAGCATAAGAGAGTAGCTGCAGTGAAACTCGTCTTTCTATTTGGTCAGAAAAGTCAATGTCTTCCTAATTTGGGGGAAAATGAATGAATGAACAAATAAAGTTTAAGGTCTTGTTTTCATCACCATAAAACTCTAAAAATTGAGTTAAGACATTAACAGATAACCCTAATGTTATTTCCTGTCTTAAAAGTTATTTTCTTGATGCCATAGTAGCTTAAACAGGGGTATCTATCATATTCTACATTTCATTTACACAGAGCACCATTTTATTATAAATATTTCATTTAACAATAGAAACTTCTTCTGAGTGCTTAGTTATAGTTTCTCCAAGAGCTACCAATAGATACCAATAGAGCTACCAATTGTTGTCATTTCAGTTGTTCTTTATTCAGATTATCTCCTTTCCCTTTCCTTCCTTCCACTCTATCCAGCAGTCATCTAGATAAAGTATCTCTTCTCTTTTAATCCCTTTCTCTCCCAAATGCTTAGCATTCTCTCTGCCTCCCTTATAAGGAAATATCCAGATAACTCATTACTGGTAGTAAATAGAATTAGTAGACTGTAAGTAACTTATTTTTATTGTTTCAGCACAGTATTAAAGGAGCATACTGGTAAAACTTGCAGAAAACATTTGGTGAGTTCTATGCCTTTCTACACAAGAAGGAAATAAACAGGTTGACTCTATTTGATAGCCCTGCTCTATTTGTAATCTCAGTAAAGTATAAAATATCATCTGGAAAGCTGAAAGAACAATAGCAGCCATTGCTCTTTATCTTCACCATCCAAAGGGGGTTACCGTAAATAATATTCAGAATTCAACCCGTGCCTGACTTCTTTGTACAACATCTATTCCTAGTCCTGGGTGCCAGCAAAAGGAAGAAGAAAGAGCAAAAGCAACAGCTTTAAAATATGTTGGGTATTTTTGTGATTGCACAGACCAAGAGGAAAAAGGGTAAAACCTATTGTAGGGCTACTTTTAAATTTGAGCTGTTGCCCTTTAGGTATTTGATAAAGATGGAAGGCATCAAAAGACAAATTCAACTAGGAGTCTTTCTTAACTTCTCTCACCTACACTGCAATTTCAGAGAGATTAAAGAGATTAAAGTTGCCCCAGCTCTCCAACAAAGGGGTCCTAATTCAATCTGCATTTATTCCATGGTTAAAAAATAAAATATTGTAGATGACTTAAAGGAAGTTTTCAAAGCATAGCCTTCTCATCTAAAGCCTAAGGGATAAGAGGAAGAGTTTACTAGAGTGATGACAACTCTCTGGCCCATCAGCCAGGTGATTTGATGTTTTGAGACCTGATCTATGGCATGTGCTCATCACCCCCTTCCTTAGAACAGTAATAAAACCTAAGAGTCCAATTTACCCAAATGAAATCTTTTTGATGATGCACTCAGGTAGGTTAATATTACCTCCACCTCGCCTGCTCTGAAGTTAAAGCTAAGGTTCTTTCACCTTGTCTTCCATGTTGCCTGTGACTTCCCTTTTATCTCCTCCATTTCTTATCATCAGCCAGCCTCACATTGCTGTAGTATAGCTAAGAGAAATCCAGACATTGCAGGGTTTCATAGTAAAATATTTCCCAGGATGGCAAATGGGGTGTTTGGACAAGATGATATGGCTCTCGCTGCTCTAGGGCCCTTGTTGGAATATTTCCCTAGAATGTCTGAGAGCTTCTATTCAGTGTAAGCTGAGAAAAATACTTTGCTTTAAAGTGATACAAGCCTGGCAAGCTCAGCTGCACAAATTTCTACTAGCCTACACCCTTGCTGCTTCTGGACGAATTGTTCAGGAATCTTGTAGATATGCACTACATGGATCGGTTCTAGCGGCTTGGGCGTATGGGTAAACAAGCCTGCCTTGTATTGTGTCACCTATCCTAAGGAAATTTCCCATGTGTCAATGAAGCTTAGAAAAACAAAAGCCCATTGATGCAAATGGGAGCTATATTGCAACATGTTATTATCTGCAGAATGAGGAGTGGTGACAGCCTGAGAATGCAAGCATGAATGGAAAATAAGTTAGAGAAAGAGAGAGAAAAGGAAAAGGTAGAGGAAAATGAATGGAGTATGTAGCTGTGCTTGCATGACATACTGATCAACAAACTCTCCAATCACATTGAGGTGGTGGGCGAGTCCTTCCCTTATGATTAATTTATGGTTCAGGATATTATGAGAATCCAGAAAACAGAAATGAATTGAGCATAGCACACATGGGGCTACAATGCAAACACAGCCTGCAAGTACAATTGAACCGGTGAGTGGGGATGAGAATGGTGATGTGAATTAACAAAAGGGAATAAATAAATTGAATCCATGACTGATGAATGGAAGACATTGCATAAAAAAAACTGTGGGGCAATTCTAGCCAACTTCTTTGATCTACTGCCCCAACTAATATCCATGACCAAATTTCTCATTCCTGGGATGCAGAATTGTGCAGGTTCTGAGGAGGTTATGATGGATTTCAGAATATAGGTGGTCCTCAACTTATGATCCCAATTGAGCAAATTTCTGTTGCTAAGTGAGACATTTGTAAAGTGAGTTTTGCCCATTTTACGACCTGCCTTGCCACAGTTGTTAAGTGAATCACTGCAATTGTTAAGTGTTGTTAAGTGAATGTGGCTTCCCCATTGACTTTGCTTGTCAGAAGGTCACAAAAGGCGATCACATGTCCCCTAGGACACTGCAACCATCATAAATATGAGTCAGCTGCCAAGCATCTGAATTTTGATCATGTGACCATGTGGATGCTCCAATGGTTGTAAATGTTAAAAATGGTAATAAGTCACTTTTTAAACTGCTGTTGTAACTTTGAATGGTTACTAAATGAACTGCTGTAAATCGAGGACTACCTGAACACAATATCCCATGCTTGATTTTTAAACTGAATCAACATTTACCCTGAGATTTTGAGTTAGGGGAGGATGTAATTCAAAATGAATACATAAATGCTTTTAAAAGAATTAACTGCAATAATTGCTTCTTCCCCTAGCATTGGGCTGCTACATTACCACCATATGCATCATTGACGCCAAATGATTTCTGTGGGCAAACCAAATGGCAGCTTTGGCAAGCTTCAAATCTCCCAGGAATTTCCTTAAGACCTAACTATTAAAAAAATCAATATTTTATGAAACAAGTGCTGTGAGACAGACTATTATTTCAGCTTCTGGAGAAGAAGCACCATTTTCGGTTCCTACTAACCTGAGTCAGATTTGAACTAACAGACTCTTACAATGAAGTAAGAATTCCCCTGACATTTTTGGTGGCAGCTTTTAGTATTATTTTAACCAGTTAGTTATTGCACATCTAAGGCCTTCCTTTCCCTGTCACTTTACATCGAAAAGTTGACATGTGGTTGAACTGATATCCTTTCCCCACTTCCTGTCTTGCAACTAAATGTCCAGTAGCATTGCATAAAGGAACCCAACGGAAAAGGTCAAGCGGAGTTTTGTGTCTGAGGTCTAGGATTACATCAAAGTCTTCAACGTTCATCTGTCCATAACATCAACCAAATGCTTCCTGGTTTCAGCTTGACTCAAAGAAAGAGCAACGTTTAATTTTCTCTGCCCTCTGCTCTTACCTCTAGTTTTCAACCTCCAAGGTTTCATGTTCTCTTTCCTAACTCTTATATTCCTCTCCCTGTGATGAGGGCCCTTTGAATCTGTTCTGATTCTTTTTGCCACCGCTGAAAAAAAACTTCCATGCCTTCAAACAAAAAAGTAGAGGGAATACAGCACGACAGGCCATAGAACTAACAAATATCTTAAGTCTGAAGCCTGTTACTCATTTCAGAGATTCTGGAATTCTGTGATTGGAAAACCCAAGCCTTCAACTGGAATTTGAAAATTGGCATTCATTGTCCTAATTTGCAAGCTGTATACATCTGGAATGCATTGGAGAGTGTATATAGTGTGCATGTGCCTATATTTTGAAAGTCTTTGTCCATCAGCTGGAATAATCTTGCACATACGGAAATCTTTTTTTTTGCACATTTATAACTGCTTTATTTTCTTTAACCCACCATGATCTCTAAAGATCTGGGTAGAATACAGTAACCAAAAAAACCAAATAAAAAACAACAACATAATTGTAAAATTCTAATTGGAAACTCTAGAAAAGTGCCTAAATGGATCATTTGGAGCCAGATGCTCAATTCATAAAGCAAATTTGCTGTTCTGCTCCATCCAAAGCTTAAAACCATGCTTATTTCTTCCAGTCCAGCTTCCTCCTTATATATTCAATATATAAATTGAATAAATAAGGAAAGAGTATATATATAAAACTGTGTCTCATTCCTATATTAGCTTAAAGCCAGTTTTTGTTCACAAAGTTTTGTTTGGACTATGGCTTCCTCTCTCTGCATGAGGACAATGAGATCTTTTCCAATTCCCATTTTTCCTAAGGACATGTCACAACTGGACATGATTGATACAATCAAATACTTTGTATAATCAATGAAACACGTATTGACTTGTTCATGGTATTCTTTGGCCTTTTCATTTTTTCAGCATACATCAGCAATAATGTTTCTTGTTCCTCAGCTTTTCTAAACATCTGGCATTTTCTTTTACAAATATGACAATAATCTGCATTGGATGATCCTAAACTTTATTTTGTTAGTGTATGAAATCAAAGTTATTGTATGATAGTTTGCACACTCTAGTTTGCACACTCTATTAAATCTCTTTCTGTGGTATTGGTTTGGAGACTTCCATTTTCCAACCTGTTGATCACTTGTCATTCTCCAGATTTGTGTATGAAAAATTTGGATAGAATCTGAGTATTCTTTTGTTGCTTGCCATATTTCTGTAGACATTCCATCAATTTTTACAGCCTTTTGACTTGATAATTATCAGACAACTGATCTCACTTCATCTTCTAGTATTAGAGGCTCTTATAAATATGTCTTCTAAGGAATCTTGAATGTTTACATCCATACCTACAGAATTTCAGTATATTCCATCTATCTTTAAGAATAAGAATGACAACATCAAGTACACTGAAGTCAAGAAAAAGATGAAGAGGTGAATACATCAAGAGAGTGAAAAAGATCTTAAAGTCCAAACTCAATGGAGGAAATATCCTGAAGGCAATCAACACCTGGGCAATTCCAGTCCTTAGATACACAGCTGGAATAGTGGACTGGACTCAAGCAGAACTAAAAACAATGGGTAGGAAGACCAGAAAAATAATGGCAATGAATCATGCCCTTCATCCATGTAGTGACATTGACAGACTCTATCTACCAAGGCAAATAGGTGGGCATGGAATGTTGTAAGTACATCAGATGGTTGAAGAAGAAAAAATGGCTTTGGAAGAACATCTGAAGGACAATGATGAAGATGCAGTGAAGTTAGTAAATCAAGAAGTCTTACTGACTACTGGAGAGACCAAACTGGCCTACAAGAAAGATCAAATGAAGAACAGAATGGAGGCATGGGAAGACCAATCACTGCAATCTTTGTTTGACCTTTTCGGATTCAGTTAATCACTGGCATCTATTAGCAAAGCACTTCAAGAGTGGAAACGTCTTCTGGATTCAGAAATCTTAATTTGTTTTTTCCATACCTGTTCTTCCATTTCTTTACTGCTTTTTGTTTCTTCTAACAGCTCTCTGAAATTCTTTGTTAAATTGCTTCCTGAGATCTTTGTTTTTCTTGGCTTTGGCTTTTCTTCCTTTCTTAACAATTTCTCCCATTTGTTCTGCCATCCAGTTTGCTTTTTTCTGTTTCTTTGTTTTTAACAGTCTTTTCCACATTCATCATTAGTAACTTATTCCACCGTTCCTCTTATTCTTATCAGTGAGATTCAGAATTTCAAAATCATCTCTGATGTTCTCCTTGAAAATGGTGGGTATATTGTCAAGCCAGGAAACTAGTTGGTTTGGTTATTAGCTTGATTTGGAACTTGCACTTAAGCAGTTCATGATCTCAATCCACAGTCAGCTCCTAACCATGTGTTTGCTGTTATGATTGAGTTGTTCTGCCTCCTTGTAACAATAATATAGCCTATTTTATTTGTTGGTTGCTTGAAAATTGTGCAAGCAATTAAGTAATCATTGAATTGGCACATACTAATAAATTGCTCTCTTGTTTCATTTTGGTTTCTTAGACCATAAACCCAAATAGTTTTTCTCAATATTTTCAACTTTGGCATTCCAGTCTTCAACCACAAGAAGCACATCTTGCTTGCATGTTCTACAATTTCAAATTCAACTTGACCAACTTCTTTTGCATCAGTGGTTAGAGCACACACATGGATAATCATCCTATTTATATATATACATGTACATGTATATAGTTTTTTATTAAATAAATTTTAACAAAGTTAAAACCACAAGAGAAAATAAAGATAATAAAAATGGTAAATAGTGAGAAAAAAAAGAAAAGGAAGGATTATAAAGAAATAGCTTTTAATCTTGACAGTGGTTATAAATATATTTATATTTTATTTTATCTGTTTCAGAGTATTTCATAATTTCCTTCTTTCCATGAGCTACCTTTTATAATCTACAGATAAATCACAAATTTGTTTTTTCTCTTTTTTCACACAAAAAGTCCCTAAGGGATATCCAGTCACTAATAAATGTAGTTGTTAATCTTTTTTCAATCAATCAAGCTAATGTTGCCATCTCTGCTAGCCTGTCATCTTCATCAACCTTTTCTCCATTATGGGTATTTCAGAGTCCTTCCATTTTTGTGCATATACAGATAGTCCTTGCTTAACAGTAATTAGGACTGAAAGCAGTTTCAGCAGTTATAAAGCATGACACCATTGATGCCTGCAGTCCCAGTGCCATAATTAAGCAAGAATTATGAGTTGATAAGCGAGAACTTTATGTGAGTGTAACTTGAAACTTCCTGGCAGCTTTCCACATACAAAGTCAATGGGAAAGAAGGGGGCAAGAAGTCATAAGTCCTGGGAAGCTCAGAAGCTGCCAGGTGGATGGGTGAATATTATTGAATGAGGCAACACAGGGGTGTTGTGGCAGGTGGGAAAAGACTGGGAAAAGGTGATGTGGCATGTGGAGAATTCATCGCATCCATTTTACAACTTTATCAAACTGAAAAGAGCCTGTCTGTTGTCCATCAGAGACTGAATAAAATTTACCTTTTGCTCACACCTTTCGATCAATCAATTTGAAACTTCTGAAAACATTCTGGGAAGGCCATAATCTTTGCCTGGTTATAAGTTATCTCAGATTCAGTCTGTTGCATTAGTCCTATACGTGAAATGACTGTTATATTAGTCCTGTAGTCCTATAGGTTACACTCATTATATAAAAATATGAATGGGGAAAACAGGATTGTAATGTGAACACAACATTTCTGAATTCCATTACCACCCATAGAACAAACTTTCTTTAAATAAAGAACTACTTCAGGAATGGAAAATATTTCATCCCCCTCCCTCGCCAACACCTTATATATGCACACATGCACATAGTCATGTGAACTCTACGAGGTGGGGGTGGGGTGTTTACAGGAACATTTAAAGGAAAACCACATTAAAACAAAATTTCTTTCCCCTATGTTCAGCCTGAAGTGGCTCAGACCATTCTGGTCCTCTGTTCGTGACTCAAGATTTTGCTCCCTGAAGCAAAGCTGATGTTGACATCTATACACTTCCCAAACACCTCATTATTCCACACAGAGAAGCTGACCAGACTGAGAATTAAAGCTCATTTCTATCCTGGCAGTGGAGAAAACTGAGGCACCAGACCAGATTAGGGGTATAAAACTTGCCAAGCCTGTCTCTTTCAATTGCATCTCCTTTTTCGGTGTCCATCCCCCCAAAATTCTTGAAGTAGCCATCTAACTGTGAATGATATGTATGTAAATCAGACTGTGGGTTAGAGGGGGACTTCTCAGACAATTTCTAAATGTTATGGCTCTATATGAGAGAGGCTTTATAAACTAGCTCAGAGTCTCAAGAGTTTTTGTCTTTCCTGGTTTCCTCACTCCCCTACCCCCCATTTGACCATAAGGCTTCAGAGCTTTGAAATCTGAGATCTCCCAGCTGCCCTGCCTTCCGTTTCTGGTGTCTGGATCACCACAGGGGAGAGAAGCCTGCTTACTATTACTGGTGAGAACAGCGGCTGTGCTCTCAGCTTACCTACGGCCAGGCCCATAAGTCAGAGTTTACAGACACCTCAGAGCTCAAGGGCTCAAGAATTTTACCAATGGAACCATCAAATCATCTCTGGAATGGTACACCCTGGGTTAAAGAGCTATGAATAAAGTAGAAGAAACATGTTATTCAATATTTCAGTTCCTGACTTTGGTTTCCCATTTAATATTGTTCTTTGGTACTCCGTGTTGTAGTATACAAGTTCAACACTGTTATTTAACCCTGACATCCACCTGCAGGGAGCAATTAAGCTTCTTAAAACCTTACCAACATTCCACCAAGAAGCTTCTGATTAAACAGTTACTTGGATGTTCCTGAGGCCTAAAACATTAAGATTTAAAGGAAACAATTGACCAGGCATATTTTCCACAATTCTTTCAGAAATCACTTGTTTGTTTGGGATGGATAAAGCTAGCACTAAGGTCAAGGAAATATGAGAAAATGGACTGTATAATAGTTCATAAGAAATTTATCAGTAGCCTAAAAACCACAATGCACAGAAGAAATTCTGCAGCTTAAAGTATAGGATCCCAAGTGCAATGTATGGTATTCCAAACCTGCAAAAGGGGGGCTCAATTCCCAAGATTCCAAAAGCAAATTCTTTCCCTCTGAAATTGTGGGGTTATTATTATTATTATTTTAGGTAGAATGTCTGTTATGCAAGACTGAGACTTTCTTCTTCACATCAGAATGTTCTATCTTGTTTATGTTTTGCCTTTATATATCAGCATCTCTGGACTCTAAACAGTGGACTGGATGGTTTTTGCTAAAGTTCATCACAGAAATATTCTAAAAAGAAATAATGGTATATAATCAAAGGAGCTTTACAACAGTGGTTTAATTTGTGCTAATCTTAGCAAACTTTTAAAATCGTCCTACATTTACTTCTGAATCTTCTCTTACAATGAATCTCCTAAATTTTCTCTTGATGTGACTTACTGACCTTGCCTCCAACCATTGTACATTTGGCAGAAATTGGGGATTGTGCTCACACATAAAGCTATTTGCACATACAGTATAACCTTGCACATGATGTCCTCCCCTTTAATGTTTTTATACACATTTTATACAACCTAACCCTTGGATTGGGCTCCTAACTGCATATTTAAGCTCTAAATTGCCTGTATAATTCTAGGACCCGTTTTTATTGGCTGAACATGTGGCTATGATACAAGGCAGGAAATGAGAGCCAATGGATATGATCCCATTTCCTTCTCCATCTATTTAATCCAAAAAGGTGAGAATGTGATGATTATTCTTAAAATGAAACATACTGCATCAGCAAATTGAAATTCGAAACTAAGGGGAAGAAGTGGGAGGAGGGGCTCTTGGAAACATAAGCAAATCTTGAACATAGTTAAATTACCATCTTCTATATAAATGGGAAAATCACAACGACCTTTGCTAGAGGTCTGCTTGCCCTCTGTGTTAGGAAAAAAAGAACAGTGCTAAGTAGGCTCTCTTCTTTACCCTCAAGCACCTTCTTTAATTGTCTTTGAGTAAGAGCAAATCTTCCTGCCCCTTTATATCAAGTTTCATTACCTTAATCATGATGTGATATCATGAAATAATATTTACTGCTCTCCAATAATTTATGTAAATAACTTCCCCTTTTGACCCAGCTCTTCAGTATGACAGGTGATTCACGATGGCTTTACAGCATCCCACAACCCACCTACAAGAACTCATTTTGTCCTGTTGGCTAAGTAGAATCAAAAAGCCACATTTATTAGGTGATATAATGACAGGCAAGGGGTGTTTACAATGAAGGGGAGAATATTCACACACATTCTCACATGATTGCTCTACAGTTCGTTGGCATACGATTTAAGGCTGCATCTATCCTTCCATGGTTGCAGCCTTAACCTCCCACATGCCTGTGAAATACTGTGCAGGGAAGGTCCGATTGTTCAATGACAGAGCATGTGCTTTGCATACAGATGATCCTAGACTATGTCCTGCCACGTCCAGCTGATCACAAGTAGCAGGTAATCAAAAAAGAGATTTCTGTACTTCAGAAATTCAGAAGACCTGCCTGTGAGTCCAAGGTTACATGAATAATTGGTCTAACTTAATATGCACAGTGCCAGCTTTAGACATATTGCTGGCTAACACAAAATGGTGTACCTTCTATTCTTTGGTCAGAAATCCATAGGACTGACATATGAATCTCTTTTCAATATGGCTTGTGGGAAATCCTCCATCACACCTAAGGGCAGCAGACTCACTTAGAAGATGGAGGACAAATCTTAGCTACTTTTTAATAAAGGAAAATGGCAAAAAGGGTCACAAGGAATGGATGGCAATCTATGACTGCTGAATTGCTATGAACTGAGACAGCTGATTTATTGTTTAATGGTAGAACCATCCCTGAGCATAAGAGAGCTTTATTTCAGAATGATGGGTTCTTGGCTGGCCATGAAATATGATGCTTGCCTTCTCTTCCTCTTACTAGTAATGCAAAAAGAATTAGCTATCTTACTACAACCAGAGGCTGACTACCAAATTCTTCCAAAGCTGTCTGTTAGACATGTCTATCACTAGAGTTTCCTGAAGAGATGTTCATACTAGACAGTCCTCTAGCTTTGCAAACTGTCCAAATCTGAGTTAAAGAGTTCTTTGAATGACCCAAAAGTCAGCTAACATCTGTGTACCGGACTGAGTCTTCTTGTTATTAAATTGCTCATTCTAGTGATTTATATTTCCAATCAAATTTTTTCCTAAATTCTGAACTAAATATAGCTGTCTAAATCTAAATCCATTGAACCTTGGAAGCTCAGGATTCCTAATATTTATTTATTATTTATTTATTAATTCGGTTTATATACCACCCTATTCCCGAAGGACTCAGGGCGGTTTACAAGGCAAAATTTAAAAACAATACAAAATAAAATTTAAATAAAATTAAATTAAGTCTAGCTCCAAAAAATTAAAATCACAATTTAAAAACATTAAAACCTTCCTGTCTGTGTCTTAACTGTTCTCCTCTTCATTCAGATTGTTCTTGATATAAGGATGTTACCTAAGAAAAACCAGAATTCTTGTTCAAAATATTTTTTGTCTGACCAATCCAATGGCATTACAGTTAAATTTAAATCTGTAGTCACTGCTTAATCACTATGCATAGAGTTATTTAATCCTTAGAATTGGCTTCTAGGTGAGCCAGCTCTGCTTCAATCTGCAGTTTCTGCTTCAGTTTGAATTCAGAGATGTTCACTTGTTTCTTAATATGCTTCAGGAGGATTTTCCTTTCATACTAAGAATACTTGACAGACAGCAAAAATATCATTACATCATTCTGTTTTTTTCCCTTTGGCAATGTTAGGATATAAAGTTTCTCTTTCATTGGGCAATCCATTCTTCTTCATGTGATTCACCAATAGCAATCATGCTAACTTCTAAGGCAGGGGTAGGCAACCTTGGTTCTTTTATGACTCATGGACTTCAACTCCCAGAATTCCTGAGCCAGCCATGCCAGTTCAGGAATTCTGGGAATTGAAGTCCACGAATCATAAAAGAGCCAAGGTTGCCTACCCCTGTTCTAAGGTATTTTGGGAGAAAGATGCAAAGTTTTCCTTTCTCCTCATGATCCCACCCATTCCTCTTTTTTGACCTGTTGTAAGAAAAATAAAATAGAGTAACTGAAGGTAATGGATGATAATCCAGCCCAAAGCCACTCCTTCAATCTAGTAATATATATTCACACAATTACAATGCGTTCTAAAGATGAACGGTAAGCAGTGAACCTTTATTCTATGCAAATCATAGTTATTTCTGTTAGTATTCTGATTAAAGCAGCACAGTGCTTCAAAATCTGTTTGAAAACCTGAGAACCACAGAAATTTATTTACTTATGAACATTTACATGGCCATCCAACTCATGGTGACTATGGGCAGTTTATAGAAGTGGAAAAGGTACAGAACAGAAAAAAATTATCTGGATGATGAGTAACATTATACTAAGGTTGCCTACAAAAACTTGCAATTTGCTACCTAGTCCTTCCTTGAACTAATATGGCATTGGCTATGCTGCACCTATGAATAGCAAAAACCTGCAGGATCCCTAAATCATTCAGATTTCATGAGATGCCATCATGTTTGAATTTTTGTGTGAGAATTCCAAAATCTGGCAAGATTTCACTGATATCTCATAGAATTTTAGCATTCTATACTGTAGAAGATTTGCAAGAATCCCCTATTGAAATCTTACGAAATTTAGATGTTTCTTTGCTTTGTGGGCACTAAGAAAACACATGGACCAGTTGCTTGCATTTTGCTGTGACTAGTGTAATTTAATCTAGCAAGTTTAAAGATTATTTTTATCTTGCAAGTTTAATTTTTTTTTTGCAAAACTTATCCTACGTATGAGATTCATAAGAATAAAAATAAATTGAAAACAAACCAGTGGAGGCTGGTCAGCCAATGCGTTTTCCTGACTCATAAGAATCTGACATCCATCTTTTGACAGTTTGGAGCCATAACAGCTGCAGAAATATATTGGAATATATACAGTATTGACAATTTCTGCCTAAAATGTCAGAAACTAGACTGAATGGTTGGATACAATTTCCAGCAGTTTAGGACAAGGGTTTATTATTCTACATATTGTAATCCTTTGCTCCTCCTCATGATTAGCAATATTGGAATGTATTATGAAAATTATGACTTTTGTTCTAAAAAGTTATGCAAATTTGGAAATAATGCATTTTTTTTTCAAAAATATGATGTAACTTCAGTGATACTCCACAGAATAAATATGTTTATTATGCAAGATGCAGAATTTAGCTTGTCTTGGCACAGAATACAGGCAAGTTGGTATAGAACTGTGATTATTGAATAGGGAAATGTCAATCAAAACAGGTAATAAGGGCTATCAGTTTATTTTTGGGAAAGCAGAGAGCTGGAGAAGAGCCCTGTCCTAGGAAAGCCTTCCTCTGTCATGGAGACAGGGTTAGAAATGCATTTAGAGGCAGGCTGTTTGACATTTCATATGAAAGAAATCAGTACTGTAGTTTCCCTTATTCTGTTCTTTGTTGTTCTTTGTACTTTGTAATTTTTTTCTATCCCATTCTGTAAAACTTGTTAAAAATAAACAAGAACTTTAAAAAGGAAAGTTAGGTTAGATATTGATTGGTTATAAATATATTACAGAATCAACCTGAACCTGTTTATAAACCATTTAAATTTATTTAATGAAAGTTAATTCACATCTTCCTTTCAATATTAACCAACCTGTTGGGCTGTTCTATATCTTATCCTCATTCACCCAGTCACTTTTCCTCAGAAACATAAAAAAATAAATGAATAAAAATTAAAAAAAAAGTTTCTAAACTAGGAAAGGATTTCATTGTGGCAGTAAAACAAATAGATCCTGAAGAGAGCTCTCAGAATTAAGGGGATTTCACTTTAGAAAACCAAGCAATAGTAAGAAAGGAAGTTATGCAACAAGAATAAACAGAGAGCTGCTAAATAGCTCTTGGTGTTAGATGAGCAATAAACAACCATCAAGTGTACATCACATTGAGAAAAATATTCCTACCAAGACTGAAAAATCTGAAGAATAGAAGATACAATACTGAAATTTTGACAGGAGTTTGCATAGGAAAGACACTTATTGCTATATGTACCTTTTGCTATTTCACTAAAGTGAGTGTGAGTTTGATGGTGACTGACAAAGGCATATTGCACACTGGCTACTGCCCAATAGTAGAAATGATGTTTTCGTAACCTCTCAAGCAAAAAAATAGTGAGACTCAGAAAGTGTATTTGAGTCAAATTGCTTCCCAGCACTACGTGGTTGGGGGTTTTTTTCTCACTACTCATCTTCAGCACCTTGCCTTCAGTGGCAATGGCTACCTAATTACAGGTAGAAGCTTAATGTAAAATGGAGCAGCTGTCCTTGGGGAAAAATTTTGTCCTTGGGAAAAAAATATTTAAGCACAAGATGCACCCACTCGGTGTGAAGAACAAACTAGTATCAGGTAAATGCAACTGCTATGGTGGGGATCTTCCGAAGTGACAGATCCCCTGTTCAAGGTAAAAAGTAAAGGTAAAGGTAAAGGTTCCCCCGCACATGCGTGCTAGTCGTTTCCGACTCTAGGGGCCGGTGCTCATCTCCGTTTCAAAGCCGAAGAGCCAGCGCTTGTCCGAGGACGTCTCCATGGTCATGTGGCCGGCATGACTAGACGCCAAAGGCACACGGAATGCTGTTACCTTCCCACCATAGTGGTCCCTATTTTTCTACTTGCATTTTTTACGTGCTTTCGAACTGCTAGGTTGGCAGAAGCTGGGACGTGTAACAGGTGCTCACTCTGCTATGCGGCACTCAGGATTCGACCCGCCAAACTGCCGACCTTCTGATCAACAAGCTCAGCGTCCTAACCCACTGAGCCACCGCGTCCCTTACCTGTTCAAGGTAACCTGAATCAAATTTGTTCAATTAATAAGAGAAAGAAGAAAAGTTCCCATTCTTAACTGCATAATTCTATCTCCATTCACACAGTAGCAAATCCTATTGTGCTCACACAGTAATGCTTACTCCCAGTTAAATAAGATACACACTGAAAGTCACTTCCTCTTTGAGGAGGACTGTTATAACATTTACCAAAGCAGTTGCTGAAGCATAGGTTCAAATCTCCATCGTTCACATAAGTGGCCGAAATCAGTTTTTGAATTATCTCTATGCAAGCTTTTTTATATAGAGATTGGTTGAAGGATATCCACAGCTCAGGTTCTGTAATTTGTGGAACGGACACAGCTCAGTTATGGGTAAATGTCATAACATCACTAACCCCTTAGTTTGCTATTATAGATCAGGCTTTGTGGCTTCCAGAACACAGAAATCACTTGTAATAAACCCTTATCTTGTGTGATTTCAAAATTGCACATCAGCATTTCTTTGCCATTTCTCTTTTAAGTTCCCAAGGTTGATTTGTCTGTGTGAGAGGTTTTAATTTCAGTGCTACCTGAACAACCAGGATGTGAAAATACAAACTTGTTGAGAATCCCAGGAGCCTCAGGGGTTTCTACCTCCTACACAGATAATTATCCCTAGATAAGGCATTTGGGATCCAAGCTTCCCTGTGGCTAGCAGAGACTTGAAGAAGATCAACTGGCAGCAGTGTTAACACATCAAACAGAGAAAGAAAGCAAGGTGTGGCTAAACTACCCTGCTCTCCATCTCATGAGCTAGAAAAAAAAACAGAGTGTCATGGGCCAGCTCCAAAATGACTACAAGGAAGCACATTTGCAAACTTTTAACATATAGTTACTTAATATTAAGGATAATTGCAGAAAACTAATTGCAGCAGATTTAGGACTCTGGTCCCTCATCCTAAGTCAAATACAACTGATCAAAAGTTCATTTATATTTTGCTTTTGCTTTTGCTTTTGCTTATTATTATTATTATTATTATTATTATTATTATTATTATTATTATTATTATTATTAATATTAATTATTATTATTATTATTATTATTATTATTATTATCATTATTATCATTATCATTATTTGCCCAAGGCTGTAAAAACACTGGAGTTTCCCCACAAACTCAACAGGCCAAATTATGTTGCTACTTTCATTCTTGGAAACCTATTTTTTTTCCTTTCAGCCACAAGCTTTATGGTAACAAAATGGTAGTACTAGAGACCTAACATTTTAAAGCTATATTTAAACCTATTTCTTAAAAATCACAATCTATGGAGCAAAGATTATTTGGGTACCATGGGCTGCTGAAATCCAAATACGTTTTTGACCATCTGACACTCTAATGAATACAGGCAGAGCTACCAGCCAGTCCATTCCCACAAGTATTATTTTCAACACATTTCCAATCCAAATTATTTTCAAACTATTATTATTATTATTATTATTATTATTATTATTATTATTATTATTATTATTATTATTATTAAAAGTAGTGATGGCTGAAGATATGTATAAACACACCTAAGCCACACCAGGTGGTACCACATCAATTTGGCCAATCTATTTTGGAGGGGGAGTAAATTACTCTTACTATATTCCTTTTCATCACTTGTACTCCTGCTGTTGGGGGAGGGGGCATAAAAGGCATTGCAGATGCACTTCAGCTATCCCAAATTCACATTTACCTGTCCAGCAACTGGAGAGGGGAGACAACCATAAACTAACTTTGATCATAGTTTAGGTTAATAAGCCAATGAATTATGTATAAATAGGTTCTCTTTAACTATTATTTAACCCTGTAAAAGTTTTAGGTTTACACTTTACACTAATTGCAAGATGATAAAAACAGGGAGACTCTATAGCAAGTTAGGACCTATGGTTAAAGCAGTGTATTAATTTTAGTGGTTTCCTGATAATGCAGACTCAATCCATCTAGTTACAGCCATTTATTTCTCCCTTTGTGCCAAGCATCATACCCTATTCCTTTTGCCATGCATTAAAATGCAGGAGGTTGCAATGCTTCTTCAGATCTTTCCACTCCAGTCTTGCTATCAATTTACAACACTCATAAATCAAGAGAGCCTTCCTTCCATAACATTTTATGAAACTGCAGAGGAAAAGTTAGGAACTTGCCATCCAAACAGCTTTGCAGACTGGATAACAAATGCACACTCTAATGTTGCCTCATTTTGTCAACGCTACTTGACTTCTTAATGAGATCTTTAAGATCCCAGGCTAACGAAATATATTAACTGTCATCGTTGGTATTTATTTTTGCAACAGGAAACAATGGTACTCTATTAGAGCCAAGACTGAGTAGCAGACGGGTCAGAGTCTGCCTCTTAATTGAAAAAACATACTGGCTATCTGGACACATAATTCCTCCACTCCAGCAAATTCTGTTGCCAGCCTTTGCAACGTATCATTGCCAAGGGCAGAACCCACCATTGACTTGTGCCTGTGAAAGACTAATAAGGAAACAAATTTTTCAATCTGCTAATTTAGGGCTGCTGATTTTGACTAGGAGATGAATTGGTAGATCAATCAACTAAAGATTGCACTGATAAACTGATAAGGACCAATTTCATGCAATCCAGCAGTCTCTGTTTACCAGAAGAGTGTCTGATATATTTCATGGTCAATTACAGCTTATATTTTCCTTTTGTTTTTGCCAGTTAAACTTTAGTGAAATGTTCTCAGTATCATTTGTGAGAGTTGCTATTATTCTGAAATCAACTCTGAATGCCATCTTTTCTTAACACACATACTGTATATGTACGGTAAATGCCATGTCCTTTACAATGCAGCATTTTGCATGCTACTAAGTATCATTTCCCCTTCATGGATTACTGCCTTGTCGTGGCAAAGGGGCTTCTGTAATTCAATGAAGCTATGAGCTGTGCCATGCAGGGCCACTCAAGACGGACAGGTCATAGTTCTGACAAAACGTGATCCACTGGAGAAGGAAATGGCAACCCACTCCAGTATCTTTGCCATGAAAACCCCATGGACAGTACCAAAAGGAAAAAAGATATGATGCTGGAAGATGAGCCCCTCAGGTTGGAAGGCATCCAATATGTTACTGGGGAAGAGCAGAGGGCTAGTACTAGTAGCGCCAGAAAGAATGAAGCAACTGGGCCAAAGCCGAAAGGACGCTCAGCTGTGGATATATCTGGTGATGAAAGGAAAGTCTGATGCTGTAAAGATTTTTCCTCCATAGGAACCTGGAATGTAAGATCCATGAATCAAGGCAAGCTAGACATGGTCAAACAAGAGACGACAAGACTGAACATCGACATCTTAGGAATCAGCGAACTAAAATGGACAGGAATGGGTGAATTTAATTCAGATGACCATCAGGTACACTACTGCAGGCAAGAATCCCTTAGAAGAAATGGAGTAGCCTTCACAGTCAATAAAAGAGTAGGAAAAGCAGTACTGGGATACAATCCCAAAAATGACAGAATGATTTCAGTTCGAATCCAAGGCAAACCATTCAATATCACAGTAGTCCAGGTCTATGCCCCAACCACCGGTGCTGAAGAGGATGAAATTGACCGGTTCTATGGAGCCCTACAGCACCTTATAGACTAATACCAAAAAATGATGTCCTTATCACCATGGGCGATTGGAATGCTAAAGTAGGAAGCCAAAAGATAACCGGAATAACAGGCAAGTTTGGCTTGGAGTACAAAATGAAGCAGGGCACAGGCTGATAGAATTTTGAGAATACGATGGTCATAGCAAACACTCTTTTCCAACAACCCAAGAGACGGCTCTACACATGGACATCACCAGACGGTCAACACAGAAATCAGATTGACTCTGCAGCCAAAGATGACGAAAGTAGGGAAAAGCACTAGGCCACTCAGGTATGAATTAAATCATATCCCTGATGAATATACAATAATAGTGACAAATAGATTTAAGGAATTAGATCTGATAGACAGAGTGTCTGAAGAACTATGGACAGAGGTTCTCAACATTGTACAAGAGGTAGCAACTAAAACCATCCCAAAGAAAAAGAAATGCAAGAAAGCAAAATGGCTGTCTGAGGAAGCTTTGCAAATATCTGAGGGAAGGAGGGAAGTGAAAGGCAAGGGAGAAAAAGAAAGGTACACCCAATTGAATGCAGAATTCCAGAGAATAGCTAGAATGCCTTCTTAAATGAACAGTGCAATGAAATAGAAAAAAACAATAGAATAGGGAGGACCAGAGATCTCTTCGAGAAAATTGGAGAGATGAAGGGAACGTTTCATGCAAAAATGGGCATGATAAAGGACCAAAATCACGGGGATGTAACAGAGGCAGAAGAGATTAAGAAGAGGTGGCAAAATTACACAGAAGAACTGTTAAGGAATTTGTTGTGCAGGGTCTCCTTGTGCTACCAAAGAGTTGCACAGACAAGGAAGGGTACTGAGAGTAGTAAAAGTCACACACAGAAGTACACTGAGTTCTAAAAGCAAAAAGTATTTTACTTTGAGGTGGTGTAAGAACAAAAATGCACAGTCAAAAATAAACAGTCCAGGTCATAATCCAAAATACAAAGTCTTCTTACCGGTCCAGAGGTCAATACACAGTTCAGGTTACAACAGTAGTAAACCAACAGCAGAGCAAAAACAGAAATAGTAGAGATCAGTGAATTCAGAGAGAGAGAGAAGCTACGTTCCTAGCTTCCTCTTATGGCCATGAGAACACTTACACACCCATTGGCCAATTAACTTCTTAAAGACATAGCATTATGGTTAATATATTTTCAACCCAACATTGTAGGCTAACACCATATGCCTAACATTCTCCCCTTTGAGTAGAATAATATATAACTCTTACAATCTTATGCACATTCTTTCACAATTAGCATTGTGTTTCACAGCACTTTGTACCTTCGTAAAATGGTCTGCAATATTTACATCAGATGAACAATACTCTAGCTGTATTAATTTATCTTTGACACATTGTCTGACATTTAAATAACGAAGATCAGTATATTTAGTTCTTGTTCTTACTGCAGCATTATTAGCCATCTTTATTGCAGCTTGATTGTCCTCATATACAGTGAATGGATCATTTACATTTAAACCCATATCTAACAATAATTGTTTGTACACTAGCAGTTCTGTACATAACACTGATAAACATGAAAATTCAGCCTCCATTGTAGATAAGCTTATGTGTTTTTGTCTAATAGATTTCCATCCAATCAAAGAATCACCCAACAATATAGCCAACCCTGAGGTAGATTTACGAGTGCTTGTATCAGAGGCAAAACTCGCATCTGCATATGCAGTAAGGATTAACTCACGATTTGGCTCTATATATAACGAGTAGTGAATAGTTTGCTTCAAATACCTTAATACTCGTTTAGCTGATTGCCAGTGTCTAACAGTTGGATTATTGTTGTACCTAGCCAATTGGTTTACACAGTAAGAAATATCAGGTCTAGTCCAATTACTCAAATACATAAGACTTCCTATCAAAGATTGGTACATAGTCTTATCAAATACAGGACTCTCAACATTAGTGTCCTTAAAATCCATAGCCATCGGAGTTTTTGCTGGTTTACACATTTCCATATTGTATCTCTTTAATAACTGAGATATTTTACTGGCTTGTGAAATCTTAAAACCCCTATTTGTTTTCACAATATCTAATCCCAAATAGTGGCTTATTTCCCCAAGATTTCTAATTGTGAATTTATTTTGCAATCTTGAAATGATAGTTTGTGCTTCTAACTCAGTTTTTGTTATTATTGCAATATCATCTGTGAATAATAAAAGAAAAGATAACACTCCATTGTGTTCTCTTCTAAACAAACAAGGATCAGCATTACTGGCTACAAAACCTAATGCACTTAACTCATTAACTATACATTTGTTCCATTCATAGCCTGATTGTTTCAATCCATAGAGGCTTTTCTTTAATTCCCAACAATCATGGTCTCTATCATTGGTCAATCCTGGTGGTATTCTTAAATAAATAGTATGTTGCAATGGAGCATGTAAATATGCAGTTTCAACATCTACATGGTTAACCATATATTGGTTTTTAGCTGCCCACACTAAAGCTGCTCTTAAAGTAGTTGCCCTCAGATTGGGTGCAAACACCTCGTTATAATCCTCAGTAGTTTGGGCAAAACCTTGTGCAACCAAACGTGCCTTATGGGTTATAGTCCCATCTACACCCTTCTTTATCTTATATATCCATTTACAACCTATAGCTTGCTCACCAGGTGGCAGTTTTGCTTTCACATAAACCTTAAGATCCTGCAAAGACTTCAACTCCCTGTTCATTGCAGCTTTCCATGATGTCTGTTCCTTTTCAGGATACATCCTGATCTCATCATAGTTAGATGGCTCTACACTAACTTGACATATTACACTTGCTTCATAGCGATCAGGTGGATGTCTGATGCGTGTTGAACGCCAAGGAATTACAGGGCTTTGAATTTCTGACTCCTCTCCTTCCTCTGATTCATCTTTTATCTCCCCTATCTCCTCTTCATCTTTTATATTTACAGGAGATGTATTATCATTACTAGTTACGTTATCAGAGGAGTCCTCAAACACTAGAGGATCAGTATTAACAGTTTCTTGCTCTAACCTATCCCAACCAACGTGCTCAAGGAATTTTGCACACGCACTGTTATATACATTAGTTGTGCCTCGTTCCCAGAAACGATAGGATCTGTGATTAGCTTCATAACCTACAAAGTATAATTGCCTAGCCCTATGTTGGCCTTTACTCCTGAGTTGTGCAGGAATGTGTACCCAAGCTGGGGTGCCAAACGTGTGCAGGTAATCAAGGTTTGGTCTTCTACCATGCCATATTGTATATGGTATTTTACCAGTAGAAGTATTAACAACTAAATTCAGAACATGGTTTGCACATTTTGCTGCCTCCCCCCACAGTCTATCTGTTAAGCCAGAATCTTGTAACATGGTTCTCATCATGGCTTGTAACGTTTGCCCACATCTCTCAACAAATGCATTATGTTGAGGCCTATATGGGGCTGAACGTTTATGCTCAATGCCAGCTGATTGTAACATATCAACAAAACGCTTATTTGTAAATTCAGTACCATTATCAGTAATTATGCACTGAACCTTTCTCTTTGTTTTTCTCTCCACAAACTTCAGCCAGTTTGCAAATTGTTGGAAAGTGTCTGCCTTTGACTTAAGCAGATAACAAAAACCATAACGAGAGTAGTGGTCCAATATACTTAAAATATAACATGACCCTCCTAAACTTGGCTTCATGGGTCCAATTAAATCAGCAAACACAACTTCCAAAGGAACAGTTGTTTTGAAGCTGTTTATCCTGTTTGCAGGAGTTGCCTTACTCTTTTCCTGATTACAGGCATTGCAATTCAAATACTTACTACATGGTTTCAGTTTAATTCCCACTAACTCAACTGTTTTACGTAGTGAGTTAAAATTTACATGCCCTAACCGCCTATGCAATAAATGTATACATTCATCATGTGGCTTCTTGTTCTCACATATTGAGTTAGCTTTAACTGTACTAACCTGGTTACTTGTGAGAAAGAATAAACCATTTTTCAAATTAGCAGTTACACAGGTTCCATTCCTCTCAATAGTGCATTGCTCCCCTCTGAATATTACCACAAACCCAACTTTAACCAATTCCCTTACAGATAACAGGTTGAATCTTAGTTTAGGTATATACAACATAGGTAACTGTTCATCAATGCATGGACAATAGGAATTACCTTCACCAGAGGCTTTCATCCTCCAACCGTTTGCCAGTGAAACATATTGGTTGCTGTTTTTCATAGTAACAAACCTCTTTTTCTCTTTAGTAATGCATTGTGAAGCCCCACTATCAACAACCCACAATTCATTATTTCTGGATGTTGTCTCACCAGAAATAGCCAAACCAATGCTCTTCTTTGCCTTCCCACTGCTATTCACATTCTGTTTTCTACCTTTCCTACAGAATTTGGCTATATGCCCTCTAGCCCCACAAGAATAACATTTCTTGATGGTGTAAGCAGTGGTAAATAGCTGCTCCTCTCGTGGCTGTGTCTCTCTCAGCTGGTCTCTGTCACGGCTCCTTCTGGACTCTTCCAGCAGTCTCCCAGTAATGTTGGTCAATGTCAGTTCCTCTCTGGTCAGGACTTCCAAAGAAGAAACATACTCATCATAACTCTCATCCAAAGATGACAGAATAATGTAGACCTGATGCAACTCTGAAAAAATCAGCTCCTTTTCATGAAGCTCTTGAAAAGTTGCCTTCATGTAATTTAAATGGGTCAGCATATCTCCAGTCTTCTGCAAACGAGCCCTAAACAGCTTACGTGTAAGGTGTATATGTGCACCCACACTGTCTCGAACATAAAGCCTTCGCAAAACATCCCAACACCTAGCAGCAGACTCCTCACCACGAATATGGACAAGCTGCTGGTCATTCAGTGTTAGTCCAATAATGCAAAGAGCTTTCTCATTGCTTCTTTTAAAGTCGTCTATTTTCTTTACATCCTCTTCGTCATCTGGATCCCAAGCAGTAGTATCTGGTGGGTTATTTACAACAGTCCATAGTCCTTCCTTGCGCAAAAGCAAGCAGCATTTCATGGACCAGGAAACATAGTTTGTCCCATCCAACCGGGATATCCAGGAGATGCCTGACAACAGTTCCTGTGCCATTTTACACCAAAAAGCTAACACAAACTCAGCTAGGAATGCTGTGTGTACTAACTCTCAGTACAGGCCTGGGCCCATAACCAGTGTTAAGGAATTTGTTGTGCAGGGTCTCCTTGTGCTACCAAAGAGTTGCACAGACAAGGAAGGGTACTGAGAGCAGTAAAAGTCACACACAGAAATACACTGAGTTCTAAAAGCAAAAAGTATTTTACTTTGAGGTGGTGTAAGAACAAAAATGCACAGTCAATACACAGTTCAGGTTACAACAGTAGTAAACCAACAGCAGAGCAAAAACAGTAATAGTAGAGATCAGTGAATTCAGAGAGAGAGAGAAGCTACGTTCCTAGCTTCCTCTTATGGCCATGAGAACACTTACACACCCATTGGCCAATTAACTTCTTAAAGACATAGCATTATGGTTAATATATTTTCAACCCAACATTGTAGGCTAACACCATATGCCTAACAAGAACTATACAAGAACAAGCTTAACGTCCCTGATAACCACGATGAGTTGATCACTGATCTCGAGCCAGACATCCTAGAATGTGAAGTGAAATGGGCCTTAGGAAAGCTGAGCAACAACAAAGCTAGTGGAGGTGATAGTATTCCAGCTGAGCTATTCAAAATCTTAAAAGACAATGCAGTAAAAGTGCTACACTCAATTTGTCAGCAAATTTGGAAAACTCAACAGTGGCCACATGATTGGAAAAGATCAGTTTACATTCCAATTCCAAAGAAAGGCAGTGCCAAAGAATATTCAAACTATCGCACCATTGCACTCATTTCACATGCTAGTAAAGTTATTCTTAAAATCCTACAAGCTAGGTTTCCAGTTTGCGCGCATGGCACTTTTGGATACGCAGGGGAGAGCTCCCTCCCTGCCTTGCGATCCTTCTTCATTGGAGACCCTGAAAAGGGTCGAATGTTGCCCTGGAGGGGCGACCACCACAACGAGACTCTCCTGTGATCGTTGAAGGGCAGCAGCCCTCCACTTGAATCCGGCAAGGCTGTATACTGTCACCCTGCCTGTTTAACTTATATGCAGAGCACATCATGAGAAAGGCAGGGCTAGATGAATCAAAAGTTGGAATTAAGATTGCCAAGAGAAATATCAACAACCTAAGATATGCAGATGATACCACTCTAATGGCAGAAAGTGAAGAGGAACTAAAGAGCCTCTTGTTGCGAGTGAAAAAGGAGAGTGCAAAACTTGGGTTGAAATTAAACATTAAGAAAACCAAGATCATGGCATCCGGCCCTCTCAATTCCTGGCAAATAGATGGGGAAGAAATGGAGGTAGTGACAGATTTTATTTTCCTGGGCTCCAATATCACTGCAGATGGGGACTGCAACCAAGAAATTAAAAGACGCTTGTTCTTGGGGAGGAAAGCCATGGCAAATCTAGACAGCACACTAAAAAGCAGAGACATCACCCTGTCAACAAAAGTGCGTATAGTCAAGGCTATGGTCTTCCCAGGTGCAATGTATGGCTGTGAAAGTTGGACCATAAGAAAGGCTGAGCGCCAAAGAATTGAAGCCTTTGAACTATGGTGCTGGAGAAGACTCCTGTGAGTCCCTTGGACTGCAAGACGATCGAACCGGTCAGCCTTAGAGGAGATCAACCCTGACTGCTCTTTAGAAGGTCAGATCCTGAAGTTGAAACTCAAATATTTTGGCCACCTAATGAGAAGGAAGGACTCACTGGAGAAGAGCCTAATGCTGGGAAAGGCAAGAGAAGAAGGGGACGACAGAGAATGAGGTGGCTGGATGGAGACACTGAAGCAGTAGGCGTGAGCTTAAATGGACTCCAGAAGATGGTAGAGGACAGGAAGGCCTGGAGGAACGTTGTCCATAGGGTCGCGATGGGTCAGACACGACTTCGCAACTAACAACAACAAGTATCATTTTGAGCTGTTCTGAATAACAGGTTTGTGAGACAATTATTTCACTAATGTCATCAGGGGAATAAACAGACTCCAGGCTTTTAAGTGGATGAAAGAGAGTTCTACAGAAACAAACATAGTACAATGACAGAATTTTCCCCAGTTTGATGGTCTACAAAAACGGTGGGATTGCAGGCCCCATAATTCACTATTAGCAGACTTGGAGTTTTGAAATTGAAACACAACTAGAAAACTAGGGGAGGGGTGGGGGAGGTGAATACCTAGAATGACTCTATGCATCCAAACTGCCATTGGTGCCTTCAGCACTAGGAAGATATATGAAAATTTTCCTTCTTCCAATTGAACATTCCAGAATGAATGCTGGAGAGAGTATTGGCTCCTTTATATGACAAGTTAAGTGTTTTAAAGGATGCTGCTAATATCTCATTTACAAAAGGAAAGGGCAACTAAAAACCTGAAGCTTAATATGACCCCAGAGCATTTTTCTTACAGGGACCTCACTAACCACAATGGTTGAAGCACAATTTAAATATTAATGAGGACTGAGATACTGTAGAAAGGACCTACTGTAGATAGGTCCTTAATGTATCTGTTGAGACTGGTAGGCCATTCTGGCCATGACCTCCACCTTCTATTCAGGAAGGAACCATGATTTCAGAAGGCCTACAAACCACGGATCTTCTCCTTCACTGGTAGTGGCTGCCTATCAAGAACTGACATTGGTGGCAATGGAGAACTTCAATGTACAGAAAGCAACTCCACTTACTAATGTGCAGCCTGTTTTTCTCATACCAGAACTTTACAGTCTCCGGCCTGGGAGAAAAAACCCAAAGAACCTTTAAAATATACCTTGGTACCGAGTTAATGTATTAAGAAAAAAAGGGGAAGAAATTCAAGATTTCTCCAAAGCTCATAGAAAATCTTTGTTCTGTCCACATGTATGACATAGATTCTTTCTCTTTCCCTTTTCTCCATTTTTTATGGTCCCCATTTTCCCCAAAAATGTTAAATGTTGGCTCCTCAGCCATCAAAAGAATGCCTGCTCTATCTGTATTATATGTATATAGTTCAGTTATGTGGGGAAATTTATGTGTTAACATCATTGGTTCATAAAGGTTAAGCATTTGACAGCTGAACATGAGGTAAAACGATGACAGCGGAACACGAGGGAGTTTTGACAGCTGTCAAAACTCCCGACTCGCGCATGCGCACGAGTTGACAGCTTTCGGCTGTCAAAGCAACACAAGCCGCAGCACGAGGAACCGAACTGTCAAACGAACCGCAAAGCTGATTGGAGGAGAAGAGAAGCGGGAAGAAGACCGGCTTGTGATTGGACCGATTGACCGGCACCAGACTATAAATAGCCAAGTGTTCCTGTTACCCTTCGGCTCTGTTCTAATAAATGTGTTAAGGTTACCTGCTGTCTGGAGTGGTTTGTCCAGCCACTTTACTATCAAATCAAACAGATTCCTGACAAACCTAGCAGACAACTTTGTCTCCCAAAAAGCAGAGAAGGGAACTAGGGGATTAGCCATATTGGACCTAATTTTGACTAACAGGGATAAAATGATAGAAGGTGTTGAAGCCACAGGAACCTTGGTGGGGGAGTGATCATGTAATATTGGAATTCAACATTATGCAAGCACAAGCAATAGAACACAGTCAAACTAGAGTCTTGGACTTTAAAAGAGCTAATTTCAATAAACTTAGAGAGTGCTGGGAAGAATTCCATGGATGAGAATCTTAAAGGGGAAAACAATTCAAGAAGCTTGGGAAATTTTGAAAAGTGAGATAATAAAGGCCCAGTCTAGCACAATACCAACAAAGAAGAAAAATAACAGCTCTCAAAAGATACCAGCATGGCTGCATAAAGAACTCTCTGATAAACTGAAAGATAAAAAGGACAAGTATAAGAAGTGGAAAGAGGGGCACATAACTAAGGCAGAATATCAGCAAACAGCCCGTGCCTGCAAAGATGAAGTGAGGGAAGCTAAGGCTCAAAACAAACTAAGGCTTGCGGTCAAAGTAAAAAATAACAAAAAAGCTTCTTTCAACATATAAAAAACAAGAAAAAAGTTAAGGAAATGATTGGTCCATTAGTGGGGGAAAGTGGCAAGAAGATGACAAGCAGCAGGGAGAAAGCAGAACTATTTAACTGGTTTTTTGCATCCATCTTTACACAAAGTGGGGGGGGGGAAATCCAGCCTATTAAAAACAGTACCACAAAAAACACATTAGAAACACAAGTTGAGATAGACAAGAAAATGGTAAGTGAGCACCTATCCAGCCTAGACAAGTTCAAATCACCAGGACCAGATGGATTGCACCCCAAGGTTCTCAAGGAACTGGCAGATGTGATCTCAGAACCACTGAACTATATCTTTCAAAGATCCTGGAGCACTGGGGAACTACTGGAGGACTGGAAAAGAGCTGATGTAGTTCCCATCTTCAAAAAAGGGAAAAAATGGATCCAGGAAATTACAGACCTATCAGCCTGACCTCAATACCTGGGAAGATTCTGGAAAAGATAATCAAACAATGAATCAGTGAACACCTAGAGGCAAACAAAGTCATTACCAAAAGCCAACATGGGTTTGTCAAAAACAGATCATGCCAGACAAATCTTATTGCATTCTTTGACCAAGTGACAAAATTAGTGGACCAGAGGAATGCTGTGGATGTAATTTATTTGGACTTCAGTGAGGCATTTGATAAAGTAGATCACAACCTACTACTTGATAAGATACAAAAATGTAGGTTAGACAGCATCACCACCAGATGGTTTCGTAGCTGGCTGACCAGCCATACATGCTGTACCAGGACCATGCAGTACACGTCACTTGGTCAAAGAATGCGAAAAGATTTGTCTGGCATGATCTGTTTTTGACAAACCCATGTTGGCTTTTGGTAATGACTTTGTTTGCCTCTAGGTGTTCACTGATTTGTTGTTTGATTATCTTTTCCAGAATCTTCCCAGGTATTGAGGTCAGGCTGATGGAACTGCATCTACATGGAGGGAAGTGAGTAGTGGGGTGCCCCAGGGCTCTGTTCTGGGCCCAGTGTTCTTCAACATCTTCATCAATGATTTGGAAGAGGGGATAGATAGGGAATGCATCAAATTTGCAGACAACACCAAGCTGGCAGGAATAGACAACACTCCAGAAGATAGGCTTAAGATACAGGAGGATCTGGACAGACTTGACCACGGCGCTATCTAACAAAATGAAATTCAATGGTGAAAAAAGTAAGGTTCTACATTTAGGCAAGAAAAACCAAATGCACAGGTATAGTTTAGGAGGTACTTTGCTTAATAGTAGTAGGGGGGGAGGTAGGGGGGGAGGAGGGAGGGGGAAGGGGGGTTTTTTAAAGGAAAATTGTATCTTAAAACTTTTCAATAAAAAAAAAATAGTAGTAACTGTGAGAGGGATCTCAGAGTCCTAGTGGACAATCATTTAAATATGAGCCAGCAGTGTGCTGCAGCTGCCAAAAAAGCCAACACAGTGCTAGTGTCAATGCTGCTAACATCGAATGTTATTGCTTGACAAGAGATTTAGTTTAAGGTTGGGAGGGGGGATGAGTAGGATTGCACCTTTCAAGGCCATCTCTAACTAGAGAAAATAATACCTTGACAGGTTTTCTAACGGAAGGGAAACTGATTCATTAAATTAATTGGAGAATATGATTAATGACAAAATTAGAAAGGTGGAGAATTGTGTTTTAATATATTCTGCAAGGGACAGAGATTTCAGATTCCAGCTTCCTTCGAGCAAGCATTTGCCAGTGTATTGAGCTAATAAAGGGCTTTTAAGGCAAACAATGCCTCAGAGTCACTTGAAAAGCCCATACGTCGGAAACTTGACAGCTAGGCTGCATTAATAGAGGGATAGAATCAAGATCACGTGAAGTGTTAATACCACTTTACAATGCCTTGGTAAGGCCACACTTGGAATACTGCATCCAGTTTTGGTCATCAAGATGTTAAAAAGATTTTGAGACTCTAGAAAGAGTACAGAGAAGAGCAACAAAGATGATCAGGGGACTGGAGGCTAAAACATATAAGGAATGGTTGCTGGAACTGGGTATGTCTAGTTTAATGAAGAGAAGGATGAGGGGGGACATGATAGTGTTCCTATATCTCAGGGGTTGCCACAAAGAAGAGGGAGTCAAGCTATTCTCCAAAGCACCTGAAGGCAAGACAAGAAGCAATGGATGGAAACTAACCAAAGAGAGAAACAACCTAGAACTAAGGAGAAACTTTCTAGTTGTTCCCAGTTAGAACAATTAATCAGTGAAACAACCTGCCTCCAGAAGCTGTGAATGCTCCAACACTAGAGATCTTTAAGAAGAGATTGGACAGACATTTGTCTGAAATGGTATAGGATTTCCTGAGCAAGGGGTTGGACTAGATGACCTCCAAGGTCCCTCCCAACATTATTATTATTATTATTGTTATTATATATTACAAGATCTACACATCTTGGGAACTCTTTTCATGTCCCTGTTATTTTCCCCACCAAAGTGGTATCAAGAGCCTTAGTGGAGCAGTGGGCTAATGCCTCCTTAAGTAACACCAGCTGCCTGCAATTAGTGCAGGTTCTCATCCCACCAGGCTCAAGGTTGACTCAGCGTTCCATCCTTCCGAGGTAGGTAAAATGAGGACCCAGATTGTTGGGGGCAATAAGCTGACTTTTTAATTATTTATTTATTTATTTATTTATTTATTTATTTATTTATTTATTTATTCATTCATTCATTCATTCATTCATTCATTCATTCATTCATTCATTATTGGGATTTATATGCCGCCCTATCTCCCGAAGGACTCAGGGCGGCTAACAACAATAACATACAATAATACAGAAGTTAAAAGAAAAATTAAATTAATGGCCCTGTAGAATAAATTAAAATTAAAATACGGTAAATTAAAAATTAAAGTTAAAAATTAAAAACATAATTAAAATCCCTGTCAGTCCAGGTCAGCCTGGTGGAAAAGGAGTGTTTTGAGGCCGCGGCGAAAGGACTGGAGATCTGGGGCCATCCGAAGCTCAGGGGGGAGCTGGTTCCATAGGGCTGGCGCTCCCACAGAGAAGGCCCTCCCCCTGGGGGTCACCAGCCAACATTGTCTAGCCGACGGTACCCTGAGGAGCCCTTCTCTGTGTGAGCGCACTGGGCAATGGGAAGTCGTTCCCGGCAGCAGATGGTCCTGCAAGTATCTCGGGCCTAAGCCATGTAGGGCTTTAAAGGTAAGCACCAGCACCTTAAATAATGCCGCTTGGGGGGGGGGCGAAAGCCCTAATAAGCAGGCATATACATAGAATGAAGGCTATTGCTAAGCACATTGATTTGTGCTTAGATGGTAAGCTGCCCTGAGTCTTCGGAGAAGGGCGGGATATAAATGGGATTAAAAAAAATTAATCTATTTGCATTTGCATGCTTTCAAACTGCTGGATGAGCAGGAGCTGGGATAAATTGATCGGAGCTCTTTCTTGTGATTTGATCTGCCAACCTGTCAACCTCTCAATGATCTTCTGACTCTGCGTCCCAACTACATGAGTCAGTATGGCCACTTTCTAACTGAAGTGGAGTTACTTCCAAAAATCATATTGTTGCACTACCTTCCCAAATGAAATCCAAGCAAAAACATGAAACTACTTCAGTGTCTCATATTCTGTAGAAGATAGGGTACTTATAAACCCATCCATAAAAGGAAACCTATATGCCTTTTGTCAATCAGACCATTGGCTTTTCAATATCCCATGTTGGGATGAATAATATGAAAAGACAGATATAGGCAGTCCTTGACTTTTGACCACAATTGGGTCTAAAACTTCCATTGCTAAGCAATATGGTTATGAAGTGAGTTGCAACCAATTTTGTGAGCTTTTTTGCTATGGTTGTTAAGTGAATCACCAGGGTTGTTAAGCAAAACACACAACCATAAAGCAAATCCACCATTGACTTTGCTTGTCAAAAGTCCTCTGGAAAGGTCTTAAATACAATCATGTGATCCCAAGATTCTGCAATCATCACAAATACATGCTGGTTATCAAGCACTCAAAACTTTATCACCTGACCACAGGGTCACTGAGATGGTCGTAAGTGTGAGGAATGGTCGTAAGCCACATTTTTCAGTATTGTCGTAACTTTGAACAGTCATTAAATGAATGGTTTTAAGTCAAAGACTACCTGTTGAGACTGTAAAACATAAGCCAAAGACAGAAAGTCAAAATAATTTAAAATCCCCCACAGCTCTAACAAGCTCTTAGGCCAATCTGCTCAATCCAATGATTGAGCAGCAAATGCAAAACTACTTTCTCAGACACAGACACATATTACAGGGTCATAATTTGCCAATTCAATAAATTGGCAGACTGTTGGTTCTTACATATTACTTAGATACACTTCTTGGTTTGAGCTTAGAGTCAGTGGCAAATTCTGCCTGAGCTACAGTTATTAGTATCATTCATAGAATTAATCCAATTAGGCTCAAAAGACAAAAGTACGGGAGAGAGGGATGTTTGAGGGGGAAGGATACATTATGAAAAATAAGGTTTATTGTAATATATTGAATAAATATACTCCTATTTCTTAGCCTGATGCTTCAGCAAGTATGCTAAAAAGAGGTGTATGAGACCCAACGTGTGAGCTAAGGTCTCTTCTGCTGAAGATAAGTAAATTCCAAAGTCTACTGGCATAGGAGTCTCTTAAGTCTAAACAAAACCCTTCCCAAATATCTGATACCTCGGTTGCTCTTTGCTTGAGAGGCAGTCTTTCCAATTACCTGAGATTTTGTCCAATAAATTGCTGGGTCAAATTACATGGCATGTGCCACCATCAATTTGCCACTGAATGTAGCCAGCCACACAAAATGGCATGTTGTTGTTTTAAAAAAAATACCATTATTTTGTTGTGCTGTTGAATGTATTTTAGAAACATTGCCAACAAATCAAGATTGCATGCTGCCTGGGGAATTTTGGGGATTGAAGTCCACACTTCTTGAAGTTGTTGAGGCTGAGAAACACACAGAGAGCAAAGTTCACACAACCTGCTAAACCCCAGAAAAAAGAAAATCAAAGTTTAACACTAATCATACTAATTTTGCTAATGTATCTTTTAAGTTGTTACTGGACATTGCACAAGTACTGTGTGAATACTGCCATTGACTGGACTGCAATTATACATAGTGATTCACGTATCCCAATTTGTACATCATAGAAAACTGAAGTAACCAACTAGAAAGTTTTCTGTCAAGTCTAAGCATAAAAGAGGATGAAGGAAGTAAAAAAGACCAAATTATTTCATTTCTTATCCTTTCATAGTTTTATGTCTTAATTAGATCTTTGAGTCTCCTTGAATGCCAACTATGGCCAAAAACTGACAGAAGATACTTGGTCAAGAGGATGTGGAATCTAGCCCAGCTGTCCAAAATGTCAAGTTTTCACAAGAAACAGGAGGAAGTTTGTCCTATGAAGGGCCCCTGGTAAACATCAGGCAAAGGACTGCCTCAATGGTAAAAGGGGGCAAACTGAGTGACATTTTCTGGATCACAACACTTCATTTCCTTCTTTGTAACATCCAATCTATCTATCAGCCTCTCATTCCACATTGAGTCTAGCCAACCTTTCCAAACAGATGAGTTGGGCTTGCCAATCCCAAATAATCCCATCACATCTAGAGGACAACTTGTTGGTGAAAGCCAAGGGCTCCCGAGTGCCGCGTAACAGAGTGAGCGCCTGTTACTCGTCCCAGCTTCTGCCAACCTCGCAGTTCGAAAGCACGTAAAAATGCAAGTAGAAAAATAGGGACCACTACGGTGGGAAGGTAACAGGGTTCCGTGCGCCTTTGGTGTCTAGTCATGCCGGCCACGTGACCACGGAGACGTCCTCGGACAAGCGCTGGCTCTTCGGCTTTGAAACGGAGATGAGCACCGGCCCCTAGAGTTGGAAACGACTAGCACGCATGTGTGGGGGAACCTTTACCTTTACCTTTTACCTTTACTTAGTCTGACAGCCTTTCTGATTGGAGTGGTTTGCAAATATCATGAAATAAAATAAAATAGGAAAACGGGTGATAAAAGGACACAAGAGAGAGGAGTTTTGAGAAAGCCAAAGTTCTGAATATCCTCAAGATATTAAATGAACTAAGAAATGATAACTGTTTGGTCCTCCTAAATGGACTATAGGCTTTGCAAGGGAAAAAACAGTGCCCTACATTATTATATGGCACATTTATGGATCAATTGCAGGAGGCAGAAATGTGCAACTCAGGAGAGTGGACGCTTGGCTCTCCTTCAGGAAATGCCTGCTTGTATGCTGCAGCTGTAGTGTGAGTACTACAACACTCCACTTACTGAATGGCAACAGCTTTATTAGCAAGCCAATTCAATTAAAGCCAGTGCAACCCAGCAAAGTAACAGACAGTGCACTCTGCATAAAGAATATGGAATCGTGCCTACATTTCCCGAGTGCCCTCAGCCCTAGCTGTCCTTCCATATGAGAAGAGAAAGGGATGAATGAATTAGACTCGGATGATCATAATTAATGGCTGGCTGTCAGAGAGTCAGAGGAACAGAGTGGGAGGGGGGTATCTGAATGTTGGGGAAATAAAGCCAAACACTGGCCAAACTGAGGAGGCCCAATCTGACTCTTGTAACACTTGGGAGAGTGAAGAATCGCACTATTGCTTTTTGCATCGATTGATGCTTGGCACTATATCAATACATAAAATAATTCATTCATTTTTCATTTTTACAGAAGGAATCCCGCAGGCCAGAGTTATGAGAATCCTACTTGGAGTTTTGAGGTGGAGAGATGATAGATAGATGATACATAAATGATTGGATGATAGATACGTAGATGGGGGGGATGGAGAGATGGAGAGAAAGAGAGAGGGGAGAGAGAGATTACCAACACATTGAGAGAGAGATCTGTATGTGTGTGTTTAACCTTTTATTAGCCAACTGCAAACCAATCATGTTCTTATGAAATACACATATGGAAAGTCATTTTTGCCTTGGGTAACAAAGGTAATGTTTTTAAATTAGAAAGGACTAGAACTAAAAGTAAAACACAGATATGAAGGTCAAAGAAGAAAGAGGGAGATGGTGTGGAAGATGCTTGTCTGGCAAATGAAAATAATTTTACAGAACAGAATTCAGCCACAGGCTCATAAAAAGGATAGTCCATAGAAGGATCTACCATAAAAAGACAAGATAGTGAAATGCAGAACTGATGATAGTTTTAGAATGTTTAGTTGGTTAATTTTAATATATATATATATAAATTGTATACCTAGGATAGTTAATATGTTTTTTTTATTTTTCAAAAGTTAATCCCCTATTTGGAAGACAGCAGATGTCTGTTTGAAAGCCTTTAAAGGTGTGCCTGTTCAAAACTCAGTTAAAAATGAAGGCATTTAATTTGTCCTTCACTGTTAACCCCAAATGCTGACTGGATATAAGAAAGGCTAGCTTGTCCTTAACTAAAGCCTCATAAAACTGAATTATTTATTTATTTATTTGTTAGTCAATATAGAAGGCTGCCCAGTTTCATAAAGTGTCTAATCAGTGTACAACTTTAAAACAGCAAAAGAAAAGAAAAGAACATTATATATCTGGAAGAGAAATTATTCAAAGTAACAGGTAATGTCCTATAAAGAGCTTATCACAAACCCTAAACCAATGTCTGGGGAAACAGCCAGGTTTTCAGAGGCTTTTTTAAACACCATCAGGGTGTTTGGATCTGTGGATAGGACAAAAGCTTTGGAAAAAGAAGCTCTTCCCATCTATGCCATCATTTAGTGCTCCTTCTTCTGCTAGTATGATTTCTTGGAAAGAGAAGTCAATCCCAGTCCCAAGACTTCTCTTGCATGGAGCTCTGTCTTTTTGGAAATGCTCATTTTGAAGCACTAAGAAATATTAAAAACACTCTCAAAGGTGGTAATCTCTGATCTGCAATTCTGCTTCTTCAGAAATATTCTACCTGCCTTCTTTGCAAAGCCTATTGTAAGAAGGAGAATAGCCTTCCCTTCCCTTGGGTAGAAAATATCTTTGTGTGTTCGTTTATGAAAATATGAAGCAAATAATTTGCTTTTGTGACACGTCACAATGGGACTTGAGAGCCTCCAAGATTAAACCAGATGCCATAGTCTTTAGCACAGAAGCATGTTTTGAAGTTTCAATCTTTTTTTATTTTCAGGTAGGATTCCATAAGAATTCTGAACTGCTTTCCAGATATGTTGGGAGTATAACTTCCAGAATTATTTCAGGAAGGCATAGCTGGACAATACAAAGCTAAATGGACAAGTGGTCTTACTGCTAGATGGCAACTTTACTCATACACAAAAAAGCAGTCCTGCTGGATCAGATCAAAAGCCTTCCTAATCTAATGAGCCTGACACAGTGACCCACCACAAGTGTCCAGAAAGTTTATTTATTTATTTATTTATTTGATTTGTATACCGCCCTTCTCCCTAAGGACTCAGGGCGGTGAACAGTGACATAAATATCAAAATGCACAAATACAGATATTGAAAACAAATTAAACCCTAATGCCCAAATGCAGAAGATAAGTTACATTAGAACAATAATTACAACAGAACCCGTCAGACCAGATAGGTTTTTAGGTCACGTCGGAAGGAGCGAAGGTCGGGAGCCATCCGGAGCTCAACCGATAAACGGTTCCATAGGTCAGGCGCGCCCACAGAGAACGCCCTCCCCCTGGGAGCCACCAGACAGCATTCTCCGAACGGCGGCACCCTTAGGAGGCCCTCTCTGTGGGAGCGCACTGGGCGGAGGGAAGTTGACGCTGGCAGCAGGTGATTCCTAAGGTACTCCGGACCCATGCCATGTAGGGCTTTTAAAACCATTACCAGCACCTTGAATCTCACCCGGAGGACAACTGGGAGCCAATGCAGTTCACGGAGTAGAGGTGTAACATGGGAGTATCGGGAGACTCCCAACACAACTCTCGCAGCTGCATTCTGTACCAGTTGGAGCCTCCAAGTGGTCCTCAAGGGCAGCCCCATGTAGAGAGCATTGCAGTAGTCTAAACGAGAGGTCACAAGTGCATGAGTGATCGTAAGCAGGGCATCCCGGTCTAGATAGGGTCGTAATTGGCGCACCAGGCGAACCTGAGCAAAGGCTCCCCTAGTCACAGCTATTATGTGGTCTTCCAAGGAAAGCTGTGAATCTAGGAGGACTCCCAAGTTGCGAGCCCTATCTACGGGGGGTAATAACTCACCCCCCATAGAAAGAGATGGAATGTTCTGAATATCCCGAGATGCCGGTACGTACAGCCACTCAGTCTTGTCAGGGTTGAGTTGAAGCCTGTTCCTCCCCATCCAGACCCGAACTGCTTCCAGGCAATGGAACATCACATCAAGGGCATCACTGAGGTGGTTTGGGGTCGAAATAAAAAGCTGGGTATCATCAGCATACTGGTGATACCCGACTCCAAAACCACGAATGATCTCACCTAGTGGTTTCATGTAGATGTTGAACAGGAGAGGCGAGAGGACTGACCCCTGAGGGACTCCAACAAGTGAGAGGCCTCAAGCTCGACCTCTGCCCCCCTGTTAATACCGATTGCGAACGTCCCATGAGATAGGAGGAGAACCACTGAAGAACCGTGCCTCCCACTCCCAATCCCCTGAGACGCTGCAGCAAGATACCATGGTCGATGGTATCAAAAGCCGCTGAGAGATCTAGTAGGACTAGGACAGAGGAACAGCCTCTGTCCTGAGCTCTCCAGAGATCATTTGTCAGTGCGACCAATGCCGTCTCTATGCTGTGTCCGGGCCTGGTATGGGTCCAGATAGTCAGTTTCCTCCAGAACCGAAGGGAGATGATGCGCCACCACACTCTCAACAACCTTAGCAAGAAAGCGAAGGTTGGAGACCGGATGAAAGTTGTTTAATATAGTTGGGTCCAAGGTAGGTTTCTTGAGGAGGGGTCTCACCACCGCTTCTTTCAAGACGGAGGGGAAACAACCCTCACTCAAGGAGGCAGATATCACCGCCTGGAGCCAGCTTCGTGTTCCCTCTCGAGCCGAATAAACCAGCCAAGAAGGGCACGGATCTAATAAACAAGTGGTGGAGCTCAGCTTCCTCATAATTCTGTCCACTTCCTTTGGGGTCACAGGGTTGAACTCGTCCCATATAACATCAACAAGACCACCCATGTCCTGATTGTCAGAGTCCAAGCCGGTCCGAATCCAAGTGATTTTGTCCGACAGATGTTGGCAAAATTCCTCGGCACGACCCTGTAAGGGATCCTCCTTCACCTCTTGATTAAGGAGGGAGCGAGTTACCCTAAACAAGGCGGCCGGGTGGTTATCTGCAGACGCAATGAGTGTAGCGAAGTAATTAGACCTCGCCATCCTCATTGCTGTGAGATAAGATCTAGTAAAGGATCTTAGTTGTGATCGGTCGGATTCAGATCGGGTGGATCTCCAACAGCTCTCTAGGCCCCGTCTCCGACGCTTCATCTCCCGGAGCTCCATGGAAAACCATGGAGCGAACTGAGATCTGCACCGGGTCAGGGGCCGCAAGGGAACAACTCGGTTAAGTGCATCCGTGGCAGCCTTTTCCCAGGCTTCCACTAAGGCATCAACCGAGCTGTGAGCAAAGGAGGCAGGTGGAGACCCCAGTGCTGCCTGGAACTTCTCAGGGTCCATTAAGCGCCTGGGACGGAACCATCTTGATGGTTCCACAACTCTACAACGGGGGGTGGCATAGTAGAAGACCAGCCTCAGGAGATGATGATCGGTCCATGACAGGGGTATAATAATTGGGGAACCCCCACCAAGATCATCTAACCACTGTCTAGATAGAAAAACCAAATCAAGCGTGTGGCCCCCACATGAGTCGGGCCCTGAATTATTTGTATCAGGTCCATGGCCGTCATGGAAGCCATGAACTCTCGGGCTAACTCAGATGATCCTCCCAGGGATGGTAGATTAAAATCACCCAAAACTATAAACTTGGGGAATTCAACCACCAGCCCCAAGAGGATATCGAGAAGCTCAGGCAGGGCCGCTGCTGTGCGACTAGGCGGAATGTATACCAGCAGTAAGCCTAACTGCGACTTAGGGCCACATCTCAGGAGGAGGTATTCACATCCGGCTATTTGGACGATGGTGGACTCCTGAGGACAAAGAGTCTTCCTCATAACTATTGCCACTCCCCCACCCCTACCCTGAGCCCGAGGTCGGTGAAGCACTCAGAAATCTGGTGGGCAGAGATCGACCAGAGGGACACCACCCTCTGGGCCAAACTAGGTCTCCGTAATGCAAGCCAGGTCCGCATGCTCACCCTCAACCAGATCCCGGATGAGAGGAGCCTTATTGATTATGGACCTGGCATTCAAGTACACCAACCGGAGCTCAGGTGGCTGCTTATCCTTGCTCCCGGAGTCTTGGGAAGAAACCAGAGGGTTGGAGTACTTCACCGCTTGGAGATAGCGGGGACGCAATCCCAGATGTCGATAGGGTCCTCTGTCTTTACACCTGCTGCCATTCCCTAATGTCGTGGGAATAGGTAATCCCACGACCTGTTCTGGAGCCCCGGAGGCAACCAGCCTCAGCTCCCCCTCCATGTGATCAATCCCAGATCTGGTCTGAACAATAGTTGGTGGAATCCTCCCCGTTTCCATCCAACCATGAAGACCCTCCCCCCTCCCTAACCCTATAAAAAATTTAACTAAAAAATTAACCAGGGGCCTCTTATTAGGTTTGTAACGGAGGCCCCTATCCCTGCCCAGCCATCTCTCAGGGTCCCAACAATTGGGCCCTTCATCAAGAGGAAGAGTGGAAAGTGAGGTGGGTCACACCCAGGAAGGGGGGGCACCCCTGAGGGCGTATAAGGCTGTGCTGGAGTAGCTGAGACAAGTCATTGTTATTAAAATAAGTAAGTTCGGCAAAAAAGGCAGTCCCTAGATCGATCAGCAGGAGGTGTCCTGTCTGCTAACCAAGCTCAACTGCCACTTGAGCTGGGTGTGCCCTGGAACAGATCAACCCCCGTCCTCTCACAACAGTCAGAACTGGGGAGCAGGTTGAAACACATGACCGGGATGAGGCATACCACCTAGAGCTCTCACCTCTAGGGAGGTAGCAGATGATAAGATTAGGCCACTTTCTCACAGTGGCTATTTGCCCGGGTCCTCCTGAAACCTTGGGGGGTGAGGGGGAGGAGAAAGGTAAAGGAGTCAGCAGATTAGTATAAGGAATAATAGTCTGCGGAGTCATAAAATGGTGAGAAGTCTTGGTTTCAATGATCTTCTCCACATTAGAAGAGGGTTAGGTGATGGTAAGCTGGTAGAGGTGAAAACCAGGAACAATCAATAGCATTTTCCAGCTGTTGTTTCCTAGCCTATGGTAGTCAATAGGCTTTTTGTTGATGGTCTACATTCTAAAAGACAGCATATAGCCAGAATGGTTAATACTCTCAGGATAATGCTGGCTATGTCCTTCATTTTGATGTAAGGCTTTTGAACAACATATTAGTTGGAGATTTTTAACAATATTTTGTTATTGAATACTAGATAGCTTGTGCAGAGTTTTTTAGTTAAAGAACATACCTTTTGTTTTTGCTTTTGGTAGATGTCTTTAAGGAGTACCTGGTGATTGGTCAGTAGGTGGCTGGCTGACAAATGGGGGTGAATTTGGCTTTTAGAAATGAAACTCGCCATGGCCCACCTATACAATGCACTCCAATGCTGCCCAAAAGTGTTGCCAATAATAAGAATGTTCTACTATTCATTTGTGGGTTTGAAAAGAAAGGGTAGAGCAATCCCAAAGCTTTGCTACTGTAGACAAAGCTGCCCTTTGAATGCCAAGGGCATTGCAACCAATCGGCTGGCTGGCTGAACTCAAAGCAGGTCACCCTTCACTGCTCATTCAGCGATTCAGCAGTTTCCCCTGGGGCTAACTGTCCACTTTACCAGCAGACGCTGATATCTCTGAAGACTGCATTTGTCCAGCAAAATGCTTCAGCTGAGCCAGTGATTCAGTTACATGAAGCATCTGCAGCATTGATCACTGAGAGGTCATGAAACTCCTGTGTGCCCAAGAGAAGGCAAGGGTCAACTTTATTTTGTATTTATTTGCCCCTTTTTGAACTCTTTATCTTTCCTATGTAGCAAAATTCAAGATTGTGGAGATAAAGCAGCTTCTGTTCTTCGTTTCCTTAATTTAAAAAACAACATTCTGGATGATTTTATTTATTTATGTTTTATGTTCTTTCTCACTCATTCTTCCCATTGCATTCCAAAGTTCAATGTTTAACAGATAAGATACTTTTTTTTAGCAGGAATAGCATGGGTTCCTATTGTTCATCTCTGTAACTGTGCTCTCTTTGCAAAGTCCTTTAGAGATGTCTATATTCTTGTTCCCATTTCATTGACGGGCAGTTAAAGCAGGGCTTAATCTAAGATGTGACACTTGAAATCATCACCAATTTAATCAAATATAAATGACTGTGCATCTAGCACTTGCAGAAATCCAATCTGTGATTTTTTTCCCTTCAATCCATGAAGAAAAATTACAATAAATAAAATCTGAGGACTTAACTGCTTACAGTATTAACAAACTAATTTTGGAGTATATGAAGCAAAAACCATTTGTGTCACTAGCTAAAGTGCAAGAACTGTGCTTGGTCTGGCTTCTTTGATCCAGGAAGGGGAAACCTATGCAAGCTATATGCATCATTGTTAATACTGAGTGGTCCTCAAATTAATCCATTGCTTCCCTAGTTTTCTCTATGGCAGGAGCAGCAAAAGAAATGAGTAAAACTTTTCAAGAGTATTATTATTCCCTAGACAATCTGTCAATATGGTCATATCAGTAATTGCCTTAGCTTCCCAGGATGAAGATGGCAATACAGTAGTGATCTACTTTACAAGTCTATTGTTAAGATTTCCCAAGGATGTGTTACAGCTAAGTATGTGACTGTTGCTGTTCAGGCAAAACTGTGAGATTAGAGGGAAAATGTGAAACATTCTTCTCATAGGTAAGCAAGAAGATCTGATGCTGCCATGCATCTATAGAATCTATAGATTAGTGAGTAATGATGTTAAATTTACTATTAAGAATGAGAATTAATATTCTGAACCAGTGAAGAGGTTTACAGTTATTTAACTGATTTTACCCATTACTTTTATCACCCCAAAAAAGGACATCAACTCTGCTACTCAGGATCTTTTGAGTAGGATATCAAGACAAGTCAAATGTCAGAACCACACATACGATGCAGCATACTTTTATTTTGTCTAATGGTTACATGACGGATAGAAATGTTCTCAGTATGAAAAACAGCTTAGCATGCATACTGATGTTTTCAGTTACAATACAAATCTTCTACAGTACATAATACTGGTGTTCCCTATGCATACCCACACTCACATATGTACCAAAACTAGTTTCTGAAGAAAAAGGCAGAAAATCTTGATGTTGTTTGGCTGCCCAAGAGTGACAAAGACAACAGCTTGCTTCTCATTGGTTCCATGCTGCAGCAACACCAGCTGTTTTATTTCTCTTTAGTTTATTTTCTGTGTCCATGAGCTGGTTCAAAAAACATGGTGTTGATGTGGCCTTTACCAGCATTTTGATATTTTATACAAATCTTGACATCTCCCTCTGTTCCTGTCCACTGATTTTGTTTTTTTGTTTTTATTCATACTGTGCTTCTTTTAGGCTTTTCAATATTTCCCCAGTCTTATTTGGTCATCTCAGTATTTAAACTCATTCATCTTTTGTGTAATAAAATTGCTTCTGCAATTTCTGTCTTTTTGGTCTAATGTATATAACCTGCATTTTTATGTTTTTGTTTTTCTTTGTCTCTCTCACACACACACAAAACATACATACACATGAACACACATACCATATTCAGAAACACTTCTTAGAGCTCATACTGTTGCATGAGATCAACTTTAATAACAATAAAGTAATGCTTAGGATTTAAACAGCAACAGACCTTCACACACATATTCTTGTAGCCAACTTTATGGTAAGTTAAAAGCCCCTGACATATCTCTCAACTTCCATCAAATTTCATTGGCACAAATGCCAGAAACTGACAGCATGGCTTCCTATCACATACTACTCCACTGTGCACACTCCAAAGAGTCATAAGTGTGTGGGTGGGTGGGTGTCTGTGTGTTTGGCACCCTAGGCCAGTGCATGCCCAGCCTTAGCCTAAAGCCAGGTTTAAAACCGACCTTGCTTCCTTAGCATCCATACACTGCTTCAGATATTATGTTTTATTCTTTACATTTCTCATTTGTTTTTGAAGATTTTATTGACTTCTCCCCAAACATGACTTTTGTAGTCTTCTCTTCTCAAGTTATTATCTCTTCTGTTCATTCTCTCTATATGACCAAACTACCATAACACAAAAATTCATTTTGTCTGTCCTGATTCATCAAATTTCAATTTCTGGTTCTAGTATTTTGGGACATATAGTTTCTCCTTGTCCACTTTACCCATATTATGTATAATTTTGTGCATTTCATTCATAAAAGGAGTTCTCATTTGCCTCCTTTGTAGACCATAAAACCCCAAACATCTCAACCTTTCTTCATAAAGAATCTGCTCCAGCCCCTTCATGATCTCTGCATGCAATATTCGAGATGTGATCACACCACTAATTTATATAAGCACATCATTACAATACTGGCATCAGTATTTTCAATAGCATTTCTTATTATCCCCAATACACTGGGGAACTTTTTTTTTACAGTGGATGCATACTATCTCAAAACCTTCATTGAACCATTTACTATTACTCCAAGATTTCTTTCCTCATCAGTTGCTACTGAATCCATTGCTTTGTAGTTAGAATTTTTGGTATCAATGTGCATCACTTTATACTTGATCATGTTAAATGATATCTGCCATTTTGACATCCATGCCCCTAATATGTAGAAATTTGCTCCTTTGGGGATGTCAGGATAACTTGATTCAATGATCTCTTTTACATACAAGGTGACACCACTTCTACCATGCTAATACCTGTCCTTCCTTATAATTTATTACCAGGAATAGCAGTATCCCATTGATTTTCTCAAGTCTACCAGGTTTCAGTTACACCAATCACACCTATACTATACTTGGTCTTTTCTAAGACCAAGCATTCCAATTCATTCATTTTGGCTGGCAAGCTCCTAGTATTTGTATACCAACCTTGTACACAACCTCTTTCACTGTATTATTTTGATTTGTGCCATAGTCCCTTGTTTTATGTAGTCTTCTTGAAAAATCATCACATTTGATTATTTTATCCTCTCCTATTACTATTACTTTCCCTCTGAAACAGATGTAATTCTCTTCAACTCCTTCCCTAAACAATACTTGTTTCCATAGTAGGCACTCTTCAACTCCTGATAGGCTATCCACTGTCTTTGGTTTAACAGTTACTCTGCCATCTTTTAAATTTTAAGTAACAGTAGTTTAGTCCCATTTTGGTTCAAGTGAAGCCTATCCCTTCTTTACACATCTAAATAGGCCTAAAACATTTTCCAGTGCCAAATAAATAGGAAGCTCTCCTCCTGGCACCAACACCTCATCCACACATTGACACATTTCAATTCTTTATTTAAAGTAGTATTTATTGAATTATTTTCATATAATAAATATTTGGGGTCTCAATGCATAGTCTGGAACTTCATGAAGTGTTCATAAATTGAAGAGTTTGGGGAGCCCTAAATTAATTCAACCACTGTCTTAAATATAGCATGCTGTGTCCTCTTGACTTCAATTAGAAATCAGTGCGGGTGCTAGAATTACTTATAGCATACACTAGGTCCTGTAAGTCTTATTGTACTGATATAATAATATTGAAATCAACTTTTTGCAGTCTGAACCTTGCTTCCTATGCCTGTTTCACAATTTAAACAGAAGAGGCTTAAGGAGGGCATTCTAATCAGGACCCATTCTAAGATTGCATTTTAGCACAGTAGCTATTTAAAAAAAAACACCACAATGTTTTTGTAGCTGTGTTGTTTATAGTGGGGCTAAGAAATAGTTGGGACTTGCTAAAGCAAGGGGGTGAAGGGGAAGAGTAAGAGTGACATCAGACATCACTCTACTTATTTCTCCCTTAAGGGGGAACAAACCTTTCAGATGAACAGTTTTATTTTTCGTTTGTTTTACCTGAGGCTGGATTATGATTTGGTCGAATCCAGAAGAACCGGTCAGATCCCAGAGTATCCTTTCTCTTTGCACGATTACAGGCATGAAAGAGTTGAACGACCGCCAGAACCGTTTGGCCCCGAGCTCTCTCTCTCACTGCTAATCTAGAACTGAGGTGGGAAACCCTGAAGCTTTGCAGGTTGGGCTGGTGTACTTGTCTTTCTCCCTTTTATTTTTTTGGCAAAAGTGTTTGCTTTCAATGGATAATATAAAGGTCTTTCATGTCTTAATCTGCCAAGGCACCAAATGAACACTTGAAATGTATGTGTGTGTGGCAGGGCTGGGAACAAAGTTGGGAACAACTGCAGCGTTGAGTGCCCAGCCTACACAAGCAGCAGACTCAGGGGGTAAAACATTGATCTCAGAGACTGAGCTGTACCATGGCTGGGCGGTCTGTTTTGTCATGCCATTTCTTCATGTTTGTTTGCATTTTAAAAATTTAAAAGATGTTCACTTCAAGAAGAAAAATTAACATATCAGAGAGCTCCACATTATCCTTGTGGTATTCATTTTCTTTTTTTAGCAACTGTGTTGCACCACACATTAAAAACCAGGCAGAGCTTCCATCATATTGTTCTAGCCGTCATCTCCACTTTTTGACCTCACCCTACAGACACACACCCACCCTGATTTTTAGGGGTGTTTGTATAAGGGAATGTAACTTTCTGCTTGCAATCATCTAAAAAAACTGCAGCCTGTTATACGACATTACTGCAATGTTTTTAAACATTTAAACTGATTTTATTTGAAAAAGCAATGTAGATGGCACTTCAACTGCCTAGATGAACTAACCTGCCTTTCGTAGTCATAGAAAATTAGACGGGGTTTTATATGTATCCATATTTGAAATTACATTTTTTGTTACTATTCTATTATTTCTCCTTGAAATGCAGCTAAGGGTTTTACCTTCATAACAACTATATGAAGTAACTTAACTAAACTTACAACACAAGTTCTGAACTGCATTGCTGAACTAATACCCTCAGTAGCATTTCAGGGTTGCAATAAACTATGTTAGGTTCAATAAATAGGAAAGAAACAGGTTTAGATTCAGCGTTTATATATACTACACTTCCAGAATAGCTCAGCTGCAGAGTGTACCTAAGGAATGTGTTTTTTTTTTTAAAAAAGGCTAAGCTTCTAATCCTTGTTGCTATTAGATTAGCTTTCAGATTACGCAATGCCCGCCCAAACACTGAAAACTAGTGAAGAAAGCAGAACCAAAGCTCTTTAGCAGAATCAACTTTCACGATCTGCATATCTCATCAATTCTTTATCTAGCTTTTAGAAACAATAAATTGTACAAAATAATTTTGTATTTTTATATACAGCGTTACATCCAATAACAAAAGCTATCTGAATGGTTTACAACTAAATAAAGTCAAATATATGCAAATATATTCAGTTTTTCCAAGTAGATCCCAATCAATTTATTAAACTGCAAAAATAATTACCTCCTTTGTGAAGGTTATATTATTCAGGTTTCTGATTATTTAAAATGGCAAATGTGAACTTGTCATAGCAAACTATTGCAATTAGTGTTATAATTTGGGGAGCTTCATCTGGTGACCTTTAGGTATCCCTTCCAGATCTGTGGTTCTGGGATGATAACAAGGAGAACCACTGAAGCAGGTCATGCCAGCAGACAGTTTTATCTCTGCAAGAGTCATGGAGAAGAGGCCTGTCTTTCCTATTTATGCATTTGTGCCCCCCCCCTCCCGATACCTGGAAAACTTCTTATCTGGGTATATCTCTAAACCAATGTATCAACGCTGCTAACATCGAATGTTCTTGCTTTGACCAAAGATGAAGAACAATATTTCTCAACTTTGGCCACTTAAAGATGTGTTGACTTCAAGCCCAAGAATTCCCCTGGTAGCATGAGGAAACATCTTCAAATGGCCAAGGTTGAGAAACATTGGTTTAGAGAAATTGCTACTGAAAGGAGTACTCCTTGGAAAGAAACCACAAGGTCATCAGTCATGAGCAATTTATCTTCTGACACCCACTTGCCTAGAAAGGGAATGGCTAGGCATGAACTGCCTTCTAGAAAATGGGCACTTATGTAGAAGGCTGTATGTTAAGTATTGTGGCATTAAACAATAAAGGATTTAAAAGTCATAACCAACAACTTGAGCTATCCCTGGAAACAGCCTCGTAATAATATTGTAAAGCCCAGTCTAAATTAATACTCTAATAGCTTAAACCTATGATAATGTATAGTCCTGGAAAGCAGACTTGTAGGCAGCCTGTTGCCATGGTCTAACTTGCAGGATTGCAGAGCATGAATGACTGAATAGAATTTATCTCCCACCACCCACCGCATAAAAGGATGCCATCTAGAGAACAGTCTTGATGGACATATAACTTGGACATCCACAAATAACATCTACCCATTCGTAGACATTTATACTTCCAAAAGGGTGTGAGATTTCCTGCACCAGACCACATTTTCTAAGAAGGCAACCAAAGGATTTCCTTCAAAAAAAAACCCTTCTGCTTCTGTTTGTCTCTGGCAGCTAGATGGACATTTTTACTATTTAGTCCAACAGTCAATTGCGGTTAGCTCTTCCTACTGTATTTTGTGGGAAAGCAAAACATCATGGAAGGAATTCTACTCCAAAATCTTGCAGAAAATTTTAAGCATATGAAATGCCCTACCCATTCCCATCCTCTCCTCTTTGTAGGAATATTGAATTGAAACATTTATAACAGCTTTTGCTCCCTTACTTACATGCCTGCCCAAATTTGAGGTTAGCTAGTGAGCTGAAGTTTACAATCAAATAAGTGGCATCCTATGTAGCAGAACCTCCAGATGCAATAGCAAAAAAAGGCAGGAGCAGCTCTGATATCTGAGGCCTGCAATTAAGTTACATTGCTTTTCCTTCTCCCTCAGGGTGATGGCATGATATATTAGCTGTTAAGGAGACCCGTAGATGAGGAGAGGATAAGCTAGTTGCCTCATTAGCTTATATGCAGTGGAAACTGAAGTGAAAAAAGCCTCTTTTTTCCAAAGGTGGAATTCTGCAGGGGAAGGAAGTTGGCTGTGTTTATTCATTTTGGGCCAGCTTCCTTTCCTAAAGGTCTTTCCAGATGATGGGGAAAAAAATCCCATTTGTCTCCCGTAAGAATGTAGAAAGAATCCTGCTAAACCAGGTCAAAATCCATCTGGCTCAGCATTTAACCTTAACAGAGCAGCTACAGAATGACAGAGTTGTAAAGGGCCTTGGAGGTCTTCTAGTCCAACCCTCAGCTGAAGCAGGAGACCCTATACCATTTCAGTGACCAGATTTAAACAGCCTGCCTCATAAACAAAGTGTAATATAAAGGCAACAAATCTATCTTATTTGGAGTATTTGATATTCAGAAGATACACGGGTAGTACTCACTGACCACACTTGGGACTAGCCATTCTGTCACTAAGCACCACAGTCACAAAGCAAAAGGACCATGTGACCATGTAAGACTGAGGATGCTACTTCCACTTTCATCCTTAGGCAAATCACTACAGTCATTAACTGAGACATCATGTGTCTGTGACAATTTCAATTTATGTTCTCCATTAATTGTACTCATTGAAATCCAGGTGTGAAGTTGACAAATGACAAGCACATGAACATAGGACATTGCAATGGTTGTAAATGTAAGAATTGGTCACATGGCTGTTTTTTTCAACCATTATAACTTCAAACAGTTGATAAACAAGACAATTGGTAAGCAAGTTCTCTAAAAAAAGGAGGCTCTACTCAAGTGTCATACTTGAAAGTGCCATAATTCACAGTAACTTGTTGACTTGAAAGTTAAATCAATAGGGTGGTCAAGAGCCTTGGTGGAGCAGTGGACTAATGCCTCCTTAAGTAACACCAGCTGCCTGCAATTAGTGCAGGTTCACATCCCACCAGGCTCAAGGTTGACTCAGCCTTCCATCCTTCCGAGGTAGGTAAAATGAGGACCCAGATTGTTGGGTGCAATTAAGCTGACTTTGTAATAATGCCGCTTGGGGTGTGTGTGAAAGCCCTAATAAGCCGGCATATACATAGAATGAAGGCTACTGCTAAGCTTGTAAGCCGCCCTGAGTCTTCGGAGAAGGGCGGGATATAAATGGAATTAAAATAAAAATAAATAAAATCAATAGGGCGTATTTGAGAAAAACATAAAATTATTTTACAATCATATATTTTATCCTTCCTTATGGCCAGTGCCAGTCCTAACACACTCCATAGGGCAACAGGCAATAGGAGGCTGAAACAACAATTTAATTGATCAAAATAACCAGTCAGCATTTCATATTATAATGAGACCAAGCACTTGGAAGTTACTGATCCCAGAAGGTTGGCAAATCCTGTTTAATAGTGAAATTCCTCTCTTATTGGGGCACCTTACAGTAGATGGGCCAAAAAGATTAAGTGAACATCTAATGGTTTATCCTAGCTAGAAGGATGGGGTAAGTTATGATTTGAGATGAATGGAGTAGAGTTTGAGCCAGAGACCAGGAAGACTTTGGGGATGGAGGAAAGCACACATACAGGATTTGCACCAACAGTTAAGCCAAGGTTTGTTTAAGCATGGTCTACTGAAAACAGCCACAATAGTTGCAGTTGCACAATATAGTAAACATGTTCCAAGATTCATATATAGGTTTAAACCATAATATAAAATTAGGTATGGTTTAGAGCTTAGTGTTAACTGAGCCACTGTGGTTTATTCAATAAGCCTTAGTTAAATCATGGCTTAGCACAATGTGTAACTCAATCTTTGTGTTTTCTTCCATCTAGGTCCATTTGCAGTCTGTTGCTCAAATTTCTATCTATTATTTACCATGGTCACACAAAACTGGGATCTCATTAAACCAATGACACTTGGAGGAAGCTGTGTGCTCGTCAGTAGATCTTTTGGAGGGCACAAGAATTGTCTGTCTGCTGGATGATGTAGTCTTTATGTCCACTATGTGCAGCCTGTATATTTGCAAGTGAATTAATATGTTTCAAAATACTGTTAAGTCTCCAGTGATCTCCTTCACAAGAAAAACAAATCCAGCTGCTCTTAGAGCTTTTCAGTGCTCAGAGAAGGTAACTGTAAATTTCATGGCCATTAATCATGGGGCACCATTGAAATATGTTACTTAAACCTATGGGTCATTTCTTCTTGTACTTTTCATGCTGCCAAAAAGCTTAGAACAGTAATCTAGTAATATCTCTCCCCATGTTTCCACCAAGACGCATGTATGACATGCCATTGTTAAATACAAGTTACCAGATCAATATAAGATCTCACATTTGTTCAGACTTTGGCACATTTCAACCTTGTAGAAACCTCAGTATATAGATGTCATTTCTATGGAAAGTCAGGATGGCAGACAAATGGAATTATTATTTCTTTTTTTAAAAAAAAATCCTACATAGATCTAACCTTTTTATTTTATTTATTATTTATTTTATTTTTGGGACTTATATGCCACCCTATCTCCCGAAGGACTCAGGGCGGCTTACAACAATAAAAACAACAATACAAAAATTAAAAAAAGAATTAAATAACAGCCCCAAAATAGATTAACTACAGTTAAAAATTAAAACATATTTAAAAACCCATCATCAATCCAGGTCAGCCTGATGGAAGAGAAAAGTTTTGAGGTCGCGGCGAAAGGACCAGAGGTCCGGGGCCATCCGAAGCTCAAGGGGAAGTTGGTTCCAAAGGGCTGGTGCTGCCACAGAGAAGGCCCTCCCCCTGGGGGTCGCCAGCCGACATTGTCTGGCCAACGGCACCCTGAGGAGGCCCTCTCTGTGTGAGCGCACTGGGCGATGGGAAGTCGTCCCTGGTAGCAGACGGTCCTGCAAGTATCCCGGGCCTAAGCCATGTAGGGCTTTAAAGGTAAGTACCAGCACCTTAAATCTCGCCCAGAAGACAACTGGTAACCAATGCAGCTCACGCAGGAGGGGTGTAATATGGGAGTATCGGGATGCTCCCATCACTACCCGCGCAGCCGCATTCTGCACCAGCTGAAGCCTCCGGGTGGTCTTCAAGGGCAGCCCCATGTAGAGAGCATTGCAGTAATCTATCTGAGAGGTAACGAGTGCATGGGTGACCGTACATAGGGCATCTCGGTCCAGATAGGGGCGCAACTGGCGCACCAGGCGAACCTGGGCAAATGCCCCCCTGGCCACGACTCCAATATGATCTTCAAAACTGAGTCGTGAGCCCTTAGGATGGGGTGTCGGGCTTGCACTAGATCAGGGGTATCAAACTGTTGGCCCATGGGCCGGATGCGTCACACAGAAGCCGCACCTACCCCATTGCTGGCAATGGCAAAACAGTCCCGATATGTTGTGTGACATCACGTGACATCACAAGTTTGACATATCTGCACTAGATTATCAACATAATTATAGTCTGGGATATAGACAGAATATTTATTCCTTTTGATTGAGAAATAACTACTGCAACTTGTCACAGTAATAAAATAAGAAAGGAAAGATTAGGGAACTATGAAACTCCAGAATTAATATTTCTCCTCCTCCTCCTCCTCCTCCTTCTAGAAAGGTGCTCCTTTCTATCATTCCCAAGAAATCATGTCCTGTTCTCTTCAGTGTACCATAAACACACTTAAAGGTGTCTTGAATAGCAATTACTCTTGAAATATATATCCATCAGCCATGTAGGATGGTGGGAATTGTTGACAAATGAATCTTAAAGGTACTAGGTTGTGGGAAGCTGATATTCAATGCCATCAGTGCTTGCAATACATTACAAACAAGCATAAGTAGAAGAAAAATGAGGGATCCCCAAGTAACAATCAGGACATAAGAAATGACATGCTAGATCATGCAAGGTCTGTTCTACTATCCTCTATACTCACAAGGAGGAAAATAGTCTAAACAGATTGGACCTTATATATGAATGTATATATTTATGTACTATTGCTGTTGTTAGTTGCAAAGTTGTGTCCGACCTATTGCGACCCCATGGACAACGTTCCTCCAGGCTTCCTGTCCTCTACCATCTTCTGGAGTCTTTTTAAGCTCATGCCTACTACTTCAGTGACTCCATCCAGCCATCTCATTCTCTGTCGTCCCCTTCTTCTATTGCCTTCAATATTTCCCAGCATTAGGCTCTTCTCCTTCTCATTAGGTGGCCAAAATATTTGAGTTTCAGCTTCAGGATCTGGCCTTCTAAAGAGCAGTCAGGGTTGATCTCCTCTAGGACTGACCGGTTTGATCGTCTTGCAGTCCAGGGGACTCACAGGAGTCTTCTCCAGCATCATAGTTCAAAGGCCTCAATTTTTTGGCACTCAGCCTTTCTTATGATCCAACTTTCACAGCCATACATTGCAACTGAAAAAACCATAGCCTTGACTATATGCACTTTTGTTGGCAGGGTGATGTCTCTGCTTTTTAGAATGCTGTCTAGATTTGACAAAGTTTTCCTCTCCAGGAGCAAGCGTCTTTTAATTTCTTGGCTGCAGTACCCATCTGTGGTGATCTTGGAGCCCAGGAAAATAAAATCTGTCACTACCTCCCTTTCTTCCCCATCTATTTGCCAGGAATTGAGAGGGCCAGATGCCATGATCTTGGTTTTCTTAATGTTGAGTTTCAAGCCCACTTTTGCACTCTCCTTCTTCACCCGCATCAAGAGACTCTTTAATTCCTCTTCACTTTCTGCCATTAGAGTGGTATTATCTACATATTTCTCCCGGCAATCTTAATTCCAACTTTTGTTTCATCTAGCCTTGCCTTTCTCGTTGTGTGCTTTGCATATAAGTTAAATAGGCAGGGCAACAGAATACAGCCTTGCCAGACTTGTTTCCCAATTTTGAACCAATCAGTGGTTCCGTGTCCAGTTCTCACTATTGCTTCTTGACCCGCATATAGGTTTCTCAAGAGACAAATAAGATGGTCTGGTACTCCCATCTCTTTAAGAACTTGCCACAATTTGTTGTGATCCACACAATCAAAGGCTTTAGCATAGTCAATGCAGAAGTAGATGTTTTTCTGGAACTCTCTAGCTTTCTCCATGATCCAGCATATGTTGGCAATTTGATCTCTAGTTCCTCTGCCTCTTCAAAATCCTGCCTGTACTTCTGAAGTTCTCGATCCAGATACTGCTGGAGTCTAGCTTGTAGGATTTTAAGCATAACTTTACTAGCATGTGAAATGACTGCAATGGTGCGATAGTTTGAACATTCTTTGGCATTGCCTTTCTTTGGAATTGGAGTGTTAACTGACCTTTTCTAATCCTGTGGCCAGTGTTGAATTTTCCAAATTTGCTGGCAAATTGAGTGTAGCACTTTTACTGCATCGTCTTTTAAGATTTTGAATAGCCCAACTGGAATACTGTCACCTCCACTAGCTTTGTTTTTGCTCAGCTTTCCTAAGGGCCATTTCAATTCACATTCTAGGATGTCTGGCTCGAGATCAGTGACCACCCCATCGTAGTTATCAGGGACACTAAGATCATTCTTGTATAGTTCTTCTGTGTAATTTTGCCACCTCTTCTTAATCTCTTCTGCCTCTGTTAGGTCTCTGCCATTTTGGTCCTTTATCATGCCCATCTTTGCATGAAACATTCCCTTCAAATCTCCAATTTTCTTGAAAAGATCTCTGGTCCTCCCTATTCTATTGTTTTTTTCTATTTCTTTGCACTGTTCATTAAAGAGGGCATCCTTATCTCTTCTAGCTATTCTCTGGAAATCTGCATTCAATTGGGTGTATCTTTCTCTTTCTCCCTTGCCTTTTGCTTCCCTTCTTTCCTCAGCTATTTGCAAAGCTTCCTCAGACACCCAGTTTGCTTTCTTACATTTCTTTTTCTTTGGGATGGTTTTAGTTGCTACCTCTTGTACAATCTTGTGAACCTCCATCCATAGTTCTTCAGGCACTCTGTCTATCAGATCTAATTCCTTAAATCTATTTGTCACCTCTACTATATATTCATCAGGGATATGATGTAGTTCATACCTGAGTGGCCTAGTGTTTTTCCCCTCTTTCTTCAATTTAACCCTAAATTTTGCAATGAGAAGCTCATGATCTGAGCCATAGTCAGCTCCTGGTCTTGTTTTTACTGACTGTATAGTGCTTCTCCATCTTTGGCTACAGAGCACATAGTCAATCTGATTTCTCTGTTGACCGTCTGGTGATGTCTAGGTATAAAGCTGTCTCTTGGGTTGTTGGGAAAGAGTGTTTGCTATGACCATCGTATTCTCTTGACAAAATTCTATCAGCCTGTGCCCTGCTTCATTTTGTACTCCAAGGCCAAACTTGCCTGTTATTCCAGTTATCTTTTGGCTTCCTACTTTAGCATTCCAATCCCTCATGATGATAAGGACATCATTTTTTGGTGTTGATTCTATAAGGTGCTGTAGGGCTTCATAGAACTTGTCAATATCATCCTCTTCAGCACCGGTGGTTGGGGCATAGACTTGGACTACTGTGATATTGAATGGTTTGCCTTGAATTCACACTGAGATCATTCTGTCATTTTGGGGATTGTATCCCAGTATTGTTTTTCCTACTCTTTTATTTACTATGAAGGCTACTCCATTTCTTCTGAGGGATTCTTGCCCACAGTAGTATACCTGATGGTCATCTGAATTAAATTCACCCATTCCTGTCCATTTTAGTTCGCTGATTCCTAAGATGTCGATGTTCAGTCTTGTCATCTCTTGTTTGACCACGTCCAATTTGTCTTGATTCATGGATCTTACATTCCAGGTTCCTATGGAGAATAGGTCTTTATAGCATTGGACTTTCACCACCAGATGCTTCCACAGTTGAGCGTCCTTTCGGCTTTGGCCCAGTCGCTTCACTCTTTCTGGCGCTACTAGTACTAGCCCTCTGCTCTTCCCCGTAGCATATTGGATGCCTTCCAACCTGAGGGGCTCATCTTCCAGTGTCATATCTTTTTTCCTTTTGGTACTGTCCATGGGGTTTTCATGGTAAAGATACTGGAGTGAGTTGCCATTTCCTTCTCCAGTGGATCACTTTTTGTCAGAACTCTCTGCTATGACCTGTCCATCTTGGGTGGCCCTGCATGGCATAGCTCATAGTTTCATTGAGTTATGCAAGACCCTTCACCATGACAAGGCAGTAATCCATGAAGTAATCCATGTATGTATGTATGTATGTATGTATGTATGTATGTATGTATATTCATTATAATGACTATTATTAAAGAAATATCAAAATGTTAGAAAGGCAATGTACAATCTAAACCACAAGGAACTATTTTTAAGAAGGCAAAACGGTAGTGATAAATATGTGTGATCAAGGCTCTGCCTTTTTTTTTACTTGTGTTGTTGCATGTACAACAGATAGATAAAGGTACACGGCTTCAGCTGTATGGTGGTGGCCAGCATCTTGAGAGACACCATTCCTGCAAATACCATTGAGGCCACGTATGGCCTCTAAGCCCTATGTTTAAAAGAGGCTAAAACATTGTGTTAGCTCTGTCTTAAAATAAAAATGTTTTGGCTTTTACCTTCCTTACTTGCCTGCCATGAGCCAAACTACTTTAAGCAAATTGGCAGTAATAAATATATTTATCTGGTTATTTATCTGATTATGTACAAAATAATACAAACATAAAGTAAGAACAATGAAAATTCAAAATGTTGACATGCATCCAACACAAACAGCTTTATCCTCCTCTGAATAGCTGGCTATCTAGCTCCTCTAATAATATCTAAGGACTGAAAATTCTCATATCAACTTATATTCATCCAATGACATCTTTTACGAGGGGAATTGCTGAAAATGTGTTAAATGCAAATAGGAATAAATTCAATCAGTTCTTTGCTTACTTGACCTTCCCCTCAATTTTATATTCAACATCCAATAGTATTGGATATACAAAGGAAGGATTACCAGTAATATAGAGAAGACACTTTCTTTTTAAAACACAAGGATGAAAAACCTCCTAAATGAAGTTTTCAATAAAAAATGTGGCATGCTCATGTATCAGGTGATGCTTTTCTTGCCTCCCCCTCCCTGCACTTTTTTATTTTATTTTATTTATTGCTGTTTTGCTAATTCAACTAGTTATGTTGGTTTCTTAAAGCACAAAAAATAGACAGATGATAGATAGATGTACTACTAGCAATCCAGGATGCTTTCAGTTTTGGGACTTTACACATGATCAGTTGATGGATTCCAACACAGATGTATTAGAGAATACAGCTGTATTAAAGAAACCCTAGTCATCTTCACACTTCTCATGATGGATGACCACCTGTCGTGATTATTTTTAAAAAATAAAAGGTACTCTTATTGGCTAAAACTTGAAAATCAGTATCAAAAGATAATTCTGATTGGGCCATTGGGTAGAAAACACAAAGATTGCATCATGATGTCATCTGTTTTGATGTAAGTTACATAATTTCCATTAACCATAATTCATGGTATTTGCACCATGATGTCATGATGAATCGACTATCATTTGTCTCCTTTTGCATCTTTCCCAATGTACATTTATGGATACAATCATACTTCTTTATGCAACACATAAAACTGTGGAATTTGCTACCATCAGATGTGTTGACAGCTATAGTATGGATGGTTTGAAAAGAAATTCCTAGAGGATCTGGCTATCAGTGAATTCTTACATTCTTAAGGTCACCCAAACTGACATACTGTTTTAAGGGTTGTTTGTTTGTCCATGTGGACATGGAAATATGTCTGCCAGATGTCAGACACACTTCCTTACGTCCTCCCCTTTACCAAGGGAATTCTAGATAGAAATCTTCATCTAAGACTTTGGGAGATCTATAGCTGAATGTTTAGATTATGAGTACCATGGCTTTAAAATGATGGATGCAATCAAAATCCCAGTCCTTTTTATGTATGTGCAGTGCGCATTAAAAGAAAAGGTGTTCTGATCACTCAATCATGACAATAACCATCACTGTGGATGCCCCTAGTTTAAGGACTGAGTAATGCTTGAGATGGATGCAGGTATTATTTTATGAAACCAGAGTTTATTAATTAGATATATATTCTACCTTTTATTCAGGAGCTCAGAATGTCTCTATTTTCACCTATTGGGGCATAAAGTAATTCCCCATTTCACACAAACCTAAACCAGAGTAGAAACACTACCATAAGTGGTGCTACAGTTAAACTGAGAGGGATGTATTGATGTTCTTTTTATATATATACTATTGCTGGAAATAAAGAGAAGCCGTAGCCAATGGCATTTCTCATTTTCCCCTATTTAGAAATATAATCAATCCAACAGAACTAAAAGTCTGACAGTTTCTCCAGCAGCCTCGGTGTGCAAACTGACTTCAAGGTTCTGTGTGATGTGGCGCCCAGTGGACTGTGTGTAAAGAGATCTTAATTATTATGATTATACATGAGTCCATTTCCAAACTTCCAGGAAATCTGGAGCAATGTAGTATGTACATCTTTAATTTAATTACTATTTATTATTTATCATCTCTTCCCCTAAGCTGTGGAGCTCACAGTCTTTATGGAATTAGCCTAGCACTAATAAAATATGCAATGCAGGAACCAGCCCGCTTAATCATTCTCTTTCTGATGGTTTTTTAATTATTGCAGCTTTCTTGTCATTGCCCCTTTAGTATTTTTTCCCTGGATTAACTTGACACAAAGCAGCCTTTGCTTTGGTAGGAAAGTTGGCATGCAGGTAAAACTAGGTCATTTTCCAGCCCCGGAATGCCTGCTTTCTATACAGAAGGTCCTGGGCAATCCTACTGCAATCATCCTTGAAAGCATCAGGCAGACATCTTCCAACAGCTGCTAAGATCCAGCTATCATTCTCACTCATGAGGTAAAATAAATTTCAGCTATCTCTGAATACCCAGGACGTTATTTTTGTTGCTTTGGTTTTGTATGATGAAATAGACCCCACAGGCTGCCAAGGGGGAAGACATTGTATGAAAGAACTCAATGCATGCCAGTCTTGGAGAACTCCCCCCATTTTCATTCCTTGTCACCTGATCAATATGATCCATTTGCTGGTGAGAAACAGATCACTGATTTTCTGCTTTTATCAAGGGAGGTGGGAATAGGAGACCTGGTGGCACTGTGCTTACAATGTAATATTGCAGGCTAACTCTGTCCATAGTCTGGAGTTAGATCCTGATGGATTCAGGGTTGACTCAGCCTTCCATCCTTCCAAGGTTGGTAAAATGAGGACCCAGATTGTTGGAGGCAATATACTGACCTTGTAAACTGCTCAGAAAGTGCTGTAAAACACTATGGTGCGGTATATAAGTCTAAGTGCTATTGCTATTACTATTTGAACACTTTCATAGTCTTCCACATTTCACATCATAATGTACACCCATAATTAAATAAGGAATCTTAACCTTTTAGGTTCTCCATGAGGATCTATGAACCAAAATCAGGAATCCTTGACCCTGATAACATGAGAAGATTGCATGATGTTTTCTTGCTGCCATTGAAGAAAATTAGACTGGTGTTCGTAGAGTTAGCCTGTGCATGATGGATTGCAAGTTCTGTTACAGCACTTCTTGATATCATTAAGCAATGCTTTGTCATATTTCAGTATAATGCAGAGGACTGAACAACCTCCGGTACAGTAGTTGTTCCATGTGATGAACCATTGAAACTGTAGTTTTCAGTTTCTTTCCTGAACATATTTTGAGGATTCTGGACTAGCTTCTTTCAGCTTGGCTGACTGTTATATTTTCCAGGACCGCAAAGGGCAAAGAGGACTCTCTTTTCATGTTGTCTGGAAGTGGGAAAATGGGTAGCTTATTTTGTGCTTCCAGAATGTTTAATGGCTCCCACTTCTAGGAACAAGCACAAGTTCTGGGTTTCTTTCTGAGCTCCTAATGATTATCTCCTAGTCATTTTCTTTAGGATGGTAGATGGCCAAAAAAAAGTTTGGATAACACCTGGGTTTTAGTCTCACACATCACCCTTTTGAGTAATTAGTCAACATTTTTAGAGGATAACTGATGAAAGCTTGATGCCATATAATTGGATTTTTTTAGAGAAAAGAGGAGTCAAACTTGACATAAAAGAGACTACACATTTAGGATAAAAGAAATATTTCCTTTGATCTGACCTACGACTACTCAGATTTAGCTTCAACTGTTGATCTCACACTCTAATATTCTGTGATAAGAAAGAAACTTCTCCCCATTTTAATACAGCTTTGCTATGCAGATTTTATATAATGCTATACTGTTCCCCATTACCCACATTTTTTTCTAAGTCAAATACTCTATTGAGAGTTTCCAGTGACCACTTTATTGCCTTTTTATGCATTGTTTCTAGTTTTGCCAGAGCTGTACCAAATTTCTTGTAGAATCTTTGCATACTGTCCCTCCCACATATTCCTGTAGATCTGATTTTGCCATTTTAGACTCTGCCATTGTGGCACAGCTCATTATCTTGAACTGGTTATTAAGAAAAGCAGCTATTTTTCAACCTCGTGTGAGCATGCTGCAACAGATATCAACCTAAACATGAGGAAGAAGAAGACTGTTCTCTGTGACCCACTTAATAGCTGTCCGTTTTCCTGTACTGATTTAATCAGCAAAAGGATAACCATACTCATTATATGCTTAAATAAAGAATATGATCAGACTGACTAACTTAGGTCAGAGTAACCTGCAGATATTTTCTAAAACTAAAAAGAGTTGGACCAGGCAAAAATATCTAATATCATTTCAAAATTGAAATCCTGATATTCAATTTCAGCCTTTTCTTCTTTTTTTAAATATAGTTTTAGGGGCTTCTGTGAACAAGTGAAATGGAAGGAAGTGTTTCATTTGGGATATTGCTATGGAGAAAAACACTACTGGTGGATCCAAAATAAATATGAAACGTGAACCGTCTTTCTTCATTGCACATATGATATATATATAGATAAGTTCATGTGAATGTATGGGGGTCCAGAGATAACAAAAATCTCAAATCAATTAAGGCAGGAAGGAGGAGATTTGTGAACTTTCTGACTTCATTGGGTTTTTATTTTCAGCATTAGCCAGGGCTAATGAGAGATTGAATCTGGATGGCCTCAGAGTTTCTAGTGTTGGTTCAAAGATTTAAAGATCCTTGTACCTACTAATCCTTATATACTTTTCTCATTCTCAATCAGTTGCATTGACAGAGACTCAAGGATTAGTAGGTACAAGGATCTTTAAATCTTTGAACCAACACTAGAAACTCTGAGGCCATCCAGATTCAATCTCTCATTAGCCCTGGCTAATGCTGAAAATAAAAACCCAATGAAGTCAGAAAGTTCACAAATCTCCTCCTTCCTGCCTTAATTGATTTGAGATTTTTGTTATCTCTGGACCCCCATACATTCACATGAACTTATCTGAACCTTGATGGTGCCATCTGAGGCCATATTCTTATCCCCCCTCCCAAGATCTGATTTAGAAGACAAAGAATGGGTCACTCCCTCTGATAGCTCCAGTATTTTAAACTTCTCTATTAAGAACTGAGTAGTATCAGCTCTATCATGTCCTAGGCCAGTTTTTAGAAGAGCTTCAGAGCTTTTCCTTTTCTGAAATCCTTTGCAAGAGCAAATATTTCAAAAACATAGATAAAACTCCACCTTGGAAGAGAAAGTACAACATTGGCTTTCCCCTCTCTGCCAGCTTTGAAACTCACCTTTTTAATTGCACTAGAATCCCCGACAAGGAAAATATCCTGCAAGGAATATGATAGCTCCACCATAAATCTCATAACTTGCCTTCTCCTCCTTCTTCCAATCTGAATTTCCATTTCCAGAAGATATTTGGAAATGTTGGAGGATGCCATTACTAGAGAGCTCCAAGCAACACTTAGAGTTCTTCTGCTTGCCTTTTTATTTCACTGCTTTTATGGTACTGTTTGTTTATGATACTGATTTGCTTTGGTGCTACAAAGTATATTTGTACTACTTTTATAAGGCAAGCCAATTTGTGAAGAACTTTTTTATATAAGAAAGTAAATTAAATAGAATATATTCATGCTTCTTATGCAGAAGTTATATAAGACTCCTTGAAGTGGAACTGTGAAAAATCTGCTTTCCCACTAAGGAAGAACAAAGTTATAATTAGCTCTCTCCCCACCACCAGCACCAGTGTTCACTTTTATATCCTAATGATCCTCAACTTATAGGTAAGAAGGCCGGCATGGTAGGCCCATCACACATGGAAACCAACGATGAGACCATTTCTGATCTCAAGGAACAATCTTGCTTTGTAGGTCAGTGAACCTCAACTTTCCTATTTGCCCTACCCGCAGACCCCAACCATAGCTGAGCTTTAAGGATCAGTGTTAACAAAAGATGATCATGGTAGAAATGGATCTGAAGTCTCCCTTTCAAGTGCGTATTTTTCTCCAGGAAGGATTCACATCTATCACGGAAGCCTGACTAGAGGAGACAGACTGCAGGACAGGAAGCCCTACAGGAGGGCTGGTTCAGTTTCATTAGCACTTCTTTTCTGTTCTTAAACAAAGAAGGAGCACCTGACTCCACAAATCTAAGAATCAGAACCTAGAATATTTCTAAAATGCAGCCTCTGATGCAAACTGCAGAAGAGGTAGGAGTGGACATTTCAGTGAGTTAAATGCTGACATGAATGAAGTCTGGTATTCAGGGCATTAGGTTCCCCAATGACTGAAATCCAGACAGCCTCTCTCTTTCACATTCTCTTCCTTCCTCCCTCCCTCCTTCCCTCTCTCCCTCACTTTCTTCTTTGAAAACACAGCCCTGTTTGACAAAGGTGTCATGTGATATTAAACATGATCTCAAACCTGTGAACACTGACCTTTGCCCCCTTGTTTCAAATCTGAAATGGAGATTTGGCTGGAATACAAACTCCCGTCGGTGAGTCAGGGCTGAAAAGTTTGCATAGCAGTTCTGAATTGAAAACGGTACAATCTTGGGGTCAGCGTAACACAAAACACACGGGCCCCCTAGACATAACACAGACTTTCTTTTTCTAAACACCATTATAAGCTGTTTGTCAGCCCTATCGCCAGCAGATGACTCAAATGTACACCGATTCCTTTCCTGGGGATCACACAGCACCCCATTTCTGATTCCATTCATAGTTTAGCTTTTTTGGGTAGGTTGCAATTGCTGAGTGCGCTTCCAGTAGTCAAGAGTTGGAATGAAGGAAAAGGCTAAAAAATATGAAAGAGGTGGGTTAGTAAATATTCTGTTAAATTTTTTTTTATAATGTTGAACTGTAATGAAAGCTAACTTCCTTCCCCCCAACCCACAGCAAACCACAAAAGTCTTCCTGTTTCATAAGAGGAGGGAGGGACGGAAGGAGACACAGAGAGAGAGAGAGTATAAGAGAGAGGGAGGGAGGGAGGGAGGGAAGGAGGGAGAGAGAGAGAGAGAGAGAGAGAGAGAGAGAGAGAGAGAGAGAGAGAGAGATTCTCACATGTTAAGCTTTCTTGGAAATCTACACCTAAGAATATAAAATGTGATTATAACCAGCCATTATTGCACACATGTAATTAAAACAATCTTACTTGCTGGGAAGGTAGGATTGGATGGGGCACATGGAATGTATGGGAGTGACCCTCCTTTTCTTAACTGTACTACCTATGAAATGGTGTTCTTAAACTCAAAGTCCTGAAACAAAGGGAAGTCTGCAATGAGTCTGCAATGTGACTTGGTAGTGCAACAGAAAATTAGCTGCCTGTCCAAATATGTATAGAGTGGGAACGAGTGCAGTTCACAGAAATATGGACTCCATTCACCCTTTTTCTGTGTTCACAAATTCTGAGACTGGGTGCAAACACACGAAATCACAAAAGCAATTCAATAACCAAGCTTAATACATTGGATGAATACAACTAGATTGTGTTGTATAAACAAAGCTATAGTGCTGGAAGGAGTGATTTAGCCTCTGCCTGTATGTTTGCTCTTTTATAACTAATATACAGTACAGTATTTAGCAGTTATTGAGAACACCCTCATTGAGAACAGAGTCTATGTATAACTCAGTGGTTCCTCCATGTTCAGCAGCAGCAACATGGGGAGAAGAACACAAAAATAATGATACATACATAATGACATCATCACACAAATGCCACAACTTAAATGTAAAACTTAAAATGATGCAAGTATGTACTGTATATAATTAGTGTAAATATATAATTGCATTATTTCTGTGATATCATAAATGTGCTGTTGTTTTGACATCATTGTAATCTGAAGTGGAATGGAGATACTATTGGCAGCAATTTTCTGAATATTAATTTTTGTAATAAATTAATGGGTGTTGTCTTTGTACACCATTTGTAAGTTGCAGAATAGAATGGAATGGAATGGAATGGAATGGAATGGAACGGGAAGGAACAGAATTCTTTATTGACCAAGTGTGATTGGACATACAAGGAATTTGTCTCCGGTGCATAAGCTCTCAGTGTACATACAAACAACAAAGGGATAGGTCACATATCATAGATAATAGTTAGAAGCATTAAACATAATATACAACAAGTGATAAACCATAGATACCAATCTATGAATTGATACCAATGAAAAAGATAGATACCAATCTATGAAAAAAAAAACCACCTTGTTAATATTTTGAAGACTGTGTTAAACTAGATGGATCAGTGACTGAATACAGCTGTAGAGCTTGTTCATTGTATTATTTTTAACTTGGTTTCTCCTGCTAAGAGTAGCATGACCACCTCTCTCCCTGTTCCCTATGGTCCAGAGGGCAGAGAATAGAAGAGTGGACCTTGTTGAGAGCTATTCTCAGTATAAATAAGGACTAAAATAACTAGTCAAATGGTCTGACTGAACACTGCATCAGACCAATAAACTAATTTCTCCACATCCTGTCTCCTATGGTGATCAGCCTGATATATAGTAAGGAGGGCATGAACACTTTAATGTACTCCTGCTCATGTCCCAGTTATTGATATTAAAAGGGAAAATCACCAATTATAGTTCTCTTTTTGCCATTCTTGAAAGTGTTGATTGTTACATGCACTTTTGGTGGATATACGCTCTGATGTGTTAGAAGTAGTTTTATGGGATAACTGAGCAGAAAATACAGTATATTTTGCTAATGCCAGAGTTGCAATATCTTTCTGCTCAGAATTAACTGCCAGGAATCTCAGTAAACCCTTCATCATAAACACTGCTGGCCTAATTAACCTTAGACTCCTTATAGCAGCCCAGCTAGTCTACTAACTTATTACATCTTATATTTATGATTCTTCCCGACCATATAAATGTTTTCCTTACTCTTTTTCCACATTTCTACTTGTCTTTTGAGAATAAAAGAGACACTGATTTCAGAAACCGTGTTCACAACTGTGATTTGATGCATGCTTTACTGCCCAACCTTGTTATACCAGAGATAACCTGATAATTTTTCTCTTACCATTCCCAGTTTTTTTTGGCTGTAATAAACATTGCTGTTTCAATTCAGTACAGTAATATGTATAAATAAAATTATTTGGAGAATATACAATATGTAAAGAATAATGGGAGACTGTGTTTTCTTTCAGTCTTTTGATTATTCTTATTTCTTAGTATAGCTGCATAGATAAAAATTCCTCAAAGAACCCAAACAGCTATAGTGTTTGACCTGTTACTGAAAGCAGATCAGAATTCCATCACATAGCAGACAGGATATTTTAGCTCAGGGGTGTCAAACTCAATTTCATTGAGGGCCGCCTCAGCATTGCGGTTGCCCTCAGGGGGCCGGGTGGGTGTGGCCTGGGTGGGCGTGGCCTGCTGGGTGGGCGTGGCTAAAGTGTGTATGGCCTACTGGGTGGGTGTGGCCAGCTCTACATCGTTCGCATCAAGGGTGCCTATGGGGGCCCGGGCAGGAGTGGGACAGATCTGAGGGTCTCTGGCAGAAGGAGGGTCTCTGGGCCAGGGCCAAGGCAGTGGGGGCCGTTCCCTCACTGTTTCCAGGATGGCTTCGCGGGCCGCAGGAAACCACTTCATGGGCCGGATCCGGCCCCCGGACCTTGTGTTTGACATGTCTGTTTTAGCTGATCTATGGTTGCCATGTATGAACTGCAGAATTCTGGATGCTCAGTAGAGCAGGGGTCCCCAACACCCGGTCCATGGACCGGTACTGGGCCATGGCATGCCAGCAACTGGGCCGCACAAACAAGCAAAACCCCATCTGTGGGATGCAGGCAGCACACAAAACCATGCACTCTCCGGTCCATGGAAAAACCTTTCTCCATGGAACTGGTCCCTGGTGCCCAAAAGATTGGGGACCTCTGTACTAAAGGGCAGCAATTTTAGATCATTTAAGAGGACTCAGATTCAGCGGATAAGCATCAATAGCCAGCTCTTGATCTCAATAATTGCCCAATTCTATCTTAGAATCTAAGACGTTTGAACAGCCTAAAGGAAGGATTGTTTTTAAATGCCAATTTGGTATGTAATAATATCTTCCTTATCCATGATTTAATTATGGATGAAACAGTCAACCTGACATGTATAACAAACACCTGGATAGGCTTGCAAGGAGAGTTCCCCCTCAAAGTATTGTCTGTCTCACTTTCAAGTTTGGTATCAGCCACAACTTCAAAGAGGAGCAGTTCCCATCCAAGAATCCTTGAGGGCTTTTGAAACTCTGCTCCACAGGCATATGGATGTGAAATCCAAGTTGAAATTAGGTTCTAATGAATAGTTGGACTTGTTCCTGTTGTACTGGTCTCCTTGTTGTGCAGAGATATCTCTGCTGAGCTACTAAGCCTCATTACCAGGTTGGTGGTGGAAGAAATGAGGTTTATGGTTCTTGGGCACTTCAGTCTCCCCTTGGTGGCACTAAGCTTTGATCAGTTGAGGAGTTCACATCCAACATGGTGAACCAAGTAACTGAGAGCCCAAAACATACTAGAGGTTACATTTTAGATCTGGTTTTTATCTTGAGGCAATTAAGACATGATATGGATGTTGAAAATATTACCATCAATCCGTTGCCTGACAAATTACTCTCTAATTACTTTTCATCTTACTGGTGCCACCTTCCCCTGCAGGGAGGACCTATTGCTATAAATTGTTTTGCTCCAGGTGACTAATAGATTCTGTTAGAATCCAGAAGGAACTTGGGGCTTCTCCTGAAGTTCTGATGGGAGCTTTGACAGAAGCCTTGGTCTCAGCCTGTAATAGGCAAGTGATGAGGCCTCAGACAGGACTGCTACCACATGGACTCTCACTGTGCTCTCGTTCTAGATTGCTTCTTGGTTTTCTATGCAACTTAGAGAGTTGAAGCACCAGAAGAGACACAGCACCATTGGAGAAAGATGACAAATGAATCCAATTGAGCATGAGTAAGAAACTACAGGTAGTCTTTGACTTACAACAGTTTATTTAGTGACAATTCAAAGCTGCAACGGCATAGGAAAAAGTGACTTATGACCATTTTTCACACAACCGTTGCAGCATCCCCATGGTCGCATGATTAAAATTTGGCCACTTGGCAACTGACTCATATTTATGATAGTTGCAGTGCCCTGGGGTCATGTGTTCATCTGTTATGACCTTCTTACAAGCAAAGTTAATGGGGAAGCCAGATTCACTTAACAACCATGTTACTAGTTTAATAACTACAGTGATTCACTTAACAACTGTAGCAAGAAAGGTCGTAAAATGGGCAAAATTCACTTAACAAATGTTTCATTTAGCAACAGAAACTTTGGGCTCAATTGTGGTCATAAGTCGAGGACTACCTTTATATTAGGAATTACATCATGGTGATAAGAACAAAATGTAGTTATTTGTGTTTGTTATGTAACTTTTATTGTGTGCACTAATAGTCCTTTTTAAAATGATCTTTACCTTGCTGCGAAGGGCCAAATCACAGAGCTACCTATGGGACCATTGGGAGGAATATTCTACATATCTGGCAAATGAAGTGGCTGCAATTTTCCAACTGGGGAAGTCCTATTGAGATAGAAACAGAATATCTGTATGATTAACTACCATAAATTTAAGGTAGTAACACCTGAAGAGCTAGACAGGATTCTCAGATCTGCCAACCTGACCACTTATGAGATCTGTGTCTCTCCTGGTTGGTAAAGGCCATATGGGAGATGTAATTGTGTTTACATTTGGGTATCAGCTTTCTTGGCAGGGATGTATGTGTATTTGTATGTGTCCTGCTACTTAAAGGAACTAACCTTTTAAAAATAAACAAACAAAAGATAATAATAATAATAATAATAATAATAATAATAATAATAATAATAATAATAATAATAATAATAATATAATTTCTATACCGCCCTCCTCCCGAAGGACTCAGGGCGGTGTACAGGGCAATAAATACCGTAGTTTCCGGCGTATAAGACTACTTTTTAACCCATGAAAATCTTCTCAAAAGTCAAGGGTCATCTTATATGCCGGGTGCTGAAAATTTAGGGACAGGGCTGGCTGGAAAACCTGGAGCGGATCTCCCATTTAGTCTGCGCAGGGAAAGCGGGACCAATTGGAGAAGAAGCTGCAGTCTGTGATTTTTTACAGGCTGGGGTCTGGGCGTCTTTCCTTCTAAAGTTGAAGATTGACTTTTATCAATTTTCTTTCCTAGAGTAGGCAATCACAAAACTGCATCTCACTTACTTTGGCCATGTCACGCGGGGGAATTCACTGGAGAAAGCAATTGTGTTGGGAAGAGTTAGTGGTAAAAGGGAATCAGGCTGCCAAAGAACATGATGGCTGGATACCTTCAAAGCTGACACCAGCCAGAGCGTAGAAAAATTTGAAGAAGCAGTGCAAGATCGGAAGATGTGAAGAGACCTGGCCCATAGAATCACCAAGAGTTGGACATGACTAAATGGATAACATCAACAACAACATCAGGGTAGGCGATTCACTTGGAAGGAACTTATTGCATTGAGAAATTCAAAGTGGCCAAAGGCCTTCTGGCTTGTTTCCACAGTGCCAACCGGGTGCTTCTTAGAAACCTATAACTACAGTGTAAAAATATCCCCCAATTATTCTGCATGAATACACTCCAGGACAGTTAGCTCACTTTAGCCCTTTTCTAGGCAGGATTCAACATACTGACTGCCATTAGATCAAATAGTCTTTGTGTGCCAGGACTTTAGCTCAGGATTGGGTGATTTTTTCCCATGACCTGATGAAAAAGAAAAAGAGCAACAGAAATCTGTGCTAGTATGGAGAAAATGCTGGATTTGTGCAAGCAACAACTTTAAATGGCTTCCTCACAACAGCTGTAACCAGTCCTAAGGTTTGAATGGTAATTATCTCCAAAATTTGAAAAATAAGGCAAATTAGGTTTCTAAATTACACCTTTAGTTGTATGAGTTAGGCATGAGTCCGAAACCAAATCTCAGAAATAGGGTCCCTGATATCCATCTTTCAGGCAAAAAAGTTGTGGGTTTCTCTTTTTTTCAACAATCTCCCTTCCACATCAGTTGTCTTTTTAAAATTAAAAAAAAATACTTATTAGAGAAATGTGAGTTCCTTAACCTCTAAAGCAGGGGTCTTCAAACTTGGCCCTTTTATGACTTGTGGACTTCAACTCCCAGAATTCCTCAGCATGCCTGGCTGAGGAATTCTGGGAGTTGAAGTCCACAAGTCATAAAAGGACCAAGTTTGAAGACCCCTTGTCAATGCTGTGACATTGGATGTCTGACAACTGAGCTAGCAGCCATTTTTACCTTTGCTTTTAATGTGCCTTTCTATTCTTTTAGAGTTCAGATGTAGAAGGGGGATGGGATACATGCCTGAGGATTTAGCTAGACCTAACAATGTAGAAGTGTGGAAACTCAAGGAGGTGTTCTGATAAGATTTTGGTGGGCTGAGGGACCGGAGAGGAAAGCCCATGTTTTGTGCTAATTGTGGAATGTGATTTATGACAGCTCTTGTGGGGTGGGATTTGCAATTTGTTACTTTGTATTTGGGAGGAGGGAATCTCATGCTTGGGTTCAACTATGTAAGTGCTGATACTTTGTTTCCTAAATTCTTCTTCTTAAGGAAGAATTCTTGCCTTGAAGTTCTTTTACTGGTTTCATCTATCAGAATCATGACACCCCTACTCTAAAGCAACCAGTTATTTGTCTTTTGTCCCTAACTATGTGCACCAAGGAGAAACCGAGGTAGATTTTTTTCCCTTTTCCCCAGTGCTCTTTTAGAGCAATTCTTGGCTTTTCAACTCTACATAGACCAAATAATTTCATACACTCTTTACAGTATCTCAACACTCTACACCAGGGGTGTCAAACTGGCAGCTCGTGGGCCGGATGCGTCATGCGGAAGCCACACACACACCATTGCTGGCAATGGGAAAACCATCCCGTTACGTTGCACGACATCACGTGACGTCGCGAGTTTGACATGTCTGCTCTACACCTTGTATCCTTTCCCTTCAGACTTTGGCCTTCACTCTTTGGCAAACAAGCAAGGTCAAAGGCAAGAGATGGGATTATGTTGTTTTACAGTATAATGTTTTTTAAAGAAATATTTATTGGTCAGCTCTAAGTAAGGACCACCACCTTTCCTCCTAATATAGATTCCTTCTTAATTACAGAATATCCCTGATGAAGTTAAATGCTAGAAAGCACCAATAGGACTTTCACTTCCCTCTTCTTCAGGCTTCCTGAATCATGTGCCAGAAATAGCTGCAATTTTTTTTTATTTTTTTATTTTTATTTTAATTCCATTTATATCCCGCCCTTCTCCGAAGACTCAGGGCGGCTTACAAGCTTAGCAGTAGCCTTCATTCTATGTATATGCCTGCTTGTTAGGGCTTTTACACACACCCCAAGCAGCATTATTACAAAGTCAGCTTAATTGCCCCCAACAATCTGGGTCCTCATTTTACCTATTTCGGGAGGATGGAAGGCTGAGTCAACCTTGAGCCTGGTGGGATGCGAACCTGCACTAATTGCAGGCAGCTGGTGTTACTTAAGGAGGCATTAGCCCACTGCTCCACCAAGGCTCTTTTACCCAAAGCCATCCCATCCCATGAATAATACTAACAGCTGCTAGAATGTTGAGAGCTCTTACCACACGGATCCTCTAGCTTAGATTTCTCTTAATTTGTGATCTCCAGATGTTTAAGATGATAAGACTCACTAGCTAGGGCTGATGGGAACTGTGATCCAAACAGGTTGGATCACAGTTGGAGATAACAAGTTTGAAAAATATACTGTAAAAAGAAGTATCTACTCCCCCCCCCCACTCCCACCATTACAACTTTGGCAGATTAAAATAATAAGAATAATGGCAATAAATGACAGCAAGTACTTTTACATAATCCTTCTGCTCTTGCATATCCTGTGTAATTGTATGTAATTTCCATACTTTCCACAGCTCGCAAGATTCTGTTTCTTTCATTTCCAGAATCTGAAGCAAAATCACCATTATTTTAAAGCAAAGCAGCTAGTCTGTCTCACAATTACCAAGAACAAAACTGATATCGGAGCACAAACTAATTATGGGAACTTTTAGAAAGGATGAAGTCTCTTCTGATGGGAGAGGACAGGGATGAGTTTCTCCCCATTGCAAACCCAAATGGCTGTCTGCAGATAAATCCTCCATATATGGCATGCACATATGCACAAAAACCATACCCAGGCCAGCTTGAGTGTTATTCCCACAAGAAAAATTAAACACTCCTAATGCTTTTTTGAAGTGAATTGTGCCCACCCACCCCCTTCATTTGCATCTTATAATAAGGATGTTATCATTCTAGTTTATAGCTCAGCTCTTTAGTTGCTATCTCTCGGGGGCTTAGATTGCTCCTCTAGAGTTCAATATCTGTCTGTGAACGAAATGTAATCTTTTGAAAGCACTTTCCTTCCGTATTAACATTACAGCTCTGATGAGTTAAAGGTTTTTCACTTTTGCAAGGTGTACAAGGTGTTTTGCTATTCCAGAGTGAGTCCACCAGATAATGGACTTGGCTGTACCACCCTCACTCAGCAGACGTGCTGTGTGAGTCAGCTACGAGCTGAGAAACCCTTTTCACCTCTTTACGCTGAGCCATAATCTCCAGTGTGCTCAGTCTCTTACATTTAGATTAATTATAAAACCTTGTCACTAGGATATTAAAATGATGTTTAATACACAAAAGGGAATAAAGGAAAGGAAGGGATGGGGGTGGAAAAAGAATGTATCATTATGCCCCATGACCTGTCTCACCAGTTGCATGCAATATTGGCTTCAAGTTTATTTTCTTCCTGCATTTCTGTTTCATAACTATTCTTTTAATGGCACATTGAATAAAGGGCTTTTCCCTTTGAAAATGCCCAAGGCCACATCTACCTGAAGTGTATGTATATGCTATATATTGTCTCCATACCAGCAGAGGTGGTAAATTCAAGAATAACTAACCCATGAAAAGGAAATCATGCAGAAAGGTTATTCTCCCCTCCCAACACCCACCGCTCCTCTTCTCTAAAAATAATTACCTTGGCAAAATAAGAATAATAGTAATAATAACGGAGCCCAAGAACATGACCTTACATAGAGAAAAAGGGCCATGAGCATCCAATAGGATCTGCGTTGAGCATTCAGCTCTTGTCTCTCACTCTTTTTTTTTTAGAAATCTAAGCTTTCAATGAATGAATATTCAGGAAAATGATGAATATTCGATGAAATTATGAAAGATCCCCTCATAGTTTCATTCCAATTTTTTTTATTTGAAATCTACAAAACATCTATCAGAAACTCTTCTCTCTGACCCATCCTCCTCCTCCCCACCACACCTCATTGTGAACTTGGCTGAAGATTACTTTGAAACCTGTTGATTTAAAGTTTACCATGATTGCAAAGGAAGCAGATTACCCTCTATCATGAACAGCAGATAGTCATAGAACAGGGATGTCAAACTGGTGGCCCATGGGCTGGTTGCATTACCCATAGGCCACGCCCATCCCAGCTCCACAAAGGCACGAAACATTGCGATACATCACAATATGTCACGTGACACGATCAAGTTTGACACCAGTGTCATAAAACATGTCCCTCCAGTGATTGTGGAAATCTACCTTTGTGTAATGTTTGAGAAGTTGTTGAGCTCTAATGGTGATTAAATCTAACTGGCAACTCTTAAATCCACCATTGACCACAAAGTCAATGGATGCATTTATTTCTGGGAATGATAAATAAATAATCTGCCTCAAAGAGTTGTTCTGCAAGTGGATGCAAAGACAAATGCTTGAGAGATAACAGGGTGCAATAATGTACATAGACTATTACATCATCACCAACAACATTGTCATCTAAATAAAGAACTATATTTGTTTATTAAATTACTGGGCCACCCTTCAGTACAAGCATTCCCCAAATTCATGCAAAGTTACACAATTAAAAACAATTCTAATAGTATTTCCAACAATATTACATAGTACATAAAACAGCAGTGATAAAATCAACATGATGTAACAACTAAAAGCTTGGGAAAATATAAAGGAATTTGGCAAAGTCTAGGATTCTATAAATAAGATGGCACCACTAAACAATTGCCTCTGCAACTTTGTCACTACCTGTTGTGTTTCTTGGGAGTAGGACCAGCTACCATGGAAGTAAACATTCTTTGGGTAACCAAATCCCAAGAGGTGAAGAGTTTTAAAGATAAATTTTAGTAGTTTGAATTGTGTTTGGGAATGGGCTGGTAAACTATTTAGAAATTGATCAGACACATTTCAAGCTATTATGCCTAGCCCTTCTGGAGTCAAGGCTTTAATGGAGGAGGTTTAGCCTTTTCTCCCATGCTGTTTCATAATTCACCCCATCCTCCAGCTCCTGTTGCTGCTAGGTCCTGTTCATTCAGTATCCTGGGCACATGGTGACATAGGTGTACAAAGTTCTGTTACATATAATGGGCACCCCTGTATATACACAGAGTTAATTCTTTATATAGTGTGACAGAATGATTCATACATGTGCTCCATATGGCCAGATACATAAATAATATATACAACTCTTTGTATGAAGGCTGTTTTTATGAACATGCTGATGGTGTGCTTAGTTGCAAAACATAACGTATTTCAAAAGATGCAGGCATTTGCCTTTCTATATAATCAGTATTATGTGGAGAAATAGGGACCAGAACCTCTGCTCCAACTTCTTGGCCTATATCCCTCATCTCCTGCTGCCACCCACCACTCCCCAGTTGAATGATGTGGATGGGAGCCAAATGCTTCACTTGCTTAGACTTCACCTTGTGCAACTTACAACCCTGATTTTTCCAGCTTCAAAAGAATGTAAGGAGGAAACTTAAGTACTTGCAATGGGTATCTGGACAGGCAATGGTGTTATCTCTTATTAACACTGCAGAAAATCACCTTGTGTGCTCATAGAAAATGAGCTCCAAACTCACACTGAAGCAGCCACGCAGTAATTTTCACAATTATCCAAATACCATATGAGCTGGAACCATGGATGGAGGGGAAATAGCAGTTTATTTCAATAACCTTTTGTGTTTTAGGTAATTTTTGTTACTCTTGGATGAATGGTAGTGGTACATGTAGGGGTAGGACATTGAATGGTTCCCTTTGCCTTCTACTGTTATTCAGCTAACAGTGAACACCAATTGGGTCATGATGTTTCTTGCATGTTTGGGCTCTCAAGTTCAACAGAATAAAAAAAAAAGAATGAAGGTTGGTTTCAGCTCACTTTGTGATGTATTAAGGAAGGGAGCCACATTTAAGTTTATGTGGCAATAGGTATTAATGAGTAATAAAGTGCAATTAAAAGAAATAAAAACCAATATGGGAAAGGAGAAGTGCTCATCTTTCTTGCCACAAGAGCCGTATCTTCTTCTCATCTTCACCATTGCCCCCAAACCTAGCTCAAGTTTTTGGAATGCATTCATTTGCTCTGACTCAGAAATTTGGCAAATCACCAGGAAGGAAAATTCCAGAGCTGTAGGGAATGTCTCTGTATGATGTCAAGAGGTAAGAGGATTTATGTCAGAGATAATAGAAATGATTAAATTGTAAAACTTTTAATTCTGATGCATCTTAAAACCCCAACTTAGACTTTTAAAACAATGATTTCTGAAATTTCTACACTTGTATTTCAAACTATGCAAAATGTCAACTCCCACCACAACACTTTTCTAGTAGATGAGCTATATTTATATATAATACTAAGCCAGAGGCAATCAATGTTTTGCTGGCCAGAGCAGTGGGAGGTGGAGGGGAAAGATGCAAAGGGCACCAGTAGGCAAAGTGATGATGACAGAATTGAACAGGGCTCTGTCATGGAAACGCAACTCTGGTTTTTCTTGCATTTGGGAAGGATATGTTTTATTTATGCTAAAAGGCTATTCCTAAATTTAAATTTCTATTTAATTCTACTTCCCAAGATGGGAAATGAATCAACTTGCAAATTATCCATGGTATATTTGGAGGAGGAGGAGGAGGAGGAGGAGGAGGAGGAGGAGGAGGAGGAAACAGTTCAGGGATTTCATGTGATCTGTAATCCTTCAAAAAGGTTTGGGCTTAAGGAAAAGTCTGCACACCCTTAGAAGAGATTCTTGGCTCTCAGCTCCTTGGATCCCAACAGAGAAACGAGGTCATCAATCCCAATCAAGCTGGCATGATTAAATAACAGAGTTCCAATGCAGAATTGCTGGCACATCAGTATTACGGTAGGTAATGTATTGTCTTAGCACAGGTAGAAACACTAGCAGAACCTTCTCTTTTACTTTTGTGAACAGGAAGAAAGGGTACGTAATGAGTTATACATCTCAGTCAGTGCAAGTTTAGTCTGACAGGTGAGCATTGATTGGCTGATAGTTCTTCGTGCTCAGCTATTGGTCAGAAAAGACAAACAGTGATTGACTGGTGGTTGTCTGCAAACATTACTCAAAAAGATAGAAATGTGCCTGTGCTCATACTGTAATGTTCTGGCTTTGAATGAATTGAAGATAGTGGAAATACAATACCACTTGCAAACTAAAACAATAACTTGGTGATTTAAAGGTAGACTACTGTTGAGCCTAGAAGACCTGTTTGTTTTTCCTATCGTGGCTTATTTCTAATTGTAGGCATTAATAGACACATGCTCCTTGAATCTTTTGGTTCTGAAACAAAAGCAAGACACTTTCCCCTATGGCACTGCCATAGGAGGGCATATATTTGTACAATGTTAAGAACTGCCTTAGTGGGATGTGATGAGATGATTGACTGTATCTGCCATTTAATCCACTGCTACCTGTCAACATTACAGCATGAGGTCTTGCTTTCCATTTTTAGGCCAGACTGGACACCACATAGACCTGTACTTTTATGGCCTTTCAGACCAAGAAATGTAAGAAAGTAGAAAGATCTGAATTCTAGAATGGTCCATTGAAGGTTTTTGGCTTTTAGCTCAGATATTCAAATCCTTTCCTACATTGTTAACAATTTAATGAACTTTGTTTTTATGGTTAATTTCTCAATGATATCCTGAGCACTAACAGTACAATGTTGGTAATTTCCTTTGTCTACTTATTTTTTTTTTCCTTTTGCTTGCTCACTTACTCTTTTTCTTTTAAAAATGATAAATCCATTGAAGGGAGTTTAACTTGGAGAGGACAATAAAAAGCTGGATTAAGCAGCAAACGTTTGTGTGCAGTTGGAATTTTTACAGCATGCCTGGTCTGTCTTACAAAAAGGCTGCTATATGAAGACTTGTCTACTCAAAAAAAAATGCTGCCATACTAGCTTCTCTGGCATGCAAATCTTTGGATAATTTGTTTCAGTTAAGGGTTCACCCCAACAGTCACCAAAGCACCTTTACTCTATTCTATTTCTTGTTGGTTGAGTGCGGCACTTGAGCTGCTTTGCTTGGCAAAAGTGTATTTTGTGAGCACACACAATCCGCTTCTGTGAAAATGAAGTAGCCAATCAGATCGGTGATTTGCCTCCACTAGCTTTTACCATTATGAGCTGATTGATGCACCTCACTGAAGTGAATTGATTGGATTCCATGTGGGTCTGTGTACTGTCACAAAGGACCCATTTACCAGAAGGCATCTGGTAAGGGTGCTTGCCCCCTTGTTCCTTCCACCCCTAGGGCAGGTGGGAATAAAGGCAAACAAAGCATTCAAGGCTCAGTTTGGAAAGCAAAGAGCAGTGCCTCATTTTCAGCATGACCACATTGTCCCCTTTTACAGAAAGGAACTACAAAAGAAAATAATTGCAGAGTAGCAAGAGACTTGGTGTTGCCGAAGGAGATACTGATGCCAGTGTTGGTCTCCATTAGATCTTATATTGTCTATCTCTGTGATGAAGTCTGATGCAAGAGCTGAAGACTAGTCCAGGATAAGGAATTCTTGCTGCTGGTGTTGTAGAACTTTATCTAGTGAATCTCAATGCTGGTGACTTCCAAGACTTTCAAATAAACTTTTCCTACAAACCCAATAAGCAGACAGTCATTCTGAAAGATTCTGGAGACAGTTCTTTGAGCAAGCATATAATAATCTCACTCAAAAACTATTGAATTATTGAACCCTATTCAATAAAGGTGTGTTAATGTACAAGCTTCAGACTAGGAAGTCAACTGTCATTAACTCCTCAGGGTCTTGCATATAAGGTCTGGCTTCAAAACAAACAGGACGGAGATCTTTGTCCCCTCACTATAGATAAAAAAAACTTCCAGCAACTGAACTGGAGGGGAAAACATTCCTGGAATAATTCAGGATTGAGAGCAGGACAAGTGTGTAAGATGAGAATTAAGTCCTTATGGTATCCACACAACCATTCTCCCCATCCTATCCTTTTCATCCCACCAGTAATGGCTTTGATTGTTAGTTTACAAGACTACAGAGTTATTGGCTGAGCTGGCAGGCCAGCTCTATTGATCATTGTTCCCTTTTGACATTTCTGATAAAGTTCTTGTAGAATCAGCTGCACTGACTGGAGCCTCTAAGCTCAGCAAAATGTTTTCCACAACTAGCATTCTAAGTTCACAAAGAATAACAGGACATTTCACAGAAGGAGGCAGCAGCTTCTGAGATCCAAAAAAATTCAAATGAAACACTTTTCATCAAGAAAATTTTTGAAAAAAATTGTAATGAACTGTATTAATTATAATGAGTAAAACTAGGGCTTATCACTCAAACAATATTAGATTTTACACTATGGGCCAATACATTCTGCAGTGTTATAGAAGTGTTTGCATTTTAGATTTTCATATGGATGGTTTACGGTTTTGCATTATGATCTCCTGAAAAGAATGAAACACACAAAAGAACTGTGGGAGGTGGTTTCTTGGCTTCATCCTCAAAACTGCCAGCTTCTGTGTTCTATCCTCTGCAACATCTATAATTTAGGCAGGGAAAAGCTTTTGTAAGTATTTCACATATGGAACATTTATTCCAAAAGCATGAAATGTTACTTAGAGATCATAAACGTGTGTCTTTATCTTCAGACAGCCATGTTTCAAGAATATGCTGCCCCACCTTGAAAATCAGTAGGTAAGTATGGACAGTAGATGTTGCTGAACTACATCTCTCAATCAATATGGACAATTAGCAATTCATGATACTACACAGCCCAAGCTCCTAGTCAGATGAACCCTCACACACCAGTATCTATGCACGAGTCTTTATTTCTACTCTGGGACTTCCAGGTCACAGACTGTAGTGCAAAAACTCGATTCCTGCTGTTTGCTTATGAGCTATTGCAAATCTTGCATATTTGTGATATGTATGGATTTGAGACCGTGAGTCTTACATGTTCTTCTGGAAATTGGGACCAATTCCTTCAGGCCCACCTGGCCAGTTTCTGGTACCTGACTTTGTTGAGACCTCAGAAAAGGATTAGTTGCGAAACCATGTTAGCTGAAGTCCTCAGAGTAATGTCCTGTGTTTCTGTGCAATAAGATGTATGGTTTTAAAGGTTTTATGGCTCCTTCTCATATGTGACAACAGTCCCAGCAAGGCTGCCTTAGGATGGAGCTGCAAAAGTATGGAAGTGGCTTCCACAGTGATTTGTTGTGTCTATAAAATTGGACGGATTAAGACATAAACATGTAACTAGCGCCAAGGGTGTAGATGTTGTCTTCCTGAATGATAAGCAAGATAATGAAAGTCTTATATTTCTGAAGTTGCAAAACATCTCTCAAGGGAAAAGTACCTACTGGGACCTGTGCCATAAAACTCTAGTCATGTGGTCAAAAACATAGCAAGGACTCACTTTAAAATCTGAGTGCTTAATAAATGGCGCATTAAAAGCAGAATATTAAAAAAGAAAGGAACTTGTTTCAACTTTCCCTGATGTTAATGGTTACTCCAGCACATTTAGAACTAAATATTCCAGCCATGAGGCTTCAAGACTTCTTATTGGGTATTCAGATTATCCAACAAAATCCAACATGAAGCTGGCAGGAAAATGCATGTGTATCTTTCAAGTTGATGTTCAGTTTCTGGCAATTCCTTGTGAGCAACTGAAATCAGTGTGTTTTAATGAGCGGTCTGCTCCATTTTATTAGCATCCTATAAAGATTATATCAACCCAACAGCTTATGATGACCTAATCAATGCAATTTTTAAGGTGGGGAGGGGAAGGAAAGTGTCACAAACAGGTTAACCTTTGCTGTATTTTATTGCCAAGACACTCGGTTACTGCATGTAGAGACAAGGATTCTAGAACCAAGGTAATTTAATCAAAGAAATAGAGTGGTGGTGATGTATTGGGGGAGGGGGCTGCCAATTTATTTTTATTTAATCTTTCTGAACCTTGTTGCAAACAGACTAATTTGGGAAAATGAAAGAGATATTTAGGACCCAAGATGCAACAAGATATGATTGCTATTAAAAAGGGAAAACATGATGACTTAAAAACTTGACATGCAATAAGTTTTTATCAATGTTAAGGTACATTTTTTGCATATTTACAGTGCTTTTTCTTGTTTGGGCAGTTGTGAACCAAATTGCTTTTCTAATGAAAACAAAACCTTTCAATAATGTTCAGTGTAACTACTTTCCCACTCTTTTACCTTGATGAGCTTAACCATGCCTTGATACATGTTGCAAAACTGATGTCTCATTAAATTTCTCATGATTTTTTCTAGATTTAGAATTGACTTGGATTAGAGTTCTATAGCTTCATTCCATGTTGCTCTAGTCAACTAGTTTTGCGGGTAAAATAAAGTTGTGTAGTAATGTGGGGAAAACCATGCTTGTATGAAAAAGTGGATCTGAAAGCTGCCTTGGTATATTCCTTCCCATGTGATTTCCACTCACCTTCATTTTTTTAATGGAATTCTGCTAATGTAGTGGTCTATGTGGGAAAGACCTATTGGGAACCATTGCCCACATTGCTCTCCTAAGAGGATTCATTTCTAAGGCAGTGATTAAAAACCTTACTTAAGGCAAATAGGGCATTAAATCAGGAAAGGGGAGTTGCCCTCTCCATAGCATATGGCTTGGCTTATTCCAAATATTTAGAAGTTTAGGTGTCACAGTATCTTTCCAGCTACATCAATGATTTGGTCCAGAATATGTAGGTTAATTGGCATCAATTAACGTATGTAGGCCATTCCAACACCAATAGTTTCATTTTCCACATTCCTTCCATGTTGTCCAATTTCAGTCAGGCTCATAAGAATTATGTGATTGTTTCTTTTTATCCCTCCATCCAAACCCTAAGGTTTTAGGTAACTAATATAATTAAATTTCCATATGAGTGTGTCTAAACTAGTATTTCTTATCTCAGTGAAAACTTTTTGTTACTGTATTTTCCTTGAATAGTTTTAGCTACCTTGATAAAATAGAGAGGGACTCTTAAGAAGTATATTGATTTTCATGTCACTTGTTTTCCCCCAAAGAACAAGTTGTACAATCACAGTCTGACACAAACACCTCTTAGATTTCATGTTTGTTATTTTTCCAAAGAAAGTAGCCCACCCACCCCATTGTCCCCCAAAATACATACTTAAGCAACAGAAAAGCAATACACCACAATAAGCATCACTTAGTTGTACACAAATAAATTAAGACAGTTGGAAATCCCACACAGAATTAGGCAAGAATATCAATGTGATGACTAGAATATGGAATTGTAATAATGATTTTCAATACTTCTGCAAACATATGCTGTCAAGAGCTGTAAATTGTAGGGTGTGGAAATATAGGTTGTTTCTGGTTTAATCTGGAAAAGTAGATTTAGAAAAACTTATGATAATTTAGAGGCATGTGACTAGCATAGTACAGTTGTTGGTACTTTCACTTGAAAGGATTACCAGATTGGACCTTTGGAGGAGAAAAACAGCCACTTAGCATAGCACTGACAGTAACCAACATAAAACCAATGAGCTGGCTCAGTATAAATCAACCAGACTCCTTTACCTCTCCCCAGTTGGGGCAACAATCAGTTACATTCACAAACCTGGCTTAGCAACCCATGCATATACAATTTTTTGAGGGTGGGCATATATAAATCCTGTGCACATCCCACGCCTTCCACTGAAAACCTATCTATATTTCTATTCGTACCTAGACCCTATGTGTCATTTTATCATCTGTCAGAACTATCCTTTCCCCAATTAATTTAGATTGCAGGAAAAAATAGTAGTAATCACCCAGCTTCACTTGTTCTTTGAAAGTGTTTCCCTCTGTGGAAAAATTAATTGTAGAAAACTAAGATTTAAGGATACAAAATTCCTTGCTTCTTCCTCCACTACTCAATCCAGATTCTTTGTAGGTCCTAGGCATGGAGTAAACATGTACCAAGCGGCTATAACCAAGAGCAAGCAGAACTTACTAATTTTGAAGTAGTAATTTGGGAGGATCCCCAGAAAGGGTTAAGAGACACTTCCTCTGAAATGCCAAGAGATGTTGCCTGTCAATATAGCATAGGATACCAAAATTGCTGGATCAACAATATGGATCAATGATTTGTAATTAATCATTGGGATTCAAAGCTTAAGGACTATCAACAGAAGGTAGAAAAGGTATATTCCATGCTGGTCAAGGCTGCACAACAGGCTTATCATGGAGGATGACAGATTTCTGTTCTACGCTAGTAAAAACTTCTTGTCTACAAGAGCAGCTTGTTAATGGAACCAAGCATCTGGAAGGTTAGTGGTTCTGCTTCACTGGAGGCCTCCAGATAGAGGAGGTAAAAATAATCTGCAGGAGTTACTTTGGCTTTTAATTTAATACATCACAGGGAATTAATTAGTTGCTTAGAAGCCTCCCTTTAAATTCTAAGATTCCAAACCCATTTTATTTCAATCCATTAATTTTTCAACAAGGGTAGGCATATTGTTTCTGCCAAATGTTTTGGAACTTCCTATCAGCAAAGGATAGTGGGAATTGTAATGAAAAATATTTAGAGGACACCCAGTTTTCTTCCCATACCAGTTCACACAAAGAACCTGTTTCCATAAGAAAAGGTCAGGCTCTAAATGTATTTCAGACCCCAGATATTCAGGACCTGAGTCATTGCAGTGGCTGTTTCTGTCAGCTTTCTGCTTCTCTTTAAATCTCTTCTTGTTCAAACAACTTATAGCACATATCTTATGGGAAAAGCAAAAATATGGAACTTCACTGGAAGAAGGAAAAGCACTATAAGGGAGTTACAGTATCAATATTCCTTTAATAAACACTGGGAAGTGTTCTGTGAAAAGATGGCCATTTCCATGATTGGACTTCATGAAGTTTGATCATATTTAACTAACAGGCACTTGCTTAAAACTTCCAAAGGGCTAAATAATAGTATTCCAGTTCTACTAGTTAGGGAAGACAAGTTGCACTATGACATCTGTTGCTTTTACATTGAGTTTTGGCTACTAGTATGCACACAATAACCTAGCAGAAGTCAATGGGAGCGGTTGTTCCATGTGTGACATCAGCTGGCACACTATTATGTCATTGCAAGCTATGTTAGATATTGCCACAAGAGTTCCTGTTTATTGTGCTCTTCCTTCTGCCATTCTCCATGGAGAATAGGTGCTAAACAAAGTGGCTAAAAAGTTTCAGTCAGATATTCCTAAAATTGGCCTTGAAATATTCAGCATATACTTTAAAGAGATAATATCTCTTTATGCTGTAGTAAGTCAAAGTAATTATTTTTTATTGAATCAGACCTCATAAAATTAATTTGTCTAAGTCTTGCAACTTTTCCAAGGCCAAGGACCATGGCTGCTACAGCTGCAGAGCATTGTGCAGTAACATAATAGCATCACCAGAGAAGATTTTCTGTTAGTGGAAGGGGCTGGGAAGAATAAAATTTGATCAGTGCATTAAATCCATCAGAAATTAATACACCTATTTTTATGTATTTCTCATTGAGAATTGGCACCATCATTATTTGGTAGTTTCCACCAAATGTTGATTGTATGTTCTTGACAGACTCTGTGAATTGCAAAAATGGACTCGGGAGCCACATACAACCCATAGGGTCCCCACACCACTCAACTACTGTCTCCTCTGTGACTCATGTATAAGTTCAAAGGTCCAGGGAAAAAGCCTTCCCAAACTTTAAAGTTTTCTAAAATGTGTTCTTTCAGGCTTTGGACATCATAAATGAGAAATGTAGATGTGCCTGAGTAAAAGGTTTGATTTAATAACTCCTTGTTTATTGGATCACTCTTATTATTTTTAGGTGGCTTTCCCATTGCCATTCTAGAAACAAAATGGCACACAAGATTGTCAAATAAAAGGAATATAGATATATATAAGAAAGCCCTTGATGAAGGATTTTTCCCCAATGACGTGGTTTTGCTATTTTGTTAAAAATATATAAATAGAAAGTCTTCTGGACAGGCGGCAGAGGGGTGTCTGCAAAGATCCTGCCTTTGATGCTGTTCAGTCAGATAGCATCACGAACTAACCAAACAGCAAACCCCACTTGGATTTCACATACGTGGCGCAAATCCCCATTGCGTTTCAAATTCTCTCAGAATTTAAGCGTCCTTGAGCTTCCATCCGGAATTTGCCACACATCGGGAGTTCCCTGGGCGCTACGCCAACCTAAAAAAAAATGGGGACAGAGGAGGGAAAAAAGAAAGGTGTAATATGGACTGAAAGTCAAAGCATTTGTTTACAATTATGAGGATGCAGCACACTAGGCAATAGAGTACTTTACTTGATCACCTTGCACCTCCCAAGTTAACAATCTCCTATATTACTTAAGCAGAAAAATACAGTGCCCCAATCCAGCATATGTTCCTAGTCACTCACAACAAAAGCTCACGGATCGAAATGCTCATTGGCCAATTTTGTAGAGACACATTCAACCACTTTTATGGGTCAGAGTGCATTTTGTGATGGATGCATATGGATTCACCACAAAGAAGCCTGCATTCATGATGTTGTGGTGGCACAATGGTTAGAATACAGCGTTGTAGACTAACTCTGCCTACTGCCAGGAGTTTGATCCCAACCAGCTCAAAGTTGACTCAGCCGTCCATCCTTCCAAAGTTGGTAAAATGAGGACCCGGATTGTTGGGGACAATATGCTGACTCTGTAAACATCTTAGAAAGTGCTAAAAAGAACTATGAAGTGGTATATAAGTCTAAATGCTATTGCTATTCATACCTGAATCTCCTTTGCTGGATCAGGGCTTTTAGGTCTACTATAATACATAGCATAATCTCATGACAACACAAATTGTCATCAAACCAGTACTTTTTTTCTTGAGAAATGCTGACATCCAAACCCATCAGCAGCTCCCATGACGTGAGACATGGGCTTACATGCTTGTGCCCTTCAAACTTTGCTGATTTTAGTAGAAGCTGTGGGTGTAGAATCCAGATTTGGAGAATTCCGTCCATGTAAAGCAGACATGTCAAACTCATGACATCATGTGACGTCACGCAACATATCGGAGCTTTTTTGCCATTGCCGACAATGGGGTGGCCGTGGTTTCCCAATGATGTGTCCGGCCCGTGGGCCGGCAGATTGACACCCCTGATGTAAATGATGAAGTTTTTACTGTTCCCCCCACCCACTAGATTGTCTTATCCAACGACACTGTTGTAATCTGATGCTTTGTCCATAAAGATCATCCGACTGATTGCACCGAGATGGATACTTGGTTATGTATTGGATGTGTTGGAAGCATGGGATGTTCTCCACTCATAATGCTGGAATATACGAGGAACTGCACCAGAAAGACATAGCTGATCATGTGTGCTGCTTCCCTTATTAAACAATATATAGCAGACAGTTCCTTAAAAGAACAATCTTATGATACATTTTCATATCCCAAAATCAATCACAGCAATGTTTTAGTGTCCATTACACAAGATATGATCCTGATCAAATACATGAAAAACTTTGGTAGCTTTGATAAAGACAAGCCATTTCTTTATGATTTTAAGTAGCTCTTCAAGATCATTTCTAGCAGGGAATTTCAGTGATCTAGTTCTGAGGGTTGATGATGATATGTTATCATTTCTGCACAGAAAAAAATACTTCAGCAGTGATGTTACGCTAATATTGATATGCATTTTGTATATTTGTTCACAGGATCATACAAGTATGACTGCTATTCTGCAGCCTGAAGTGATATAGCCCAACTGGAATATATCAATGGGAATCAGGACTGCAACATAAAACCGTTTTCAGGGTCTTCTTTTATTTGAAAATTGCAGTAGGATTGTGACAAATTTTCTGAGAAATGGCTTGGCTTTCTGAGATTCAATAGCTTTTAAATGTTCACAAATGACAATGTTATATTATATGTTCCAGCCACTTGAACCACATTGTTCATTAGATTTTTTTTTCACCAGAAATAAATATAAAAATGTTTCTTAAGCCTGCCAATCAAGCTTGTATAGAATGTTGGCACAACTTCAGAATGCATTATGCCTACCAGTAGAAATCACTTTCGGGAATCTAACAAATATTAAGTGGCCTCAATAGTTTATGCTTTTATAATGCCTTTAATTTATCACACTTCTGGAAAATGTCACATTTCACATGGCAATTTTTTTTGCTTTGGCTTTCAGGCCACAACACATTGTCTTATATAAACTTTTTATTGTTCTATTCTGCTTGGTTACTGTAGATCAGCTTCCTTATCTTTTCTAGTTACTTAAACAATACTATGAGATCTTGAACATGTGGACTTAATTTCCATGCAGCTTATACATGGGAAGCAAAGTTGTAGTACAAAATGCCATATATGAATTGTTATTTAAATCTTTAAAACTGTGGATCTCTAGATATTGCTGAACTAAAATTCTCACAATTTTAGCCAACACAGCTTATGATTAAGGAAGCTGAGATTTGCAGAAAAACATTGAAGGCTCACAGCTATCTCATTCTACGTTTAAGTGGCATCTTGCTGTTGTTTTTCACTATTGCCTTATTGTCCCCAACAGACCTAACCCATCATGAAAGTAATTCACAACTGCCACAGTAACCATATTTTTAGATTGCGATGTACTCAAATATGTAACATAAAAAGTATGACTGAAAATAAAAAAATCTTCATTTTAATCACATTCAGTGTTTGAGCAGTGTTTAGTCCTTATTCAGATGTGCAGATATTAATATCCTACCCAACAAGGGCTGACAACCTAAGTAATAGTAATAAATGACTTGAGGAAACAAATCCCATGATTTTACTTTGGAGTGAAGGTTCTATGGTACTTCTTGTTCTTAAATGCTCTATCATGGATTTGAACTGAAATGACCACAATGCTAGGCTTCAACAATGCTAGGCTTCATTCATCTATTAAGAAAGATTCCTTCAAATTACATTTGACTCCTAGTTAACTTGAAAGATGTTCATGCAGTTGTCCTGCCAACAGTAGGAAAGTTATTTACTATCATCTTCTGGAATGTTTTTACTTCCCAGAACACCCTACATTGAATTTCCCAGTGATTTCTCATTTAAAATACTAACTAGGTTTGTTCCTACGTAGCTTTCACTGAATCAACCAAGGGCACTAGGTGCTGTCACCTTCTGTACTTACATATTCCACCTGAAAACAACAGGTACTGTACTTTAACCCTAGGTTCATTGTGAATTTGCCAAGTTATCTTTAAATTGCTATATGGCCCTGGGTTAAAACACAAGAATGGGAGACACTTTGTTAAGATAAGTATGAGAAATCTGAAAGACTGTTGGAATTCTGGTTTAACGAAGTCTTTGTAACAAAGCCTTTAGTAAGATTTATTTTGTTAAACACCATAGAAAACAATGTTGAAGAAAGAGGAAAGTGTCTTGTTCCATGCAGCCAAGTTAGTGTGATGGATGAGAAGACAACCTAAATTAATTAACTCTTGTGGAATGTCTGAATTCTGAACTTAATGGTTTTACTCTGTCTCCATCAACTGTCCTATACAATCTCAATGATACAAAAGCAGGTATCATTGAGATGTTATCGTAATTGACTTGGCTTGGAAAATTATTATAATAGTAAAACTGTAGAGCAAATGTGGATGCTATAATTAAACTTTCAGGGTATTTAAGATCTGTCTATAGTCTCAGATTGTCCAAGCAAGTTCTCCTATTTAAGACAATATGATTAATTATTTCAAGGCATCATGTTTACAGATAGTTTTAAAATATATGCTATACATACATACATCAATTAGCCCAAGAAATGAAGACAAGACATACACAGTTTGACAGTTTTCTGTATCACATTCTGTACATATGCAATGTTCAAGGTAATGGAAACTGAAATAATGGCTGTTTCACAGCAGATGACCAATGAAAAGATTTCTAAAATCTTTACAGACATTCATAAAAGCCAGTACAACAGGATATGCATTTTGAAGTGTTTCATACTAGTACTAAAAATAGTAACTGAACTGATTAGTACTGAAGTCTTCAAACAGCATTGCCATTTTGATTTCAGTAATCTGCTAGCATTGATTATTTTCTTTTTGAGGTGAAGCTAAATACATGGTTTGTGGTAAAAACTGAGATATTTCATACTGAAACCCGACCAACCGTTCTCCCTCTAAAGTAAGGAAATTAATATCTAAATTAAATTCTGCAGGGAGACAGTACTAACATACCTTATATATGTAGTGAAGGAAAACAGGATGTTACTCTTGCATTAACCTAGTGCTGCAGTAAAGGCCTATTTTTCCATGTCAGGGTTACACACAATATTACCTACCTATTTTGTAAAGCCCAGGTTAATAGACAGCCAGTCATATACATTCCCTATGGTTTTCATACAGTTTACTAAATGACTAATCCACCAAACATGGGTAAACTGTAGCACTATTAGTTTCCAGCCTCTTTTCTTCATGCTCTCAGTGAGATATAGATAAATAAACAATACAGGAAAAAAATATAAGCAGATCTAGAAACATTTGTAAACTTCTTCACAAGGCTAAAAGAGCAAGCAGGTCACCATATCCACATCTTCATTTAATGGTCCAATCCACTGGTTCTCCAGTCATCTGAAAGTTTCTGGTCTTGTCAGTTTCAAATTCATCAGGCTCACCTTAACACCATCATAACAAGCTAGCAGAAGGCTTAACTCCACAAAATAAATCACATGCAATTTTTAATCCTTCCTTACTTCATCATTTTCTCCTTTGTTGCTTATCTCCAAGTTTCTAAAGGTCTATCTGATCTGCAGGATTTAAAGCAAATTGTACTGGAACCAAAAAGATACAAAAACATTTTTGGAATAAAGATTTTGAATAGTCTTTAATGAATAGTGTGGAAGATCCATATGTCCAGTCAAATGCATGATGTAACATAGTATGCAGGAACAAACACCGTAGGGCAATGCAGGAACATGAGTTGATGATTCAACATATCACATATACATCCTAGAAAGAACTTTTGTGGACAACATTTGAAAAGAGTTAATAAAGATATTCCCGCCCCAAATCCTGCAAAAGATGTCTTAATCAGACTAACTTAAGGCCTAATGTTTTCTATACCCATGTTTAGGTAAAATCTATGTTATTCGTTTGGATCACAGAACTGGGTTAATTCTGCATTAATGATACAGATGGAAGTACAAACCTAGATAAATCTTAAGATTCTGCTGCAAAAGTAGACATGAACAATAAAGTCTGAAAATGTCAATAAGGTGAAGAGATCACAAAATTATACATCATTTTAGAAGTTAGGGAAAAATAAAACTACTGAAATTTGTCCTAATAGAGGAGAAAAAATTCAATAGACTTGATCTAAAATAATGGCAAGATAACTGGGCAGAAATATTAGCCCAGAGATTGTAAGGTTATATAATATGTATAACTTTGAAAGTTAGATATATGAGGAAGAATAGAGGTTGATTGCCTTGATGTGAGAAAAGCAAGAAAAACAAAATAAGAGTTACTTTTTGGCTATCTAAAATGGTTTTAGGAATTCAGATGTAAAGTACCAATTAGAAAAGACAAAATTAATATAGGGGAAGAGAAAGCAAAGTATAAGAAGCTGGATAGGTAAGAAAATCAGACAGGCTAATCAGCCAGACACCTAATAATCCAGCAATAGGAAGAGAATGGGATACCTTGAACCCAGACAAGTTGAGAATATAGGATACATTTCTGAAAACCTGTAGGGGTTGAAGATGAATTGATGGAGAACCATTACTATTATCAGTGATTAAACAATACCCTGGTTTGGGGAAATGGCTTCCCTGTGTAAACACTGTGTTACTTAGTACAATTTACTATGTCAGTCATGACTGTCACCTTATGCCTATTTTGCCCTCAGTCTGTATCAATGTTTAATGGTTGGGAAGATACACAATGCATGAGGATATTGCTCTAATTCATTTGCCAAGTTACTTTTAATTCAGATAATTTGGCCAGGAACTAGGGTTGTCAATAGTTGCTGGTGAGCATTACATTGACCACTTCCCACTTGAAGACCTTGAAAAAGAATTAAAATAGCAGTAGCGATAAATAAGAGCATTTTATTTTTTTAAAGGTTAGTGCAGCTTTGAACATGTTTTAATTAATGTAAGAATTAAAACTAAGTAATATATGATAAAGAAAATATATCAGGAATTTATGCTTGTTATTAATCTTCTAAGCAGTGCTTCTAACTGCATGACATGATTTAGCAGCTCCAAAGTGTCTTAGGATGCTACTAGTATCTATGAAGAATTTTGTGCAGAGCTAATGATGTTTGCTTGCCAGATCAGAAAAGGAAAAGTAGGAATAGGAAAATTCATGGCTTCAGTTTAGTACCACCTTCCTAGAAAAATTATTTTTCAGATCCTGCTTGTCAAAGCAGCCAGCAATCTAATACAGAAGGGACTGCTCTGGTGACTCTTGTTGACATCATCAAAAGTGTCCTTCATTTCTATAATATATGTTCAAATTTTGAATCATTAACAGCTCAATTTTATTTACCTCTCTAGCACACTCTAATCAACCTTAAACTATCATGCTGTAAAGATGAGGAAAAAAACCCAAGATAACATGAAATTAGAAAAGCTTAGCCTTCCACCCTAAAATGGCAATAAGGGTATATTGAAATTGAGAATAGAAAGATCAATCAAATTTAGGAAATGGGAGATCTGAAAGGAACACTAGAGAAATGTTAAAATTTGAAGAGGGAGATAAAAGAATGAGCAGCAGATAACAAAGATACTGGAAGACAAGTATGGTTTGCTCAACTATGGTTTATGAAATAATAATGTGCTAAGCCATCCCTCGTGATTTACATTATCACGTATGTACAGTATAATACTCACTGAATTAAAATTGTATTTAGAACTTGCCTTAGAAAATTGGTAGTTGAGCATGTTAAGGGAAGCAACAGAGGTATTAACTAACTTTCAGTGAGATGTAACAAAATATATACTGCTCAAAAAAAATAAAGGGAACAGAAAATAAGACATCCTACTATTAAATAAAGTACATTGTGTTGTTTAAGTGTTCCCTTTATTTTTTTGAGCAGTATATATGTAATTCTTCTATACTTCTTCTAGCAACAACCTTTCTCAGTTCTCACAACTTCTGAAGCCTGTATATAATTATTCCAGTACATGCCTGCAGTGTTCATATGGATTTCTGAAACTAATTTAGCTGGAACTGTAAGAGGTAAAGTCCTCAACTGAAACTCATGCAATTATCAGTTTTATGTAAACCTTTTCTAATTCAATCCTATTCTACCATAAGATGACAAGATCAGCCCATCCTGTGAATCACCATGACGTGAAAATAATAATAATTTTCATGATCATTAATGCAGTCTCCTGCATTAATAGAAATAAAAGCTCTCTCATCCTCTTCTATGTCAGGGGAACATGCTGTACCAAAAATACAAGCATTAAGAACTCTACTTTCACAGCAAAGAACAGCAAGGTTCATGTACACCTCACAAGTCCATAGGGCCTTAGATCCACATGCTTATGTATTCAAAGCTAAAAGAGTTTGTATATGGCTGGAGTTTTGATGGATAATTTCAGCATGAATTGTTTTCTCTGTATTAAACTTATGTCTCTCTGGCAGGTCTGTATATATGTACTGTCTGTATATGTGAGTGTATGCATGTATGGGTATGTGTCTGTATGTACACACAAAGAGACACACAAACCTTGTTTCAACACTGTAACCTTACATTCTATGCTACTGGGCTCCCTGAAGTAGCACAAGTCAGAAAAGAAATATAACACAGTTATTTTATACTTCGGAATCCTAGAATGGAGGAATCCCAGTTTTTGATGTTATGCCGCTCATTGGTGTTATTTGAACAGCTTGATAGCAGAGTGATACCTGCTAAAATGCAACTGAGCTGGGACATTAAGACTTCTTAAAAGTTCTTTAAGCATAGGTCATGGGCAGTTTTAAATCAGCCCATGAAAAATCCCTAGTGTGAACTTTAGGGAAATTACTTTAGTAGTTATTTTAAAAACCAACATCTCAAGGATTGAAAGTAGTACCAAATTGCTAATGAACTGACATCAGTGTAAACTTTAAAATAAAATTCAAACAAAAAATACACAAGAGATTTGTGTAGGAAGAGCAAGAGACGGTATCACAGAGGTATGTGTTTTTAATTGATGCTGCAACATTCAATATTCGTAAAACACACACACACACACACACACACACACACACACACACACACACACACACACATATATATATATATATATATATATATATATATATATATATATATATATATATATATATATATATATATATAAAATTTAGAACCAGAGTTCAGATATTTAAAGACAATACACACACACACAACACACAGTGTATTGGTAAGACCTATCAACTGTACAGACTATATAAAAACAGCAGCTCCTATCCCAGTCTGTTTTCCGATTGAACAAAGTATCACAAAGCAATTTCCCAATATGTTGGAAGTTTGGAAGATGCAAACTTAGGGGATTTATAATGCGCACCCCATTATGTTTCGATATGCAACCTTAAAATGTTTCTGCCTTTACTATATTAGACCACATATTTCCAATTCATATCACATGGATCTTTAGCTGATTTTAAAGTTGGGAAAAAGAGGAAGGAATTATGGACGGTCACCAAACAGGGTTGCATATCATTTTATAACTCGGTATGTTAGTGATTGTATGCAACAGTGCAAAACAGAAAGGGTATGGGAGTGGCCAAAACGAAAACCCCTCTCACAGACAAATATGAGCTTCACCAACCTGCTCACCTTTTATTCTTTACCTATGCATTCTTAGAAAAATCAGAAAGGAGAGAAGGAAAACATCTGGATGGAAAACAAAATAAAGTTTTCCTCATTTTTTTTTAAAAAAAAATTCATCTCAATATAAAACCAAAGAAGCATTTCCTCAGGGGCAAAATATTTTATTGTAGTACAAATAGGGAGCTTTCTGGGTCTTTAGGTTAGTAATATATTAAAATGCCCTGTGAAGAAAACCCACTGGGCTTCTATCTCACTGAGGGAAATTTACAGTGTGTGTCAAATGAGGATACGCAAAGCTTATGGTATGTACTTTAAGCAATTTTTTTTTATTTTTTTCAGTTTAGGGACAAAATGGGTGAATGAACAGGGTAATGCAGACAACTGCCCAATTAAAAAAAGACCCTCCCTCCCAAAACACAGACAGTGGTTTTCCCAATAGAACTTAACAAAGACAAAGAAAAAAAATACAATAAAAAGCCAGGTTGTCAATGACCTTTGGTCATCTAAATAATAAAAAAACAAAAACAAAAACAAAGATCAAATCTGACGCCACTGTTCTCAACAGAGCGCGTAAGCAATAATAAATAGTGACTTCCATAGTAAAAGATAAAACTTCAGATTACGACAAACAGCTTTCATGACAGGAATAGAAAAGGTTGATAATAACAAAATACTTTGCATTGCCATATACAAAAAAAGTTATCGACTCCAGCGGGGCGCGCTCTCTCTTTCTTTAATATGCTTTGCCTATGAAATTCTTTCCAATCTAAATATATAAAGCACCATTTTAATTTATTTTTCTTTTTGGCAATGGGAAAAAAAAAGCCTGCAAAACTTTTATTTTTTTCCTTTCGTTCTATTTTTTAATTTTTTCTTTTCTTTTACTGCATATGAAGTTTAAGATGCTGGAATGTAAAAGGGTAAGAGAAGAAAAAGGGAGCAAAGAGCACACTACAGAACAAACCAACATCATCACCTTGCATTACTGCATACAAAAGAAACCCCAAAAGAACTTTTGATATGTACAACCATCGGAGATGCTGATTTAGTGCGACATTCAAACAGGTTTTTTGTTCCCCCTCCCCCAAAACAGCCATTAGATGGCCTATCTGTACAATGTCACACTTTCCTTGTCGTTAATTTTTTGAAACATACAAATATTTTGCGCTATATTATCCTGCCAAATTAAAAAAAAAATATACTGTGGCAGCCTATTTGTTTTTTTGTTTGTGTGTATGTTTTTCTACTACCAAAAAAGGTAACTGATACCCTTTTTAAAAAAAAAAAGAAACAAGCAACAGTTAAAAATACAAGCTTCATTATAAATACTATAGTGCCTACTCTAGGTGAACATTAAATTCAAATACCATTCTAAAAATTACAGAAAAAAGAGACCATAAATGCGTTTTTCTTCTTTTCTATTTGTTTGCTTTTCCTCTTCTTAGCATAGGAGTGTGTGCATATTCCTATATTTAAGTACTATATATTGTTAAACCTTTTCCCATTGTATTTATTTTACAACCTGAAATGTTGTGTGTATATCCAAGGCATAGGATTTTTAACTATTGGTTTTCAAGGAAGAACAGGTCTTGTACACCACCAAGACAATGAATCCTAAAATACATTTTCCCCTAAACATAATGAATTTTTTTAAAAAAAAATCATAACATTTATATTTTTAAAAGTTTTGTACAAAATAACCACTTCTTTGCACTGTAGGAGCAAGACCAATCTCTGGGTTTCTTTTTTTTTTAACATAACTGCAGGACTTGTTCCCATTTACAGCGCCATAATGTTATGTCCCACTCATTAGTCAAGTAAAATGGCAAGCTGGCAGAATTATTTATATGTTTATCATGAGATCGTGCTCATTAAAAAATCATTAATCTTGCAATTTTTCCCTTTAAAGTATCAACCTGTAAACTGGGAAAATTGTACAGTGCATTTAAATTGTCCTATCTGAGCAGTCTTAAAAAAGTTTTTTATACTCAACCTGTGTACCTCTGATTAAAAGAAACAATACAGACACAACAGGCAGAGTCAAGTGCTATGTGAACTTCCAGCGGGGCAGATGCTAGCTTAATCATAAAAGTAATGAATCCTTTTTTCTTGTCAATATAACTAACACATAGCATATGATTAAAAAAGAAACAACATGAAGAACAACTTTTAGGGAGCACGACTATTCTTTCTCTCTCTCTCAGAATGTCACACATCAAGGCAAATCTTAATAGTTCATAGTTAATCATCATATCAATATTAGCTTATAACCTGTTCTTAATTTTAAATGGCAAACAGTGCTAATAAATCACTATAATTTTTTTTTACACTTCAGTAAAATATTATTGCCAGACTGTTTATACACCTTTCCTTATACAGAGGGAAATCATAGATTGATATATGATACACACGTTTGTGCGTTATTAATTTGATTGTCGAGTTGACAACCAACTAGACCTACGCTTAATAGTTTCTGTTTTTACTGTTAAGTTTTATTTTGTGCCAGGATCGCTTAAGATTTTTTTAAAAAAAATCTTTATAACATGAATTTTCTCTCACATACTTAATCATCTTCCAAGGCCTTCTGCCCAAGTCACATTCTTTTTATCAATAAAATAATTTTAAAATGGAAATGAGGGGGAAGAGACGGATAAGGGGAGGGACCGATACAGGTTAGTAATATTTTAACCTGAGAGAGAAGCATTCTCTATGATTAAGATGAATGTTTTAAACTCTCCTAGAGCAAAATAAATTTCAGTTCTATGATCACTCTTTCTTTTTTTTAAAAAAAAGGTGGGCTGAGGAGGGGATCGAATGATGATTAACTAGGATTTGTTGGGTTTCTTTGTTTTTGTTTTTAGGTAGCCACTGTTGTGAGAAATATAATACAGAGTTATCGGCTAGGTCCTAAAGGACTCATTTACATTGCCCAGTGCGAAAGTTGTCCTACAAGTTTAGAACAAGTAGTTGCCACCAACATGGCTTAAATATATTCAAGGCACTCAGATTTCCATTTTAAACCAAATGATAGTACACATTTATCTTTTTTGCTCTCATTTCCTCATTTTTCAATTAAAGACTTATCTCCCCACCAAAAATTAACTGAAATTGTCAATGTTTTTAAAGACAGAAATCAAAGTAACAAGGAATGTTTTTTTTCCCTTTTCAGTGTTATCTGTCTATCCATAAAGGGTTAATTCAAAGCACATTTTCATTTATCTGTTAAAACACAAACATGGATATGATAATATTACAGAATGTATGCAGCATGGTTGGTTGTTTAAAAATACTTGTTTTGCTTTTCTCTCTTTTTTCCTGGAACATCACTGGAAACAGCCATGGTGCTGTGCATGTGTGTGAAAGATCTTTTTGTCTGTTTGCTCAGCAAAGAATTTGGGGACATTTTTTTTTAAAAAAAACAGTCATAACATACCATACATGCTGTCTAATTTTTAAAAAAATCAATAAACATACACAACATGTAAATTATTGCACAAGAGAAAGGCTCAAAGTTTGCGTAGTATTGCCCCAATACAGATCATGCATTCAAATGATGAAAACAGAAAAGAAAGGGAAAAGAAACAAAACGAAAAAGGAAGATGAAAACAGGTGTGCTGGTGACAAGCACTTTCTTAATATCATTCTTAGCTTCCAATATTTTACTCACAAGGGACTAGAAAATCTCTACACAGGGGGCCAGGAATAAATTGGGGGAAGGAAGGAGAAGGGGTCAAGTTAATATACCTCTATTCAGTTTTTATGTCATTATTCAAGACTCGATCACTGTGCCATTTTTTCATGTGTTTTTCCAGGGTACTGTACACGCTAAAAGGCATCTTACAAATTTCACATTTGTAAACGTCCTTCCCCACCTGACCATGCGTTTTCATGTGCCTGGTGAGTTTGCTACTCTGGGCGCAGGCGTAGTTACACAGCTCACATTTATAAGGCCTTTCCCCAGTGTGGCTTCTCCTGTGGACAGTGAGGTTACTACAGTTCTTGAAGACTTTCCCACAGTACTCACAAGTGTCGCTGCGTCTGCCCTCTTTTGAACTAGGCCTTCCAGGGCCTGGACCACTAATATGCGGGGTGCTCCCTCCACTTCCTGTACCGCTGCGGCCTGATATCCCTCCATCCATCTCCCCGGGAGGCGTCGAGAAGCGTAAACTTCCATTTTCAGAGGAGTGTTCTGAGGAGGAAGCAAAAGGCGATTGTCGGGAGTCTCCAAAGTTGAGGAATGGATCTTTTAGCTGCCGAGAAGCAGCATACCCAGCTAGCCACTGGGAGTAAACATTTTCAGTGTTAGGCATAGCTGTCGTGGGAAGGTCAAACTCCTTCTCAAGTTTGATGCGTTTAGAAAAAGGACTTAGGGAGCTTGGGCTACCCAAGAGCAGCTTTTTGGACAAACCTCCGGAGGCAGATTCACCAGGGGAACACCCCCGACCATTAATAGCACCATCATCGATGCGATCAGATTCACCAGCTACTGAGTCTTCATCACATGTATCTCTATGCACCTCAGATTCAGATAAGTGCCCTCGTTTATGTTTCTCACCAAGAACCTGATGGAAAGCCTCACTGAAGTGCTGCATGGAACTCAGGACCATCCCTTGCATGACATCCGGGATAGAACGATTCTCCTCAATAGACCGGGAATTGTTTTCATGGTGCCGAGCTGCTTCTAGATTGATGCCAAACCCATAGTCTGGCCTTTCATTTTCAGTCAAATCCTCCTCCTCTTCTTCTTCCTCCTCTTCTTCCTCCTCCTCCTCTTCTTCCTCTTCTTCATCCCCATTTTCTGGAATAATATTGGAATCATTCTCACTTTTAAACTTAGCCACCACAGATTTGAGGGCACTGCTAGCACTGCCAACAAGGTCACTGGTTCCGGGCTCTGGGGAACTGGCTGTAGAGAGGCCATCATCTGACTTCACAGTCATTGGGGAGGATTTGTGCATGTGTGTTTTCATGTGGCGTTTTAACTTGCTTGCTTGAGTGCATGCATGGTCACAAAGGTTGCACTTGTAGGGTTTTTCTCCAGTGTGGCTTCTACGATGGACAACTAAGTTGCTCTGAAATTTAAAGGTTTTCCCACAAAATTCACAGGACTTGGATTTGATAGGAGGCTGAGAAGGAGGAGGAGCAGACTGAAGAGGAGGAAGAGGAGGTGTTGCCAGAAATGGTGGCTTGCTGCCTGGCTGGAATGGTTGTAGTAACCTTTGCATAGGGCTGGGCCGGTTCGGTGACAATGGTGGACTAGAGGTGTTTCCAGCTAACTCCCTAAGCCGCCTGGAGAAATCCATAGCTGGAGGCTCCATGGCCATAGGGTTGAGTCGCAGCACCCTGTCGAAGGCACTGGGGTGATGGGTTGCAAGAGCCATTTCTTCAGCACCTAGGCGTTCTATGCGATGTGGATCCAAATGATGTCTTGGAGGGGGACTAAACAAAGGAGGTGTGGGAGGGAAACGCCCTTCTCCAAGACCTGATGCTTCTCTCGCGACTGACCCAGGTATTCTAAGAAGATTAAAAGGATTATTGTCTGCAATGTGAATCCCATGGAGTGGTGGCTGAGAAGGGCATTCTGCACCTAGTCCTGATGGGATACCAACCCGGGGTGTCAGAGGACTTCCATGTTCACTTTCTAAGTAGATTCTTAATCCATGAGTGTTCTGTGCATGTTGCAAGAGAAACCAGGCGCTGTTGAATGGCTGTTTACATGTTGTACACGTGTAACTGCTGGGTTCATCTTTACCTGAAAAACAACACAATGGTAACATCAATCTTTTAATTATCAAATTATTTCTAACATCAAAAGAAAAGTTAAGTTTTGTTAAACAAAAGTGTTTAATTCTGGCATTTGTAATGGCCAGTACAGTACCTTCAAAGCCACCTGTATTTACTGCCACAATTGCCCAGAACATAAGGGTTCCTCTCAATTAGACAAATCCTCTCACATGGATTTGTCTAATACTGTTTTAAAGCCCCTGAAGCCAATGGCCCCTTACTGAGGCAACAAATCTCATCAATCATTCTTCTGACATTTATGGGAGGAAAAAGTCCCTGCTTGTTTTCTGTATATCCTGCATAAATACATAACTTTGAATTCATGCATCTAACAATCATTGGAATTTAGATACTTATCTCCTTAATACACTTCTTTGTTGACACTGTTAAAAATATCAATTACTGCAGTACTATATAGAACCATCAACATCAATGATTAAGCTCTGTCCTAAACCAGCATAAACATACTTACTGTGTGTACAATCCTACATACCTGAGAATAAGTCTCTTATTCTGTGACTCACATTTTTGAGTAGGATTGCACAGGATAACACTACTAGGGATTGTAATTTAAGCACAAAAATAGCATTAATTCAGCTACATTTTCAGTTAACTTCAAAAATTTTAAAGAGACTAATTCAATATAAACTTTACACTATAAAGTTGGTTGTGCAATGCCTTAGATTTGGTTAGGAAGAAATATTTTGGAGCAACTCATTAAAAATAATTTTGATTTCTTCCAGGATCACATGACTACTGTGGGGAAATTTCTACCACAATTGTGCAATTCTGCAAACAAATATGGCTACTTTAATTGTGACTAAATGTGCTACTCTGGCTTATTCTGAAGCAATTTTCCTCAATCAAATCTAAAATACTGCACAGCCTTAACTACAAAGCTTACTTTAAATTTTTAAATTAATTTCCTATTATTTCAGTCAAATGTTGTTAAAGAGTGCAGACAACTGCACTCATGCTTACCTGGCACTATGTCCAACTGTTTTCAGTGGATCCTACTCTTGAGTAAGTATACAAATAATTATTGCCTATAGATGCTTTATACGCATACTGACTTTAAAACAAATATTTTTGAAATAATATAAAATTTAATTCTGGGGGTACTGATTGTTAATCACATAGGAGTAGAAATTGCTTTCTACTATCAGTTTTATTTTACAAACATATGAACATTAAAAAATGGAAGTGAATTCCATTAAAATATTCCCTGATTAAACAGTCAAAATAAAACTGTTTAAAATATATATGATACAATAGGAGGTTTTTTTTAGAGGGAGGGGAGTTGAAGTGACCTATAACACATACATTGCCTCTGAAAAAAGGGCAAATTACATATATGCTAGGAATTTTGAAAAGGCAAATAAAAATATATTAGTTCAACTCTCACATGAGGTGAACAAAAACAACTACTGAAATTGCAGTTTTTCTAGAAAAATATTAAGACCGTAAAAAGAGAATTTGATATCTTAAAATAGTGATGCCTAGCTGCATAAGTTATTTAAATATGAGTTGTTTCAGTAATCATTTTAGTGGACATTTCTCTACTTATTTTTAATTTCATTTTAATCAATTGTCTTATAAAGAGTCTGAAGTGCTGACCACAGTTTTCCCCCTTTTATATTCTGAATAATCCTGTTAGATAGATGAGGTTGAATGAAGGTATCTGATGTAACATCTTCCACTAATCTTTGAGACTGAGAAAATTTCGGACACTTCTATACCTGGTCTGATATCTCCTACAAGCCAACTGGTTCTCCAATCTACAACAGTTTAACCATCAATTAGCTTATGGATGACTGAGTACATGCAAGTGTGTGTGTGTGTGTGTGTGTGTGTGTATGCTTATCCAGCATCAACTAGATTTCTATGTGGTGTTCTTATGTTTATATGCAAGTGGCTAATATAAATATAAATATAAAGTGGTTTATATGCTGGCTTGTAAAAGTTGTATATATATGTATACATACATCTATATCTTCTCTGTCTGTCTTGGGCCACAATGGCTCAGTGGTTAAAGCAACTGAGCTTGTCTGCTAAAGAGCTGCCAGCCCTGGTTTGAGACCCAAGCTCTGCGCAACAGGGTGAGCTCCCATTACTTGCCCCAGATGTTGCCCAACTAACAATTCAAAAATCAAACCTGGCAGAAATGAGAACAACTTCATCCTTGGTGAGTTAATATAATCGTTGCATCTAGTTAGGGTTCAGTTTCCTTGAATATTTGGGTAGGGTTTTTTTAGCAATCTTTTTGATATACTCTAACTGTTCTGCCTTAAATTATTTTACCATAGTTTTCCTAGTATTACTTGTAGTGAACAGGCATCCTTAAATACACCAGTGAGCAACCCATGGCCATTCTAGTGCAGAATATGAAACATATGGAACATCGTAAACTAACAATTCCTCTGGTAAGGAAGAGATTAACAATGAAATTTGGGGGAGATGTCTGAATATACAGTCTCATATTCCCAGCAAATTTATCTTGAAGTAAAAACGAAATCTGCCTCTGCAGATTCCATTAATCTTGTCCAGTAATGCTGAAGACACAGTACTCACACAAATATTATGAAACCTTGATATACGTATTCAAATGACTAATAACATGTGTCTGAAATTCATATTTTACACATTTCCTGGAAAAAAAGATTGTTGCGTGAACATAATTGTCTCATAAACACAGAACTGATGGAGCAGAGAAGTGCAGTTGAACAAGGCCAACTCCATCACTGCGTGAAATGAAGCAGATATTTGAAGCTGCAGATGGGCAGAGCCTACTTCCCACTTCCTGTTCTTTCAACTGGCTACCCACAGCAGTCCTTTCATTTCGTCTTAAGTTAGGAGTAGAGAACTATGGCCTTTTTTTTGATTTGTGGACTTCAACTCCCAAAACTTCTGAGCCAGCCATAAAGGACCATAGTTTCCCACTTCTGGTCTAAGACAAGTGATCTTGGGAATGGTTTATTATCCTACTAGTTTCCCTATAGCCACTGTTATGAAATGGACCTCAGAATGATGTACACATGAGGCATCTGTAGTACTTGTGGACATTCAACGTGGCTACTTCACAATGTCACTTGGAAATGATATCTAAAGAGCAGCTGGTCCTTGGTGAAACATTGCTAAGGAACAAGTATATGAGAGCAGCAATTTCTCTCTGTTTCAGGGAGTGGGTCTTCTGAGGTTATAGCTGAATCCAAAAGCTGTACACATTCCTCTGCTCTTGCAGGATCTGGACTCTGCCAACAGCCAGCATACAGTCCCTGGTACTTCTTCCCTAATAACAATAACCACCTCAAAATGAAAAAGGTTCCCCAATTCTGTAGTTATAAAAAATGCATCTGATTATTAGGGCATAGTCCAAACTCTATTTTCCAGCAATTCTCCATAATGTAAAGAATTTGCATTACAGGAAACACACTGAAGTTGTTGAAAATATGCTAGTCAGAACAGAGTGTGTTGAGCAAGACATGCCAACAATTAAAATCTGTATAACACTGCATTACATGAGCTGATTGCGAAGTTATGACTTGATTGTTTTGCTAATGCATAAAACTGCCAACAGTTACCGGAGAATAGTGTATGTTCATGTGAGGAAACAAGAATATGTGCTTTGTTAAATGCCCCTATAAATACATATTGTATTAGTCTTTGAAGAACAAACTGGATTTACAACGGTATTTGACTGCACTATGTAATTATATAATGACCCGTAATTTACTTTATATCAGTATTTATATATAGCCCACTTATGGGCAAACCCTCTTACAAGATTAGACAGCAGATGCCAAAATGAAATTTCCAAATACATGCTTAATATATCTGCAGGTAGAAAAGAGGGAGAAAAACATGAAGCGCATGGATTTGATCTTCATTATTCTTGTTTTCCTCTTTACTTCAATGATGAAAAAGAAAAGTTTATAAGATTTTCATTATGTAAGGTACTGAATAAACGACTTTGGGAAATGATAGGCAGGCAGCATTACATCAACATCTACTGCAACTGACAATTAGTGTCGTCCCCCCCACCAGAACCTTCTTCAAGTTTCAGTTTCTCTATTATTATATATTTAGTCTGACAATTTGAATTGAATGATTTAAAAAATAAGAAAGAATCAGACATTGCTGGCAGGTGTTTACCATTTTTGTTGCTTAAAAAAAAAGCTTTTGAACAATATTTAACATTTCATTCTTTTGCCAGTGCCAGAATTTTAATGAACCACGTGTTTAGCACAGGGCACTGGAGACCTTGGCAAATAAAAGGATACATCTTTGAAAAGAAAGAAACATGAGCATGGAGATTCCCATAAGCTTGTTGGTAAGATTTGGGTAAGGGTCTAAATGGAAATTAAGAACAGCAAACTTAAATTTAGGGAATACAATGCAAAGGCAATGGGCAATGCACTTAAATTTTATTTTGCTGTTGAAAACTGTTTTTTTAAAGGAAAAAAAATCTTGCAGCAAGTGATGCCATTAGCCTCCAGTCTACTAACAATACAATACTCTCCTGCTTAGCTGGTTTATATATTAGGTCAGTGGAAATAGCACTGTGTCTTATAATGAGGATACAACACAGTTTTTGTAATTGCATTTTAGCATTCCCATCAACTAGATATTCTGGATCAGAAGGGCAGCTGGTATAATCATAATGTCAATGAGAAAGGCTGTTACAGCAGAGAGTAAAGATTACATGGGGGGAAAAAGCAGCTTTGAAACTGGTAATTATTACCAGTCCACTAATAGCAAATGATGCATTACAATTTTACCGTATAATCTGTTATTTCATTCAGCTTCTTGTCAGGGCACTAGATTGTATTACACTGTTCACAATGCCAAAATTTCTAACCTACAGTCGTCAATAAAAATGTTATCTTCCGTAATTCAGCAAATGACTTTCTTAACAGCATATTCAACTGTTCTAAAGGCTAAAGTAAATTTTATATAGCATTTTTTTAAAGTCACTTATTTACTAGTATAAACATAAAATATATTTCTTTATTTGCTAAGATAAAAAATAAATTCCCATTTTTTGCCATTCCTGCTTGGTAAGGGAGTGGGGGGGGCGCGGAGTAGAGGAAGAGGGAGAGAACAAGAATATGTAAGCTGGGACAGTAAAACAGTTTAAATCCATGGGTGATTTACCACCTGCTTTGAAGAAACACAATTTCTAATTTGTCTATTAGTAGTTGATTAATTATGAAAGCTATTGACTGACCATTTTACCTCCTGGAGATATCTCTATCAGTCAGTGAAGGATTTCTAATGCATTAAAGATTAGAAGAAAAATCCAGCTAAGGCAAATGCAGCAAAAAGTCAGCAAACTTGTACTAGGTGAAGAAAAGGTGAAATTGCAATTTTTTGTTTGCACCTTTTTAAACTTTCCACGCATACGGCAAGTGCAAAGGGACAAAATATCTGGTAGTTTAGCCCTCTGCTCATCAAATAGTAACTCCACAATGCTTTGGCACTTTTCAGTGAGAGACAGACACGATAAATACCGGGATTTCTCAGATTTGGGGAATTCTGGGAATTGAAATCCACACATCTTAAAGTAGCTGAGGTTGAGAAATACTACATTAAATAAAGAACACAAGGAACTACGCCAAAGGATAAGACATCAGAAAATAAAAAAGCCAGGGTGAAGACATGGGCAGCCAATATAAAGATTAAATATAATACATTCCCAGTTCCATTAAATCAATTTAAATATGTAATATAATTACTGCTCAAGAAAATAATATTTTCCTTCTTTTACATTAACATTTGCACCCTAGAGTGGCCCAGTGAATAGAATCCAAGACTTTTTAGGGATGGCATACATGCAGTCCTGAGGTTCCAAGTGAGTATCTCTGCTGTAAGTTCATGGAAAAAGGTATAGAAAAGTCTATAATGCTTCTGATTTACTAGGTCCTGATGAGATTCTACAAACATCAGTTACACAAACATAACAAATTATATATTATCATATACCATTCCACAAAATTCTTGGCATGTGAGACCAGGAAAGGGGTCTAACATTATTTGCAGTACAGCAAATCCAAGTAGCAACTTAGCTAAATGGCTCATGAACACCATCAAGTTTGCAACCTCGCCAATTATTAAGTCAGGTGACATATTCAATAGGACTCACAAAAACTTAGCCTCTGAAGGTGCTTCTGGTTGTGAATAATAGGTCATTATCACTAGCTTGAGGACTTGTAGAAGGAGGTGTTCCCTAGCCCTGGTGGCTGTTTCAGACATTGTACCAGATTGTGGTGCACTTGGCTGTCAGCCAGTTCCCTCTGGTCCCTGAGTCACTAAAGTCCAAGCTTGGTCAAGGCCCACTGCACAATTTAAAACTTCACTACATAAAATAATGTAATTTATATCAATTATATATAATTTATATAAAATCCTATTTAAGATTCTCACAGCCTTTTCATCCCTAACTTTTCAGAGGCCAAATGAAACACATCCATTTCAGTAAAAAAGCATCCCCAAATCATTTCCTGGAGTAAAGCACTCTTTTTATCCTTTAGTACACAGCATGCCAGAAACCGGTCCACGCAAACAAGCAAAGCCTCATCCGTGGGATGCAGGGAGGTACATCGGGGGTCTTCAAATTTGGCCCTTTTATGACTTGTGGACTTCAACTCCCAGGATTACTCAGTCAGCATGCCTGGCTGAGGAATTCTGGGAGTTGAAGTCCACAAGTCATAAAAGGGCCAAGTTTGAAGACCCCTATGGAACATGAATCACACCTCCTCCGGTCAGCAGAAAAACCTCTCCACGGAACTGGTTCCTGGTGCCCAAAAGGTTAGGGGCCTCTGTGTTAGTACACAAATTTGGGGTATAATTTAAACACAATAAATTTACTGAGGTTATTATGAGAAAATGTATATATAGGGAAGTACCATTTGGACTTCCTTAGCAACACTTTAGAACAGCTGCTTCAAACTGGCTGGCTTCAGATATTCAAGCTGGTTTCAGATATTTTAGACAAATTAAACAGAGGAGATATAATTAAAATGAAACTCTTGAATATACTTCAAGTATATTCAGCTTATAATTGTCTTGTCCTTCGGAAGCAAAATATATGTGGTACAAATCATATTTATATTTGCCTATGGAGGCTTGGGTGAAAGCCTGTATGAATTTGATTCCCAGCATGTAAACAATACAAGCACTACTCACTCATGGTTCCACTTCTTCCATAGAGTAGTGTCTTTTTATCAGTAAGATTTTTGGGACACAAATGGGTTGTATAGCTCAGACTAAGTGAAAGTGCATTATTGCTTAACAGAAGGTATACATCTATGCAATACATGCACATCCCTCCATGATGAACTAAAAAAGGATAGTATGCATATGAACTTCCATGTCCCTTTTTTTCCTTATTACCATTACTTGTAATCAACTATCAAGAAGCCTACACAGAGGCTTACTGACAGAATATCTGGGGAGATGGCTGATTGAAAAGCAAGAACCATCTATATATTTTCCATCCTTCTGCTCTTGAATTAGATATTACCTCAATGCAACCATTTATTTTTCAGCTAAAAGGCTTTTCGCATGCTTAACATGCTGAACATCAACAGGCCTCTGTGTATTTTACAATTCCATGTAGCCCTGGAAGTATCACTGAATTCACATCCTGGGCATTTCAGCTTACCTTTAACACAAGCAAGTTTTTATCTCTAAAGATTGGAGAGATGATTTTGAAGAATTAAATCCCAGAATTACCAAGATAAATTTCAGGGTTTTTAATACTTAAAGGCTTCAGTACTTTGCATAGTGCCTTCCAGTTTCCTCTCTTGAGCATGGACCTCTCCTCTCTTAACCTAGACACAGAATATCATTTTACATCCAATTTATATTGTTCCATTTGATATTTTTCCTGCACTAAAATTATGAGCCCAAGATGATGTTACGGGAAACAGTTTCAAGATAACCTTCAAATGCTAGCACCTTCGAATAACAGTCAGAATTGTGTGGTATTGATATCAATTTTGCTCAAGTGCAGAATTTGGGAATGGGCCAAGAATTCAGCACTGGTCCATAAGGCTTCAGAAGCCAATGACTGAAATTTTCTGGATCTAGGAAAGGAATTATATTACAATTTCAGAAGACTACATGTTCTCACTTTTAAACCATTTGAAGCTTTTTATATCCCCCTGGAATGATTAGAAACATTTGTGTTGATGAGGGTGGGGGGGAGTGTCAATGAGGATTTGAGCAGAAAGAACAAACATATGGACATTCACTTGTTTTATATAATTTAAACAGACTGAAGGATTCAGTTTTTCTTCATGCACTGTTGAATTATCTCAGCACATTTTTATTTCATTTGATTATTATTTTTAATTAAGCACTCACATAGAGACCTAGGAAAAAATATTCTAAGTTCCTTAATGCTACATGTGCAATGGTGCAGATTATTCCACTATTTGAAAATAAAACAATAGGTTACAGCTAAGAGACAGCTGGAACAAACCCAGGCCAAGCATGATCGAAGACTATCCTATTTAGCAAATCATGCTAATTTAGCCAAACTGAAGCACTGTGTTGCCAAGATTCAGCAGACCTTTACTATTTACTATATGGATGGAACTTTCTCTAAAGTGCCTCAAAATTATCACCAGCATGAGGTTTCTGGCTTATAAAGAAGCTTTTCCAAAATCTGTCAAGAAAAAACAATTAAGTGTCTTTTATTTATTTTGTTAGATTTATATCTCAAGTTGGTTTCAGGAGTTCTTGGCACTATACACAGAACTCTCTCCTCTCACTTTTCCCCACCACAAACCTGGAAAGTTAAGTTGGGCTGAGACAGCATCACTGGCCAGCAGTATTCCAGTTACTTTATTGGCTCATCCAGTGAACTTCTAAGGACAGATCTGAATCAAAGTCTCCCTGATGACAACCCAGCATCTTAACCATTATTTTACCAATCACCCTAGTCCTCTGTCTAATAAAAAAAAACTCCTACACCTATATAGTAAGCTTGGTTCTCACAAAGAACAGATCAGTGGATCTATCTGCATTTATTCTATCATATTACATATCTGAACATTCGTATCAGTCCTGACTGGGGTAGGAGAATTTATCAGAGAAAATCCCACGCCATATTCTGTAGATAAATTATTGTTTGTTTTAATTCTGGATTCAACTGAATCACTGCTTGCAATACAAAATGGTGTACTTGAGATATAAATTGATTTCCTCTTTTGCGAAAATGCTGTAACTGTTGCCTGTGTTTGCCCTTCAGCAGATAATACTCTAACCTAGTGTTTATAAGCTCTCTTTGTAGCTTGGGAACAGTGCAGCTCAATAGGAAGACAGTTTTAATACCTTCTCACTTAAAAAAAAATCACCCCATACCAATTATTCACTCTTCCCACCTGAATCACTATTCAACAATATAAAGATTGCCTTCATCTCAACATAAATGAGAGCAACACATTAAGGATTAAGGAGTTTAATGTGAGCAAAGGAAGGGAGTAAAGTGAGTTTCAGCTGTCATTTGTAATTACTTAGACTTACTTTCAGCATATTCAACATAGATACTCCCCTCCACCCCCTGCATACAAGATAGAAATGCAAAACAACTTTGAAAGGATGTAAAGAGTTGAGCAATGCATACCAAATCCTAGTACTACCAGCTTCTTTGATTCATTCTTTTAATTTTCATCCCTTACTAAAATTTCACTGCATGTACCATGAGTTGGCAAATCCAACTGAATGCAAGTACTGTAGTACTATGTTTGACTGAAGCCAAGTGGGAGCAACTATCAAACTAGGCTACTTCTAGCATTCATGTCACATGGCTGCACTGTTCTAGCAAGACTGGATCAATGGGCGAGAGCCACCTGGTTTTTTTCTCTGCCCTGCCAAAGTACCAGAAGGAGGAGGGGGAGAAACACACGGTGTTTGCTCCTAAGAGCCAGGAAGGGAAACAAGAACATGGAGGAGAGAGTGGGCCAGACAGAAGGGCCCCTGCTGTGCCACCTCCTTCCCTGCCCTGCTGTGCATACAGACCTGCCAATTCTCTGACTTTCAACACAAAATGCAAGTTTTAGAGTATCTCCCTCTCTCTCCCAAACTTCAATGGTTTGCCTTTATTCTAATAGGTTCTATCTACACCAAACCATAACCAGTTCTTGGACATGAAGGTAATTCTGATGTTATCACAAAACAAGTATTCTGCAATTAAACTCCTACAATATCTTCTCAGGGCCCTGAACTTCCATGCAAGTTTAAAAAATATAATAATGCTGTTAAGACAGATAGATGATGAAGTCAAAAAACATTCACACCTCACTTAATAATGAATGGAACTTGTACTCAAGCTTCTTTCTACTCATACACAGACAGGTCTGCACACTGCAATCTGAAGTGGGAATTGTGGCAGAGTTCTGAGGTGTGTGTAAAAGGAAAAGAAACCTTGTATAGTCTTATCTATATTAAAGGGGAATGGGCACACTCAGCACCTATCAATCTAAGAACAATAAAATGAGAACAACCTGTTTTAATTGTGCTCAGAAACAGATATGCAATCGGAATAAATGTTTGTTTCCTGTATTGTATCTGAAAAGTCAGAATTTGGAAAAATACTGATTTTGACCGTTTCAGACAGGACTGAAGAATGGAATAAAATGGGAAGATGGATATATGACTAAATGATATGTCAGTAATAAATGGGTGTGGAGGAAGGAGATTTTGACAATGGGATGAATCTACTTTTCTGACACTCTGTTTACTATCACTGGGTTTTGGAAGGAGAGTTTGTACTGTAACCTGCATGTAATTATGAAGACAAATAACCATGTAACAAGATCTTTTTCATGAATGCACAAAACAAAGCAAATTCAATTACTAGAATGCATCATATTATTAAATATACTATCAGGCCTAAGTGTTTTTACTATTTGCATTCATTTATTTTTTTACAATACCATTATACTCAACATATATTTTATAATAGAAGATTGATACCACAATCCTATACAGAGATGTCAGAAGGGCTCTTTCCAAATAAGTTGCATGATAACCACATGCAGCTTCAATTTGCTGTTATCTCACTAAATTTGGTGAGATGTTTGTCAGTAGATAGGTATAAAATTATCCAAACAACATCATTCAATTGTTTTACTCAAATGACTTGCTTCACTCAGCTTTTCTAGACAATTCCACGCATTGTTCTAATAATCACACAACAGGCTTGATAAAACTTCAGTTGCTTGTCTGGATCTGGAAAAGCAGGAGTAATCAGAATTAGCCAAGCATTTGTACAAATTGTATTTGGTTTTGTGGATCACAAATTGTGTGTGTGTTTTTTAATGACCAAATAAAAGGAAGAACCAATCCATCCATAGCCTTAAGAAGAGATTTAAAAAAAAAAAAAAGAATAGCAGTCATCAGTATAGGCTAGAAAAGCAAAACCAAAGTAGGGCCAGCTGGGAAGAAATGATACAAATTACATGCCACTGCTGAAGGGAAAGCAATGGGGATGGAAGTGAGAGGATAAAGTATTTAAGCACTTAATTCTGCCAAATCAGTAATGGAATGCTATGTACGCCAATATGCTAATAAGCTTTGTGAAAGCTTTCCTTATTTGAAATAGTAAAGAGAATGTCCAACATGTTTTAGTATTTGTACACAATTGGCATTTTAGGAGAACTAAAAATCTAGCATTTCCACTGCTGCATAGCTTCTGTTACGTTACTTCAGAAATGTCAGAGTTCCAACCTGTGTAGAATGAATCAGAGAAATGGCTACAACTTGTACCAGTGCGTGTTCTTCTAGGAAGTGAAGGAAATGGGAATAGGAAAGTTAGTAATGAGAGCAAGCCAGGTTACCTTACTAAGAATATGATTGTATCTCTAGAAAACTGCAGTATATCCCTTGCTGTTGAGGCTTAGTCAGAATTGGGTACAAAGTCTTTCTACCTAGGGTTCAGGGGACAAACATGCTTTTCACTGTATAAACCACAAAAGGAGGAACTGAGATCAATTCCTGCAGTAGGGAAAAAAGGAAGAAAGTGGAATAGTTTTGTTTCAGATTGCCCAGATTAAATCATGTTCATAAGAAAGAAGTGGGGCAAGGCTGTGATTTCACAACTGCTTACTTAAGTGACCATTTACTGTATATAGTCATTAAGAGGCACAGACATAAGCAATCATTTTGAAAGACAGGACAATAGAAATACATGATTAGGAAATAATTCATCAAAAAGTATTTTTAGAGGAAAGATGTGATCAAAAGCTATAGTCCTTACTTTTTGTTTTTCTAGAGGGCTATTTTAAGAATGCAACCTGGTTGAAGGGACTCCTCTTTAAACAAATGTATGTTATCTGACAATTTGTTATCAAATTTTGACCTTCTTTCTTCCTGCACCAACTCCTTAGAGCAGGGGTGTCAAAATGCCGGACCATGGACAGGATGTGTCATCCAGAAGCCGCGCCCACCCCATTGCTGGCAATGGCAAAACCGTCCCAATACGTTGTGCGATGTCACGTGACATCGTGAGTTTGACATGTCTGCCTTAGAGGATGACTGAAAGAATTTTTTATCAGAAACGTATAATGGCTGCCCTCAGTTTTTTTTAAACTAGGTATTTTCTAAAACTCAAAAAATAACATTTTCAGAGCTCACCATGACAAGAACAACATATGATCTTTCTTGATACAGCAGACATTCAGAAGTTAACAATTTCCATCAAAAAGAATATCACTTTTTACTATTCTTTTCACATGTTGATACTCAGTTGCCTTTCACCTTTTGAGGCTCACAGCATGTACCCACTTTCATCCTTTAATAAAAAATAGAAGCACAGCAATAGAAATAGATAAGAAAATTAGAATCTTCTAATAAGTTACCACACAGGAAAACGGATAGATTTTAAATAAGATAGAGAGCAATCATGATAAAATCAGAATGAAGAATTAAGCATAATAAGAAGACGCGAAAGAAGTCTTAGCCATTCCAAGATTAGTAAAAATGTATGCTGGTCAGCAGATAAAATTTTTAAAATGTGATTGGATTAAAAAGACAAGAGGTTTCAAATTTAAATGAAATGATGTAATGAAAAATATTGTCTTAGTTTGCCAAAACTAAGAATAAAATGTCATTACTTGGGTTTACATAATCAGACATTTATGTCAGTTTATAGACAAGATTATTAAATTATAAACATTCATTTTGTAGAGCCAAACCAGAAATTGGAATATTTAATGTCAAAGTCATAAAAACTGCCTGAAAGGGATTCAGCTATGGTTCTCAAATCTGTTTCATATCTAGATATTGGGTTTAATTTCATTCTAGAACCCTCAACTAACCAACATCTGAAAAAATGAAAATGTTATAACAGTTCCTTGCTGATGTAATTTCCTAATCGTATCCTTTCCTTGATCACTCTGTGGATTCATACCTGGCTCTTTGATGGGTGTATGTCAAGTACAACTTTCAACAATAGTTACTAAAAACACAGTCAAAACAGGTGTGCATTCTAGTTAAAGTTTGTGATATACTCCATCACTGGAGATTTTTAAGAAGAGACTACACAGTCACTTGTCTGAAATGGTATAGTTCTCCTGCTTGAGTAGGGGGCTGGACTAGAAGACCTCAAACGTCCCTTCCAGCTCTAAAATTCTATTCTATTCTATTCTATTCTATTCTATTCTATTCTATTCTATTCTATTCTATTCTATTCTATTCTATTCTATTCTATTATTTCTATTTCTAATAATGTGTTTCAACATTTACTTCTGAACAAGAATTACCTAATCTTTTACTTTTATTTTTTTTAGAAAAGTAAAATACAGCTATTAGAAATCCCCCGCAAATGGCAGAAATAATTACTAGAGGAACCATGTTGTAAATCTGACATAGTGAGACTGCCCAAGGTATTTCAGATTTGAAGCAAACTCCAATGGCACCTTTTCATACTAAAATGTAAACTGAATAATTGACAAACCGATGTCCCCAAATCTGAATTCTTGCATCCTGTCTAATGTTAGATCTGACTCCTGTTGACATTTTGTCACTTAAAAATAATTATATGGTTCTTTTCATAACAAGGTTATAATTTTATTTACTGCTTCAGAATAAAATTTTGTTTCTCTTGTAAACTCCCACACAGCATGTGTGCATCTTTTGTTACTAGACACATCTGCACAAATTCAGATGCCAGGGAACGAATCCTCCTTTCTTTCTCCTTTCTCTTGCTATCAGGGGGAAAAAAATATATTGGAACAGCAGTTCATAGCTAAACTAGGAATTTCTTTTTTATTCAACTTAAATGTCAAATGAATGCTTGTCTTCAGACATGACAATATTGAAAGCAAGGCAAAGTGAGGAAAACAGAATGGGAGAATAATTAATTGTCACTAGTTGCTCTAAATTCCCCCCTTTCTCCATCTGGCCTGTAAAAATGTGCAGAACGGCCTAATCCAGCCAAAGCTAAATGCTTAGAAGTCTCATCTATTTCACTGGGAGAGAATTAAGAATGTGCTTAGTTTTCTAGTTTAAATTATAAAAGCTTAATTTTGGCCAGATGAATTCCAAAATATTTTGCTACCCTAAAAAAATAATCTTCTTTGCTCAAGTTTAAATAAATGAAATTAGATCTGTTCACTTGCTATTCTCTTGCATCCTTGCCAGTTCTAATGTTGCTTATTGAATGCTTCTTTCCACCACTATGTACTACTAGTGGACAGATAGCACAAGGCAGTAGAATTACTTCCATTACTTGCTACATGAGTAGCACCAATTTCCATCCCAAATCTCAAAACAACCAGGTAGTTTACAGTGCAAACTAAAAAGAGGCCTCTTAAATTCCAAAGGTAGAGCTCCCTTCAGTCACAAAAAGTAGACTTTATAGCCATAGGATGACCTGCACACCTTTTACATTAACTAGCTTATTGTTAGACTAACAATGAGGAATTAAAGGGAACCCTCCCTCAAGTACAGGTAGTATGGGCAGGAGGGAGTGTGGGTAGGCATTACCGAATGTGGGTGCGTGCAAGTGTGAGCCAGCAGATGAGTGCTAAGGGGAGAAGCTACAGAGTGTCGGTGAGTGGGCACAGGTACAGGGAGGTGAGTGCTATGGAGCACAAGATCCCCCTGTTGCTGGAAGAACACAAGAGAAAAAAATGGCAGGAAAAGAACAACTTACAACCTCCTGCTGGCTTCTCCATTGACTTGTGATTGTAGGAAGCTAGCAGGAAGGTCTCAAATGGTAAGTGGGGACACTGCAATCATTGTATGCGCATCTAAATCAAAACCACATGCGCACAGGAATGCTGCAAAGGCAGCAATTTTGAGGACCAGTTGTAAGTCCTCCCTCATTCAATGCTGTTGTAACCTTGAATGATCATCAAATTAATTAACATAACCAACTACCTACACTAACTGGATCCTGCTAGACACTTATCTGACCTGCAGACTCACAGAAAAGGCACTTCTGCATCTGGATCACATGCTCAGCCTGACAATTTTAAGCCATGGAAATTTTCATTTGTATGCATCCCATATTGTAAGAGAGTGTGAAAATAACCTTGGGAGACAGAAGGAAGAATGGCTGCCTAGACAATGGTCAGATAAGAGGTCTCAGCCCACAGTAGCAATGGGAATGGAAAGTCTAAGAAAAGTCTAGTCATCTGAAAAGCAAAGGAAATAAGTGTTTTCAGATTTGCAAGATCCTGTTATTTTAACCTTAAATGTAACGTAAATATAGTATTAGTAGTACTGGTGCTGGTTTACTGTCTGAACTACCTCTCCCTGTGTACTAATGTGTACTAACCTTCAAAGGCAACTTTGATACACAGAGACAATTTGTTCATTTTACTATTGATATCCATTTGGTAAAATTAATTATATATCTCATATGCCACATCTTCTAGGAAAAATGATTTGTGCAAACTTGCTCAGGCATTTTTTAATCTTTACACTGTTGCTATTTTTAAAAACATTCATTTTACTAAATTTTAATTTGACCAGTAATACTAGGTTTTCAATATGGAATGTGGCATATTTCTGAACTTTAGCTGTTTTTCTTTAATTGTCAAATTGCTGTGTGGCTCATCAAATGTAAATAATAAGACAACAAAATGTATGATAAAGTTGTAGGTAGAATTTTATTATACACAGTGAAATATAGAATGTTAATATAAATAAATAAATGCAAATAAGTTTGAAAAATTAATAAAATAATAGGATTAAAGTACAAGTGAGCTAATATAGATTTGATAGACGCTCAGCTTTAGAACAAAAATGTTCTCTCCATTCAACTTTGTAATAATTGTTAATTAAAAGTGTTTCTCATCTGGCTATCAATCAAATACTCTTTGGATGTATTGTCACTGCTTTTTAAATTGTGGAAAAGAGATCCAATAGTTTATGTGAATGCTTGAAGAGCTTTATGTTTGTTGTATCTATTCCTGCAAGAAACCCAGGAGGCAAGATATGGCTTGTTTAATTTTACCTGACTCACAGAGGGGTTACCACCATGCCTTTATTGTGATGTTGTAATATAGAAGATTGTGGGTTCAATATCCAGTTTTTTTCAGTTCAACTTATCAGGCAACAGATAATACTGAAAAATATAGCTTGAAATTCTTGAAAACTACTACAAATCAGAATAGATTATACTGGGACATATAGTGTATATATATTTGTGCATGTCTGTATATCTGATCTACGAAAAAACAGGTTCATATACTTCTCAAGAACCCCACATATGCAGTCCGATACTGATACTTTTCAACAACACATATTCAGTGCCATTATTATATCTGAACCCAGAAATTCCATACAGTGATCAGTTTTAATCATTTTTAATCACTAATACATCCAATCTACATGGATTTACTTGATTCTTATGTAAGTGGGTAATATAATAAGCTACTACAACAACCAGCAAATCTAAAAATGAGAGGGTAATGACTAATGTATCAAACTGACCCTCCTGAACAATTAAGGCTGTAATTTTATGAGCATATACGAGACATACTCCTCAATGTAAGTCTTCCTTGTACGTAAACCACTCAAATCATTTGGGTACCATGCTTCTTTTATATTCCATGTCTGTAATATAAGGCCCAGAGTATATCAAGGTCATTATTACCACTTATATCTCCATAGCAATATCACTTAGACTTATATACTGTTTCATAGTATTTTATAGCACTTTCTAAGTGGTTTACAGAGTCAGTATGTTGCCCCCAACAATCTGGGTCCTCATTTTACCGACCCCAGAAGGATGGAAGGCTGAGTCTACCTTGAGCCACTCAGAATAGAACTCCTGGAGTGAGCAGTGAGTTAGCCTGCAATGTTGCCATTACATAACACCTACCATGCTATGGCAAGTGTATTGGCCTGCCTCCTTTCCTTTCCTTTCCTTTCCTTTCCTTTCCTTTCCTTTCCTTTCCTTTCCTTTCCTTTCCTTTCCTTTCCTTTCCTTCTCTTTCCTGGGCCATTATACAAGAATACACATTCTACCCATTACAAAGCTCTGTCCCTAAGATAAAACCTTTTTATTTATTTTAGTCACATTTGGTCTCCCTGGTTCAGGCACTTACTGTATTTCAAGCACAGGCTACCTGAATTTTAAAATAAATCTCCCTCCCCAGCTCATGAAATACTTCCTATGTCTAAAATAAAAATGGAGCCTGTGGTGTCTGATCCAAGATCACCGATATATTTTAGCAATCATTTTAATGTAGTTATAATTAATAATTCTGAAGTATAGCAAGAAGATGATGATTATCTATAGATTAAAAAGTTCAAAGCCCAGTTTGAAGCCTCTCCCCACATTTTATGACAAGAGCTAGTCAACTCATAGGCTTCAGACTGTCTACAACTAAATGATTCACTGATGCACACATCACAATTTTTCTCTGTGTGAGAGATCTCTGAAGCAGTCCATAGTAGCATTTTAGACTATTCTGAGCTTTAGGTCTCTGTTCTTAGTTTAAAAATCACACCTTGGGGATTCTGAGAGTGTAGCAATATTATAATTAAACTAATTCAAATGTATTATCAGATATGCCCTAGTGTGAACACAGCTTCTTTATTCATTAGTTCACATATTCAGATTCATAAAAAACATGACACTTTTAAATAAGCCTGTGGTTAGTCATGTATGTGCTGCTTTTGATACTTATATAAACTTCAGAGTGTAGGTACAGGAGGGAATATCTTTTTATATTTTTTTTTTACTCCTAAAAAACCGTCTACTAACAGGAAACAGTTCTGAGCTTGGCAAAACAGAGATAGATTGTGCTGTCCCTCAGAAGTCTAGCACAGCTGCCAATCAACTGTCATTCTTTTATTGGACTTCACAGAGTTTGGCGATCAGCCCCCCTCCACAAACTTCTGTCTTCAAGTTGGCAAGTTAATTTGTCAGTCTGGAAGTAATTTTTAAAGGCTTAATGCCAGGATGTGTAAAGTAAGTTAAAAGCTGTCCCTTTTGCATTTTGAACCAGACTATGAGAAAGAATTGGAAAGGGCTAGAATTGGTGGCAAATGTTCAGTATTGGATTCAGTCCTCAAATGAAACTCTCCAAACAAATGAGAAGTGATCACACAGGAGGCTGAAAATTTTAACTAATCAAGAGCCCTTCTCCTATTAATCAACAAATCCACAAATCAGAAAAAGACAGGTTTTGTGTGTGTGTGTGTGTGTGTGTGTGTGTGTGTGTAAATTGAGGTTTGCAGTTAAAATGTGTCAATAGTATAACAAAAACTGATTGAAATATGTAGTAAGCATCATATCAGACTTTTATTCTGTAGTAATAATCTATACCTGAACATCATACCACCTTCCCCCCTTTCAAACTTCTTTGGCTGTGGTCTCACATAGACATGATAAGCAACAATCCCTTAAGCTGTTTGGATGAAGGGCGTAATAAACTATTCAGAACTACTACTGTAACTACTTAATGGTAAAGCATTATGCTTTATTTGCAGAAAAATCCCATCTCTACTGCCTCCAGACTTTTAAAAAACTACAAAAGATGGCAGAGACAATATACCCCACAAGTACAAAATGGCCTTGAAACAAATTTTGATTGCTGAAACTAAAAGGGAAATCTTATGACTCACCTAACCATCTTTCTTATTTCAAAAAGTTTTGGATTAAGAATGTAAGTGACGTGCAAGTTGCATGACTGATTCTCTATGATGTACTCACGTTATTTTATACACAAACAGCTACAAGAATCTTCGTTCTTGTGCAGAGATCCAGCAGGGGGAAGTAGTGTATTTAACCCATTTCCTAGCAGTTTTTTTCCTTTTAAAAGCCCATTCTCTTCCACCTTCTGTTTATAGGAAAATATATTTAGAAAAACAATTCTTTTGATCTGAAAATTCTGACAGAAAAAAAAATCGAATAAAGCAAAATAGTGTTTCCACATGTCACTCTATCTCTTCTGTGGTATCCCCCAGTTTAGGGGGAAAACATACAGATATGAGAAGAAGAAACCGTCATATTAACCATCTCATGTTAGTTTCAACTTCACTGTGATCAAGCATTAGAATGACCGCTTAAAACTACTGGCCATATCTCCCTGTATGAGTCATCAAACCTCAAAGAATTACAGCTAAGATACCCTAAAACAAGAAACTACTTCCTTTGGAACCCATGAAGGTGTGTCTTTTCCTCCACCCCCAATGTACACTCTGACCTCCGGTCAATGAACTCTTTAAGTTATAATGTCTCAGCCCAGCTATGACCTACTAGATCAAAGGTCTTTCAAAGCAGGTGCCCGACAATTCAGGTAAACAATAACCTTGTTTCAACAGTCCATAATTATGTATTTACCTGCTTGGCCGTTAGGGACAATTGAGTTAATCATTCACCTTATAAATGCAGTCAGTAATTAGAGAGTGCTACAGAAAAGTTCAGAACTACTGGCAGTGGTTCTCAGGCACTATTTTTCGGGTTACCAATTACTTGCTATTTTCCCTCCAAAATCCATTTACATATAGTGATTTTTATTTCCCTCTGTCTCTCTTTATGAAAAAAGAGAGAGAAATCTACAGAGGGAAAAAATAAAGGAGAAAGAAGAAAATATTCTCCTGTGATAATCTCAAAATCTTTGCCTCCTTCACCTACCCCAAGAAAAGCTATGGTCTTATTGAAGCATTGACAAATAAATATCTTAGAAAAATTCCTCTTGCTACTTATGACAATTGGTGAAAGAGGGCAGGAATATTCCAATGTAGAAAATAATGAATATAATGTGTTCTTCAAAGAAAACATTTCACTCTCATGTATTGAAAGAATAAGTTGGAATTATAGATATAGGACACGCACAAGTGATGAAATTCACTACTCTGCAGACTGAAAGGCTAACCCATGCTGGCAATGTGGTTTAAATATTTTACTGTTTGTAGAGATTCTCAGTCATCCAGGTCAACAGTTGTCTCAAAGATGCTTTTTTATTTTTTAAACTGGGTTGTTATTTGAGGAAGAAGGAAACATTTTGCTTCTCATCCAAGAAGCTTCATCAGTTTGATGGCAGGGGGATGGAAGGATAGGTACTGACAATTGAGACTGGATGTTGGGGGGATGGAAGGATAGGTTCTGATAGGATGGTGGGGGGGGAGAAGAATGGAAGGATTGTATTTGTTTGCAGTCATCTGGTCGTTAGCACTCTCTGAGTGTTTCTTTTTCACTTCTTCTTCCTTAAGGGGAAAAAAAGGCCAGTTGCCTTTTGAAGAAAAAAAGTACCTTTTAGACATCTTAGTACTTTGGATGCTGGGACACAAATACAGAGCAGCCAGATGATAAAGTGCAGTCTTTCATCTACCAAAGAATGAAGCAAACTGGAGACTGGAAAGCCAATAAGAGCCCTATTGATCATACATAAAAACTCATCCAGACTCGAAAAACTCCTCTTATCGTACATATTCTGGAATCTGCCCCTTTTTGCAGCTCTACAGCAAAATGTCACTACTGTCTATCCAAATCATTATGTTTGTGTATGACAGTGCTGGATCTTCACAGTTGGAACAAGAAAGCAAGGAAATAATGTGTGACGAGACCCTTTCAAGCACCAAGCCAACAGCTACAGCAACATATAGACTTAACCTGGGTTCCTAAGAGTCCTTCCAACAGCAAGAGTAAAACTAAAGGTAGTCCTTATATAGCAACTGATTCAGACAGCAGTTACAACAGTGATGAAAAAGTAACTTTGTGTCTAATGCCCACATTTGTGATCATTGCAGCATCTTTTAGTCACCTATGGCATTATAGACAGTTAGAACACATTGCCCTGGTTTTTTTTCTGCTTTTCCCCTCTCTGGTGCAGCAGTGAGATTTCCTTAAAAATATTTTTTTTCTCTGTGGTGAAGCATAGCCCTAAAAATGGCTAACCACAAATTAACAAACTTAGCTCTGTGACTTTAATTAGTTGCTTACATTTTTTGGGTTGGCTGCCTGAAATTGACCATACCATAATCAGTTTCACACTAAAGGCTTCTGTTGCTATTGTATTTCTTTGGATGTGTATTCCTCATCGTGTGCTTGCTTATTCTCTTGTAATCCCTTTCTCTCCAATGAATGTAAATATAAACATCATTTCTCTTCTTGCTAATAATCCCAGCAATAGAATGAATATTCCAAGGAGTGGGGAGTAGATAAGAAAAAAGCTGTAAGATTTGCCCTTTTACCCAGCTTCCTTATGAGTTAAGTTCAGAAACCTTCCTGGCCATTTGGATACACACCTAACTGGGGACATGTCCTTCCAAGACTGAAAAGCAAAGGAACACTGTAGTAAAATCATAAATACAGTCATGGTCACAATTTTTCTCTTAATGACAAGTTTACTTAACAAACAAGTTGCTGTGGCTGCTAAACAAGGGCTACCTGTATATTTAACATGCAATTGGACAATTAGTTGCAGCAATTGATTAATTGATACAACCTACAAAATTAGAGCTTTGAACTCAAACACAGATAAAGAAATTTGTATATTCCACACATTATTGGATTAAGGTTTGAAACAAATATTTTTCTCACTTTGAAGAAAAGGTAAAAAATAGAAAGGTACAGCAGGAGAATAGTTCTTGAGGATTTCTTCACTTTCTTACTGGTAACCTTTTTTAAACAAGGAAGAGTGATAGTTTGCTCTGTGCAAATAAGCATTTCCTCATAACCATATCCCAAGGAAGCATGAAAAAGCTGCTTATCCAAACTGAAGCGCTAAAACAGATCAATACTGAACTATTAATAAGGAGAGCTTATTAATTTCTAGCATTCTGTCATATAAAAACAAATAAATAAATAAATAAATAAATAAATATAATTGTTCGACATATAACTAGAAATCACAATAGGGCTTTGCAGCAAAATGTAGCCTTAATTCTGGATCTACCTTCAATTATATATTCTCTTGTAAATTGTTTTATATTAGGAGTTGCAATGTATTGTCATGATATCTTGGAGTTAAAAGACATGCTGTGATAAGAATTTTATAGAAAAATAGGGAACTCACTAGATAAGTGAGGAGCAGGAGATTTTCTAGTGAGAATCATTCATTCATTCATTCAAATTCTATAGCCATTCATCTCAATCCAATTGACTCACGGGGTGTGTGTGTGTAAAAAATTATTTTTGCTTGTTGGGAAGTAACTGAAATGCTATCCCAAAATCAAAAAAACATGTACAGTATTCTATCAAATTCTATTTAGTTGGCCTTTATGCTCTTGAGTTCAATAATCAAGGATAAAATGGAGATGGCTTCACTTTTTTCTGTTCTGAAATAATCATTGAATGATTACCTCAATAAATAACTTGGTTTCTGTTTTTTGTACCCCAGGGCTAAGGTTCTCTATAATTGGCTACCAATCCCTAGACCAAATTCAAGAAGTATAACAGGCAAGTTTCAAAAAAGCTTTTTGAAAATACCAGCACTTGATCTTGCTGACATCTTTAGAGTCCTCTGAAAGTGACAAGAGGCAAGTGGATACAGGTGACTGTTTGCAATGCAAAAGTTATTTACTTAAGAGTTTCAAAAGGCCTTTTAAACATGCCTCCCTAAAGACTTGTGTAAAAGCAAGCAAATATTAGGATAAATAGAGAGGTCCTCTTATCAATCAGTAGCAAGTTAAAAGACAAAAAGCAAAAAAAGCAACAACCCTGGAACAAGTCAATTTGTAAAGACAGAGGTAAACTGCAAGGTCTCTGAAGGATCCTCACTGAGATTCAAACTTGTTTATATCTGGAATATTCAACAGTCAAATTATGAGATATCCACAGTTCCTGGCAACACCCAAATAATCTAGTGTAGTTGAAATAAAAATTAATGAAGAGTTTCAGTCTAGTTGAACTGGCACAATAGGCTTCAATATGGCAAATTCAAATCAATGCAAAGAAGTGTAAGGTAGTGCACACTAGGACTTAAAAAAAGGCTTATCTGAATTCCCATCTCTTCATAACCCATGCACCTTGGGGTTATGATGGCAACTGAGATTCCACTCACTAGTGATGCAGTCACACGACATTGTGTTTTATGACTGCATGGCTAAGCAACTGCAATTCCAGTCCCAATTGCAATTGTATTTGTTTTACAGCCAAATACAGATATAATAAAGTGATCTAATGCCAAGTAAGATGTACGAAGGGAACTTGCCCATTTGTTTAGAGGTTTTTCCTCTTAATTTGGAAATTTAATGTAATTACCTGTGAAGTATGTTTCTCTGATCAACTACGCTTTGGGTGTTTTTCATGAAACTATTTCTATGAACTCATAGCTTATGAATTGACAGTTTGGGGCCCAGATTTCATGATGCTAAGGAGTTAGCTCACAATTTCAGACTTCAGGAAAACGCAACAAAGAAAGGAATTGGAAATACTTTACTTCTTGAGATTAAACAAATATAGATGAAATTTTAATATGCATACCATACTAATTAGTTTTCATATAGCACATTTGAAAGTAGTGGTTTTATGAGAAAGAGAAGTTATTTACAATGCCCAGTCTTATGTTGTTGATGTTTTCTCCTTTTTTATCTAATTGCAAGCATTAGAAACAAAAACAATCTGATTGTTTTTATTTCAAGAGATGTAATTTTCTTGAAAGTAGGTTAGTTCACATTAGGTTAGTCTAAAGTAGTTTCTAAGTTTCATCTCTTTTATATAAATTAATCATTTAAGAATGTATATGGTACAAAAATGATCCAAATTCTGAACTGCAAAAAACCTGAGTTAGCCATCCTATACAAATTATGCTGATTATACTAGTATAATTAGCTATGACACACAATGTATTTTTAATTTCTTGCCTCCATCCTCAATTCTGTTAAAGATGAAACATAACTAGTCTTTCAGTGCTGGGTCGCAGATAAACAAATTCAATAAATTAATAATAATGTTCAGAGAAATTTATTCGCAAGATGCCTTCTTCTGCTAGCAGTGCTTCAGAACATGTGTGTATGTGGCAAATATAGGGTATCTCTGAGCAACATGATGAAACATTTTCCTTGCATCACACTGTAACTCTGCCATTCCTGGAAAATGTACTTCTGCTTTAAGATGCTGCTAACAGATGCTAAATGAGTATGTTTTCCCTTTCAAATCTATTGCAATCCCAGCCAGCCTTTTCACATCCATCCATTCAAAAATGGCCTCCAGAAACCAAGACCAGATGTAACTAAAAGACAGTTGAATGTCAAAGCTCAAATATCTGGATGACATTCACTATACATTTATTTGACAAAAAACCTAAAAGATAAGGGAAAACTCTGCAGCACCCAATAGGCCCCTTGCCATTCAATGAATCCTCACTCTCTTGAAATATTCCTCTATAAAGGAACAGAGACGCTGAAAAAAAATTGCGTAGTCTGTTTTGATTTATGTTTATCACTGAATTGAAAACCACTATCTATATGGATATAAAACTATAAAGGTAAAGATTCCCCCGCACATGCGTGCTAGTCGTTTCCGACTCTAGGGGCTGGTGCTCATCTCCATTTCAAAGCCAAAGAGCCAGTGCTTGTCTGAGGACGCCTCCGTGGTCATGTGGCCGGCATGACTAGACACCAAAGGCGCACGGAACACTGTTACCTTCCCACCGCAGTGGTCCCTATTTTTCTACTTGCATTTTTACGTGCTTTCGAACTGCTAGGTTGGCAGAAGCTGGGACAAGTAACAGGCGCTCACTCTGTTACGCGGCACTCGGGATTTGACCTGCCAAACTGCTGACCTTCTGATCGACAAGCTCAGCATCCTAACCCATTGAGCCACCGTGCCCCTTTATAAAACTATAATTCATACCAATTTAAGGATACCTACAGAAATATGAGCAGTAAAAAATGTTCTTGATAAATGCTTTCCAACCTCTTGTTAAGTTTCATAAGACATTTTCACTTGAACACAGTAAATGAACTCTAGGAATGAAACTGGCTGAAGTTTTACAGCATTAAAAAAAATATTTTTTTCAGATTTAAAACCATTGTTTGCTCCCTGTATTTGATAACCACACATTTAAAGTTTATTATTTTAGGTCCATTAGTTTATATCATGATGGTGTTAGTACTTCAGTATTTTTAATTTTTAAATTTATTTTACTGGGTATTTATGTGCATTATTTAATAATGGATACAAAATATATATAGTTCTTACAACTCACACAAACAAAAATAACAGTAATCAATGTGTAGAATATAACTAAACTGCAAATATAGATAAGACTACTATTATTATTGGCTATTGTGCATTTCAGATATTATGACCATGAGAATGAAATCTCAAATCACTAAATGTAAGTCAGATAGATAAACAGAAAGAAATATGGGGATGGAATCAAGTATTTTACTCCCTCCTTCCCCACTCTCTTTTTCTTTCTCTCTCTCTCTCTCTCTCTCCTTCTCTCTTTCTGTGTAAAGCCAATGCAATACAAAGTTGTCTGCAAATGTATCTTTTCTCTATTGTTTAGATGTACATTCTACAATGCCAGAACTGGCTGCAGTTGACTGTTAACTTCAGTTTGCCTATGAGCATTGCCTCAAATGGCCTACATGGTATCATTAGCATTAAGATTAATCTGTCCCTAATTCCTGTTAAACTGACCATTACTCTGCCTACATGCTGGCTAATCTGAAATTCTACTGTTTAAATTGCACTTGTTTGACTCGCATTAGTTCTAGCAAGCTTGCTGGTTGCACATTAGTATAATGAAATGTGCAGTGATATTATTTATCTAGGGTTGGATCTAATTGCTCTTGGAAACTAATTAAAAAGGGAAAAGGTGTGGGAAGCTTAAGAAAAATCTGGCGCTTATAGATACTGAGAACTGTTCTACCATGTATTTATGCTTTTTCTCTTTCTGATCAATTCCTTATTGATAGACTGTCCAATTTGCATTATCTGAATCCTATAAAAACTGTAAACAAGCTATATTAATTTAGCATTTAACAAAGTTCATTCATTTCAGAATGCAAATCCAACAGTACCAAACCTTCACTATCTGAACAAAACACAAGACTCTCACCAGCCATGAGACATTCCAGATCCCCTACTCTACCCCAGCTGATATTAAGCCAAAGAGCTCTCTTTCATTTTTTTTTATTTTTGAATATCCTTTATTAAACTCTTAAAACTTGTTTCATCACTCTGCATCAAATTTTACTTGCACTGCTTATCTCAGCCACGTACCACATTAAATTTCGAGATTTGACCTAGCATTACTACTGATTATCATAGGCACATTCACTGTTTCCTGAACAGGTATTAATATTGTAAACTTCCTTATTTTTTTTAAAAAAGGTGGAGGGTGCTATTGTAGAGAAAGGCAAGATACTGGAATATAAGAATCAGTGAGATAGATCAACCCCTCCTTTCTTACACCTCTTCCACAGCTACTAGAACAATATCAAGTTGCACTTAAGAAGAGAAGGGAATAGAAAACTGGTCTTGTGCATAACTCCTTCCTTTCCTGCTCAGTTGCCCCAAGAACCTTGCCCTGCTTGCTGCATGAAGGCAAAGAATTCTAGGACTGTTTCAATGAATTTGCAAAGTTTCACTCTTCCAAGCTCACGAGGGAGGTGATTCATCATTAGCATCCCTTTGCTATTATTTCTTTATATTAGCTCTGTTTTTATCATTTTTAACATTTTTAATAATGATGGTAATTGTTTTAGGTATTAATTGTTTTAGCTTTGTTGTTACACTGCTCAAAGTCACTTGGTTTGTGAGATGGGTGGCTATATAAATTGGATGGACAGATGGATGGATAAATTTTCTTTTTTCTTGAATTAAATACCTGTATGCTTGCATCTTTTTTTCAGGAGTTCAAAATAATATGTATAAACCTTTCTTCTCCCATTTTACCTTTACACCTTAACCACACTTTTTATTTATTTATTTGTAAAAAAAAATTGGCTGTCCATCTTACCACAAGGTAACTCTGGGTAGCATACAATTTTAAAAAGATACAAACTATACAAAAGCTAAAAGATATAAATATAAAAGATATAAATAAAATACTGTGAAGATCCAAGTACTGCACCTCAATTAAAAAATGAGGTTGGGAGTAGAATAGTGGGGAGGCGGATCTGTTATTTATCTATCAATCACCTATACCATGATACTCCGCCATTGGAATCCTATGCTAACTGGCACAGCCAAGTCTCTGGGCTCTTATGGAAGGTCAGAAGGGTTGGAGCTGACTTCACTCGTGGGGGGGGGGGAAGGGGAAGGCAAGATGCTGCAAAGGGCAGATGCAATGGCAGAGGAGATTCTTCTCCTGGACCCCGCCAGCTCTAAAACTCGGGTTGATGGGGCCCACAGTATGCCTCCATTGCTGGCACAGGTAAGGCAGCCCAATCCCATTGGGATGTGACAGTCCCTCAATAATACCTATGTCTCAAGTGTTTGAAGATAGGTTTGCAAATATAAAATTCAAAATGACATGAAAAAAGCATGTGTCAGTTTCTTACATAACTTTTCTTCTGGCATTTGGGCACCTTTTCTTCCCTATATAAAGCTTTGATGCCTTACTCATTTCTTCCTACTTGCGATCACATCTAGCCTTGCCAAAACATTGCTTCCAGATATACAAATGAAATAAAACATATATTTACAAAAAATATACACGCAACCTGAATGTGTGTTAGCATAATGCATATACTGTACCACATACTTGGGATGTAGAAAACAATATGTTGGTTTGAAAAGTTGGGGTAAAACTGGATTTTAGTTTTGTTCATAACATATTGAAGAAAATACCCCCAAACTGTCCTTATCATTAGCAGGGAAAATAGCATGTTGCCTTAATATTAACCTTAATATTAACCTAAACTCTATCTTCTTTATCTTACTAAATAGTACTGTGTGAAAGCCTCCATTGATGAAAGCTATAAAAGGTAAATGAGGTCAGTATTTCATCTGATAACAACAATAGCATACAGAAAATTTTGATTTCAAATATAAGATAGAGATATAACTAAAGGATACAAAGAAGGGATCTTTATGGAGGTGGATATAAAAGTTATACATAATAGCAAAAACAGAGCAAACAAAAGAATGTACAGTACATCACGGAATGCTTATTAAAAATGAAGAAATTTTAAGGTGTAGAAATTGGGTAGAAAAATAGTGGAAGGTAGTTTGTGCTATCTGTTGCAATGAATGAATATCAAAATAATGAAAGTGATTATGCATCAAGAATATAGCTTTGCCCGATTTTTTATATGAGAAAGAGATCTGTCTGTGAAGAAACACATATATAGAGTTATGACAAATTGAAGCCTGACCTGTCGTAGTCGTAACTCGTGACTGCCATAAAATGGGTCAGTCATGTGACCAACCTGACTTTATAACATTTTTTACAGTGGTTGTTAAGCAAATGCAGTAGTTATTAAGTGAATCAATAGATTGCTAGGGATGTGGTTTTGCTAAAAACTGGAAGGTAAATGCTGGTTGTTTGGGCAAAAGCACATAAAACATAGTGACCGTGGACACTGCAAATGGTTGTAAATGCAGCCCAGTTGTCAAGCTCCTGAAGTTCAGTCATCTGACTGCTGAGGGATTACATGCTGGAACTTTGGATCTTGATCATAAATACCCTCCAGGTAGGCCCATCAAAACTTTGAATGGTCACTAAGCAACCAGTCATAAGTAGAGGACTACCTGTCCTGCAACTGAAAATATAGGGAGAAGAGCAAAGATTGTACTGTGATACAGTAGATATGAGTTATGGTATATCTGTATTTTCCTCCCTGGGAAAAAGGGGGAGGGGCTACTTCTGCCTTACTGTTCCGTAACAAAAATGTATGTTACTTCATCCCACAGGACAATAGGCACAGGATATGTCGGAAGCCGTATAAAATAAATTTCCAACTTACTGTATGACTGCAGAATTATTAGTCTGCTGGTTTACACAAATGGAATATAGCCATTTGAGAACTAGAAAACTAATACTGCACTAACAGTCTGTTCTTTTAGAGGTGATGTCTCTTTGCTGCAAGTTACTCCTTAGCTGGCAATCTAAAAGCTCAACATTTTTAAACACCCCAGTATAATCAGCTTAACTATTTCATAACTGCTCTCTCACATAGCACTAAACCAAAACCTAACAATGAATTAGTGCAATGTAAAACCCTGTCAAGCCCAAAACCAAGAATGACCTGATAATTTTTCCAAACTGAGTTCTTTGTTGTTTTCACATCTACAGACAAAATCCTGCCCGTCTTGAGGACTCTTATCTGGATCAACAATATACTCTGAAAACTATTGGGGGAGGGGCTGTCTTCACCTTCTTTCTCTCACACATAACATCTGGACTGAGTTGCTTCTTACTTCTCTGGAATGCACCCTTCCCTCCTGAGAATATATCTCCATACTACTACCATCACAACCCAGTGCTGAATACACAAATGTTGCCTTTTCCTACAAAGTGATATCATCAAGTTTTTCCTGTAGCCCCCCCCAAACTAAAACTGAGAAAGCAATACATGAAATACTCCAGCAGACCATAGTTTTTTTCTCTCATTAAAGTGATATCTGATAAGGTATTATTTTTTTATTTTATGACAATTCTTCATCTCAAGAACAATCCCTACCATGCTGTAAGGCAACAGATGCATTTCTTAAACTACACTGCAAAGAAAAACAACAATTCAATGATTTGAAACTAATCCACGCTTTTATTAAGCTTAAACTGACATGATTTTCTGTACCTAGCATCTAGAAAGATGAAATCTGAGGTGCTGAAGATGCTGTCAAATAAAAGTTGTAAGGCCTGAACCAATGCAAAACTATTTCCTCGAGAGTCTAATTGATTTAGTAGACTTACTCTGGGATATGAGATTTAGCACAAAAGCTTGCAGATTTTTTTTAAAATTTATGATCATTTCCTTATAGTCCCCCATGTAATAAATCAAATAGTAAATAATCAAACCAGGGCTATTTCTTGCTGTTGTGTGTATATGCTGGTGGCAAAAGCTTTCACAATGATAGATTTATCTGCATGTTTTTAAGGATATTATTCTTGCAACCTGATTCCTATCTTTGGTTACTAGGCCATATGGCAAGGGGTTTAAAAACAATTTACAAAATGCCCAAGAATATATTAACTTTGCTGTAACCAGATGATACACTGAAGCATAAATTACATTTCCCAGTAAGGTCCTGCCTGACCCAGAAGAATTCATCCCAAGGGATGCCAGGCTGAAATAGCTTGACTTGCCCAGTGGCAATTACTGATATATACATACATACATACATACATACATACATACATACATACATACATACACACACACACACACACACACACACATATACATAAAAGATTCAGCACCTCATCATTCACAGTACATGCAAATTATTACTTTCCTACCATATATAAAGGTAGAATGTTGTTGGTAGAAAGTCAGAAAATATGAAACATCATATTTGTTCGGTTACTGTAATTATAACCTGCTTTTCACTTTAGAATGGTGCTTAAAGGAATTAATAGATTAAAAATAAAATAAAAAACAAATCAAACAAGCTCTATATCAATAAAAGAGATCCACCTAACCCAGCAGCCAAATCAGCTTACACATTCAGCCTTCTTGAACAGAAACCTTTTCACCTGCCAGTGAACAAATATCAGAGGACACTAGTCAGTCAACCTTTGGCTGGGTGTTCCAAAACCAGGAGAAAGTGCTCTCATTACTTCCACCAAAAGTGTTTCCAATTGTAGTGGGATAAAAAGAAGGCTTTACCTCAAAGTTCTTAAAACATAAGCAAACCTATAGCAAAAAATATAATCTTCTAAACTGTCTATTATCAAGCCCTACAGGCCCTGCATTTTAGGATGTGAATAGTATCACTATCAGTTTTCAAGTTGGAATTAAAACACTTTACTCCTTTTCCTGATAGTAATTACAACTAGGTAAACTAATTCTACTTTACTAGATTGATAGAAACTTGAAGGTCTGAAAGTACAATCTCCCCTCACTCCATCCAGGTCTCCTTTCCAACACAATTAGTTAGGAAAGGCTTCTCGCCCCACCCATTATCCAGTTGAGGACTATGCTGTCTCTTATCTGACTATTCCCTTGGCAGCGTCTCTGTTCAGTTTCTCAGCGATATTGAAAGCTAGAAATGGGAAACAGTTTATTTTTGTATTTGTTTCTTTTCATTCAAATTTCTGCTTTCTTCTATTTTTGTTCCTTATATATTTCAGCCTACCAAGGAATTTGTGATCAATAGATATCTAGTATGATAAATGTTGAATGGAAAAGAGTCAAGAGAGGATGTTTCTACATTCCTACATCTAAATGTGCAGACTGAATAGCTATTTTTCATTTAAAATAATAAGCATTAGTGGATTAATTAAAAAGAACTAATAGCATTGCATCAGGTGCTGTAGGAGAGATGTGTTGTAGTTCCTATCCACTCGGAAGTTCCATCTGATGGGACCCAGGGAGACAACCCTTTTCTGCTCTGGTGCCCATTTGGAATACCCTCTGAGGTGAGGTTAGCCTCAACCCTTATTGTCTTTCAGAAAGCCCCCAAACTCTGTGTGTGTGTGTGTGTGTGTGTGTGTGTGTGTGCGCGCGTGTGTGTGCGCGTGCTAATCAAGCCTGAGAATTCCTAAAGACAAAGAGTCCATGCATCTTACATAACCATCTCATAATCAATTTTTATTGATTATTTGTTTTAATAGGTTTTTTATTAGGTTTTAATACTTGGTTTTATACTACACTGCCTAGAATCACCTTGTATGAGACAGGCAGCCATATAAATTTGAAAAATGCATACATACATATGCAAAGTCATTTGGCAACACAGATTATTAACTTCATATCAACAAAGCAGGAAAGTTCTACCGTTATCCAATGCAACTCTTAGAATGGTGGGAAAGAAGCAAGACACATATCTGATGCAACTTTGTAATACAATTAATTTAAAGGAAGTGATTTTTGAACAGGAGGGAGCACAGATATATCTATTCCTGTTTATCCCTGACTATGTGATACTAGAAAGTGATATGGTTGTTTTAATAAGTACATGTGCTATATCATCCCTTCCATGAATTCCAAAGCATCTCATCTAAGTGAAATCCAAAGTACTGCACAAACCTAAAATCCAAACTCTATTTCTTTCTATTAATGAAAGCATTGCCTATCTCCTTCTGAAATATGGCTCCACAAAGGAGTGTACTAAGTTGCTGTATCACTTCATATATTACAAGATTCAATGAGATCAGACCTCCACATTAAGTCTTGTGTGCAGATTGTTTTTCAATATGGGTGAGTCTATAATAAGGATTTTGATGGAAGTGCATGTTACATTAGAAAAAAAATACTTGTGATTCATACAAAAATATATTCTAGCTAAGGTTTTGGAATTCATTCCATATTACTGATTTGATCACCTTGATATCACCTATAGTTTTACATTGAAAAGACATATGCATACTGTAAGTCCTCAGTTTAAAGAGCAGGGGTGTCAAACTGCCAGCCCGCGGGCTGGATGCATCATCCCAAAACTGCGCCCACCTCACTGCCGGCAATGGAGAAAAAGCTCCGATACGTTGCGTGATGTCGCATGTTTGACATGTCTGAAATAGAGGACGGGGGGGGGGATTAACTCCTAAATGTCTGTCATAATGGGCTAATTATCTGTGGTGATATATTTCCTTTGTTTCAATATATGTCATTTACATAATTTTATTGATGCAAAAATTTTTAAATTTCATTATATATTTAAGCGCCTTCTGTTAAGCTACTTTGCTGTAGCAAACCTTACCATTATATCAGGAGAATGTCCAGAAGGAAATTTTCTCTGTTATATTGAAATACGTTAATTGGGCAACTGTTGAAAGGATTAACTTTCGTACAGACAAAATTCAAACTCCTCAAATATTACTCACAGGACTCCATTATTCAATAAACAATTGAAGAGTTCTTCAGCAATATATTTACTGAAAATATTTTTTTTCCTACTAAGACCTAGTTTCAAAATCAACCTATTCATCTACCATCTAGAAGGCTGAGGAAAGAAGCAATACAAGAAAAGGGAAAAGGGAATTCACAGGCCTGACTTCTGAATGCCTAAAGTAAAAAAATAAATCCCATTTTTCATTCTACTATACGTAACTTTCGACAGTGATGTGCAGTGGGCATGCATGGGATTTGTGGTTCTTCTTACAACCACATTTCTGTGATTGGCCTTGTGTATATGTGAAAGATGTCTGCAAAAACAAGAGGAAGACCTTCATAATGAAAAGGAGGGCCTTTTCAGCATCTGTTACCTTTCGTGAAGTGCCCTTTACATTTACCAAGATAAGTGTTTCGTTGGAGGGAACACACACTTCAGCGTGTTAATTGGCAGCACTTAGCTATCGGTAAGAGCTTTTATATGAAAGCCTAATGCACAAATTAATGGAGTAATCCTCCTTGCTATTCAGTGGGCCAGCTCCTGAAATTGTTCCTTATAAAGTGAGCTCTTAACGATTACTCTGAGGTTCATGCTGCTAAGCAATATGAGGTGCAGCAAAAAGATCCAGCTACTCCTGCTAACAAGTTTGAGATTGTGGAGGAGCCCCGGAAGAGCATGTATATTACTGTATTTTATTTGTGTTGGTTCTCCCTGCTTCAATTCAAAGGGATTTAAATATAATTTAAAAGCCAATAATAAATAATATCAAATGAAAATAAGTAATAGTCAGAATATCAATATATTAACAGAGAGATATAGGTGAATCTGCAATTCGTCCTGAAGGTCCTCTGGGAGAGCAGGTCTTACTAGCTTCTGAAAAGTTGTTAAGAGTGGGGGTTATACTTGCTTCCATGGGCATACTGCTCTATAGGAGACTTCTACAAAGAATGCCTGCTGTTGGCCCATCTCTTAGTAGGTAGAGCAGATGGCAACACCTGTGGGTGGAAACATCTAGCAAGAGTCATAGCTTGTAGGCATTTCCTAGATATCTAGGTTGGTTGCACAGAAAACAATTTTTCAGATACTCAGCTCCCAAGCAATACAGGACTTTAAAGGTAAGAACCAACATCTTGAATTGCAGTCAGAAACATACTGGTAACCAATGCACCTCTCACAACAATGGTATGATGCATCAGTATCATGTCACTTAAATAAGGTTTTGGGCTGTTGCATTCTGGATCAGTTTCTGAGTGATCTTCAAAGACAACCCCATGTAGAATGATTAGAGTAATCCATTGGAGAAACACATGAATGCCTGTCCTCAGAGTACAATTGAGCCTGTAATCTTCCATTGTTGAACAAAGCAATTGTTAAGCAAGACATCAAGTGACTTGTTTTATTCAACAACTGCAATCTTGACTCTCCGAGTTATGGAAGTTAAGCGATTGAATGGGGGGGGGCACTTAGGGAGTGGGGAGGCCCTGGGAGACCCAGTATAGGCTACAGTATGTGGAAAACTGATGCAGACTGGGACTCCCAGGCTGGCTACTACAGAGGTCATCTGCACTCAGAAACTTGCTGTGGACTAGAAGGCCTGGGATGACTAAAAGGTCCAGCAGTGTGCATAAATTGCTCTACTTACCTTTGTATAATTTCTATAGCTGCTGACAGGTGTGCCCAGCCAATGTGATAAACATCCTTCCTATAGAGGCCACATTGCACCAGTCTGCAAGAGGTCCCATTCTCACGATCATTCATAACTTTCTTTTTTCAAATCAGCAAGTTTTCCTTGTACCAATAAACCCTGCAGTAGTTGGCATGCACATCTCAAGTGAGGTAGAGTGGAGAGTAGGCCTGGGCCTTCAGGGCCATTGGCAGCTTTGTGTATACTGCTGATCCTGTAATCAGCCAAGATCTCCCAGGGAATGGGATGGAGAGTAGGCCAGGGCAGCACAAGCTTTGAGCATGCTACTGGACTGGGTAATCAAGCTGGATGAAATGGGGGCTGTTGCAGCACCCTTGCGGTTGATCATAAAGGTGGATAGACTACCAGGTGCCTGAATTTTAATCATGTGGCCATGGGTGCTGCAAGGATTGCAACTGCAGGTACAAGTCATAAGTCCCTTAGATCAGCACCATTATACTTTCGAACAGTGGCTGAAGGAACAGTATTAAGCAAGGACTAACCATATCTATTTTCTTGCTTGTTTTGAGTTTGAGCTAGTTTTTCCCTTTCCAGATGCTGGCATTCTCCAGGTGGAGTCAGGTCTTGCATCATATATTTGACTAGATCTAAGTTGAAGTTCAACTGAGCATCATCAGCATATTGAGAATATTTTGCTCTGAACCAAAGAATTAATTGGTCATTAATTTTATTGATTTTAAAAAAGCATTTGTCAGTGTCCACCAAGAATCGCTCTGGCAGATCCTACATTTATACAGTTGGTGTACCAACAGTACTTATTACTATCTTAAAGGTCTTATATCTATGATAAAACTGCTGTGTTAAGCCAAATAATGGCCATATGGACTTCTTTAAAATTACTACCAGACAAGGCTGTATTTTATCATCACTCCTTTTCCTCAGGACCCTCGACTATGTTTTACAATGAAAATCATGCACCAGGAAAGGCATTAATTATTCTGATCAAGACCATCTTGGAAACCTGGATTTTACAGATGATATTGCCTTACTTGAGGGAGAAGATACAAAATGACGACTGCCTTAGATGAAGAAGCAACCAAAATTGGCCTCAGGATAAGTGTCGAGAAATAAAACATCACGCATGTGAGCTCCACCACACAAATACAGGGATTCACACTTAAATGACAGCAACTTCAGAAAGTAGAAAGGTTTATCTATTTGGATAGTATAATCACCCAAAAAGGAGATGCAAAGACAGGTATTAAGTGCCGCATTGGAAAAGCAACAGCTGTTTTCCAGAGGATGAATAAAATCTGGTCCTCATCATCTATACCACTGAAACTTAAATTCTGTTTGCTTGCCTCTGTAGTGATCACACCAGCTATTTATGCCAGTAAGACCTGGAAGATGTCAGCAAGTATTAACAAAGACTCGATGTTGTACAACAAAGATGCCTTCGCTGAATCCTAAAGATCCACTATTTTGACCATATTATTAATGAAGAAGTGCTTCAAGAGTTTCTGCTGAAAATTACATAATATTGTCCTATGCAGAAGATTCCAACTTGCCAGTCATATTCTCTGTATGGGAAAACAATCAAATGGCAATGAGATAGCAATGAGATGGACCCCCTCCAATACCAAAAAAAAGAGTCACCCCCTCGAAATTCATGGCGATGAAAGTTCACGGAAGACTTAAAGATTCTTAACATCACATGGAAGATGCTGAAGTACTCACCCCAAACCGAAAATGCTGGAGATCCCTTACTGCCCAATATGCTACAAAACACAGGAAGAGCTAATACTAATGCTAATGCATCAAATGATGATCTCTCCTGTTTCTATATAGAAGTTAACTAGGGTATGAGAAAAGCCTGGGCTTTGAAACACCCCATAATGATTTAAATAACTGTTATTTATTTTTTATGCTTCAATGACTTTTGCAGTTGTAGTTTTTGGTTGTTTTTATTGTTTTTTATACTTTTTTATACTTTCAACTTTGTAAGTTGTAAGAGGCGTGGAAGTAAGATAAGCAGCTATATAAATTTAACAGACAAATGAAGTGTTTCACAGATTGCTAATGTATCTAGAAGAACATGGGTGCTTTGCATTCCTTCCATCAAAGTGCTATAACTAGTCAACCATGAGAGCAATCAACATAATTTTCATCCTATGCCTGGGCCTGGAATCAAATTGCCATAGGTCTACATATTTCTTATTTCCTATCTTCCAGAGTTTTAAGTATACCTCAACTTAAAGCAATCTTAATAAAAAAAATAGGTGGTTGGGTATTAGATGGCAGCTGGCTATTTCCAGATGGTGATTCTTGAGAAGTAAGTGAACTAGTGCTTTTTAACAGATTCCCAGAATCTCCCCTTCCTTCAAAGACCTTTTCCTCAAAGAACTATTTTGGATGAACCACTTTCCAGGTAAATCATGTTTACAAAGCACACAAAGAATTCTCTCTACTTCTTCAACTTCTATGGGTTCAAAAACTTCTCATGTAATATTACAAGGTATTATATCTGTCAGTTCAGCAGATTTTGTCTATCAAACTTCCATTTCAAAGCAAATGGAAACAATTTTACTCACAAAGTACTCAAGGCAACATTCACCATAATTTGTTAACCTCTTTATCACAAATGTTGCCAATAATTTAGTACTGAGAAGGGAGTAAATTCATATTCTTGTTATTTCTGAGAGATTGTGATCTGTTAGGAGGAATGTCCTTCTTCCTAACATAGCTTCAATCCACAAAAATGAGGCAAAATGGCAGGAGGAATCCTTTAGGACAGCGGTTCCTAACCTTTTCTATACCCCCACTCCTAGAACGCTTCTGATATATTCTCGCACCCCTTACAAAAGTAATACCTGGTTATGCATATACACTATAATTTTGAAACTTCTAAACCCATTTTCACACCCCCTGGAATATCATCTCACACCCCTAGGTGGTGCAAACACCCCTGGTTGGGAACCCCTGCTTTAGGACAACCTTTCTTACTTTGTGGCCTTTAGAGGTACTGAACTCTATCTCCCATCATTCTTAATCACTTCTGAAATGCTGGCTAAAAATGATGAGTTTACAATCCAACACATCTGAAGGGCTCTCAAGCTGAAGTGGAAATGTTGCACAGTGTCAAAAATGAGTCTAGTATAACCCAAAGGTGCTTTTTCACAAGGCAACTGGACTTTCTTTTTTCTCTTTGAAGACATTTTGCTTCTCAACCAAGAAGCTTTTTCACCTCTGACTGGATGGTGTCCCTACAGGCAGCTGGTCATTTGCATTCTTTTAGAGAATTATTGATGCCACCTGGAGGCTTATCTGTGCTGTCAGGGTCACCTAAGTAGTGCAAACGGGTGTGGAGCTTTCTTGAAACTGTTGAAAGAACTGTGTTGTAGACTGAAGACAGATGATGTCATATCCCTTCCCTTCTGTTGAGAGAGGGCTGTTCAGTTTTGACATAGACGGCCTCTATGGACATTTTGGACAGATAGGACCACTGGTTTGAAAGGGGTCAAAGAGGCCATCTATGTCAAAATTGAACAGCCCTCTCTCAACAGAGGGAGATGGATATGGCATCACCTATCTCCAGTCTACAACACAGTCCTTTCAGCAGTTTCAAGAAGGCTCCACACTCATTTGCACAACTCAGGTGGTCCTGAGGAAACCAATAAGCCTCTGGGTGGCATCAACGACTCTCTAAAAGAATGCAAATGACCAGCTGTCTGCAAGGAATATAAAGCCTTCCATTCCTCACCATCCAGTCAGAGCTGAAAAAGCTTCCTGGATGAGAAGCAAAATTGTCTTCAAAGAGAAAAAGAAAGTCCAGTTGCCTTGTGAAAAAGCACCTTTGGGACAACCATGACCTGGATGAATGAAAATCTCCATACAGTCTAGTATAAATAATATAATAAAGGGATTTTTAAAAGTGTAGTAACAAAATAAAATTAAGAAGGGTAAAAGAGGTTGCTCCATATTGGTTTTCAATCTCACATGCTGACCCAAATGTTTTGTTATATGTAGTTTTCTCAATTCTTCAAACCAATGAATTTTGCTCAAAGCAAAACCTCTCCATGGATCTTAGCCATTCAAAAATACTGATACATTCAGTGAGTTAAGTTTGAGCTCCAAACGGACATGGAGAGTGATAAACTCTTCAAGATAACCAACTTTATTAGGGCATAGGTTTTCCTACTAAGAGATTCCATGAGTGATTTACTGCACAGACTAACATGGCTCTTCTCCATTATTTCAAGGCAGGCAGGCAATATTTGCAGCAATTGGAAGCTTTTTTTTATGATGAATCTAAATTATGTTAATCCAGCAGCTGAGACAATGGAATTTACATTTCTTTCCCTTCAACTTTATTGTTACACCCACTTTATTCAAGTTCTATTAAACATGCAATACCAACTCTGCAATCGCTGGGTAATATAAGTAGCAAATTGTGCATTACAAGGCTATTAAACCTGTTGAAATTCACTATGACTCATTCAAAGAAACAAAAGCTCATAGAAAAGCTTTGGAGAAATATTAATTTCTATATAATTGTAATTAAATGTAGCTATATTTTCTTAGCAAGAGAATCTTAGTTTTGCAGGAATAAATGCTACAAGATTATAATGTCTTAAACTGTGCTTTTTAAAAAAATAATGAATAGGTGACGGACCAAAAGGACTTCCCTTGTAGTTCAGACTTGGCTAGTTTACCATTCTACTTCCCACAATAGCCAAAGTTATACACCATGAAATTACAGCAAAATGTGGGGGCAGCAGTTCTACTGCTACAGAATAGCAATTCTCTGCAACTATTGCTGCTGTTGTTCAATAAAATGATATCCAGACATATGCAGTTCTGTGGACTTTTAAGCATCTCAGATGCAATGTTCTATAGTTTTAAATACTGTTTTTCCCCCGGAGGTTTCTCTCACAAAATCCTATTAAATTATGATTCATTCTCAATTCAGCATCCACAGAAATTTACATAACTGGAGAAGCCTCTTTGCTTGTTGGTCCTCCATTGGTTGGTCTTTTCTGTTCTGAGAAATTTTAAGAGGTTTTTCATGGGGCTACAGAATTGGAAAGTTGTGACTGTTTAAAGAGAAAACCATCGTAATTTGGCACCTGAGTGATAATTTATAGATAATTTATCAATAGTGATGAGTTACCTTTTGTTCCTTTTAAAGTTTTCTCTATTTTTTTCTAGATCAGCCATGACCATAACTCACATTAGTTTTATTAAACAACTGGTATCAAATCCTAGAAAAGAAACTTATGATAACTTACAGATAAATAGGTCAACTGACTCTTCAATGAGGCTCAAGGGACTCTGCCTGGAAAACTCATCAGAGGCTTGCTTTGTTTCAATGAATTTCACTTTACTCACCCAAAAATGTTTTCAGAAATGAAGGCTACTGAAAAGAAATCTCACTTGGGATACCTGTAATCCTACAACTCAGTTTCTATTCTCAACAATTCTCTCAGAACTAAGGAATTACAAGCAGACAGTAGAGAAGACTATTCAGTTCAGTATTTATAAATGATAGAATACAACCATGACTGGGATATCTATGGCCACCAAAAGAATGACTGACATGCATGCATTCCAGATCTGACTTCCTAGTTATACTGATCAATAAAGATATAACTTATGCTGAATGTGAAAAGCTGTGGCAATGCTATGGATAAACTCTTTTTTAACTGTATTACTTCTATCATCATTCAATTTTGTCTACGCTCAAGAGGTCATAAAGATATGAAATATATATTTCACCTCAACAGCTTCTTCTATAATAAACTGTGTGTGTGTGTTCATATAGGAAGTGCTATGTGAAAAGGTAACAACAAACAGAAAATAGACATACAGAGAGATATATTGTACTGGAATTACTATTGGATTCACCTCCTAAATGCCTTCCTTGTGTCCTTGGCAATCCAGTTAAGATCTGACAGTGGTTAAAGATGACAGTGCTTGAGGTAATAGAACAGTGCCATAACAGGATTACAGGAAAATATAAGGAAAGGGTATACAGATGTAATGTCATTTCAGTAATAGCATCTCTGTTCAGTTTGGTTTCTCCTTGGTTCTCCTCCTTTTTAAAAAAATTTTGCTGGCAAAGAAGTCAATATCACTTGCACCATTTTTAAAACTACATTACAGCCATAAACAGTTTAGTTTGGACAGAAGAAAATGCTTCAATTATATATTATGTCTCTGTGAAAGAGATATAAAAGGCTCTACAATTTCTAATGTTATGTAGAACTATTGAGAGAAATACAGCAGCTACAACAGCAAAAATACTTAAATGGTGAATCAGGAAATCTTTGTTCTACTCTTATCACTCTAATTTTGTCCATTTTGACTTTTGAGCAATTTTTTCTCCACTACATGAGTGTTCAAAATGATGGACAATACCAACATGTAAGTTATTTATATCCAGTGATGCAATTATAAATTTTAAAAATTGCTAAAGAAACAGAACAGAAATACCTTTACAAACACTTTCCCACACAAAAACTTTAAAAACATATGTTGGAACTAGAAAATAAAATTAGGAAAACAAGCAAACATTAAAATGTCTTAAAAGGCTATCAAAAATTATACCAAGATGTTTTTTCACAATTCCCAAGAAAAAGAATTCCAAAGTGAGACAGCCACAGTGTGTTAATCACATTTCTAATTATGGCAAGCAATTCCATTCAAGATGATCCAATGGGACCAGATGAACATCTACTGGATTACTGTGAAGGCTACTCCAGGACATCTGTCACTCAAATCTGTAAGTTGGTCTCTGGCTGTGCAGGACCTATGGAATAGTCTAACTTGCTTATTTGAAAAAATGTCAGCCTCTTGGTCCTAAGGAATAAAACAGCATTCTCAGACTAGTAAGCATGGCAAATAGGAAGTAATATGTAGTTAGATCCAAGCAATGGTAAAATAATTCTTTTAGTGTAGGTGTGGTCCTACCTGCACTTAAGGAAGTGGTGAGTCTTTGTCTCCTCAAGAAGCTATCACTGGACCCAAGAGCATTGGATAATTTTTACCTTGTCTCTTTCTTTTTTAGGCAGATGGCTGAAAAGGGGGTTAAGCTTCAGTCTCAAATCTGCTGCTGAAGAAGGGGCATTACCTGAACGCCTTTTCTCAGCATGATGATGGAGATTCCACGAATGGGTTAATTCTGTCTTCCTGCCCAATTAGACTAAGTCTGTCAAACTTGCCATGACTCTCCTGGGCCAGGATACCTCCCAGTCCCGATGAAGGCGAAGCTATTGACAGTCCGACGTGTTGGCTCTCATACCCCTGACACAGGACTTGACGGACACTAAGGGATGGGTGTGGATTCTCCATCATCATGCTGAGAAAAGGTGTTCAGGTAAGACAACGCCCCTTCTCCAGCATGATAGATAGAGAATCCACGAAAGGGACATACCAAAGCAGCCCTGTCCCTATGAGAGGGAATGAGTCTGGACCTGTGTCCTACCCTGTGGCACTACCTGTTGCAGCACTCTCCGACCAAATGAGGCGTCTACGGAGGCAAGCCTATCCAGTTTATAATGCCTCACGAAGGGGAAAGGTGAAGACCATGTCGCCACCCTACAAATGTCCCCAATGGACGCCTGTGTCGCCCATGACACAGAGGTTGCAGCGCTGCGAGTGGAGTGAGCAGTGATATGACTTGGAACTGACAGTGAATATGATTGGTACACCCCTGCAATACAAGCCCTGATCCACCTGCCTATAGTGGAGGCAGAAAACTTCTGCCCCATAGTAGAAGGTTGAAAGGAAACAAAGAGGGCTTCCGACTTGCGAAAGTACACTGTCCACTTAAAGTAGTGGCATAAGGCCCTGCGGACGTCCAGGGCGTGCCATTGATGTTCCAACTCATGAGATGGATGATGACCAAAATCTGGCAGAATTACCTCCTGTGTCCTGTGAAACAAGGTATTGACTTTTGGAATAAAAAAGGGATCCAATTGAAGGACCACCCTGTCATCATGAAAGACGCATGTCCTCTCTGATAGAGAGAGCTGCCAGTTCAGAAATGCGTCTAGCCGACATGATGGCTATCAAGAAGGCTACCTTGATATTCAAGAACCGCAGTGTACAGGGTTCAAATGAAGGTGAGGTAAGAGCCTGCAAGACCCGTGACAAATCCCAAGAGGGATACCGGTGAACCACGGGCAGTTTGGTGTTGGTAGCTCCCTTGAGAAATGAGCGTACCATAGGATGTTGAGCCAATGGCTCTGAATTGCCACATGTAAGTACTGTGGATAGAGCCGCCACTTGTCTACGGATAGTATTGGGTGCTAAACTCTTGTTGAGCCCCTCCAATAAATAGTAAAAAAATCCTCAAAATGGTAATAGCCGAGAGATCTACTATAACTGGTTCTTTGCACACCAGTGACAGAAACTTCTCCAAGTGGAGTCATAGATTCTGTTTGTTGTAGGCTGTCTGGAGGCCTGAATCACTGCAATTATGCCTGGTGAATAGGACTCATGCATCAGGACCCACCGTTCAAGTGCCAGGCGGTTAACTGGAGCCACTGGGGTTCTGGATGCTGCAGAGCTCCCTGGCTGAGTGTAATGCGACCTGGAGGAATCCCCCATGGGGGAGAGATGGAAAAGCTCACGAGTTCGGCAAACCACGGCTGTCTTGGCCAGTGTGATGCAACAAATATCACCTCTGCCCATTGTTGCAGTATCTTGCAAATGACCGTTGGGATCAGAGGGAGAGGCAGGAATGCATATAGCAAGCCCCCAGGCCATGAACTGTGGAGGGCATCCGTTCTCTCTGCCCCTGGATAGGGGAACCGGGAGAAAAACTTCGCAAGCTGCGAGTTCGGCGTAGAAGCAAACAAATCCAGTACTGGATGACCAAACCTCTCCGATATCTCGCCGAAGAGATCAGGATGCAGGCACCAGTCGGAGTGATCCACTGTCGACCTGCTCAGAAAATCTGCCTGCTGATTTGCCTCTCCCGAGATGTGCTCAGTCCTGAGGGAGGAGAGGTTGGTCTCTGCCCAGGATCCCAACAACTGGGCCTCAGCCATAAGACACCTGGAATGGGTACCCCCTTGCCGGTTCACATGGGTTTTCATTGTCTGTGAGGACCAGGACGTGTTGTCTCACCACCCTGTTGCGGAAGTGGCATAGGGCCAGATGTATGGCTCTGAGCTCCAACCAGTTTATGTTGTGCTTCAGGTCTGACCGGGACCACTGGCCCTGAGCCAACTGTGACCTTAGGTGCGCTCCCCAGCTGAACAAACTGGCGTCCACAGTTAGGGTGAGCTGAATGGGCTCCTTGAATAATGACCCTCTGGCTACCGCTGGGAAGGTCCACCACTGGAGGGATCTTAGGGTCTGAGATGGAACCCTTACCCTTTGGTTGGAGGAGCTGGTGCCCAGTGTCTGAAATGGGAGCAAAAACCATTGCAGGTGATTGGACCTAATGTTGTAAGAACAGCCGGAACTGATGGCCACTGTAACCTCAAATGTGTGGCCTGCGATATTATCGCTCTGCGGCCTTGATGCCATGGTCAAAAGAAGAGCTCTGGTCCCAGAGCCTTCTGCAGTGGCTGGAAGAAAAGAAGTATAAAAGAACCCTTGTGCCTGCTTTACCTATGAAGTCAAGCAGTTGGTGGCAATATGCTCTAATTCCTCTAGCTCAAAGAAGCATGTACTCCACCCCCCTGTGGCTGGCAGAGACAGGCCGCACCTGGAGTGATAGCGGTGCCTAAAATGGCAGCCTCTACTGAGGAAAACTCTCAGGAAGGTTAGGCTGATGATAGGCAGAGCCGGTAAGGAAAGCTGTTACAGGCACGCTTGAAGGCAGCAGAGGATTTCCAAAGAAAACCTCTCCATGCGGCTTCCAAAATGGTGCCCGCAACGAGCGCACTGCGATAAGGGACGGAGGCCTGGGGCTTCCTGGAGACTGCAGAGTAAAGGCACCTTTACCCAGTACGGCGCTGCGCTGATCCCAGCGCAGCTAGAGAGATGAAGAAGGAATGTAAGCCAAGGCCTGTGGAGAGGGCCTTCTGCAGTGGCTGGGAAGCCAAATGCTTCCTGGAGTTTGAAGCTCCAAAGGGAGAGGAAAATACGGCGAGCAGTTAGGAGCTGCGCTGATCCCAGTGCAGAGAGGGAAATGGAGAATTCATGAATGGAAAGTAAAGAACCATACAACCTGCTCAATGAATTCAGTCTGCAAACTGGGAGCCAAAATTATCACATCTATTCTGGCCATAGACTAAGTCATGACTGGGAGGTATCCTGGCCCAGGAGAGGCGTGGCAAGTTTGACAGACTTAGTCTAATTGGGCAGGAAGACAGAGTTAACCCATTCGTGGATTCTCCATCTATCATGCTGGAGAAGCAGATTATTTAGATTCTTTTGAGTTAGGCTGCAGACCCATGTAAATATTGAGATGGCATTGATCATATTTGAGGATGATGTCTGGTGGGATCAAGGTCATAGTGTTATATTCATCCTCTTTAATCACTTGGTAGGCTTCAATGCCATCAATCATGGAATTTTTCAGGACTAATTCATGGGTTAGGAGTGGAAGGCACATTGTTGTGGTAGTTCACTTTTTTGCTCTGGGGCTTGTTGTGGTTAGTATCAGTGGAGGAGAAAAGTTAAGTCTTAACCTTTTGTTTTGCGGGGTTCTTCCAGGATCTACTCTCTTCCTACTCCCATTTAAAATTTACACAAAGCAACTATGTGAGCTCATCTGTCAGCGCAAGGTTGGCTATCATTAGTATTCTGATAATACCCAATTACAGATCTCTCCAGCCAATCAAATGATGTTGTCAAGGTTGCCTCTTAATATGTGGAGGCTGTGGAGACCTGGATAGGGAAGAACAGGTTTACACTCAATCTTAATCTAGTTAGAGTGTCTAACTTGGTGTATGTAAGCTTGTTTTATTAGATACCTGAAAACACAAAGGAAGAAGTAAGGACAACTACAAGTCAGAGAAGGAACACTACAGACAAGATACTTTATATCACTGGACTTGCAAGAAACACATAGTAATTCTTCTTAATTACACTAAGTATAAATTAATCTGGAGAACTGCATTAGCAAACTTGAAAGATTCTGAATGGCTGCCAGTTTATATATGACTTATTTAAAGACTGAACCACTTTAAATACTTTCCAATTTAAAGAAAAACTCACTGAAACTAACAGAAATCAATACAGCAGAGATTAGCAGATTTTTTCCCCACCTTGCTAACTTTCTGCTTCCAAGGATCTATATTTAATAGCCTACTGTATTTTATATTTATTTATGCCAGTTTAACAAAAGCCCTTGTTTTCTTGGCATGTAAATTAGATATTCTTTTTTTTGGCAGCATACACAGCCTATCTTTAAGAAAGGACATAGGAGAAATATTTGACTACATATATACTTCAAACACACTTCAACTACCACATGAAAATTTGGTGAGATCTGCATGCTGCCATAGTATTCCACATCTCCTGCACATACTCATGTTCAACAAGTTTCCTTCCTTCGCATCAGTATGCTTTGCTAATATCATCATAGTTGTCTTTGGCTGTGACACCAAGAGTTTCTTCATTGTCTACCTCCCCAAAAAGTTTGTTACTAGCAAAATGACCAAATATATAAAAAAGCTTGTTTGACCATCACTTTTTCCAGAACAAAGCACTAGATGCAGAAGTGCTGGAAAAAAAGCAAACCTAAAACATTTTTTAAAATTTTTTGTTCTGGCACCAACAACCAACAATCAATGGTGCCTGATCTTTCTTTATAGACAGCTATTGTCTTCATTTCTATACCTCTTATCTAGCACTTACAAAACAAAAATAAACCAAAAATCAAAACTACATAAGAAAATTGAATCACAAAGATGATTTTGTGAGCTAGTTATCTACCCAAATGAAATTGAAAGTGGCTAGTCCAGGCAGTTACCAGGAACCAACAGTGAATTTAAGGCATAATAAAATAAAAATCTAAAGTGTGGATAACAACTGGGGAAGGGGAAGATATTGTTTTCTAGCACTCCAGTCTAACAAAAACGAAGAGAATATAGAATATTGTATCTATCCAACAAAATTCAACAGATGAAGTGAAAACTATTCCACTAATTTTAAGACACAAAATATTGCTATCTATTCTTTAAGATGCTACCAGCCATTTATTCATCTAAATTATATATTGTATTACATATGTAATTTTAAAAATGCATGCGTATGCAGCACTCCACAGGAGATTTAGGAAGGTCTCCTGTGGAGAATGAGCTTGTCTAAGTGGTTCAGTAATTGTTGAACCTTTGACACATATGTTCTACTATATGTCCTATAGTGGTACATGTCTTAACCATATACCAGTGACATATACCACTGTAGGATAGTGGTGTGTGTGTGTAAATAAAGTTTGGGTTCCACTGTACAGTTTTGAAGATAAAGGAACACACCCACACCCACATTTCTCCATTGAATAAAAATCCAGAGACTAAATATGCATTATTAACATGTAAAACAGGATATTGGATAAGCTATAGTAGGGAGACTAGCTACGTTTATTGCTCTACTATACTTCATCTAATTCATTTTATTATAAAGCTATTTCACATTTTAGCTGATTTGGGATAGTAAATAATATTGGATTAGATAATTACACTACACAAAACATATATCTGTATTATCATTCATTATTCCCAGGTATTTAGCCTCGTGGTTTGCTTTATTATGGGGAACTCACCAAATTTGCAGACGACACCAAGCTGGCTTAAGATATAGAAGGATCTTGACAGACTTGAACATTGGGTGCTATCTAACAAAATGAAATTCAATGGTGAAAAAACTACGGTTCTACATTTAGGCAAGAAGAAAGGTTGCTGGAATTGGGTATGTCTAGTTTAATGAAGAGAAGGACGAGGGGGGACATGATAGCAGTCTTCCAATATCTCAGGGGTTGCCACAAAGAAGAGGGAGTCAAGCTATTCTCCAAAGCACCTGAAGGCAAGACAAGAAGCAATGGATGGAAACTAATCAAAGAGAGAAGCAACCTAGAACTAAGGAGAAAATTTGGAACAACCTGCCTCCAGAAGTTGTGAATGCTCCAACACTGGAAGTTTTTAAGAAGAGACTGGACAACCATTTGTCTGAAATGGTATAGGGTTTCCTACTTGAGCAGGGGATTAGACTAGAAGACCTCCAAGGTCCCTTCCAACTCTATTATTATTATTATTATTATTATTATTATTATTATTATTATTATTAGTAGTAGTAGTAGTAGTAGTAGTAGTAGTAGTAGTAGTATTTTACCATAACTTTTATCCATGTATTTACTATATAATCCAACAAACTAGTATTTTATATGTTAACAGTAAGAGTGTATTATATTTTACAAATCTTAAATATCATGACTATTGCATTTTAAGATTTTTATGTAGATTTTACTGAGTTCATAGCATTCTGACAATAACTCTAATCTTGCTATTTTTTCCATAGCTTTTTAGGTTAGATGGTTTATCTTATAGTATATACCTTATGCTGTTAAATGACTGTGTTTATTAGTGTTTTATTGCAATTGAAAATATACATAACCAATTTCTGAGTTCTGAAAAATAGTCTGCACAACTGAATAAGACTATTTAAGTAAAGCCACATGGAGATGGCTGCTGAATTGATAACAGCCTCCACCTTCCACCCCACCCTGGCTCTCTCTCTAGCCATCCATCTTTTTGGTTATCATATTGATGTTGTTGTGTTCTTTCTCATTGTTTAATTGTTTCTATTACTTTATTTCATTTTCTTCTCCTTTTTATTAATGTGAGCTGCCTAGAGTAGCCCTGTGGCAAGATAAGCAGGAAATAAATTTAACAAATAAATAAAATAAAGTTACTTACAAAAGTAATGGTAAGTTTATTTATTTATTAAATTTATATACTGCTCATCTCATTATCGAGGGACTCTGGGCAGCTTACAACATCAAGTTTACAGTTTCTGGAGTATTTATGGCCATTATATTAAAATAAAACTAAGTTTAATACCAAGCATTGCTGTAACCTTCCCATTTCCCTATAAGTCCTTTATGAAACAACATTCAGTGTGCGGAACACATAAGAGCCAGAGTGCATAATCTTTCCCAGAGGGCTATCTCTTAGCCTTTAAGGAATGCCCAAAAGCCAGGACAAAAACTACGGTAAGTATGATTTAACACAATTAAAATAAAAATAAGTATGGCTATCCCCAATGTATGTTTCTTCTAGCATATCAGAAATGGCAGAATGACAAAAATAAAGCTTTTCAGATGGATATATATATATTAGGAGTTGCTAATTTTTTTGCCATTACACCTCCCTTTAATGTAAACTTAATGTATTCATCTCCCATAAAATTCCAAATATGTAAAATGAAAACAAAATAAACAATTAAAACAATACAATGAAACTTATGCAAAGTGTATTTATTTAAACAATGTAACAGAAAGGATCTTCACATCCTCCCTGGGCTCTGTCTGCATTTCACCAAGAGAGGCACAACTCACTGTTTGGGGAAAGCCTGACATAAATGATACTGAGATTGTGTGTTCTTGAGTTTGTCCATTTTTTCAGGATTTTGGACAGATATATTTTAAAGTCCTAACAGGCATGGAACTTGCAAACTGTGTCACTAAGTAGTCACTGCCTCTGGGCTTATATACACATAAAATTTATTATCTCTTTTGCAAGTAACTTTCTTTACCAAAAATAACTGACATGCATAATAAATAATACAGGTACTAAGTATTTCAACAGACTAACAAGGGGAAAATGACACTGTACCTTCAGGAAACTCACTCACTGACTCACTCATTATTTCCATCTATTTTTCTATCTATCTATCTATCTATCTATCTATCTATCTATCTATCTATCTATCTATCTATCTATCGAAGTGAGTTGAAGTTAATCATAGTATACGAAAAGAAAATACACTCTCAGCCACAAGCCTACACCTTTTCTAAAAGGCACTGTCTACACAAAGTGAATAAAAGCAGAAGCAACAAAAAAGCTTGCAGAGATAAGGAAGAAATCCCCCACTCCAACATTTTAGGCACCATGTGCTATTTATCAAAGGTGATTTCTTATCTGGAGGTAATAAGCATTACAATACTGTATAATACATCTCTTATTTTCTATTTTAACCTTGATTTTTGGGTGTATGATATGCATACACGATAAAGAAAGAGCAGATTTCACTATAAGCAGTGAAGGAACTGGGATTCATCTAATCAGCTTTAGTCTGTAGTCCAGACATGTCAAACACAAGGCCCGGCGGCCAAATCCGGCCCGCGAAGTGGTTTCATGTGGCCCGCGAAGCCATCCTGGAAACAGTGAGGGAACGGCCCCCTCTGCCTTGGCCCTGGCCCAGAGACCCTCCTTCTGCCAGAGACCCTCAGATCTGTCCCACTCCTGCCCAGGCCCCCATAGGCACCCTTGATGCGAACAATGTAGAGCTGGCCACGCCCACCCAGTAGGCCATATGCACTCTAGCCACGCCCACCCAGTAGGCCACGCCCACCCAGGCCATACCCACCCGGCCCCCTGAGGGCAACCGCAATGCTGATGCGGCCCTCAATGAAATTGAGTTTGACACCCCTGCTGTAGTCTAAGAAATAATGCACCAGGGACTGCAGATTCTTAGCTATTCTGAGGAACTGTGGTGTCTTTGTGATTGCCGAGTTTGCTTGCAGACATTTCATTACCCAACTAATGTCTTCAATGTGAATGAATACAAGGTTATAATACTGCTTGTCTATAAATAGTAACCTGCCCTGCCAGTTTATTCTGACAAAAAGTGTCACCATTGACAGAAGAGTTGGATTTCATTTGATTGGCTCAAATCTCTGGCCCAAGTGCCATCAATCTATTTACTTTTTCCCTCCATTTCTTTCTCCACAGAAGTAGGAAACATCATGACCAAAGAATGATTTAGGTTCTTTTGCTGCACGTTGCAAAAAACTATTAGCTGACTCTCATGGCCCTTCCAACTCTACAATTCTATATTCTTGAAGTCCAACCTATTAAATGACATACTATATTTTTAGAAGCCAGGATTATGACAGCAAAATCAGCAAGATCCTCCAGACAAATTTTTATACAGTATGTAACCAGCTTTCAGCTTCAGTTACATTTCTTTACATTTTTCTGAGAGGGAAGCTTTCTTTTTTTGCTGTTTTTATTACAGAACAAACAGGAATTATAAAGAACTGACTGACCCGTTGCTGATCATTAGAATTATCGTAGGGGACTATAATCAAGTTCTAGAGTCACTGCCCAATGGAAATGCAAATCCCAATAAAATGATGTTTTAGAATGATGAAGCTTTTCTTCATGCTTAAGAACGTTCTCATATACAAGATGAAAACATTTCGAGCCTCTGTAGAAATTGTTATCCGATGTACATATGAAGGGACACTGTGAATCAAATGTGTGCCATGACATCACAATGCAAGATCTGCCTTTATGTACTTGCACTGTAATAATGCACGTAAGGACATAATTTTTATTACCACACAGGTTTCATCACTTGCCTGCTCTCACTGCCCTCCTGAGACCTGCTATATGTGAAGGGGAGTTCAGAGAAAAAAACTATACATACATGCCAACTCAATACAAGTTTGACATATGCATTGGAAGAGGTTTTTTTAAAGCCAAGTTTCATTTGGCTTAAAAGAGTCTTATGTCAATTTCTTTCTGGCAAAGCAGTATTGGAGGGAAAAATTGTTTCTTCCCATAACTTCCTTTCCAATCCATAGGTTCACATTTCCATCAGATTTCCAGAAAACAAATCAAACTGTATGGAAGACCACAAGCATGTTTTTCTAAGACAGCAAATGATAAATTCTTGTCAGGCTGAAATGCATGTTTCTAGACTACAGACCTATTGCATTAACGTCTGTAGTCATGAAATGCTTCGAAAGATTGGTTCTCCAACATCTTAGGACATGCCTCCCACTGGACTTTGATAAACATCAATTTGCCTACAGGGGAAATAGGTCGACAGACGATGCCATAGCTACTGCTTTACACTCTGTAGCAAGTCATCTCGAGAAACCTGGAAGCTACGTCAGGATGCTTTTTGTTGACTACAGCTCGGCTTTTAACACCATTTTGCCGAGCATTCTCATCGAGAAGCTGACTGACTTGAAATTCTCCCCCGCTATCTGCGATTGGATTCAAGACTTTCTTAGGGATCGGGTACAAACAGTGAGGGTCGGGTCTGCTTTGTCCACCCCCCTGAAGCTTTGCACCGGCACACCACAGGGCTGTGTGCTTAGCCCCTACCTGTACTCTTTATACACTTATGATTGTGTATCATCTGACCCATCCACTGCGATAATCAAGTTCGCAGATGATACAACTGTGGTGGGTCTTATTACAGGTGGGGATGAGACAGCATATAGGGGGGAGGTACAAAAACTATCCATATGGTGTAGTAACAACAACTTGCACCTAAACATCAGCAAGACGAAAGAGATGGTGTTAGACTTCCGGAGAAAAAAAGAGGAACCTGTCCCACTTTACATCGGGGAGGACTGTGTAGAGAGAGTTCCCTCCTTTAAATTTCTGGGAGTCTACCTCTGTGAAGATCTGACCTGGAAAGTTAACACAACCCAGGTGGCTAGAAAGGCCCAACAGAGGCTTCACTTTCTTAGGATCTTGCGGAAGAACAGGGTAGAACAACAGCTAATGACCCTCTTTTACCGGTCTACCATAGAGAGCGTCCTCTCATATGGTATTGTGGTTTGGTATGCCGGTCTGACAGCCGCGGATAGGAAAGTATTACAGAGGGTAGTGAGCACAGCACAAGACATTGTGGGCTGTTCCCTGACACCACTGGATGACATCGCCAGGGCTCGTTGCCTTGGAAGAGTGAGGAAGATTCTCAGGGATGACTCACACCCTGGACGGTATCTCTTTACTCTCCTACCATCCGGTAGGAGATATAGGAATATAGCCAGCTGTACCAACAGGCTGAAGAACAGCTTTTATCCGTGGGCTGTTAGGCTTTTAAATGGGACATAATCTTATGCAGAATTGACTTGGGAGGCCGGTGTGTGGTGTAGTTGGTTCACATAGTGTGGTGGGATGGAGGGTTTGTTGTCACTGTGTGTTGGGGGGAGAGACCACAGGGGGAGGCTCAGCTAATCTCAATGTACACATGTTGTACTTTGACAATAAAAGGTTTATTTATTTTATTTATTTATTTATTTAGATGCTCATGTGTAGAGGTCTAATGTAGACTTTTAAGAATTTTCATTTCAGGGAAGTCAGACGTTCAAGTATTTGTGGATCATTTTTTAATCTTTTTATTATTACATTTTATGTTTTTATTAAAAAATAAAACAAAATGTTGTTGTTGATATGTCATTTAATCATGCCCAAGTATTCATGTCATCCTCTTTAACAGTTATTTTTCAAGCTTGCCAGCATGTAATGGCAATGAATTCACAGATTATGCACTGAAACACATTAACTGCTTGTATTTATTAAGATGTTTTTCTTTTCTTATTATCCAAGTTTTCAGAACAAATTCCAACATGGTATTTTTAGATATTTACCAAGACATTATGGAGGCACAATACTATGTGTTATCTATGTTTACATATGGAATTAAGCCATGCAATAAAAAAACCCTCAAAATGATACAGGCATCAACATAAAATATATTTGGGAAAGATGGGAATGATGAATATGAAAAAACCTTCATTTGCATTGTGTGCAGACAAAAACATAAGAGTTTATTACAGACATATTTTTATTATTGAATTAAAGGACTATAAAATATGGTTTGAACTTAGAAAAATGGGAAGTTGCTGTATTATTCATTTGAGTTGCTGTACAATTCATTCACTGCACTAGTAATATTAATTAATTCAGATGTTTAGTGGCTTTACAATAAGAATGTTATTGTTTTGGATGATTATGTGGTTTCTAAATTTTAGATTACTGACAGCTCACTAAGTAATACTATTAGTGACCTATGACAAGTTGAAGAAATAGCTTTCTTTTCCAAGAAGGAACTGTTAACGGTGGATCCAATGGCTAACAATGGATGCACAAATATTTATACAATGTGAAAGCTGTTTGCATTATGCTATTATGCAACACAAAATGATAAATTTCCAAGGTTTATTACAGAACTATATCTTGTAAAAAAATGGAACAAAAGCAAAACCTATTAGTTTTTTAGGGGGAAAACAATGTGAGATGTGGTGATAATAAGTTGTAAAAAATTATATTCGTTTACATTGTGATATTGTATACATGGGACTCTGCAAGAAAACACTATCTAAAGGGAAAGGTTGGTTTTTCTTTCTTAGAGATCGTTTAGACTACATTTTAACAAAAGTTAAAGCAAAAAAAGGAGGAAGTGATAAATTTAGGCAAATTCAGACTTTTTTCATGTAATATTTAACTGTATGCCTATTACTTCCAGGACAAAGCTACAGGAAAGAGGGGAGTAGCAAATAAAATGAAACCTGTCCTGGGGAATTTTTAGGTAGTTTATTTCAAAAACTGACCACAAAGTACACGGTATTCCATTTAATAAGGATAGCACACTGCATGCATGTACTGCTTTGCATTTACTAGTTCCAGTACACACACACAACAGATTGAAAAACACAAATCAATATCTGGCAGCTAGTTAACACATATTTCCCTACATTCACAAATTGTTTGTAGGCAATGTCAAATTAGGTTCACAATGGGATAAGTCAGTTGTCTCCCTAGACCCAATTTATACATCCATCAAAGTCAAGCACAGATAGTCCTCAACTTATATGCATTTCTTTAATGACAAGCTGGAATTATGATGGCTTTGAAAAGGGTGCTTTATGGTTTGTAAACCACTTCCATCCATTGCAAAACAGTGCACCTTCACAGTCACATAATCATGAAGTGTGTGCTTGGCAACCTGCTTGCACTTACAGCTCGTTGTCAAGCACCCCATGATCATATGATTGCCAATTTGCAATCTTCTCTGACAGCTTCCCCAAAAAAGTCAGTGGGGAAGCCAGCAGGGAAGGTTGGAAGCTACTGCTTCCTACTGAGAAAACTCATCTCTGGAGGCTTGCTGAAAGAGCTGCCTACCAAACGGAGCTGAACTCATTCAACAGGATGCAGAAACAGAGCTAGGGATTTCGATGCCACTCCTGCACCCCAACAAAGATGTTCTCTTCCATGCATGAAGGCAGCTGAACTCCTTCAAAAGGCAGCTATTTCAACCACCTCCCAGAAATAAAAAGGTAAAGGTAAAGGTTCCTCCACACATGCGTGCTAGTCGTTTCCAACTCTAGGGGCCGGTGCTCATCTCCGTTTCAAAGCCGAAGAGCCAGCGCTTGTCCGAGGATGTCTCCGTGGTCATGTGGCCGGCATGACTAGACGCCAAAGGCGCACGGAACGCTGTTACCTTCCCACTGTAGTGGTCCCTATTTTTCTACTTGCATTTTTATGTGCTTTCAAACTGCTAGGTTGGCAGAAGCTGGAACGAGTCACTCTGCTACGCGGCACTCGGGATTCAACCCGTCAAACTGCCGACCTTCTGATCGAGAAGCTCAGCATCCTAACCCACTGAGCCACCACGTCCCTTATCCCCGGAAATAACAGACAGCCAAAATCCAAGTAGAGAGGCAGCACAGCAAGAGTGGTTCAGGCGGGTGAGAAGGCCCTGGGAGGCCCACTGCAAGTGACCCGGACTATCTCTTGCTCAGGGGCTGAAAACTTGGCCTGGATTTCAGCACAGGGGATTTCTGTCTCCTGAACAGAGCCTCCCAAAGTCTCTCCCACCTTCCTCAGCCATCCCAATCAACTTACCTGGGATTCCATCCACAGGTACAATTGCTTAACAATAATAATTGGGAGTGCCAGGATTGCAATCCTTGAGCAAAGTACTCATGTCAGCATCTCATTTAATGACCCCTTCACTCAATTATCAAGATTCCAGTCCCAACTGAGGTAAGTCGAACATTTTTCAAACTTAAGGACGTCATCCAGCAGTAAGGAAACAAAATATTGACTGCTTATTTATAAGATTAGCCATTTAAATTATGATCAGTATGTTGGTCGAAATTGCCCTAAATTTTCTAATTTGTTAAAGAATAATCACAATAGAAATTCCAATCCCAATTTTAGTCGTAAGTCAAGGACAACCTATACTTGTTTTTTTTCTTTTCTTTGACATTATGTTTTTTATCTTTTATTTACCCTTTTTCCTATTTTTATCACTATTTTAAGAGCAATAAAAGAATAATTAAAGTGAGCAAGACTTGAGTAGGTCTCAAATGCATATTTTAACAAGTCACCAAGAAATTCAAAAAGAGACAGTTTTCAACTATCTTTGTCCTCTTACTAGACATAACAGGGGAACAAGGATTTTTAATTTAACCAGATATGAAACCTCAAAAAGACTGTGCTGCCCATATAGTTGCTATATGTGTGTTGTAATTTTTTATTACTTTATTATCACAAATCCAATTAAGTGAATAAGGTAAAGGTAAAGGTTCCCCCACACATGCGTGCTAGTCGTTTCCAACTCTAGGGGCTGGTGCTCATCTCCATTTCAAAGCCGAAGAGCCAGCGCTTGTCCGAGGACATCTCCGTGGTCATGTGGCCGGCATGACTAGATGCCAAAGGCTCACGGAACACTGTTACCTTCCCACCGGAGTGGTCCCTATTTTTCTACTTGCATTTTTACGTGCTTTCAAACTGCTAGGTTGGCAGAAGCTGGGACGAGTAACAGGCACTCACTCTTGTTACGCAGCACTCAGGATTTGACCCGCTAAACTGCCGATCTTCTGATCGACAAGCTCAGCGTCCTAACCCACTGAGCCACCGCATCCCTACTTAAGTGAATACAGATCTTTAATTCTTGAAAAAGGATACATGTGATATGGAAGCTACTTTTGGTTCACGTTCAGGTGTCACCTCAGTCCAAATGTTTTCTCACTCTTTATCTCACAGTATCTATATCATGAAAGACATACAGCTGGATCCCATGTAAAATTGCTTGGAAAGTCCAAACTTGCCAACAGCAGATCAGTAATGGTCACTGATTTATTACAGGGGAGAGCTCCATTTTAGTTATATTTCTGTCCTGCTTTTTACAGATATGGAAAACCAAATGTTAACAAAAAATGGGCTGGTCACTGAAAATGTATAACACCCACAAAACATCAACTTCCATAGCTATATAAATTGACTGTTTGATTTAATTGTAATTGAAGAGACAAGGCAAAACTCTCACATTGTAGAGTCTTGAGTATCCAATCAGACTTTCAAACAACTATTCCAACTGGCCCTATCCAACCATTTCACAATTCTTGCAGAACCAGAAAATACTGAGGAAGCTGTAGATACAAGGAAACATCTCTTTGCCTTATCCCCCATGTAATGCACCCTGGTCTGGATATCAGAAGACATTATCAAAAGAAAACCTGCAAACTAGTTGATGCATTCCAATACAACTCCATGATCTGAAACTGAAACAGACCATACTGGAATAATATCAGAGCAGAACTGCAAGCAGTTGCATACCCAATGGGAATACCAAATGTTGGATACTACATTGTGCCATCTTAGAAGCTGAATGCATAGTATCAAGGATAACATGCCAACAGAAGAGAATATCTGTAGCTCAGGATTCAATTGTGGAGTTCTAGATGCTCTGAGAGCTTTGTTGTTGAATTGCTATGACCACATATTTATATTATGATAAGTCTTGGAAAAATGATTCCAGTGTGGCAAAGAATTTATTATACTACTGATTGACCTTGCAGCTGCCTACAGTATGACAACATTTGCTGACCCACTCTTTGGAAAACACCTGCTCTTGAGGGAATGCTAGTTTGGATCATCCTATAGTGTACTTCTGATCAAAGATGAACAAGAGAGTTTCCCAATCTACATGGGGGGGGGGTACTCCAGGGTGGTCCTATTTTCATTGTTATTCAATACTGCAATAGATGCTATCATGAGAAAAGTGTTTGCAATCAAGGAACTGAATTGGCGAGGAACAGTTTATCACTGGCTTCATGTATGAGGATGCCATTACAATCTTTATCAATAACAAAGTGGAAGCCATTAATATATTCTGGATGATCTGGATGCAGCACAGCATTTCAACAAGTTTCTTCTGTGGAAAAAATGAAAGTACTCCTCTAATGGTTCACCGTCATACAGCTAAGAAGAGTATAATTAGAACAAGTACAAGAATTCAAATACTTTGGCTCCATAACATAAGAAAAGAGGATTGCATCAACAGCTAAAGTGAAACACTAATGATGCCATCATAGCTGATTTTTCTTCACTCATCTCATGCTTGTGGAGAAAGCCTATGCACCAAAATGTGACTATTCTGTTGATATTGCCAATAACACTATATGAAGCCAAATCACCAACCTTGTACAGCCAGAAACTAAAAAAATTGGAAACCATCCAATTGCATTTTCTCCATAAGATCCTTGGCTTCACATTGATGCCCCAATAATTTGTCAATAATGTTGCAAACAGTCAATAATAACCAGCAAAAAATTTAAAAAAATGATATTGAGATGATTTCAGCACTTTTTCAGAACAGATCCATTTTGCTATTCATTAAGTTCTTCTCAAGAATATGATCCCATGGATGCAAAGTTCAAACCAAAACTGATCCAACCCATTATAAGTTAGATTTGAAGTTAAAATCAAAGCGGGTAAGCAAGGCAACATATCAAACACCCAAGGCCCTGTACACTCACAGCAACATATTGGCTGCAAAACTCTATTCAGCCAATTGTTCATTAGAAAGGTCAAACAGAAGCTCTGCTTTTATAAAAATATAAAATACTGGAAGGGGTCATATAGATAAGTGATGGCGAACCTTTTAGAGACCGAGTGCCCAAACCACAACCCAAAACCCACTTATCGCAAAGTGCCAGGGCCACATCAGCACTGAGGTGCCCTCGGGGGGGGGTGGCAGGGAGGCACCTCCAAGTTCCTCCTCTAGCACGCAAAACCCAGGGGCGCAAAAACAGGCCACCGTGCTGCAAAGTGCAAAACCAGCAACCGCTGTGCCGTGGGGTGCAGATACAAGGCACTGTGACACACAAGAATGGGGCAGGGCTAGTGAGTATCACACAGGCACTAGCCCCACCCCATTTGGTGCACGTGCATGCTTGTGACCCTGTACACACATGTACGCATGTAAACTACTTCCCCCTTCCTTTTCTTCCAGTCTGCCATTCGACAATGGTTGGTGAGCTCTGTTCTACCACCTCTACTCGAGCTTGCTAGTCGGCTGCTTCACCTCCTTTGTCCTGGGTGGGGCTTCTGCTCTGGGTGGTGGTGGCCTGATGGACCTCCTGCTGGGAGAGGGCTCTGAGTGCCGCCTTTGGCACGCATGCCATAGGTTCGCCACGACTGATATAGATCTAATCCAACTGTTTCCTTAACACAGGATCTTATTAGACCATCTCTGACAGATGACCATCCAGTGTTTGAAGCCCTTCATATGGCAGCCTCTTTCATTCAATTATACTGGAATTCATGGCATTGTATGTGGCTCTTCCTCCTACTCAGTATTTTTATTAATTTGCATATGAACTCTGAAGGAGGTTTTTCCACTGGTCCAAAAACTACATGAAGATTTGCACTTTATCTTCTTTAATCTTTGCACTGTACTCTAAGCCTTATAGTATATAGTGGTTCTACTTCACATTATCAACCTGAGAAAAAGTCCAAAGAAGCCCGCAAATGATCCATTTATATTCTGGTACATGCTGATATTTGAAAGTAGATGATTCACTGTGTAAGAAATAGTTTAAAAACTATTCTATTACTTAAGTAACAATAACCACCTTCTTCCTATCATGTTTACTTTGGTTGATGTACAAACTAAACGATATATAAATATTTAATACAGAAGAGCACAGTACCAAAAAACAGCATAGTGCAGATAATTCAACCACTAGACAATGTTACTGTTTTCTTTCTAGCAGTAAGAGACAGTGGGATTCTGTTCTCAATCTTCTTATTCTCTTATTATACACGGATAAACTCTTGAAATATGCCACTTTTGAAAACAGGATTTGTACTTAATTTGCCTTTAACTCTGCCCTGAAGTATGATATAATGGAGAATATATAAATAAAGTATGACTCCCTCTATAACCACTAGGCTTCTAGAAGCTAAAGTAGCAATTATTTTTTGTTTTTTAGGTTTAGGATGAGAAATAGTACTGTACCTATATATTGAGTAGAGAAATTTGGCAATTAGTTCTCAATACACTTGTGTTCTTCTCCATATATATTTATACTGTGAAGGAAGCATCAGTCCTAATGTTCATAAAGAGGAAATGAAGAATCCAAGTACAGAACATATTCGGAAAATTAGTGAATGCACCTTTTACTAGCATTCCCCTCTTATCTCTATACATTTGTTGGAACTAGAATTCCCAGATAGTAAAGCAAAAAAAAATCCTAAAAAAATTATATTCCAACAGGTATGAAAAAATCAGGTGGGCGAGAGTGCAAAAATTACAATCAATGAAATGAACAAAACAAATTCAGAAAAATAATGCAATCAAAAAAGCAATAGTTTCATCATCTCTGCCTTCTTTATGCTTAAACAAAATTTCAGCCATTGAAGTATTATTTTTAAAAGTGAACATCTCAGAATTATCTTTAAAACCCAGCATCAGATTTTGTCTATTTGCTGGATGAATTGCAAAGACAATTACTGTATTTTAACAAAGCAAACTGGCAAACAGCATACATGCAATGCATCTTCAGTAATCACATCATCCTTCCTCAGACAGAACAGATGACCTTTGAGTTCGTAATATTGAATGTCATCTGTAAGTCCATTTCTCCATTACTGGGTAGGATCTCCATCATCCACGAATACAGCAATGGAGAAAAGGAAGGTACCTGACTTCTGGATTGTGGAGAAGGAAAACAAAAATACACTATTACCGTATTACCAAAATATTACTCACGCTTACATCAAAGGAAAAAGATGAAAAAGACTCGGGTGACTTAGATTAAAATGCAGAGAGCTCAGTACCATTAAGACTCAATTTACTATTATCATAAAATAACATATAATTAAATTTGAGTAACTATATCTAGACTACTGGGTTTAGCAATGTAGTAGGAACAGATTTTAAAAAGTTGCTGAAAAACAACTTCCAGATCCATGAAAATATTTACTAATCCTAGGTCTAAATTAACTGAAAATGCATGAAATGACACAAAAAAAGTCTGTTAATCTCAACCTTTAAAATTCATTCTCCAAAAATACAATGTACCACAGAGGCACACAGGGGCCATTCTGTGTCACTGATGCATGAATCTAGCTCTGGCAGGTGTGTGATACTGTTTGGTCCAACTACCTGGAATCCGTCCCAAGCAAGTTGGAAACTGTATAAACAGCTTGAATGAGGGTGATTGCCTGGAAGCGACAGCTATAATTTAAGTGTATGCTGAAAACTTTCATTGTAATTCTCTTTCACATGCAGCCATAAAAATAGCCCTCTGTAGTCAAAATTCTTCACATTTGATACCAGACAGGATGGAAATATTTTATATGAATGTATGTCTAGGTTCAAACAACATGCTAGGTTAGACATCAAAACAGGGTTATTAAATATGTGATAATATATGTTATGGGAACCTAGCCACCAAAGAATAGCAACCACATTAAGCAGTGTTTATATACTTGGACATAATGGAAACAGCCACTGTATTTTATTAAACAAAACTGATGTTTAGCAAGAGATGAAAGCTTCTTTAGGAACATATTTAGAATTCTGAGAAAAACTGATAAGGACAAAGTGGCTATCCATAAACATCCATTCAGAGGAAAATGAACTACTCCTAGGATCCTCTTGTCCATCCAGTGCAACCACTGTAGGGTTCAAACACATTCTGATACGTTAACTGGATTTTATAGAAGGATGTTTTGCTTTTCAACACATTGGTTTCCTATTTGTATTTCAATTTAAAAATTCTTTTAAATAAAGTCAGATGAGGTAGGGCCTGGGGGGGCATCAGTCTCTAATCTGTCCAAAATGTGTGTATAGTTAATATGTTTGATAGGTGTTAGCCCTACCAGGTAGACTAGAAGGAAATATCATCAAATAAACTAATTATTCTTTACTGTAAAGCTATATTAACAGAACCTTACAAAGTAGAATTCTCCCATTTCTTTTACAGCCCAAGTTAATTTGGCATTTTTATTAATCTATCATGTCCTTCCCAAGGATCTGGGATTATTATTTATTTTATATGCCACCTGACTCTGGGTTCTGGACAGTTTACAATTGATGAATATATTTAAAAACAAAAAAACACAAAAATAGCACAAGAGAAAAGAACATCTGTGGCAAAAAAAACCCAAACCCAAAGAGGAACAAAAAGGAAGTAGGGGAACCAGAAACCCTTTCCAAAGGCCTGAGCCAAGAGCCAGTAGGCTGTAATAAATAAATAAATAAATAATAAATCAATAAATACACCCTTGCGTGAATGATGCCTTTATTAAGATGAATCAAATAACACAAATATTGTTAGATTTTGAGTTCTTCTTACTCAGAAAAGAGATATTAAATCTTCTTGAAGTGAACCTGCTCTATAAACAAACCCCAGTCCATGTGTCTCTTTGAGATCCTTACAGTGGTTTGGATTCCCACTTACATTAGGTGTAGGTATGGCTATTGAACATAGGACTTTTCAAGATTGAAGCCTTTTCGTTTTCTGTCAGAATGGGAACTATAAAGGAACAGCTCGCCACAAAGGCAGAATAAAAGAAATTGCACTGAAAGTCTCTGTGTGGTAAGCAAACAACTGTGATGGCTACTAGTACTGGCCTGAGGTTGTAGTGGTACTACAGCATATTGTTCCGCCCTCAAGGTACATCTAATGGAAGTCTCCTGTGTGAAGTCTGTTTGATCAGGCTTTCTGCCAGGACCAGCATCTAAACATATGGGCCTTGTCTACCCTTGGAATTTGCCCAGCTTTTCAGCCATTGTTGCTGACAAACAGGAAAACCACATTTGGAATGGCAGCAGAATTTCCCAGCAGGCTTGAAAAATAATAGCTTGGTGTCATGGTTGCCCCACTTTGGAGTCCTTATTATACCCTTGCTGATCTGCTGCAGATTATTCTTCAAGATCAGGGGGGAGGAGGGCAGAAAGATCCTGTTGTGAACTGAGAATTCCTTCCAATCATAAAAAGGCAAAATATCTTATTCCTCACATGGTAAAATGCAGTGTTACCAATCATGATTTTGTCAAACTGTAAGGTCTTTATCCCCCTTTATGGATTACTACCTTGTTGCAGTGAAGAAGCTTGCATAACTCAATGAAGCTATGAGCTATGCCATGCAGGCCCACCCAAGACGGACAGATCATAGCAGAGAGTTCTGACAAAATGTGATCTACTGGAGAAGGAAATGGTAACCCACTCCAGTATCTTTGCCATGAAAAACCCATGGACAGTACCAAAAGGTAAAAAGATATGATGCTGGAAGATGAGCCCCTCAGGTCGGAAGGCGTCCAATATGCTACTGGGGAAGAGCAGAGGGCTAGTACTAGTAGCGCCAGAAAGAATGAAGCGACTGGGCCAAAGCCGAAAGGACACTCAGCTGTGGATGTATCTGGTGGTGATAGGAAAGTCCGATGCTGTAAAGATATCTTTTCCATAGGAACCTGGAATGAAAGATCCATGAATCAAGGAAAGCTGGACGTGGTCAAACAAGAGATGACAAGACTGAACATCTACATTTTAGGAATCAGCGAACTAAATGGGTGAATTTAATTCAGATGACCATCAGGTATACTACTGCAGGCAAGAATTCCTCAGAAGAAATTAAGTAGCCTTCATAGTCAATAAAAGAGTAGGAAAAACAATACTGGGATACAATCCCCAAAATGACAGAATGATCTCAGTGTGAATTCAAGGCAAACCATTCAATATCACAGTAGTCCAAGTCTATGCCCCAACCATTGGTGCTGAAGAGGATGAAATTGACCGGTTCTATGAAGCCCTACAGCACCTTATAGAATTAAAACCAAAAAATGATGTCCTCATCTTCATGGAGGATTGGAATGCTAAAGTAGGAAGCTAAAAGATAACCGGAATAACAGGCAAGTTTGGCCTTGGAGTACAAAATGAAGCAGGGCACAGGCTGATAGAATTTTGTCAAGAGAATACGATGGTCATAGCAGACACTCTTTTCCAACAACCGAAGAGACAGCTCTACACATGGACATCACCAGACGGCCAACACAGAAATCAGATTGACTATGTGCTCTGCAGCCAAAGACGGAGAAGCTCTATTCAGTCAGTAAAAACAAGACCAGGAACTGACTGTAGATCAGATCATGAGCTTCTCGTTGCAAAATTTAGGGTTAAATTGGAGAAAGTAGGGAAAAACACTAGGTCACTCAGGTATGAACTAAATCATATCCCTGATGAATATATAGTAGAGGTGACAAATAGATTTAAGGAATTAGATCTGATAGACAGTGTCTGAAGAACTATGGATGGAGGTTTGCAACATTGTACAAGAGGTAGCAACTAAAACCATCCCAAAGAAAAAGAAACGTAAGAAAGCAAAATGGGTGTCTCAGGAAGCTTTGCAAATAGCTGAGGAAAGAAGGGAAGCGAAGGGCAAGGGAGAAAGAGAAAGATAAACCCAACTGAATGCAGAGTTCCAGAGAATAGCTAGAAGAGATAAGAATGCCTTCTTAAATAACAGTGCAAAGAAATAGAAGAAAACAATAGAATAGGAAGGACCAGAGATCTCTTCAAGAAAACTGGAGATATGAAGGGAACGTTTCATGCAAAGATGGGCATGATAAAGGAACAAAATGGTAGGGACCTAACAGAGGCAGAAGAGATTAAAAAGAGGTGGAAAAATTACACAGAAGAACTATACAAGAACGAGCTTAACGTCCCAGATAACCACAATGGGGTGGTCACTGACCCTGAGCCAGACATCCTAGAATGTGAAGTGAAATGGGCCTTAGGAAAGCTGAGCAACAACAAAGCTAGTGGAGGTAACAGTATTCCAGCTGAGCTATTCAAAATCTTAAAAGACGATGCAGTAAAAGTGCTACACTCAATTTGCCAGAAAATTTGGAAAACTCAACAGTGGCCACAGGATTGGAAAAGATCAGTTTACATTCCAATTCCAAAGAAAAGCAATGCCAAAGAATGTTCAAACTATCGCACCATTGCACTCATTTCTCATGCTAGTAAAGTTATGCTTAAAATCCTACAAGCTAGACTCCAGCAGTATGTGGATCGAGAACTACCAGAAGTACAGGCAGGATTTCGAAGAGGCAGAGGAACTAGAGATCAAATTGCCAACATACACTGGATCATGGAGAAAGCTAGAGAGTTCCAGAAAAACATCTACTTCTGCTTCATTGACTATGCTAAAGCATTTGATTGTGTGGATCACAACAACCTGTGGCAAGTTCTTAAAGAGATGGGCGTACCAGACCATCTTATTTGTCTCTTGAGAAACCTATACGTGGGCCAAGAAGCAACAGTGAGAACTGGACACAGAAGTACTGATTGGTTCAAAATTGGGAAAGGAGTCCGGCAAGGCTCTATACTGTCACCCTGCCTATTTTACTTATATGCAGAGCACATCAAGAGAAAGGTAGATGAATCAAAAGTTGGAATTAAGATTGCCGGGAGAAATATCAACAACCTAAGATATGCAGATGATACCACTCTAATGGCAGAAAGTGAAGAGGAACTAAAGAGCCTCTTGATGCGGGTGAAGAAGGAGAGTGCAAAAGTGGGCTTGAAACTCAACATTCAATTCCTCTCAATTCCTGGCAAATAGATGGGGAAGAAATGGAGGTAGTGACAGATTTTATTTTCCTGGGCTCCAAGATTACCGCAGATGGGGACTGCAGCCAAGAAATTAAAAGAGGCTTGCTCCTGGGGACAAAAGCTATTGGAAATCTAGACAGCACACTAAAAAGCAGTGACATCACCCTGCCAACAAAAGTGTGTATAGTCAAGGCCATGGTTTTCCCAGTTGCAATGTATGGCTGTGAAAGTTGGACCATAAGAAAGGCTGAGCGCCAAAGAATTGAGGCCTTTGAACTATGGTGCTGGAGAAGACTCCTGCAAGTGCCTTGGACTGCAAGGCGATCAAACGGGTCAGTCCTAGAGGAGATCAACCCTGACTGCTCTTTAAAAGACCAGATTCTGAAGTTGAAACTCAAATACTTTGGCTACCTAATGAGAAGGAAGGACTCACTGGAGAAAAGCCTAATGCTGGGAAATGTTGAGGGCAATAGAAGAAGGGGACGACAGAGAATGAGGTGGCTGGATGGAGTCACTGAAGCAGTAGGTGTGAGCTTAAATGGACTCCAGAAGATGGTAGAGGACAGGAAGGCCTGGCGGAATGTTGTCTATAGGGTTGCGATGGGTCGCACACGACTTCGCAACTAAGAACAACAACATCTTTATAGATTACTAATGGACAAAAGTACACAAGTCCAGTTTATCCAAAGAGCTGCCTATCGGTCTTTCTAAATGTCACTAGTGACTAATCAAATAAGGGAAAGATGAAAAAAAGATAATAGAAAAATATGGGGGGGGGGGGGAGAAATCATACGTAATAACTTGAGCCTTGTCTGCCCAAAGGAGCAATTTAAATCCTTAGTTTAAATCCTAGATTCAATGCTAATTATGGCTGGGAAATACTTTTACCTGAGAAACTGAAGCTGCTCCAGCAAGTCAAGTTCAGAATGGCAAAAAAGATCACTGTGTGATTTGCAGTTTCTGACTCGAAAAGGTTGACAATAATGTATATCATTTATAAAAACAAAACAAAAAATGGTATACCTCACCCAAAATTAAGCTGTTGAAATAAAGACAGCTTGGACTGGGACTGACAAGGAATGGGTTTGTATTTGAAAAGACTGCAATTTATTCTTAAATCGGTATTTCAGAACAGTTATGGTAAGGTGGACTTATCCCAATGAAAACAATGGGTTTTTATTACTTGGAAAATGGTATCCTATCAAAATGCTAAGGAGGGCATTCTAGAATGGCTAGAGTCCCATCTGTTTCATGAAGACTTCTAAAAGGTTAACCAGATAACATTTTCTTTAGAAAAACATTCATGAATGTATATACTGTCATCCATGAAGTAAATAAAGGAGCCTTAAAGATAAACCCACAAAAGTTAACTCACCTTCAATTTTTTTTTACTATCTTGCTAAGTGGGATACAGCCTATTGCTTACATACTTGGTGAAGAAAGGGGGAAGACCTTTCTTCTGCAATCACCATGGAAGTGCAGGGTACTAACAGGCCAATAAAAACAATCAATCAATGCTGTCTCCGTGCTATACCAGGGCCTGAAACCCGATTGGTCGGGATCCAGATACTCAGTTTCCTCCAGAACCAAAGGGAGCTGCTGTGCCACCACGCTCTCAACGACCTTTGCAAGAAAGCGAAGGTTGGAGACAGGACGGACGTTATTTAAAATAGGTCTCAAAAAACAATTAAAAAGCTTATGGACCTGTCAGAAATTGGATGGCTATATCCGCAACTGACTGAAACCTGACATTTGACAGAAACTTGTCTAAAATTGTTACCTTTTTACCTCAAAAACAAATAGCACTGAACAGAAAAAGGGAAACCAAAATGTTCAAGGGATTAAAACAAATCCATTTTAATCCATTTCAGAATATTTTAGTTTGGAAAAAAGATGAGCAAAAGAAAGCACGTGTATATCAGTATATATATTATATCTGTCTATTTATATACTGTGTTAGGTAAAGAATAGAAATGGGGAGTGCTATCTAATAAAATAAAATTCAATGGTAAAAAAGTAAGGTTCTACATTTAGGCAAGAAAAACAAATGTACAGGTAGGTAGTACCTTGCTCAATAGTAGTAACTATGAGAAGAATCTCAGAGTCCTAGTGGACAATCACTTAAATACGAGCCAGCAGTGTGCTGCAGGTGTCAAAAAGCCAACATAGTGCTAGGCTGCATTAACAGAGGGGTAGAATCAAGATCCCATGAAGTGTTAATACCACTTTATAACGCCTTGGTAAGGCCACACTTGGAATACTGCATCCAGTTTTGGTCACCATAATGTAAAAAATATGTTGAGACTCTAGAAAGAATACAGAGAAGAGCAACAAAGATGATTAGGGGACTGGAGGCTAAAACATATAAAGAACGATTGCTGGAATTGGGTATGTCTAGTTTAGTGAAGAGAAGGACGAGGGGTGACATGATAGCAGTGTTCCAATATCTCAGGGGTTGCCACAAAGAAGAGGGAGTCAAGCTATTCTCCAAAGTCCCTGAAGGCAAGACAAGAAGCAATGGAGGGAAACTCAATTGGAACAACCTGCCTCCAGAAGCTGTGAATGCTCCAACATGGACATTTTTAAGAAGAGATGGGACAGCCATTTGTCTGAAATTGTATAGGGTTTTCTGCCTGAGCAGGGGGCTAGACTAGAAGACCTCCAAGGTCCCTTACTACTATTATATTATTATTATTATTATTATTATTATTATTATTATTATTATTATTATTATTATTATTATTATTATTATTATTATTATTATTATTATCTTTCCTGTGAATGAATTGGTGAAACAAACAGTACAAGAAAGTAGTAAGTGATCAAGATAAAATAGAAGCATTTTAGATATACTTGAAAATACATGAGATCTTGCCATAAAATCAAAAGAGCAAGTTGACATTTCAAGCCACTCTCCTTTTTTCTTTCTCCTACAGACTTTTCTTTTTATTTATTTCTCAAATTTAGAAACTACCCATCTCACTTATTTATTATGGGACTTATATGCCGCCCTATCTCCCAGAGGACTCAGGGCGGCTAACAACAGTAAACCAGTAAACAGAACCAACCCAGTGATGCCCTCGCCATGATGTCTCGTTGCCTAGAGGCGGTCCAGGTCTGGATGGGGAGAAACAGGCTTCGTCTCAATCCTGCCAAGACTGAGTGGCTGTGCATATCGGCATCTCGGGCTAACCAAACTATTCCAACTTTAATGATGGGGGGTGAGGTGTTACCCCCCCGTTGATAGGGCTTGCAACTTGGGCGTCCTCCTGGACTCACGGCTCAATTTTGAAGATCATATAGGAGCCATGACCAGGGGGGCTTTTGCCCAGGTTCGCCTGGTGCGCCAGTTGTGACCCTACCTGGACCAAGATGCCCTACGCACAGTCACTCATGCGCTCGTGACCTCCCGTTTAGACTACTGCAACGCTCTCTACATGGGGCTGCCCTTGAGGACCACTCGGAGGCTTCAACTGGTGCAGAATGCGGCCGCGCGAGTTGTGATGGGGGTTTCCTGATACTCCCATGTAACACCTCTACTCCGCGAGCTGCATTGGCTTCCGGTTGCCCTCCGGGTGAGACTCAAGGTGCTGGTGATGACCTATAAAGCCCTGAATGGCTTGGGTCCGGGATATTTGAGGGAACACCTGCTGCCAGCATCAAGTTCCCTTCGTCCAGTGCGCTCACACAGGGAGGGTCTTCTCAGGGTGCCGCCAGTAAAAGATTGCCGGCGGATAACACCCAGGGGGAGGGCCTTCTCTGTGGGTGCGCCTGCCCTCTGGAACCAGCTGCCCGTGGAGCTCAGGACTGCCCCTGACCTTCATTCATTCCGCCGGGACCTGAAGATCTTTGAGCTCTCCGGCCCAGGCTGAGAATTTTTAACTGGGGTTTTTATTTTCAGGGATAATTTAATCTTTTTAATTGCTTTTTTAACTTTTGTATTTTGTATTGGTTTGATTTTACACGCCCTGTAAACCACCCTGAGTCCTTCGGGAAAGGGCGGTATATAAATCTAATAAATTAAATTACGGTAAATTAAATTAAATTAAATGTATAGAATTACTGCCTCAAGACACAGTAATGGTCCTAAATTCAGATAGCTTTAGAGGGAACTACTTCACACTTGTCCTATAAGCTAAATGGACTATCAGGTTCACAGCACATGCTACAAAGGGTAGACAGTCCTGCCTTCGATATTAAAGAATAAATTAAATGATTGCATAAGCCTGAGAGTAGAAACACTTTAAAAATACCCCATTGAAAAAAAAATTCAGAATTTGCATCTAGCTTTTCGCACACATTATTTCTATAATGCAAAACTTATCCACCAATTAAGTGTGATCCCCAGGAACCAAATTTTTTTTCACCCTCTGAACAGAGCGCATGGATGGCTATTTAGGAGGCAGACCAAGTTTCTAGCCCTGATTGTGATCTTCTCAGAGACACATGTGCCCAAGAGAATGCTGCATTAATCAATCTTTACCCTGATCCACCAAAGCTCTTCCAATTAATTTGTGTGAGGCCCTTGCACTTAGAATCATAGAATGGATAACAAATGAACATGAAAAACAAAGACTTCATTCCCTAGAGGACCAAGCAGAGGACATTGTTTCCCTCCTGGTATTTCTCATCATAACAACCTGTGACGTAGGCTAGATTGACACAGAGAAGGATTGAATCATGGCAATCCATGCATTCACATATAAGCCTGGACAAAAAGAAAATCTGAACTATATAACAGCATAAATTCTACCAATAAAATATACCGTATATACTTGAGTATAAGCCGAATTTTTCAGCCCACTTTTTGGGCTGAAAAATTCCACTTCGGCTTATACTCCAGTCAACAAAAAAAAACTTACCGAGGACTTGTGCGCGGCCGAGGCTTTGGTGCTTCCGGGATCGCCCGCACCTCTCCCAAGCCACCGCCGTCCGAGACCTGCCGAAGTTTGGGGAGGTTTGGGGAGGTGCGCGCGCACCTCCCCAAACTCCGCGCCTTGCCTGCCTGCTTCTTTCCGCAGCGGAAAGAAGCAGGCAGGCAGGGCGCGGAGGAACGGAGACTTGCCGACGTTTGGGGAGGTTTGGGCGCCTCCCCAAACCTCGGCAGGTCTCCGTTCCTCCGCGCAGACCTGCCGACGTTTGGGGAGGTTTGGGCGCCTCCCCAAACCTCCCCAAACCTCGGCAGGTCTCCGTTCCTCCTGCCGACCTTTGGGGAGGTTTGGGCGCCTCCCCAAACCTCCCCAAACCTCGGCAGGTCTCCGTTCCTCCTGCCGACCTTTGGGGAGGTTTGGGCGCCTCCCCAAACCTCGGCAGGTCTCCGTTCCTCCGCGCAGACCTGCCGACGTTTGGGAAGGTTTGGGCGCCTCCCCAAACCTCCCCAGGTCTCCGTTCCTGTTTGGGGAGGTTTGGGCGCCTCCCCAAACCTCCCCAAACCTCGGCAGGTCTCCGTTCCTGTTTGGGGAGGTTTGGGCGCCTCCCCAAACCTCCCCAAACCTCGGCAGGTCTCCGTTCCTCCGCGCAGACCTGCCGACCTTTGGGGAGGTTTGGGCGCCTCCCCAAACGTCCCCAAACCTCGGCAGGTCTCCGTTCCTGTTTGGGGAGGTTTGGGCGCCTCCCCAAACGTCCCCAAACCTCGGCAGGTCTCCGTTCCTCCGCGCAGACCTGCCGACCTTTGGGGAGGTTTGGGCGCCTCCCCAAACGTCCCCAAACCTCGGCAGGTCTCCGTTCCTGTTTGGGGAGCTTTGGGCGCCTCCCCAAACCTCCCCAAACCTCGGCAGGTCTCCGTTCCTCCGCGCAGACCTGCCGACCTTTGGGGAGGTTTGGGCGCCTCCCCAAACCTCCCCAAACCTCGGCAGGTCTCCGTTCCTGTTTGGGGAGGTTTGGGCGCCTCCCCAAACCTCCCCAAACCTCGGCAGGTCTCCGTTCCTCCGCGCAGACCTGCCGACCTTTGGGGAGGTTTGGGCGCCTCCCCAAACGTCCCCAAACCTCGGCAGGTCTCCGTTCCTGTTTGGGGAGGTTTGGGCGCCTCCCCAAACGTCCCCAAACCTCGGCAGGTCTCCGTTCCTCCGCGCAGACCTGCCGACCTTTGGGGAGGTTTGGGCGCCTCCCCAAACGTCCCCAAACCTCGGCAGGTCTCCGTTCCTGTTTGGGGAGGTTTGGGCGCCTCCCCAAACCTCCCCAAACCTCGGCAGGTCTCCGTTCCTCCGCGCAGACCTGCCGACGTTTGGGGAGGTTTGGGCGCCTCCCCAAACGTCCCCAAACCTCGGCAGGTCTCCGTTCCTCCGCGCAGACCTGCCGACCTTTGGGGAGGTTTGGGCGCCTCCCCAAACGTCCCCAAACCTCGGCAGGTCTCCGTTCCTGTTTGGGGAGGTTTGGGCGCCTCCCCAAACGTCCCCAAACCTCGGCAGGTCTCCGTTCCTCCGCGCAGACCTGCCGACCTTTGGGGAGGTTTGGGCGCCTCCCCAAACCTCCCCAAACCTCGGCAGGTCTCCGTTCCTGTTTGGGGAGGTTTGGGCGCCTCCCCAAACCTCCCCAAACCTCGGCAGGTCTCCGTTCCTCCGCGCAGACCTGCCGACCTTTGGGGAGGTTTGGGCGCCTCCCCAAACGTCCCCAAACCTCGGCAGGTCTCCGTTCCTGTTTGGGGAGGTTTGGGCGCCTCCCCAAACGTCCCCAAACCTCGGCAGGTCTCCGTTCCTCCGCGCAGACCTGCCGACCTTTGGGGAGGTTTGGGCGCCTCCCCAAACGTCCCCAAACCTCGGCAGGTCTCCGTTCCTGTTTGGGGAGGTTTGGGCGCCTCCCCAAACCTCCCCAAACCTCGGCAGGTCTCCGTTCCTCCGCGCAGACCTGCCGACGTTTGGGGAGGTTTGGGCGCCTCCCCAAACGTCCCCAAACCTCGGCAGGTCTCCGTTCCTCCGCGCAGACCTGCCGACCTTTGGGGAGGTTTGGGCGCCTCCCCAAACGTCCCCAAACCTCGGCAGGTCTCCGTTCCTGTTTGGGGAGGTTTGGGCGCCTCCCCAAACGTCCCCAAACCTCGGCAGGTCTCCGTTCCTCCGCGCAGACCTGCCGACCTTTGGGGAGGTTTGGGCGCCTCCCCAAACGTCCCCAAACCTCGGCAGGTCTCCGTTCCTGTTTGGGGAGCTTTGGGCGCCTCCCCAAACCTCGGCAGGTCTCCGTTCCTCCGCGCAGACCTGCCGACCTTTGGGGAGGTTTGGGCGCCTCCCCAAACCTCCCCAAACCTCGGCAGGTCTCCGTTCCTGTTTGGGGAGGTTTGGGCGCCTCCCCAAACGTCCCCAAACCTCGGCAGGTCTCCGTTCCTCCGTGCAGACCTGCCGACCTTTGGGGAGGTTTGGGCGCCTCCCCAAACGTCCCCAAACCTCGGCAGGTCTCCGTTCCTGTTTGGGGAGGTTTGGGCGCCTCCCCAAACCTCCCCAAACCTCGGCAGGTCTCCGTTCCTCCGCGCAGACCTGCCGACGTTTGGGGAGGTTTGGGCGCCTCCCCAAACCTCCCCAAACCTCGGCAGGTCTCCGTTCCTGTTTGGGGAGGTTTGGGCGCCTCCCCAAACCTCCCCAAACCTCGGCAGGTCTCCGTTCCTCCGCGCAGACCTGCCGACCTTTGGGGAGGTTTGGGCGCCTCCCCAAACCTCCCCAAACCTCGGCAGGTCTCCGTTCCTCCTGCCGACCTTTGGGGAGGTTTGGGCGCCTCCCCAAACCTCGGCAGGTCTCCGTTCCTCCGCGCAGACCTGCCGACGTTTGGGGAGGTTTGGGCGCCTCCCCAAACGTCCCCAAACCTCGGCAGGTCTCCGTTCCTCCGCGCAGACCTGCCGACCTTTGGGGAGGTTTGGGCGCCTCCCCAAACGTCCCCAAACCTCGGCAGGTCTCCGTTCCTGTTTGGGGAGGTTTGGGCGCCTCCCCAAACGTCCCCAAACCTCGGCAGGTCTCCGTTCCTCCGCGCAGACCTGCCGACCTTTGGGGAGGTTTGGGCGCCTCCCCAAACGTCCCCAAACCTCGGCAGGTCTCCGTTCCTGTTTGGGGAGCTTTGGGCGCCTCCCCAAACCTCGGCAGGTCTCCGTTCCTCCGCGCAGACCTGCCGACCTTTGGGGAGGTTTGGGCGCCTCCCCAAACCTCCCCAAACCTCGGCAGGTCTCCGTTCCTGTTTGGGGAGGTTTGGGCGCCTCCCCAAACCTCCCCAAACCTCGGCAGGTCTCCGTTCCTCCGCGCAGACCTGCCGACCTTTGGGGAGGTTTGGGCGCCTCCCCAAACGTCCCCAAACCTCGGCAGGTCTCCGTTCCTGTTTGGGGAGGTTTGGGCGCCTCCCCAAACGTCCCCAAACCTCGGCAGGTCTCCGTTCCTCCGTGCAGACCTGCCGACCTTTGGGGAGGTTTGGGCGCCTCCCCAAACGTCCCCAAACCTCGGCAGGTCTCCGTTCCTGTTTGGGGAGGTTTGGGCGCCTCCCCAAACCTCCCCAAACCTCGGCAGGTCTCCGTTCCTCCGCGCAGACCTGCCGACCTTTGGGGAGGTTTGGGCGCCTCCCCAAACCTCCCCAAACCTCGGCAGGTCTCCGTTCTTCCTGCCGACCTTTGGGGAGGTTTGGGCGCCTCCCCAAACCTCCCCAAACCTCGGCAGGTCTGCGCGGAGGAACGGAGACCTGCCGAGGCTTGGGGAGGTTTGGGGAGGCGCCCAAACCTCCCCAAACAGGAACGGAGACCTGCCGAGGTTTGGGGAGGTTTGGGGAGGCGCCCAAACCTCCCCAAACAGGAACGGAGACCTGCCGAGGTTTGGGGACGTTTGGGGAGGCGCCCAAACCTCCCCAAAGGTCGGCAGGTCTGCGCGGAGGAACGGAGACCTGCCGAGGTTTGGGGACGTTTGGGGAGGCGCCCAAACCTCCCCAAACAGGAACGGAGACCTGCCGAGGTTTGGGGACGTTTGGGGAGGCGCCCAAACCTCCCCAAAGGTCGGCAGGTCTGCGCGGAGGAACGGAGACCTGCCGAGGCTTGGGGAGGTTTGGGGAGGCGCCCAAACCTCCCCAAACAGGAACGGAGACCTGCCGAGGTTTGGGGACGTTTGGGGAGGCGCCCAAACCTCCCCAAAGGTCGGCAGGTCTGCACGGAGGAACGGAGACCTGCCGAGGTTTGGGGAGGTTTGGGGAGGCACCCAAACCTCCCCAAACAGGAACGGAGACCTGCCGAGGTTTGGGGACGTTTGGGGAGGCGCCCAAACCTCCCCAAAGGTCGGCGGGTCTGCGCGGAGGAACGGAGACCTGCCGAGGTTTGGGGACGTTTGGGGAGGCGCCCAAACCTCCCCAAACAGGAACGGAGACCTGCCGAGGTTTGGGGACGTTTGGGGAGGCGCCCAAACCTCCCCAAAGGTCGGCAGGTCTGCGCGGAGGAACGGAGACCTGCCGAGGCTTGGGGAGGTTTGGGGAGGCGCCCAAACCTCCCCAAACAGGAACGGAGACCTGCCGAGGTTTGGGGAGGTTTGGGGAGGTGCCCAAACCTCCCCAAACAGGAACGGAGACCTGCCGAGGTTTGGGGACGTTTGGGGAGGCGCCCAAACCTCCCCAAAGGTCGGCAGGTCTGCGCGGAGGAACGGAGACCTGCCGAGGTTTGGGGACGTTTGGGGAGGCGCCCAAACCTCCCCAAACAGGAACGGAGACCTGCCGAGGTTTGGGGACGTTTGGGGAGGCGCCCAAACCTCCCCAAAGGTCGGCAGGTCTGCGCGGAGGAACGGAGACCTGCCGAGGTTTGGGGAGGCGCCCAAACCTCCCCAAAGGTCGGCAGGAGGAACGGAGACCTGCCGAGGTTTGGGGAGGTTTGGGGAGGCGCCCAAACCTCCCCAAAGGTCGGCAGGAGGAACGGAGACCTGCCGACGAGCCGCGGCTACACAGGGTATTCCTGTGTATTCAGGCTTGCAAAATGGCGGATCGAGCCTCTGCTGGCGGCAGAGGCTTGCAGAACGGCGGATCGGCTTATACTCGAGTCAATAACTTTTTCCAGTTTTTGGGGGTGAAATTGGGGGTCTCGGCTTATACTCGAGTCGGCTTATACTCAAGTATATACGGTACTAGTATTACATAGCATTGCAAAATTTATTTTGATTTTGCTAATCAAGGAAGGTAAAGATGTTATATGGGATCTAAACTCCTTACCATATATATCCTACATTCTATTTAAAATTTCACAAATGTCTTTAGGGCCTGTACTCTGCTTTTGTACAATAAAAGCATATTTGTAACTCAAATCTAGAATTCTTCACAGTATATTTTATTTGCTAATAAAATCCAACTTGGGAAATTACTCAAGTACAAAGTCTAAAAGAGCTGATGTCAGCTAGACAAGTATTTCACTTATAGTAACATGTGAAACTGTTCTGCCAGCTCACACACCCTCTTCTTCCACTAATATTTCCATCAATGCAGCATTCAGGTGTCTATTTGTCAACTTTTGAGACTGCATCCTAAGTTTACAAACAGCTTTTCCAGCCAGCTGTGGGTGTCAACTGGCACTTTTGTTGACCTGGGGGATCAAATAGTTATTCACTGTCGATGCCACACAAAAACTAGCTTTTGCATTCAGAGCTAAGACCCTCAACATTTCTCTTTAACAAAGAAATTAGAATGTGAATACATATTTGCTTCCTAAGTGTAGGCAAGATATACTTCTGGAATCATTCTAGACAAGGACCTCCCAGTGTTCTATGAGCCACATCATATTTTAAATCTGATCTTGCCTGGTACTAAGTTAGAACCATCTAGTCAAAAACATCCAGTAGTGGAGAAACTCCAATCTCAACCCAAGCCAGATTTAGCTGTTATTATTATTTGCAAATTTTCTTCAATCTGTTTTACTGATTCTGGTTTGTCATGTAAGTGTAAAACTATCTCAAAATATTTTAAAACAGAGTTGGCTCTTTTGTCAGGATTTTGCCAAATGTACATCTAGTTGAACGACCAGTAACATGCTCTGAGACACACCTTCTGAGAACTTATTTGTAAGGCACCACAAATTTCTATACAGAAATTTATCTGCTTACATAAAAGAAATAAACCTATACACCTCAGTTCAGAAGTAATACCAACATACCTCAATGTGTTCTAGTCTTTTCTTTACCTCCAAGTCAGGTTTGTTGACTCCTGACATGGATTAATCCCTGCAGTTTTCTTGCCAAGATTTCAAAAATGGCTTGCCCTTGTCTGCTTCCTAGGGCTGAGAGATGATTGGCTTAAGACCACCAGCTGGCTTCATGCATAGGGCAGTACTAGAACTTACCCTCTCCTCTCCCTTCCCCCCCTCTCTTTTAGATAACCACCCATCTCACACAAATGACTGTGTGACATACAAGATTAAAAGCAAACAAACTCCCATACATAACACCCTGGAACCAAAGAATAACCAATTAACTATTAAACCCCTATAGTAGCACAGCTCAACTTCACTGTGAACCCAATGCCTGGCGAAACAGCCAGGTCTTCAATGCTTCGTGAGACATTGAGAAGATTAGAGCTATCAAAATCTCAGAATCTAGAAATAATAAGAAAAAGCATTCCTCCTTTTGATTTTTTTTAAAAAAAACGATATTTCCATCTTGCCAAAGATATAAGCAGAATTCTAAACATTATTTCAGAATGTATTGTATTTATAAAAGCACAAGTGCAAGTAGGCATGTACATCTCAAATTCATTTTACATTTCAGCTTAGATGTTCAATCAATGTAATTAAACTATTAACAAATAGCATTATCTTATTTAGCTCTAGATTTGAGACCAAAAAGCAACTGTGTTTCTTTTCACATAGCAACTAGTACTTCATATATTAAAACACAGCTATAACACAGTGGCTCAACTAAGCTGTTTAAAAATAAATTAGCAAACTATAAAAATAAACATTCAAATACATATGGAGTCAATTATGAATTAATTCTAATTTTTGTGCTGAAATACTCTCTTTGACCCTAGACATAAATAAGCACGATTAAAAAAACATAATATTGCAACAGACAGAATGCCAGAGATTAAGTGCTCAATAAGCATAGCCGTGGCTCAGTGGGTTAGGACGCTGAGCTTGTCGATCAGAAGGTCAGCAGTTTGGCGGGTCGAATCCCGAGTGCCGCGTAACAGAGTGAGCGCCTCTTACTTATCCCAGCTTCTGCCAACCTAGCAGTTCGAAAGCACGTAAAAAATGCAAGTAGAAAAATAGGGACCACTACGGTGGGAAGGTAACAGCGTTCCGTGCGCCTTTGGCGTCTAGGCATGCTGGCCACATGGCCACGGAGACGTCCTCGGACAAACGCTAGCTCTTCAGCTTTGAAACGGAGATGAGCACCGGCCCCTAGAGTTGGAAACGACTAGCACGCATGTGCGAGGGAACCTTTACCTTTTTAAGCATAGCCAACTGCAAAATAAGGGATGAAAAGGAAGTGGGGGCGCCTGCCCTTTGGAACCAGCTGCCAGTGGAGCTGAGGACTGCCCCCGACCTCCGTTCATTCTGCCGGGGCCTGAAGACCTGGATCTTCGAGCTCTCTGGCCCAGGCTGAGGATTAATCTTATTTTAACTGGGGTTTTATTTATGCAGGGACAAATATAATTTTTTTAAAATTTGTTTTTAACTTTTGTATCTTGGTTTTTTTAATCACCCTGTAAACCGCCCTGAGTCCTCCGGGAAAGGGCGGTATATAAATGTAATAAAATAAATAAATAAATAAATAAATATGTGCAGATGCAGGGTAGAGAGAAAAGCCAAGGTGGAAAATTAAACTCTTCATAACACATGAAAGGACTGACAGTGAGTTTGTGAATTGTGTTCTTTAAAGCTGCAGGATGTCAGAAAAAGGGGTGAAGAAAGGAGAAGAAAAACATCATTCAGTAATAAACTTGTTCTTATGCCTCCTTTGGAACCTTCATTCATCAAGATTTAGAATATTTGGAGAACATGCAAGCACAGCACCTCCCTGTTCACTAAGTAACTTAAAACAGGGGTCCCCTTCCTATGGGCCAAAGCCCGGTACCAGGCTCCTGGCCAGCGAGCCGCAGAAATGGCTGGCCAGGGCGTGCATGTGTGGGCGTGCATTCCCCCCACTTGCGCTAGTGCCCACAGCAGTCCTGTTTGTGCATGTGCACAGGCATGAATAGGAACACTAGCAGGGGGGTGCATGTGCGCACGTGTAAACAGGACTGCTAGTGCAGGAGTGTGTGCACAGCCCATTTCCACTTATGCGAACGGGCCACTAGTGCGGGTGTGTGTTCTAGTACTGCACCAGTGGTACTGGTCCCATTTGCGTACGTGCACGTGCACACGCAGTAATTTGGAAGCTGCTCTCCCCTCCGGGCCATGAACCCAGAAAGGTTGGAGAACTCTGGCTTAAAATCATCTATTTTCTGGCCTCCACACAAATCTTTCACTCAATGACACCTTAAAGCAGCCTCCTCTTTTTCTATATTCATCTTTCATGAACAGCTAACAGAAATTAAGTTTATATAAAATCCAAAGCATTTTTCTGAATAATTTTTAAAGTATGGATAGTCATGCTAATTTACATGCTCGGGTACACAGAAAATAAGAATAAAGGGCCTCTGGCCCTCCAGGCAACCAGAATTGTCTACATTAGCCTTCCCTAACTTTTTCCTCTCCAGAACTGAATGTGAAGTTACAACTATCAGAATTTAGCTAGCTGGAATTGTTGGTGCTCTGATATCCAAACATCTAGAGATCAACAAATTGAGCAAGGCTGACAGCAGTTCTCTTGAGGTTTAAATTGGGGAACTTACCAGCTACCATGGAGATATGGACTATTGATCCTGGAATATTTTGTATAAAAAATAAATTTTAAAATTTTAAAAAGCGCAGTTTCAGCATGACGTATCTGGTCTGCAGGCCAGCAGTTTGACATCCCTGGCCTAAAGCCAACTCCTCTCCAGCACTAATACAAGTGGGCCCATCAATGCAAGCAATAACTACACAGAAATTGACATTTACACAAACAAGGACTGCTAGACACAGAGAGACAGTGTCAGGGCCCACTTCAATACCTCATCCCAAGAAAGCAGAACTCATGGAAACAGATTCTTCCAAAAGGAACTTTTATTGAGAGAAGCTGATAGCAGACATACTAGACAGGTTCTGAGGGTTTCCCACTCAAATCGATAGGTAAAAATTGTCCTAAGCAAAACCCCACCCATAGTTCATCCAGTCTTCTGATTTATGTATTTCGCATAAAAAGGTACTAAAAATATTTTTAAGCCTCAGATCTGCTTTGGTTCTTTATAATACATCATACGTTCATATCCTATTTTGAAAACTGTGATAGTCAGTTATAAATAGTGAATCATTGGAAAGCCTTTTCACTTGCACGATGCCATGCACTCCCCTCAGCCATCCTGGACAGCAAATATAAAGGGATACCTCTGGCTGAAAGCCTCTGTCCCTGTTCTGGAGAGATGGAAACCTCTGGATACATTCTTCTTCACTGCTCTTTTTATAGAGACATTCAAACAAAATTTATATTCCTGATAATTAATTGGTATACTGGCCATTCTGGCACTGTTTATCTTCAGTGGTTGCTTAAAGACGAATGTATCATATCACAATGCAGGTAGCTAGATTCTGTGCAGCAGCACTGAAAGTTTGCCGGAACCTGATGAATAATCCAATATAACCATCATGTACAATTAATGCATTAATGATATTATCACCCTGTTATACTTTAATACCCAATAATTATAGGCCTTTACAATTAATATTATATTCTAGCTTAGGCCATGCTCGTTTACTGCAACTGATAAGATAGGCTGCCAAATTAGGATTTTGACATAGATTTGTTATTTGTTATTATTTTTTTAGAACTTTCTAGACCAGTACAATTAAAATGCTCGAAGAATATCTAGTTAAGATACTTTTTGATCATTTTAATTGTACTAGTCTTTGATTGTAATAAATATTTCTTTCTTTCATTCCATGATAAAAAGTCATGGATCTAGTTCAAATTAACCTTTTCAGTTTTGACTTCTATTAATATTTTAATTCTTCTGAAATAACTCCAGGACAGAAACTGAAATTGGAATTACCCAATCCTGGATTATGACTACCATATGATTGCCTTCAGGTTAACTAACAAGACATTTACTAGTAGAGTTCATTATCCAGATACAGAAGCATGTGTGTAAGCATATGACCAGCAAAACAAAGGGTTCTCATTGCAAGTAATACCTGAGAAAACTTCCTTTGCAAACCACATTCAGTAAGACAACTCCACAGGACAAAATAAACTATATTGTGGGAAAGTTTGCAGGCCGCTCATGCTTAGTCTCTACACACTAGCTTATATCCTTTAAGCAAATCTATATTATCTCCTCTTTTCCTAGGTACCAAATCTAACTGTTAATTCTGTGTTTACCGTACATGCTGACTTATGTGATTTATGCTGAACCAGGATAAAGTTTTACATTTTACTACATTATGTGTTCATGAAAAGTTGAAATTTTCCAAAATCTCAAAGAAGGGTCGGGCAAAATATCAAATTAATGAACTAAATTGTTGATTTGATCTTTACCCTGTGGCTAAAAGCCTGATGCAGACTTCACTGAAACCAATTACGGTATAGTGTAGGCTTATTGCAAAGAAAATGTTGGCGATTTAGCTAATGATATAGACCAGGGCTGTCAAACTTCCAGCCTGTGGGCTGGTTGCATCATGTGGAGGCAGCACCCACCCCAGCTCTGGCAATGCGAAAAAAGTGGCGAGTTTGATACCTGTGATATAGACTGAAAATATAATAAAATCTTACCGTTAAAAACTGATATTTAAAGAGGGAAACCTCATCCAAACAGTAAAATTTAAAGGTCCTGCTCAAATACTCCAAAGTTGAATTTCAGCAGGGTTTTTTCCATATATAAGGACATGGGCAAATTCTTAATGCTTTTCCTTACTTTTGGTATTCTTGATGTTTCTGACATCACAAAGCAATGACATCTTCCTCATATGCTGGAATTTATAGGAGATGAAACTATTGGATTGAAATTTGGAGTACTCCTGAAGGCAGATTTATTATAGACATAACCATAGTTATATTTATTTTATAGTCATTACAGCAATAAAAAATATTTCAATTTTCTGCTTGCAACCACATTTATATAACAATGCAAGCTTTCTAAATAATAAAACTTTAAAAATAAATTAAACACTTAATCCTTAAGTAAAATTGCTACTGTTAATGCAAGAGGTGTACATTGCCATACATAAAGCATAAAGATGCTTCAGCTACTTCTGAAGCATAGTACAGATAGTAATTAAAATCAAAAGCAATCCTCCTGTATGGGAAATTCTCTGATATAATCATTTTTTGCAGATCTATGGACACTGATGCAAAATGGACAACTTGTTGAGTTCATTCGAAATCTGAGTATCAGAGCTTTGTGACAAATGATTCTCACTAGTATTTCTTATACACTGTTTTTCTTCTTTCTGATGACAATCATTTTAATGCATTGTGTGTTTAAATAATAAAAAAGCATTTTCTACAATATCTATTTATCTGGCGTCAGATAAAGCACCTAAAAGCTATTATTTACTGTATGCATGCCAGAAGTACTGGTGGCTTGCTTATTATCATTAATCATAATGCTAGTGTTTCATTTTTTGAAAAACAGTTTATCTGAAAAGGAGCTTTAATAATTATTTGTTATGGGAAACTTTCACAGAGATAGTGCTAAGATATTAAACTAAGTCTGAGAAGAAGTCCTACTGAGTCTCTTGCAACCCAACCCACTTTCACAGAACTGTTATGAGACAGAGCCCTATATAAACTGCTTTGAGCTCCTGAAAAAAACATAGGACAAAATGCTGACAAATAAATAAATAGCAATAGCACTTAGACTTATATACCATTTCACAGTGCTTTACACCCTTCTCTAAGTGATTTACAGAGTCAACATACTGCCCCCTACAATCTAGGTCCTCACTTTACCGACCTTGGAAGGAAGGTTGAGTCAACCTTGAGTCGGTGAGAATCGAACTGCTGGCAGTCAGCAGAATTAGCCTGCAATACTGCATTCTAACCACTATGCGACCACAGCTCTTCAAATATAAGACCAATCTACCTAAATCAGGGGTGTCAAACTGCCAGCCCACGGGCCGAACACATCATCAAAAAGCCACGCCCACCCCATTGCCAGCAATGGCAAAACAGTCTCGATACATCTCGTGACATCACATGATGTTGTGAGTTTGACATTCATAGATGAGGATGATGAGTTGAAAAAAGGTGGTTTGCTTAATGCCACCTAATGAGCTCACAGCAAAGAAGAAAGTTGACTGCAAAGATTTCCCATAATTTGAAATATATTATTGATGATGAAATGTTTATGCCTATGACCTTTAATTGTACAGTAACAACTCACTGCATTGTGTGATTTACTAAAAAGATTCTGATTTGAAATTTAGCTTCCCAGATTTCCCAAATGTAAAGATACAGTCTGAATTTAAGACTTTCTAGTTGAAAGGTCAGTGCTTTTGAAAAATTCCCAATGCAACACAGCAATCTTGAGGGAGACTTGAAGAAATGGGCAATGTTTTCCATGCTGATTACAAGGAAAGCACCACCTGCTGGTTTCCATGAACTGCAGTCATTTCCTAAACTGTATCAGAAATTCTTTCATGACATCAGTAATCTGTTTGGATGAATTTACCATACTGATAATCTTATAAAGGGCAATGAAAGTACAGGTAGTCCTTGACTTACAATCATTCATTTAGTGACTATTCTCCAGTATAAGTTATATTGGCACTGAAAAAAAGTGATTTACAACCTGTTTTCACACTTACAAGTATTGCCGTGTCTCCACGATCATGTGATCAAAATTCAGGCACTTGACAACTGGTGGTATTTTTGCCTGGGTCATGTGATCACCATGTTTAACATTCCTGGCCAGCAAAATGACTGGCCCAAGGTCACCTAATTGGGTTCATGCCTATGGTGGGACTAGAAATCATGGTTTCCTTGTTTCTAGCCTGAGTCTTTAACAATTATGCCAAACTAGCTCTTCCATACAGAAATGAAGGAGTAAAAGACAAATCAGTCAATAATAGTAAAAAGGTAAAGGTAAAGGTTCCACCGCACATGCGTGCTAGTCGTTTCCGACTCTAGGGGCCGGTGCTCATCTCCGTTTCAAAGCCAAAGAGCCAGCGCTTGTCCGAGGATGTCTCTGTGGTCATGTGGCCAGCATGACTAGACACCAAAGGCGCACGGAACGCTGTTACCTTCCCACCGGAGTGGTCCCTATTTTTCTACTTGCATTTTTACATGCTTTCGAACTGCTAGGTTGGCAGAAGCTGGGACGAGTAACAGGCGCTCACTCTGTTACGCGGCACTCGGGATTCGACCCGCCAAACTGCCGACCTTCTGATCAACAAGCTCAGTGTTCTAACCCACTGAGCCACCTCGTCCCTCATGTCAATAATAGTAGAGGTCACATTTTAGCAGATGTAGTGCCCTTTGAAGTACAAAAACTTGTAATTTATTGACACAAAACCATCATGAAGTTTTCTAGATGCAGGTACTAGTGTTTTGATGCCACTGTGATAAAGACCCCAGTTTCAATAACTTCCATTATTTCCAACTGTTACATCTTATATCTTTCCTAGAATACATACAATCCCCAGCTTAAAACTGCTTGAATGGGGACAGAACTGCCTCTTTCATTTATTCCCCACAACTCTATGCCTCAAGAAGAGAAGTATGTAATTCAGAAATGGACCAGCTAAACAATTTTGAATATTAGTTGGTTAAAAGGCAAAAGAAAAAGCTATCACTTTCTCTTTATGAAATTTCTTTCATTTTCTGGTCCTGGATTACAGAAGTATTATAAAATGTGCTGATATGCCTAAACTGTAGGATAATCTTTTTGAAGTTGAAGTGGTCAGTTCCTTGCCTCCTTAGACCTGTGTGCACTAAGATAGGGATAGAATCCCAGTTCTGAACACAAAAGAGGCATTTTTTTCTTGGACTACAAGGCAAGGTGGAGGTGGTATGGGCTGATAAGGGAGGATTTCCCTGCTCAAATTTCAAAAGATTCATACCATGGAAACCAAGTGAGAGAGAGGAAGGGAATAATCCATTTAAATTCTTGAATAACTAAAGTCGAAGCCTGAAAAAGTAAAGAGGGATACATGGTCTCTTTCAAACTCCAATTATTCAATGGTTTGCAGTAATCCAGATAAAAGATATGATGGAGACAGAGACAATCTCTTAGCATCCTAAAATTCTAACGCAGACAAGTTCACTGCTAATGCTACGGATGAAGCATTTTGAAACAAAGCAAATACTAAACAGAATTCTGTTTCTGGGAAGAAAAATGATCTACCAAATTTAGAAATGATCTAAAAAATAATAATAATGGGAGCAAATGTTATTCAAAAATTCATGTGTATGGCAGGTCCCCAACATATTGTGTGCAGGAACTATGCTGGCGTAAACAGCATTTTACAATTAAATTATCATCCAGTTTCTGTGACAGATATTACAATTTTCCCCATGTTATGTCCTCATCACCTGTCAATGAAAGCTAAGCACAGGGGAAAAAATCATTACATGAACAGCACAAGAAAAGTAGGTTATATATATATATATATTTAAAAAAAGGTATTTGATATACAAAATGTTTTTTCACTGACACCCTCTTCCAACATAATTTATTTTAAAAAAAGTAAAACAAAATTTTCCTAAAAACTTTCTTTTTATCCAAATTCAAGGAGTTTGAACTATGAAATGTATTCAAAGTTGCACACATCTAGAAAAGGTAAAGTTTCTCCTGCAGGTTAAAAGAGATTAACTTTTGCTTGGAGTAAGAGAATTACTGAAGCTTTTCTCGTAATTTAAACCATAGACTATGTATTTCCGGAATTTATATTCTTCCCTCACCACAGCCCCAAATCTCTCAAATATACTGGACGTTATGCTGAGTATGAACCACTAAACTGAGTTTTCACAATTGGATCAAACTCTAAAAACTTCAAGTAGTTTTTAGAATTTTCCCTTGCTTTGGTGAAACATTTATTAATACAACATGAAATATTTATTATTTGTTTCCAACAACACTACTTCCTAGAAATAAGATGGCATAGTCCCCTCTTCCAAAAGGATAAAGAAAAAGAGCATGAGCTGCCAAATTTTTTAGCATAGTAGAAGAGAAAGTAGAGTGTATGCTTTGCTACACATGGCCTTTAAAGTAAAATTTTCACTGGTAAAAAATTTGTAACTGAGAAATTGTTATCAACAAATGGGACTGCTAAATACTATTTCTTGATATGGTCAGTCTTCTTGTGGCCTGGGTTAGATTCAGTATTTTTGAAGGGTGAAGGGCAAGAAGAGAGGACAATTATACAAAACGGGTGAAGCCTGCTAAGCATGAAGACATGCACACATTTTTTCTCCCTGTTGGGTAACATGGATCATTTTCCATAGCTAAAACATGTGTTTCTATTGTATGTTGGAGAATAGGAAAATGAAGTTTCAGAGGTTTCCTGATATTAGTGGGGAGAAGCTGAGCCGAATAATATGATTTGGTCCCAAAGTTCTCAAAACCTGAAGTTATGTCTTGCTTTTGTTTTTAGCTTATAAGATGCAAAAAACCAGCTGCTATTTTTTCAAGTTCACAACACCTCGAAGACATAGTCCATATCTTGGATTACCTCCAGAAATAATATTGCCTACTTGGTGAGTGAAGAAAGGGGTAATTTCTTGATTTATAATGAACTATAGTAGATGTCAGAGGGGAAGTAATCTTCAATGGAAAATTCCAGTATACTCCTCACAAATGGCTTTGTTCTTTTGCACTGTTCCAAGTAGCTAATGTATTCTCTCACTTCATTCTGGTCATCCATCTTAAGCCTTCCTAATGGAGGTCCTAAATGCTGACACTTCGGGAAACAGTCTAAAATCTTTAACCTCCTACACCAGCCTGCAACAGAAATGGTCAAGGGTGAACATTCAGGGTTTCACATAACAAAGAAGAAGCTCATCAGTCTTTCCTCCAAACACAACTGGATAGAAGTACTGACTTTTTCCAGAAAAGAATTTACATTGAAATGTAATATAAAAATGCCAGTTAAGGCTTGGGAGAAGTGAAGAAAAAAAATTGACATAAGGAAAACGTCTATATGAAACTATTCAATCCAAGGAAAATTTCAGTATCACAAATCCTGATGAGTGCTGCTACAAATAGACTTCAAATTACAACCATTCACTTAATGACCCTTCAAAGTTACAATGGCACTGAAAAAAGAGACTTAAAATTGGTCCTTGCATTTATGACTGTTGTACTAAATTTGGGAGCTTGGTAACTGGTAAGTATTTACGATGGCTGCATTGGGGTCATGCAATCACCATTTGCAACCTTCCTGGCTTATGACAAGCAAAGTCAATGAGGCAAGACAGATTTACTTAATGACTGTATGATCAACAACCATGACAAATAGGTAGTAAAATCCAGCACGACTCACTTAACAACTGCCTTGCTTAGCAACAGAATTCTAGCCCCAATTGTGGTGGCAAATCCAGGACTACCTGTAAATCTTAATTTTATTTTACAGGATGAGACAATTATTACTACAGCTGACTACCATGGTAGGTAAACCACTGTTAGGGATTTCTAAATATTAGAAGTTGGATATAATAAAGGTTGTTTTCTTTATTCTGAAAAGCATATGTCTAATCACTGCTGAAAGCAAAAAATGCTGAGTAGATCTATCTTAAACAGATTCAACAAACCTTGGTGTATGTGTGTATCACTTCATTAATCTACTTCTATTCTTGTCCATATTAGACATAAGCTATGTGACATTTCTTCTAGGATTACACCATATCAAGGGGGGTGGGGAGAACAATAAATATGTAACTATCACCCAATTCCAAAATTCCAAATGTTTAAAGCCAGTATACATAAGGGTTAGGCTCTAATTCTTTTCACTTTATCTTCAGTATTGCAGAAGTCTCTGAAGCTGGTGACCATTTTGAAGCACCACACTGCTACTTAGCTAATTGGTGTAACATAAGAAAATATGAGCTCTACAGGCAACAGTTATTACAAAATTTATAAATTACTCAATGGTCATTTCCAGACCTGTTATCTATACAGTCATAAAAAATATATTTATTGTTTTATCTTTTAACTTTATAAAATGCACTGTATTTTTCTAACACACAAAGAATGTCTAAGAATGCTACCTAATATGTTTTCAATGAACAAGCACAGTAAAGGCTTTCACTTAATTCACCTATCTGCTGTTAGGAGGAACGTGACTAGAAGACTTTCAAACTGCCAGTATCAATGACAGAACATTTTTATTAGTTAAACCAATAAAATATCAGCTATTTTATAATTCTCTGTATGTAAAATCTACACATTTGCATGATGTGATAGCCATTTTGCTAGAAGCAATAAAAATAACAAAAACTATAATGCAATGGCAATAGTGGAAAAAGAGATATTGATAATTTCATCATATTAGTAGATGGCATCTGACATATGTTGCGTGCCTCCTCTTCCAAGTAACCCTGCATCGGTTTTATCTCCTAAAACCACTCAGCAAACACCAGTACATTAGACTGACAGAGGCAGGAAAGCTGCTCCTTAAAACATGTTGGAACACTTCCCTCGCTTGGTGCCAAAAATGTGTCTGTCTCTCAAACCTGTAGGTAGGCGGACATGGGTGTGGTATTCCTTTCATAAAAGAAAGCCTGGAAGTTGAAAATCCAAGAGAAGCTTATCCTGTGCTATTCTTCTTCCCTCATGTGATGGGGGGTGGGAGATCCAGTTGAAAAGATGTCCAAAGATGCATAAATATATGAAATAACCTCACTTTGCTACCTTTTCCAACTTCAGAAATTTAACCTTAGGAAAGTCCTATTGCTTCAGCAATTTAAAGTTGCCTTGTTTAGGTTTTTAGTAGAGAATCCTTTGCGTATAAGAGTCATATGAACTGAAGTTTTAAAGGTTTTGTTATTCACATTTATAATTCACCCAGACTCCACGGTGTGCTTCAGAATATTTTTATGGTGAGTTTTTGCAAATATCTGTTCTGACATGTTCCCTGCCTCTCCTCCCCTCCCCCAAGAGTTTTCTTTCCCTTTTTTTAAAATGATAGTCAGTGGTTTTATTCAAAGCCATTCAGGAAATAGTGTCTTCTGCTTTAGTGAGGCTAATCCTGGAAAGCTAATGCAAAGACAAATCACTCATTAACCTCTTCCAATACTGAAAAGCTCAAGCTGTATCACCTTAACTTCTAGCAAAAAAAACAAAGGCTGTATTCTTGTGGAAGAAAAAAAAGCAGCAAAAAGCTTACTAATATGAAGTAATTCATGAGAGGACAAAGGAAATTTTCTGGAAATGCCCATGTTTTATTAGTATTTGTTCCCTCACTTTCTTGTCTAAAAAGAAGGATCAATCTTAGAAGAAGTAAGAATCATATTTTTCACACATATAATAAAATCACAGTGAATCAAGTGCTTTGCATTTATCTCATTAGAGATTTTTTTAATAAAGTTTTTTCAACTTCCTTTAATGTGGTTTACATAACAGATTCTGAAGGCTGGTAAAGATTCTGCTGATTCTATTAGCTATCACCTTTTCTTTTTGGTTAAAATGTTGTTGTCAAAATTGGGTTCATGATCTTGGTACATTAAGTATTGTACAGACAAATCTCTGATAGTTCATCTTGGCACAACCTGGCTCTATAAAAAGATGGCAAGCTTAGATATTTGGTTATTGATATTTTAGATTTACGTTCAGAAATGGAATAGGCAGTAGTGTTGTGGTGGATGCAGAAAAAGACCTTAATATGGTACTTTTGGAGCACGGTTTGTCCAATATATTGTCTTCTTTTTTATTTAATCAGATTAAAACATATTCTTTGATCTAGGGCTATTACAAATTTAACTATTCGTCACTTATCAAAGTATCTCATAGAACTTAGCAAGGATGCTCTTTATATCCCTTTGTATTTAATCTGTAATACTGTAATAAATGCTTTGTCTTCTTAGATATTCTGGGTATAAAATTAATTGGAGCTGCACACAAATTGTTATTAATAGGCATCACCCACTTTTAACTCCCAGAGAGAACTGTGTAAGATTTAAAACATATTAAAGTTTTGTTAGGCAAAAATGATTATTTGTTTAAATGAAGGCAAAATATTCTAGTTTGTCTGAAAACAATCATTTTTACTAAAATTAGAAAGAGTGAAAGGCTATAACATACTTCACCTGGTATATGTGGCACTTACATGCTAGAAAGAAAGATATTCTAAAGGATTAGAGACACCATATTCCAAAGTTTGGAGGAAAGGAGAAATGTTTCCTATATTCAGAGACATTAATTTTGAGATCAAAAGTCATGCATGCCACTCTTAAACAAAAAAAATAGCAGAATAGAATAGAATAGGAGTTGGAGAAGGGATTTGTAGGATCAAATATATAATTCAGAGTTTAATGGGAGGGCAGCAATAAATTAAAAATAAAATAAATGATTATAATAAGCAATTTATCTGACTTCAATTTCTTCCAATAATCAGGGATTCTCTACTACCACAAAGAGCATCACCCAAGTTAGAATCAAGTATAACTGTACAGCTTCCAATATTGCTAGACCTCATTTAAAATGAGAATACAATCTGCCATAAGCAGGGAACAGAGATCAAAAAGTTCAGTTTACTGAAGGACTAAAACTAGGACTCTAAAAGAGCTCGGAGTTTCTGATAAATAAAATTAGAGAGACTCAGAAGCAGAAGTAACAGTTGATGAATTACAATACTCAAACCAACATTTGTGGAAAGAGCAATGATTCTGCACAAACACTGCCTGACACTCTTAAGTTATTAGGTCACCCTCAAGTGCACAGGTAGGCCTTGCACCACAGTAACAAAAAAGCAAGTCTATCCAAAGAATTGTCAAAATTTCTCTTATGTTTACTAATATTACTACTGGTGATTGTTATGATTACTACAGTAGTACTAACTGCAGCATATTCCATAACTGTGATAAACCACAAAAGATCTATAGGTAAGATTGTTGATTTTACCACAACAATACAAGAATCAGTGTGACAGAAAAAAACAGCATATGTATACTTTTAAATATCCATTTCATTTTTATTTAATTTTAAACATCAGCTTCTACATACTATAATTGAGGATACTGTAAATGAAAGTCTATCATCATTCAGCACTAAAGATTTACCTATTTTAGAGCAACCCTATCTACCTTTAGAATTTGTTCCAGAAAAGCTGTCCCAGTCTGGGTAATACTCTTTACTATAGAAGTGTTCTAATTACATAAATAGTACAAACTATTAGCAAATAATTTATAAAGTACTGTAACAGCAACTTTGGCTAACAAATACTTAAAATAAAATAAAAAATCCAAGTACTTTAGCAATCTCAATACTCTGGGAAACTAACAGCTGCCGGATTTTAAATACTATCAGATGCAAAGGATGAATTGCAGATATAGTGATTTGAGTACATATTGGAGAATTCAGTATAGAATTTGATTATAACATTTCTCTTAGCTATCGGGGAAGTCAGATTTCAAAACTTTTAATCATAACCCAGCATATCAAATAAATTTATCAAACAATAAATTCCTTTCCTCATCCCTTTAAATGATTTCTGTTGATGTAATTTGTTTTGGAAAAGTATTCATCAGTTCATTTGCTTCATAAACATGGAATTCTATCATCTTCATAAACATGGAATTCAAGAAACTCAAAAGAAAGGAGAAATTGGCAATACAGCTCAACAGTCAAACTGGAGCTACCCATAGCTTGCCTTTATTTCAGAAATGCTTGCTTGGATCTTCTCAAACCAAGAGAAGCCAGATACGATTTCTTTTTTACAGTACCATCTAAAACTTTGCCACTTTAAATCATCTGTGCATTTTTTTTCTTTTTCTGAACATTAGTTGTGTTTGCCACAGCTGAGAAATATTTATCTTTGCTACCCAACATTTTAAAGGACAATGGTGGCAAGATAGATGAGTGCCACCACTTATCTATAAATTTCATCAGGCTCTTATCCTATTATTCTGGAACAGATCAACTTATCAGATGGTTATTAGCTATGACTTAACTATATCTTTATTGCAGAAAAAAATGAAGCTATATATAGATTTAAAGCCAAGGATTAAATTCTAGGCCTTTTCTTTCTGCCTTTATGAGTCGAGTTATTTGGCTATTCTCTTGATATTCTTGGAAGACACCCGATTTCTGCAGATCACAAGTTCCTGCTTTGCTAGTTACACTCCTTTTAACTATCTCTTTTTTATTAGTGAAGTTAAACACAAAATATTAATACCTTAGTACCGTGATGGTGAACCTATGGCACGTGTGCCACAGGTAGCACGCAGAGCCCTCTCTATAGGCACGTGCGATGTTACCCCAGTCCTAGGCCTTCAGCTGGGTTTTATAAAATGTTTTCACTTTAGGCCTCTGCCACCGTGTGCAAAAAAGAGGTTCAATCAATTAATCAATTTCAAGTTCTCGTGGACAAAAAAAGATCTTGCAAAGTTGGAATTGATTGAATGAACTTTATTTTTAGTCCCACACAGCGGTGGAGGAAATGACGCGTCATAGCAGGAAAGAAGGTGCCATGTGGGCAGGGGGAGTGGTGGGAGCAGGGCACTGCATGTAATGGGTGGGGCAGGGCCTGTGCATGGGGTGAAGCAACGCAGCGGCGGTAGCATGGTGCTAGATCAGTTGCTTTCCCCTCCCTGCCAGACACCTGCCAAAGCCGCGCAGGGTAGGTTGCCGCCCCCCACCCAGATGCCCTCGCCTCCACAAAGCGTTTTTTTTAAGAGCCTGCCTTTCAGTTGCATTGTTTCTCCATTCACTTCTCAGCCTTCACCACGTGTTTGTGGGACCAAAAGAAAAAAAAAGTTCCATCAGACTTTCTAACATCTCGCAAGATCTCAGGAAGACAGTCTGATGGAACTTTTTTTTTACCCATAGTCCCACAAACACGTAGCGAAGGCTGAGAAGCGAACAGAGAAATGGAATGCAGCTGAAAGGCAGGTCAGTAAAAAAAACGCTTGGGGGAGGCAAGGGCATCTGGGCGGGGGCGGCAACCTTACCCTGCATGGTGGCAGGAAGGTGGGGCGCATGCCCTTCCCATTCCAAGCCAGCCCCTGCAGTCCCGGGGCAACCAAGCTGGGCGGTGGTGAGCAGGGTGTTGAAGTGGGGGCTGGCAAGCCAACCAAAGCAGCAGATGGAGCGCCAGAGGATCAGGGAGGGAGGGCACTGAAATGGGCGATCGGGCCACTGGCAAGAGCAACGTGTCTGAGCAAAAAGCGACCTTGGAACAAGTGGGGCAGGTAAGGAAAGAAATCCTCACTCTACCCAGAAATTGTCTTTCTTTCCTTAACTAACTCCCAGCCCTGTGCTGTTGCTCCTTTGAGATGCGCTGCCGTGTACAAGAAAAAAAAGGATGGTATTTTTGGGGGGGAAATGTCAATCAATCAATTCCAACATTTTGTGAAAGATCGCGAAGTTGGAATTGATTGACCTTTTTTAACCCCAAAAAACCTTTGTTTCCTTGCATGTGGCAACGGTGGTGGATCGCAAAGGAGAGGCGGCGATGGGAGAAGGCTGCTCTGTGAGGGTTGGGTCGGGGCGGCAGGAGAACGGCTCTCTGCAACGGTTGGGTCGGGGTGGTAGGAGAAGGGTGCACCAATGCCGCTGCCATGAGGCCATGGAACAAGCCAGGTGGAGGTAAGGAACCGGGTCGGGGTTGCAGGAGAAGGGCATTCTGCGTGGACAGCAACATTGGGCAGAAGGCAGCAAACGGCCGGCTTGGGCGTGGCACAGTTTGCCGCCTCGCATATTGCATCCAATGCCGCTCCAACCCAACCCTAACAGAGCGTCCTTCCCCGCTACTCCAATCCAACCCTCGCAGAGCGTCCTTCTCCCGCCGCTCCGACCCAACCCTTGCAGAGCACCCTTCTCCCGCCACCCTGACCCAGGTTCCTTACCTCCGCTCAGATTGTTCAGCGGCCTCATGGCAGCAGCACTGTGCTGGAGGCAACAAATGGCTGGTTTTGGCACAACGCAGCTGTCCGGCCACGTCCATTTGCCACCTCACGCGTTGCACCCAATGCCGCTGCCATGAGGCCTCAGAACAACCCAGGCAGAGGTAAGGAATCAGTATACCAGTTTCTTCCCTCCACCTGGCTTGTTCCATGGCCTCATGGCAGCGGCAATGGACAGGAGGCAGCAAACAGCCAGTTTTGGCACGACACGACTGTTTGTCTCTGGCCGCAGCCATTTGCCGCCTCGCACATCGCATCCAATGCTGCTACCATGAGGCTGCTGAACAAGCCGGGTGGAGGTAAGGAACTGGGTCGGGGTGGCAGGAGAAGGGCGCTCTGTGAGGGTTGGGGTGAGGCAGCGGGAGAAGGGCACTTTGCGAGGGTTGTGTCAGAGCGGCATTGAGCGCAATATGCAAGGTGGCAAACTGCTGCACCATGCCAAAACCAGCTGTTTGCCGCCTCCTGCCCAATGCTGCTGCCATGAGGCTGTGGAACAAGCCGGGCGGCGGAAAGAAACCAGTATACCGATTTCTTACATATGCCAAGCTTTTTTCATGCCTTCATGACAGCCGCATTAGGTGCGACGCGCAAGGCAGCAAACAGCCATGTCGTCCTGAAACCGAGGGGCCGGCAGGTTGTGTTTGCTGATGGACAAAACTGGCCCCATGCGTTGTGTGCAGGGGCCAATGGTGTGAGGCAGCAGCCACCCCCACCCCTGCCTCACCTTGTCCTGCGGCAAGGGCACCCCTGCCCTGCCTCAACTCACCCTGCAGGACGAGACTCCTGCCCACAGTCCCACCTGCCAGAGACCCCCTGGATCTCCCCCAACAGGCATCCCTATCCACGACCATTGCAGCATCCCCAGTCACATGATCAAAATTCATGTGCTTGGCAAGTAGTTCATATTTATGACAGTTGCAGTGTCCTAGAGTTATGTGATCACCTTTTGTGATCTTCTGAAAAGCAAAGTCAGTAGGGAATCCAGATTCACTTAACAACCACGTTATTATTTTAATAAATGCGATGATTCCCTTAACAACTCCAGCAAGAAAAGTCACAAAGTGAGGCAAACTCACTTAAAAATTGTTTTACTTAGCAACATAAATTTTCTCAATTGTGGTCGTAACTTGAGGACTACTTGTACAAGGAACTATGTAATTACAGGAAAATACATATTTAAGAAAGTAATAACAATGTGTCCATAACCATTCCAACAAATCTTATGATTTGTTATGAATTATAGTTCACAAAAATTACCTTTTAAGTCAGAGAGAAGTCAGTAAGGAAGGATGGCTGAACACAAATCAGAGAAAAGAATGGGTCACTAGTTTCCTATGAACTGTACTGTCACAAAGAGCAAAACAGGAGAGTATCAAATCCCTAAGACTGAATGTTCTTTTTTTAATCTATTAAATTTAACAAATTATTTACCTTAAGACTGTTAGTGTCTGTTGAGAACAGTTACCAATATCTACAAGTCATGATAATTTACACAGGCTTCCCAGTTATACTGGCTGTGAGAAATACTGGAGCACTAGACAAATCTTCAGTCAGAGTCAGTAACCTCTTTTCTTATATTTTTGTTCTTTGGTGGATTGCAGGGAACTACTATATGTATGTGAGGATTCTTTGCTCTCCAAGGACTGGACACACCATAGCATAGCAAACGTATACAAACTGTACTGCAAATCACATCTTCCCCAACAACAAGCTACAGGTAGTCCTCGAGTTACGAGTGAAAGGGATCCTGCCCATTCCACTCGTAACTCAAAAACTCGTAACATGAATCTCGTACCTCGAATGAGATCACCCCCTTGCTTGTTAACATGCACGCAGCTCGTTAAGTGAACATGAGGTATCTCAAGGTGAGGAAGGCCATGGAGGATCTAGTGATGGAACAGGCCCCCAAGGCCTCCCCAAGTAAGATACCTCGTGCTTCCCCTTCCCTTCCTGCCGCGCCAGACTCACCTAGAAAAGATCTGTCTCCTCTCTGCTGCAGTTCCTGCTGCCACCCAGATGTAAGGCCAGGGGACACTTCCATGCCTCCCCATGGACCGATCTGTGCTCCAGAGGCCTTTTCCAGGCCACTGCTGCCCAGACCTGAGGCCAGGGGATGCTTCCACAGCTCCCCCCATGGCCCAATCCAGGCTCTGGAGGCCTTTTCCAGGCCACTGCCACCCAGATTGGAGGCCAGGGGATGCTTCCGCAGCTCCCCCAGGCTCCAGAGAGATTTTCCAGGCTGCTGCCACCTGGATCTGAGGCCGGGGTATGCTTACATAGCCCTCTAGTGGCCCATTTCCAGGTGGAAGCGGCCTGGAAAAGGATTCTGGTGGACGGATCTGGCATCCAGTGGGCCATGGAACCATCCTCCAGCCTCAGATCTGGGTGGAAGTGGCCTGCAAAAGGCCTCCAACACCCCGATCCAGTCTCCATAGACACGTGGAAGCGCCCCCCAGCTTTGGTTCCATTCCCTATTGCAGAGAATAGAGGCCTAAAGTACCATGAGATCACACAAGATCAGTATCATGAGATCTCGCCCCACTGATCTTGCGTGATTTTGCATTACTTTAGGCCTCTATTCTCTGTGAATGCATCGAAGGCCTGGAGCAGCCAAGAAAGCAAAAGATATCAATCTTCACAGGGTGAATATTGAAGGCCTGGGGCCTAGGGAGAGGGAGGGAATAACCAGGGTGTATGTTGCAGTGTCACTGCGGTCACTCGTAAGGGCAAACGCCTGCCCTGGTGCGGCAACATTTGTAATTTCAGGACTTGCTCATGAGCACTAGGGGGCACTCACCATGTAACTTTGAACGAGCCTTAAGTGAACACGCATAACTCAGGGCTTACCTGTATTGCTCTAGGTCAACTCCCCCCTTCTAGGCGTTGCAAGGTGAAGTTGCCACCTAAAGATGTCTTTAACACTTATTCTTTTAATATTCAGTTCAAACTAAAGTTTTAAGCCCTTAAGGTTGCATACAATCTTTGCCTTTTTCCAAATATTCTTACACTAGTTGGATGAGGTGCTGCTTCACGGTGGGTGTTCCTTTTCTAGTGACTTCCAAACTCCAGGCAGGACTGCACACCATAGCTGTGGTCCTGGCAGTTGGCAGCTGAACCAAAGTCCTCTTCCCTGCTTGTAATAGCTGTCAATCTCCAGATGTCACCTCCACTTCCTCATCTGTATATGGTGTGCTATCACCTTTCCTACTATACAGACCCCTCCTCCCATTCTGTTTTAGCATTTACTTTGGTAAACTCAAAAGACTGGTGGGATGAGGCTAACCTTTAGATATCAGCAGATCCTTGAAAACACCAGGGTATGGCTCAATTAGCCAAGCAACTACCAGTTTGAATTCTGAGAATAAAAGTCTGAATGCATTGGGGGGAGTGTTTCTGCTTGGCTGCAGTTGCTTTTCTAAAGCACAGAGATCAATCCTAACTTCACTCACTATATACAATGAGGGCTTTCAAATAAGTTGATACAAAAAGTGACAGTTCCCAGTGCAATTTCTTATTTCACTTATTGTAGCTTGTAATAAAATATTTTAGCACTGTAATATATTGATGCTCATGCTAATAGCAAATTATGTGAGCTACAAAATTCATGCCTTACATAGTTAATTCTGGTACACCAGAGGTGTACTTTATTTCTTTTTAATGGCCATCATAGGATACTATATTGAATTTTCAGGCTTTTCCTCTTCCACAGCAAATTTAGCCTTTTTTATAATAGTAAAATATGGTTGGGTTCACACAATAGTAATTCTAAATCTGGAATGACATAATGCAATTGCTGTATATACTTTACAAGCTATACTCAAACAACTAATACCATACTATTGATTTATGTAATAACCTGCTTCACTTAACATGCTATAACAAGGCCCATTTCCCCCAATACAATGAACTACAAATGCTCTATATCTAATCTTAACTTTAACAACTTTTTGTAGCCTAATATATTAACGTCTTACATTTTAAATGAAAATGGACAATTATTCCACTGTTATACAGTGATTTTTACCTAATTTCAATAGCACAACCTTAAAGAGTTGAAGAAGTGAGAGTGAAGGCTCATTCTCTCAAGCTTGTGGGTTGGTTTCCGAATGTTTCATTACCAGACTAGGTAACTTCTTCAGTGGCGTTTCGGGGATGTCTGTGTTGAAGAAGTTGCATTATTGAGGGCCTAAGGACTTCAAGCAGCCTATAAACCATAAATTTCCTATCTTGGTTTATAGTTGCCAATGCCCTCCTGATTTCTTTGTTCATCCCAAACTAAATCTATGGGAATTATGGCTTCAATTTGCTATTCAAATCAATAATGGAAACCATAGTTTAAATGTAGTTTCAAACACTGGTTTAAAAGTCATGTAACAGCTAGAGCTTATCATTATGGATAGGACAGTTTCAACATTTAGGATGAAATTTGGAAGGCACAAGAGGAGAAAGGTAACCAATTTTCATTCACAAAATGCCAAATATTCATTCATCCATTTAATAAATAATTCATGGAGCTGAATAGCATCCCAATCCCCCCAAATCCATAAAAATAAATAAAACAGACACCCCCTCCCCCAGAAAATACATTAACCCCAGGCTTGAATATCACATGTCAACTGAGAAAACTCCAGTTCAAATATATTCTATATGATAATTAGCGTTTAGTAAGCCATTTTCAGGTCGTCAACAATTAGCATAACTTATAGGGACAGTGAAAGGAATACTGGTACATATTGTTTCTACTTTTACTACTTTTCCCCCCAATTCTGTTCAGCAATATAAACAACAGATTTCCACTACAAAGATTTAAGTACGCAAGCATAATAAATAGCAAAGCTGATATGGAATGGGAGAAGTAGGAATGGGAGAAGTATGACTTATAAGGGGATTAATGTGCAAAAAATACATACAAAAAGAAAATAGTATTTATAATGAGACTTGTATGCCGCCCTATCTCCCAAACGACTCAGGGCGGCTAACAACAATAAAATACAAATAAATACAAATATTAAAAAAGAATTAAATTGTGTCAAAGTCCCACTAAAACCAATCAAAACATTTAAAATCATAATTAAAAACCCCATTATCATCAGTCCAGGTCGGCCTGTTGGAAAAGATATGTCTTAAGATCACGGCGAAAGGACCAAAGGTCTAGGGCCATCCGGAGCTCCTGGGGGAGTTAATTCCACCAAGCAGGTGCCCCAACAGAGAAGGCCCTCCCCCTGGGGGTCGCCAGCTGACATTGTCTGGCCGACGGCACCCTGAGGAGGCCCTCTCTGTGTGAGCGCACAGGGCGATGGGAAAACGTTCCTGGCAGCAGACGGTCCTGCAAATATCCCGGACCTAAGCCATGTAGGGATTTATAGGTAAGAACCAGCACCTTAAATCTCACCTGGAGGGCAACCGGTAGCCAATGCAGCTCACGCAGGAGGGGTGTAATATGTGAGTATTGGGATGCTCCCATCACAACCTGCGTGGCTGCATTCTGCACCAGCTGAAGCCTCTGGGTGGTCTTCAAGGGCAGCCTCATGTAGAGAGCATTGCAGTAATCTACCCAGGAGGTGACGAGCGCATGAGTGACCATATGTAAAGCATCTCGGTCCACAAGTATACTTGTGGTTTGCTGGATTTTAACCTATTTGTCCAATTTGAAAATTATTTGCAACACTGCAGGAGATTGCAGTTCTTTACGCTAATCACTTCAGATATATAAACTTTTAGAGGTATGTTTAGTCAAGATTTTAATTACACTAATAAAAACTAATGCAAATTAAACAAAAGAAAGTAAAGAAAAAGCAAAAAGTGCAAACTGCTGATTTCTCAGTCTACAACTTTTAGAAGTTGTTGGAGAGGACGGGAGGCTAAAATGGAGGGATATAACATATCACTCATGACACTATAATAAGCATTGTTTATGTCCACAGTAGAAGCAGCTATTTTTTTTTCTTTTCTACTGGAGCCCAATTATTATCTACTGAAAATCTTATAGCAGCTGAAAGTATCACTCTCAGAGAATAGAATATTTGCTATAAAATTGTGCATTAAAAAGATATTTCACATATAGTTCTCAAATTATGAACACAATTGAACCCAGAATTTTGTTTACGTGACCAGACTCGATTTCAGAAGCATTTTTTACAATGGTCGTTCAGCAAGTCACACGGTTATTAAAGAATCATGTGGTTATTTAAGCAAATCCACATAGCTGCAAATCCAAATCAAGTTTATCCAATGTGTTTTGCCAATTTTGGTTGAAAAACTTCAAAAAACATTGCAAAACTTAATCATGTGACAGTTATAAATGCAAGCTGGCTGCCAAGTGCCTAAATACAATTATGGGACTGCAGGGGTAGTACAGCATTCGTAACTTTGAAAACAGGTAATAACTTTGCATGGTCGTTAAACAACCAGTTATAAGTCAAGGACAACATGTAACTGAAGAGATACTTGGGCATTAAGGCCCACAGGCTACATCTGGCAGCTGGCATCGGTGATCTAGGGGGCAGGGCGACGGCATCAGGGGTAAGGCGGCAATGCAGCGGCAGCAAGCATTTGGCAACAACAGGGCACAGGACTACGGTCGTCTGCCACAATAGTCCCAGTTTCTCACATGGGCCCTTAGGAAAATTAATTGCCTCCCCTTTGCTGAAAAGTAACTCACACACAAGGAACTCTGATTTTGTCAGTTAGAAAATAACAAGTTTTTGCAAAAGTAGTTTACTTCTTTTCAAAATGGTCCAATCAGACCCAAAATAACTTTGGTAAGACAGTGTGGTTAGAGGGTGATGTTACCGGTGCTGAATTATTCCATGTTGAAAATGGAAACAGAAACTAGTTTACACAATAAGCTAAACATTATATTAAACAGAAAACTAATTGAATTCAGGACTTAATGTTCTGGGGATTTTTCATCTGGTCTCACTTTTAAAACTTTTTTCTACCTCAGTATCAGCAATGGAAACTTCAGTAAGACAGTTTTTAGATTTGTATTAATCTAATCAAAATATTATTGAAGCAGACAGGATTGTCCATAAAAAGATTTGGGGGGGGGTTATAATTTCACTTCACCCTTATGACAATGAAAATTAATGTTTCTGAGGAATGAAAAGAATTTGTAACATAATTTTATCTTCTTAGCAACATTTTTTCACTTATTGAAAAATTTTTAATCTAATTTTAACATAGTTTTAATTATTGTATTATATTGGGCATAACTATTTAATTCTTTTTAACTTCTTTTTTAACTTTTGTATTTATATTTTGATATTTATTGCCCTGTACATCGCCCTTAGTCCTTCGGGAGAAGGGCGGTATAAAAATGTAATAAATAAATAAATAAATTTTTACACTTTGATAATTTGTGGGTTTTTTAAAAAAATCATTCAATAAATGTCAATACACTTTTCCATGATTGCTGATTCTAATTTTTATAGATTTTCAGACTGGATTAAGCCTCTTGGTTGCTTGTTGTTGTTGTTGTTAGCTGCAAAGTCATGTCGGACCCATCGCGACCCCATGGACAACATTCCTCCAGGCCTTCCTGTCCTCTACCATCTTCTGGAGTCCATTTAAGCTCACGCCTACTGATTCAGTGACTCCATCCAGCCACCTCATTCTCTGTCATCCCTTTCTTCTATTGCCCTCAATCTTTCCCAGCATTAGGCTTTTCTCCAGTGAGTCCTTCCTTCTCATTAGGTGGCCAAAGTATTTCAGTTTCAACTTCAGTATCTGGCCTTCTAAAGAGCAGTCAGGGTTGATCTCCTCAAGGACTGACCAGTTTGATCGCCTTGCCTTCCAAGGGACTCGCAGGTGTCTTCTCCAGCACCATAGTTCAAAGGCTTCAATTCTTTGGTGCTCAGCCTTTCTTATGGTCCAACTTTCACAGCCATACATTACAACTAGGAAGACCATAACCTTGACTTTTGTTGGCAGGGTGATGTCTCTGCTTTTTAGTGTGCTGTCTAGATTTGCCATGGATTTCCTCACCAGGAGCAATTGTCTTTTAATTTCTTGGCTGCAGTCCCCGTCTGTGGTGATCTTGGAGCCCAGGAAAATAAAATCTGTCACTACCTCCATTTCTTCCCCATCTATTTGCCAGTAATTGAGAGGGCCGGATGCCATGATCTTGGTTTTCTTAACGTTAAGTTTTAAGCCAACTTTTGCACTCTCCTTCTTCACCTGCAACAAAAGGCTTTTTAGTTCCTCTTCACTTTCTGCCATTAGAGTCATATCATCTGCATATCTTAGGTTGTTGATATTTCTCCCGGCAATCTTAATTCCAACTTTTGAATCATCTAGCCCTACCTTTCTCATGATGTGCTCTGCATATAAGTTAAATAGGCAAGGCGACAGTATACAGCCTTGCCGGACTCCTTTCCCAATTTTGAACCAATCAGTGGTTCCGTGTCCAGTTCTCACTGTTGCTTCTTGGCCTGCATATAGGTTTCTCAAGAGACAAATAAGATGGTCTGGTACTCCCATCTCTTTAAGAACTTACCACAGTTTGTTGTGATCCACACAATCACATGCTTTAGCATAATCAATGAAGCACAAGTAGATGTTTTTCTGGAACTCCCTAGCTTTCTCCATGATCCAGCGTATGTTGGCAATTTGATCTCTAGTTCCACTGCCTCTTCAAAATCCTGCCTGTACATCTGGAAGTTCTCGATCCAGATACTGCTGGAGTCTAGCTTGTAGGATTTTAAGCATAACTTTACTAGCATGTGAAATGAGTGCAATGGTGCAATAGTTTGGACATTCTTTGGCATTGCCTTTCTTTGGAATTGGAATGTAAACTGATCTTTTCCTATCCTGCGGCCACTGTTAAGTTTTCCAAATTTTCTGGCAAATTGAGTAGAACTTTTACTGCATCGTCTTTTAAGATTTTGAATAGCTCAGCTGGAATACTTTAACCTCCACTAGCTTTGTTGTTGCTCAGATTTCCTAATGCCCACTTCACTTCACATTCTAGGATGTCTGGCTCGAGATCAGTGACCATTCATGGTAGTTATCAGGGACTTTAAGCTCATTGTTGTATAGTTCTTCTGTGTAATTTTTCCACCTCTTCTTAATCTCTTCTGCCTCTGTTAGGTCCCTGCCATTTTGGTCCTTTATCATGCCCATTTTTGCATGAAACGTTCCCTTCATCTCCAATTTTCTTGAAGAGATCTCTGGTCCTCCCTATTCTATTGTTTTCTTCTATTTCTTTGCACTGTTCATTTAAGAAGGTATTCTTATCTCTTCTAGCTATTCTCTGGAATTCTGCATTCAATTGGGTGTATCTTTCTTTTTCTCCCTTGCCTTTCGCTTCCCTCCTTTCCTCAGCTATTTGCAAAGCTTTCTCAGACAGCCATTTTGCTTCCTTGCATTTCTTTTTCATTGGGATGGTTTTAATTGCTACCTCTTGTACAATGTTGCGAAACTCCATCCATAGCTCTTCAGGCACTCTATTAGATGTAATTCCTTAAATCTATTTGTCACCTCTACTGTATATTGAACAGGGATATGATTTAATTCATACCTGACTGGCCTAGTGCTTTTCCCTACTTTCTTCAGTTTAAGCCTAAATTTTGCAACGAGAAGCTCATCGTCTGAGCCACAGTCAGCTCCTGGTCTTGTTTTTACTGACTGTATAGAGCTTCTCCATCTTTGGCTGCAGAGCACATAGTCAATCTGATTTCTGTGTTGACCGTCTGGTAATGTCCATGTGTGGAGCCGTCTCTTGGGTTGTTGGAAAAGAGTGTTTGCTATGACCATTGTATTCTCTTGACAAAATTCTGTCAATCTGTGCGCTGCTTCATTTTCTACTCCAAGGGCAAACTTGCCTGTTATTCCAGTTATCTTTCGGCTTCCTACTTTAGCATTCCAATCCCCCATGATGATAAGGACATCATTTTTTGGTGTTAATTCTATAAGGTACTGTAGGGCTTCATAGAACCGGTCAATTTCATCCTCTTCAGCACCAGTGGTTGGGGCATAGACTTGGACTAAAAATCACCTGGCCATTTTCTTCATCGCTCAAGTAGACTTCATGTGTTTTCAGCATCTGCATACACTCAAGCACACTCTTGATTTTTTTAAAATCCAGCTAACCAAATATAAGATGTGAGAAATGGAAAAAGGGGGAAGTTAATTAAGAAATTAAATTATACTGCAGTCCTAGTGAAATGTTGCAATGTGGCTGTTCAGTGACAAATAATGAAATAATTCGGACACCAAGGCAAATGAATTCAAAACACTATTCAAAAAAGAGTGTTTATCCTCATGCTGTAACCATATTTTGCTTTTAGTCTATCCCATACCGCAGGGCTTTTCAACCAGTGGTACAGGTACCACCTCTGGTACATTAGCACCTAGCAGGTGGTACGCAACCATCCTAGAAAAGTGGTAGCGGGGGAGGGAAATGAACTGAACCAGTGGCAGCACCACACAAGCCTGAGCGAGAGACGGCTGGAGCTCAGCGCTGATCTTGGCACTTCTGCTGAGCCCAGAAGAAGTGCCGTTCAGCTGGAATGTTGCAGCATCTCCAGGGTCTTGTGATTTACATTCAGATGCTTGGCAACTGATTCATATTTTTGACGGTCACAGTGTCCCAAGGTCATGTGAAGTGACCAAAACCTGCTGCAACCACCAAGCAGAGGGGGTGGAATAAAAACCAGACACACACCCCTGCCAATCTTCAACAGAAATGCTCACAACAATGAAAACTTCAGACAGGAGGAAGAGCGCCACCGGGTGGGTAGGCAGGTATCTTGCTTGACTGTGGCTTGGGGAGCACTTTTTTCAGTGCCATTGTAACTTCGAACAGTCACTAAGCTAACTGTTGTAAGTCGAGAACTACCTGTACTTCATCACTTTTTTCCTTTTTTTTTTTTGCATCATCAAGTTTTTGACACCTTACTAGGTAACTGGTGGTACTCGGATGTTGCCATATCCTAAAAGTAGTACAATGGGTGAAAAAGTTGAAAAGCCCTACCATACCGTATCTGTGAACCAACTCACAAACCATAGCAATTATAGACTTGCCACACAAAATCCATCAACCTCAACAGACAACAGACAACTAGGAAGAAAGTGGCTTACACTCACAGGGTGTACCAACACTTTACTGCAAGTTTTCTCTTGTATTGAAGAACTGAAGAGCTATTACTCTTACTGGGATACTTCCTCAATAATCACCTAGAAACTGATTTTTGTCCTGTAATTTATTGGTGCGATACTATTTTATAAAAAAATAAAATAGAACTACAGAGCAATGGTGCCTAACTTGAGATTCCCAAACTTCCCAAGTGTGAAATTCCAAATACAGGTACAATATACTATAAGCAGAAAGAGGAACATTAATTAGCAGAATTATCACATTAGCTATATTTAACTTTCAAAGTTAAATTGACACGAATTTGAAATTTTTTCTCCTGCCTCCATCTCTTGTTTTTATGAATGAAATCTTTCAAACATCATTCAAATACCACAAGCACTAATGAAGCTGGAGGAGAAAATAGAGAAATAATAGCAACTGTTTTTACTTCCCTCTTAATGAAAATTTTTAAGTTCTTTTTCTTTGCCAATTTTCTGTAGAAAATTACCATAATCTCCTCCCAAGATAGCTTTACATACTATACTAGGACGTGGAATGCTGCATATTTCATTAGATTAGATTAGATTAGATTAGATTAGATTAGATTAGATTAGATTAGATTAGATTAGATTAGATTAGATTGGATTGGATTGGATTGGATTAGATTAGGATTAAATACAGTATTACAATTGGAACGGTAGAGATTGGGGAGTGGGAATCACCTCATGAATAATTTTGTAGATAATAAACATTGCCTACAATGGGCTTCTGATGTGAATTTGCATTTTTTCCCCAAGAATTCATTTGGCAAAGTTATGCTAATTTTTGTTAGTCAAAGAACAACTTAAATAAAATTATACAACATATTCCCTGCATTCAAAACAATAGATATGGACCTCCAACTTTTATGATAACTTCCTACTCATATGTATGCCTCAAAGCACTTCATTCCTCCATAACAGACACTGTGACTTCAGAAGAGACAAGGGGTGAGAAAGCAGTGTATTTTTATTTAGCAGCTGTCTACTCTAGCAATTTAACTTGCTGTAATCCATATATCATATGCTGACATGACTGATCCCATTAACTACTCAAGGCCATCCTAGTAAGTATGGTTGATATTACATAGACAATACAATGGCTCAGATAAATTAGAATAATATCAGGAAACAGAACTGTAATCATAGCAATCTATAGTAGCAGGAAGAAAGCTAAATAGCAGAAGTTTTCATATTTGTATCTGAATACATTGAGCGCTACCCTAGCTTATTCTCTATATATTAGAATTATATCAAAATTCAACTCATAGCTTGCATGTACAAACTAAAGTACACATAGGATGATTTCCTTTAATATACTCATGGATGCTTATTTTTTATAATAAATATGATAGCAAGTGAAATATGAAGTTACTAATTATGTATTGGAAACAAATTCTAAATGTAGGAACAATAACAACCAGCTACTGTATATGTCAGAGTTTTACAGCTTTCCAGCGCAAAAATAAGCCCAAAAAATAAGTACACATTCAAAATGAGCAGGAGGCATAGTTTAGAAAAACTTTATCTATAAAATATATATAAACATGATACAGTTTCATTCAGTTCTTGGCAACATGGTAGAAAACAACAACAACTAACTCAGGAGATCAGGACACAGGGAAGACTAAACCATGCCCAGACCAAGACTGGCTCACATGCTTTTCACAGCCAATCCTGTGTCTCAGTTAAATAACAGTTCACATTGGCTGGTTCATTGCTATGGCTATTCCAGTTCATAAATTCTTACACACTGACAGTATATATTTAACTTCAAAGCAGTACAATGAAAGAAAATATAAACACCCAGAGGCACTTTAAAAATGTATTCAGGAGGGCAAGATATATTCCTTTATTACTTTTTTTCAAAAAAATGAACCTTAATTTTTAATGCCACTTCTACTTTCTACTCTGATTCTTTCTCAATTCTTATGCATTACAACTTGGTACATTATAAGTAACACAGAAAAGGAAAAAAGAACTGACAAGAGATATGCCAATTATTCCACACAGAGACTATTCCATGCACAAATATGTACAGGTAATCTTCAACTGACAACACAACTATGGAATTTCAGCTTAAGTCAATGCAATCATAGGTTGAGGCACCCACGTGTCAAGCATATATAGTTGTTAAGCAAATTTATTTTATTTTTAATTCCATTTATATCCCGCCCTTCTCCGAAGACTCAGGGCGGCTTACAAGCTTAGCAGTAGCCTTCATTCTATGTATATGCCTGCTTGTTAGGGCTTTCACACACACCCCAAGCGGCATTATTACAAAGTCAGCTTAATTGCCCCCAACAATCTGGGTCCTCATTTTACCTACCTCGGAAGGATGGAAGGCTGAGTCAACCTTGAGCCTGGTGGGATGCGAACCTGCACTAATTGCAGGCAGCTGGTGTTACTTAAGGCATTAGCCCACTGCTCCACCAAGGCTCTTATTAAATCATGCACTCACAAATTGTGGTCAATGCAACGGGACACTTCAAATGGCTCTAAATGAGAAACGATTACCATGTGCCCAAATATTATGGTCATGTAATGGCAAGGAGGAGGCTCTACAAAGTTTTATGATGGCTGGAAATGCTTTATAAGATTTCAAGTGTTTCCTTAATCCAAAATATATTCATAAGTGATTTTACAAAAACCAATATTCTCACACCTCACCCAATTATCTGTAGTGGGTTGATGCATAATATAGACTTTTCTGAGAAGGTTAGAACATAAATTACTAACTAATATGATAGAATTTAAAGGGTAAAAATACTATATAAACATCAATAATATTACAATAAAAAGGAAAAAGAACCTTCAAGTTAAACCTAATTTCTGATTACTGTATATCATCTTCTTGGCTGTGTTACAGAAGTAGTTTGCTATGATTCTTCTGAAACTTTTTTTTAACTATTCAGATTTGTCAAAGTCCTGGAATTCGGTTTCCCATTAAAATACTGCCCATACTGTACTCTGCTTAGCTTCTAAAATCAGCCATCATGCTGCCACCAAACAATGTTATTTTTAAAAAGTAAAGCAAAAGCAAAAAAGCAAAGCACCCTAAATCCAACTTTCCTCCTCATGACTTTATGTATGCAATTTTTTGACAGCTTCACAAAATGATTTGCCATTTCATTATTTTGCATTTTTTAAATGTCCCAGTCTAGCCAAAAGGTGACAAATTCTAACTTCTTTCCTTGGCTACCAGCACAAGAAGTTGTCAATATAACATATATAAAAATTGAAGAAATTTCTTTCAATATCACTGAGACACTCAACCTCAGTAAGATAAAAAAAGGAAAGATAGGTGATATCTCAAATATATTTATGTATTGTTATAACTTAAAAATCTAAAAATTGATGCAGGGAAAGAACTATAAAGAGAGAGAAGGAAAAGCAAGAAAAAATAGGGAAAGAATACACAGTTGTTCCAGTCACGCACAATTCTGTTTTGATTGTTGAATAAGAAACAGTATATAGGTCTCAAGGAGGCAGCAACAAGTGTACAGGATGCAAAAAAGAAAAAAAATGAAGATTTAATGAAATTAAAAGATTGTGTAGTTGTAATGGGAAATCACATTTGCAGTGATATAGTATATGACAGGAGCAGTGGACCAGATGGTGAAGACAACTCAGTTCCAAATTCTTCTGGATGAAGCTGAATACTTGAATCCCCTCAAAACTGGCTGCATTAAATTTAATTTAAATTAAAGGCCAGATGAAAAACATATGTTATATATGTATATACATACATATCTAACTTTAATGTATTATGACCACCATGGATCATAACCCTTTTCATGTTTTTTACCTGGCCTTTAATTTAAATCCAAATTTAATGCAGCCAGTTTTGAGAGTATCTATATATAATTTGGCTATGATTGCCATTCAAAGGAGCAATGCTGAGGGGAAAATATTAGAATCTCCCATCTGAAAATGGGGTTTCCCAATTCACTTTGAAGATATCTGCTTATCTACTTTGCTAGAGAAGAAAATGCTACTCAGAGAACATAGAGGAGAAAATAAAGTTGGCATTACATGTTTTATGCCCTTTGCAGACGTGTGGCAAGGAGTTTCTCAGTTGAACATTCAGTTAAAGGAAAGTGTTACCTGTTTTCTAACTTCTTACTGTGTATAATCAACAGACTAGGTAAGCTTTATTTATTTCTTCAAGATGGATGTTAATATATATAATTTACTATACTAACACACACACACATACACATATCTGGGGAATTTCATACATACTGTACATATACATGTACATGTATATATACGAGATTCCCCATCCCCATCTTTGCTTTAAAAATATTTAAAATTCTAACATATATGGGAAGAGATATCACAAGATCAATTGACTTAATCTTCCACACTGAAATATGATCTTCTACAACTACAAACAGCCCCCAAGATAAGCTCTAACTTTGTAAATCTGAATTTACAAAAATAAAGGTCAAGCACATGTATATTTACATCAGCAATGGAAAATGTGTTTAATTTCTGTAGCTGCCAATCTCAGCCAAATTTGTACTTCCAAATTTGCAAGATGGTGTTAATGTAGCCTTACAATAAAATAGAATTAGTTCATCTAGTTGTATTTCTTATCTGGTTTACCTGGGAGGGCTGACAGCCAGCAGCCTCATGTAGATGTTAAATAGAGGAAAGAACCGAGCCCTTAGACACACCACAAAATAGGGGCTATGGGCCTGCCCATTCCATTCACAACTCAAGGATTCGTAGGAGTGAATCTTGTACCTTGAACGCGATTCACTCCCAGCTTTCACCCACGCATTTGCTAATTTAATGTGTGGACAAATGCACAGTTTGTTAAGTGAACGTGAGGTATCTTAGGGTGGGGAAGGCCATGGGGGGCCTACTGATGGAACATGCCATCTGCTTCAGACCACCCAAGCCCCTCCGCCACTGAGAAACCTCATTTTCCCTCCCCTGGGGTCTCCACAATTGCTCCCCTGCCCAATCCTGCCGCGTTCACTTACCTTGTGTAGATCTCTCTTCTCTCCAGCTTGTTTCTTTCTCTTCTCCCGGCAAGAGCAAAGGGAGAATGGACCTCCGGACGCCTGTGGCCGCCGCCCACCGCCTCCATTCTGGGCCCCGGAGGCCTGAAGAAGGCCTCCCGAGGCCTAAAATGGACCTCTGGAGGCCCGCGAAAGCATCCCCCAGCCTCCTTTCCGGTTGACAGCAGCCCACAAAAGGCCTCTGATGCCTGGATAGGACCTCCGGAGCTCCCTGGAAGTGTCCCCAGGCCTTCTTTCCACATGGCAGCAGCCTAGAAAAGGCCTCTGACCCCTGGATTGGGCCTCCAGAGGCACATGGAAGCTTCCCCCAGCCACCTTTACATGCGGCAGTGGCCCAGAAAAGGCCTCCGACATTCTCTATTGCAGACAACAGAGGCCTAAAGTACCGTGAGATTTTGTGCCACTGATCTCACATGATCTTGTGTTACTTTAGGCCTCCATTCTCTGCGAACACACCGAAGGCCTGGAGCAGGCAAGAAAGCAGAGGATCTCGATCTTCACAAGATGAGAACCACTGTGGTCGTAAGGGTGAACAACTACCATGGTGCAGCAACAGTTTTAATTTGGGGAGTTTTTCATAAACACTAGGGGCGCTTATTGTATAACTTTTAATGTTCGCTAAGGTAACGCTCATAACTTGGGAATTAACTGTATAGTGCTACTCACCCCAATTCCCTAGGCTGGTCCAGAAGGATATTAAAATTAATGGTATCAAAGGCTGTTGAAAGGCCAAGCCGTATAACCCAAGCTAAACCCTGATTTTCCAGTTCATTCACTTCATCCAGGGTCCTTTGAAACTGCCACACAACAAATCTCCATAAATATCAAGGTTAGGGATGGAAAGAAAACTGTCTGGAATAGTTGGCTTGAGCAATGGTCCCCTGAGGAGAGGGCATACCATTGCCTCAAGAGTCGTTGGGCCCACCCCCTCCCCCAAGGAAGAATTATTCAGCACCCAAATCCAATCACAGCAACCTTAACCGGCTAGGATACACTCAGATCTAACACAGAAGTAGTCATGCTAGCAACTGCAAGAATCTTGTCAACTTCCTCAGGCTCAATGGGATTGAATTACACACACAGACACACACAGACACACACACACAGAGAGAGAGAGAGAGAGACAGACAGACAGACAGACAGACAGACAGACAATGACCATGCAGGACTAAGCCCCATGATCTCTATTGCTTTGCCCAAAGGCCAGAGTTCAACATAAAGTAAATACAAGCAACTTTATCTGCTAGCTACCCAGCATATTCCTTACAGTGATCCTGTAGGTGGCTAATGGGCAACTAACTATCTGTGGATGCAATAAGGGTAGAGACATATTTACATTTTGCCACCCTTACTGCCAGAAGGTATGCTCTAATAGCTTGTATTTGATTGTTTTCACCCCCTTTCATTCACTAGCTGCACTCCAGGTGTCTCTTGATACACTTTAGTTCCCTCAGCCCTTCTGTATAATACTGAGAATTAAAGGATCTGTGGGAATAGAGAAGCATTCCAAGTGGCCACCAAGGCCTCCAGCAAACTGTGTGGCAGGCCTTCCAAAACCATCCCAAACTCCCTTTGGAATCCAATCAGGACCATCAGTCACCTGAGACAGGCCAATCTAATAGGCCCAGCCCCTCTGTAGAAAGAGGTGAAACCAGAGAAATGGAGGTTCACCAGGGAGTGATCTGACCATGATCACTTCATCTGACCATGAAGAAAATACTATCTCGCCCACATCCAGACTTCCTGATACTGCTCCAACAGAAAAACCAGGTCACATATACATCCATTATAATGTGTCGGGACTTGGATAACTTGTGACAGCTTCGTAAAATTGGCTTATAATTGTGTTTCTAGACCAGAACTCTGGTATAACACAAGGACTCCCTGTATACATATCAACTTTATTTTCTTTTGGAAGTAGAGCAAAGTCTCCAATCCACGTAATAGTATGCAATAATGAATTAGTCCAAGAAGACCAAGATTCAAGTCAATCTTTAGTTCTCAAAGCTAGCTCTGGGCCAGTCACTCTCTCTCAGCCCCACTAACACAGAGTTCTATGGGAAAAAATAAATCGAAAGCCATTAAGGCTGTTTTAAGCACATGAAAGAAATGTGAGATATAAACCTAAAGAATAAATATGCATAAGTATGTATGTTGGGCCAGAAAATTTCCTTGGCATCCCTCCCTCTATTTTCTCCAACTACTGCCACCAAGAAATTATGTAAGCTTTAAAATCAGAAGTTGGGTTAGTCAGGATGTGTGTATATCATATGAATACACCTTCCTGCTTTATTATATTAAATAGAAATAAATTTACCACTATAACAACTGGAAATGGAAGCATTTTGTTCAGAAATAGTAAAGATCTGCCTGACAGAAGTAATGGAAAAGCAGAAGAGAATGCTTGCTATTATCCTGCAAGTGGTGACAGAATACTGGAGAAAATATTGTGGGAAGAAAGTGACTTCCATGTTCTATGTCACCTTTGGCATCCACACCACCCATTAGCCATGATCACATATGATCTCACTAAGCCCCAGGTCATGAAACAAAGAACTACTTAAGCTTTTCTGCCCCTACTGACACTTGGGCTGAAATAACTAAGTGCATCTCCCACTAGGAAACTGACAGACATCAGTAACTCAAACAAAACCATTAGAAATACACTTAGGATATAGAAATCCTTTACATACAGGATAAGATTCCCCAAACCTGGAGCCATTACCCAAGGTCAACATCAACAAAGAGAATAAACTAGCCAAAGGTGACAGCTATTTAGGTAAACGTTCCTTTCAGGATACCAGAGATTATATCTTTAATAAATAAAAGATCTCTTCCTCTGACTGCCACCCCAGCTGCAATGTTAATTAACCAGAAAACCAGTTGATCTGTTAATGTATGGGAAAAAATCCACAGGCTCAGCAGGATCCCTAAATATCAAGTACCCTGTTTTGGCCATCCAGCTAACTACAGTTTCTAATAATTCATTGCTCTATTCCTGGGAGCAACAAAGGAAAAGTTATAAAGGTAATCACTTGACAATTTTAACTACTGTAGCCTACTTTTTGAATGCTGTACAGCACATTATGTTGTCAAAATAAACTCTGTCTCTGCTCCGAGTAACTTGCCCTGTGTATTCTATGGAGAACCCAGCCTAGATTCAAACACAGAATTTTCTTCTATCTTCTGTTTCCTCTTCTTTTTCTTTAGTGAAAGAGTAGTATTGTACTTGTACAACATCTGCCTCCTTATACTGAGAAAATAATTTGTGCACTTGCTGGTCCTATATATTGGGTCAGAAAATCAGGGACCTGATTAGTTTTTCAAATTACGTGCAAGCTCCAAATGCTGGACCTCCTGGCTCAAAGGATACACAATAAGACATAGACTTTTGTGGTCATGGGTACAGATATAACAACCATGGTCTCACTCTTCTCTCACATAATCAAAATTAAGTGTTGGATGATGATAGTGCTACATGTTGGCAAACCTTGATTTTAAAACTACAAACCAGGCTCAAAAATTTACATTTCCTCAACCCACCTTCTCAGAGTGAAAGTGTCACTTTCTTGTGAGATGGGCATATGGGATGGATGGATGGATGGACAGACAGACAGACATTTCTTTCCCTCATTAAATGTAACCATGATTAAAATCATGGTTACAAGTATCCCACATAAAACTCAGTTCTTTTAAATCATCTTATTTGAAGCAGTTCCAAACCATAGAAAGCAAAGTACCTGTTTAACATTAATCAGACTCAAACTTAGGGGATTTTATTACTATTATGGTTTATCACATAATCAGTTCAATGTTTAGATTGGATCTGGAATTTTTATCCGCCTAACTAGTAGACAGGCAAATTTCTTTGATGGTTTTATAGTAATGTCATAGCATATAAGCTGTTCCAAGTAAAGCTGTCTTTTGCAATCGACTCATGGGAATGTTGTCAATACCAATGGTGTTCAAATGGTGTTATTTTGGGGTTGTACCTAAGGCACCTTAAATGCTACTGGTGCTATCTTTGCTTTCTTTTGCCACAGACATTCTATTTCTATTTACAGGTCTTTCTATTTTGAAATTTTCTCCAGCTCCTTTCCTTTTATTCTGCTGTCTCCAATGTCCATTATCCAGACTTTTATTGTTTTTCTATCAAAAATTGTTAAGTATGTGGTGTTGTGTAGAAGATGTTTCATCTGTTTGAATTCTAAAGTCCCACAGTACTTTAGCTTCTTCATTTTCTATTATTTTGTCTACTTTGTGGTCCCACCAGTGGTATTTCTTGCAGATATTCCAATGTACCATTGTTATTTGTCATGCCATTGTTTGTAATCAGTTGTACAATTTTCTTGTAGCAGTTAACTAGGTTGTCCATTATATCTTCAGATTATTAATTGTAGGTACTCTACAGTTAGATTCACAGCCTAAAATTTGTGGAAACTTAATCATTTAAGTCCTAACCGAGGACTTATGAATTATTAAAGTAATGTCTATGAATATAGGCAGTTCCAAGCAAGGCTATTTTTTGTAAAATTAGGGTGTTCAGGTCTAAATAAATTTAATATTTCCAGTTATTGAGGAACTCCTTTAGATATCACTCCAAAGGCTCCAGTTACTGTTGGTATAATAATACATTTCTTTTTCCCATAAGCATTCAACTTTGATCTGCAAATCCTAGTATTTTGTAATTTTTTCCATTTTTTCCCTTCAATACTGTACTAGCATCACCTGGAATAGCAACATCAATGAATCACTTTCTTCTTTTCAGTAACTGTTATATCAGGCATGTTATGAACAAGATTTTTTAAGACTGTTTCAGTCTTAAAAGTTTCATATCCACTTATTTTCCCAAACCTTCTCAACTTGATGGTCCCAATTGTTTTTACTATATTCAAATTCAAACCTCTGGCAAGTTTACAATGAATAATTCTGATAACTCAGTCGTGCTATGCTACTTGTAGTCAGTTTGTGAAATTTTGCTGCAGCCACTACTATTATTTCTGGAAATTCTATGTTGCTTTATTCCAAAATGGCTCCAATTTTACACTATATATTGCATCACTATGGTTAATACCAGTAAAAAGGGAGAGTGGATTTAGAAGAGAATGCAATGTAATACACATTCTCAAAGCTCACTTGCAAAAAGCAAATTATGATTTGTAGAGAACTGCACAGGATCCTTATTCTAATCAAAGATTAAAAAATTTCCTTATCATTTGCTTACTTACCACAGTAGGCCCATTATTTATAATGCTCATTTATCTGTGCATTTTCAGAACCAGCTTTAAAGTGACTCTAGTGGCTTTTCCTAAAAAAATTAGGAAAGTCCGTTAGGTGACTTATATATTCAAGAAATGGAAAGGAAAAATATAAATTGAATACATACATACTACAATCTATCATTCAAACCCAATTAGAGCTATTCTACCTCTTAATATTGCTAAGAAAAAAAGGAAGAAACATAGGCAAGTAAAGATAGGATATTTGTAGTAGAAATTTGGATCCCTGGTAAAAAATTCATAAATGAGACAATGTTATTTTATGATGAAGCTTCATCTGAAAGAATCCAGATGAAAAAAATATCCAAACTGTTTTACAGCTCAGCCTCCAAAATAAATTTGACATTTCTTCCTATATAAACATGAAACATACAATATGAAGTAACTGACATATAAACTTGCAACTTTATTAACTAACATGTTCAGTTTACTTAAACAGTAGCCAAGTCCAAATGTCTGGTAAAACCTGAGCAATTAAAGGTCTTCCTGAAGTTTCCTATCAAAAACAAACTGTCAGCAATATAAACTTACAGATTTATTTTTTCTATAGATTGATATTTATGATTGATATTTTTAGCTAAAACTTAATTTAAAAATTTGCCAACTAATGTTACTTTTGATGCATAGATCCTCAATTGGAAAGCTCATTCGTTGCACTAGAGCAGGGGTGTCAAACTGCCGGCCCGCAGGCCGGAGCGTCATGGAGAAACCGCGCCCATCCCATTGCCAGCAATGGGAAAAAGTTCCGATACATCGTGCGACGTCACGTGACGTCGCAAGTTTGACATGTCTGCACAAGAATAAGGCTGTTTTCTTTATAGAATATTCACAGGCAAAGCTAATAAAGAATTTGAAAACAAATTCTTATCTAATATTAATTAAATAATTTTTATAATTAGCTACCATATCTAGATTTGCGTGAAGATAGCATGATTTTTTCTTGAGTCCCAGATTAGAAAATAATTTAGGCATATTTAAAATTCATGGTTTGATGTATGCAAGTCTGTGTTTAAGAGACAGAGTATACTGTGTGCTAAGGGGAGACTCCAATGAAAATGTTTGACAACACAAAAGAAACTAAATTACATAACAACTGTATAAAAGTCATGATGAAACAAATAAAGAGCTGACCTATAATACATCCGATTCATTGTGGCAATCAGAACTCTATAGTTCTGAAGTCAGTGCTGCAAAAGCAGTAGAGACAACTGTAAATTATTCAGAGTCAACAGTATTGATTTTGAGTCGACATTTCAATCAGTTTGAACTAGAAATACTATACTGCTCATCCAACAGCTCTTAAGTGAAGCTGCCTATACCTCTCTGGAGCCTCTTCCTTTACTTACACTGCTTTTTAAATCCCACTTGTTTCTACAGTGCAGTATTCATTGTGGAATCTCCAGACCCAGGTACTTGGCCTAAAGGTCACCAGTTCATCCCCTGAGACATTCTAAGTTGACTTTGCTGGGGCTTTAAATTCACCCAAATGTTTTTTAAAAAAAAGGAGTTTGTGAACATGCTGAGTCTGGCATGCTCACCCCCAGAGGGAAAAAAGCATCAAAGTACACCATAAGCTTGAATATACTTCTCTTAAAGTTTACACAAATGGCTATAGCTATACTAATTTCTCAGAGTTTTGTGTTCACTTCTTTTTTCTTTTGAATTATTGGGGGAGAAAAGAGAGCACCCAATGATAAATTAGATGGCTTCTAAAATGTAATAAATGATATTGATTGGGCAGATTTTGATTGGGTAAAAGCATCTGTTCAATAAAATGAAATAAACAGTGTAATCTTCTGAAACTGTCACTTTTTAAGGCATGTTCTATTCCAGTGATGGCGAACCTTTTAGACATCGAGTGCCCCAAAACCGCCCCACCCCACCCACTTCCCCCCACCCCGCCTGCCCGCAGGGCCACCTACCACCTCCATGGCCTGCCGCAGATTACCCAGGCGGCCCTGCAGCACCATGGCAGCCACACCCTCCACCCGCACTCTGCAGCATCATTTGCGTGAGTCTTGTCCCTGTTGCCTGGATGGGCTGCACCCAAGGGCAAGTCTCCTCGGGGGGGGGCTGCTGGTGAGGAGGGGGCCACAGGGGGAGGTGGGGCTGGGGCAATGGTGCACGTGCCCACAGAGAGGTCTCTTGAGTGCCACCTCTGACACCCGTGCCATAGGTTCACCACCGCTGTTCCATTCAGTATCCAAACTTATAGCAAGACCAGGTTTACCAATAAAGAAGAAAATTTGTAGCCCAGGGTTGAAATGAGGGATCTTTACTACTCTCAGCTTGTTTTCTTGCAGATGTTTCATTATCCAAACTAGGTAACATCAGTGCTAGTCGTGATGAGGCTACTGTCAAATCCCGTCCGCGAAACGCAGGAAAAACGCACAACAGGAACGGGAGACGACCCACAAAAGAAATGCGTTTATTGCAGGAACACAGCAAATCCAAGCAGGAGCAAAGTCAGCGTTGGCTGCTCACTGCATCCAACGCTGTTAATATAGCTGCCCGGCGCACACACCCACACCCTGCCCAAACAAACCAACTTCCACCTCTTCCCCTATATACACTCCACCCCTCCCCTCATGCTCCCTTTGGCTCCTGCCTTTCCCCGAGATTCAGCATGCCCTCCCACCAGGTACATAGCCCACCAAACCCTAACACCGCGGTCCCGTACCCCATCACCACCATTCGCAGCAACCACCTCGCACCTAAGGACGTTCCCTTCACGACCCCAGGCCCCTGGAACCCTTCCACCCACAGTCCCTGGTACCGCCGTGGTCAAACAGGCCCATTCCACCAGTCCGGGTTCCATCCGCCATGCAATATGGGAGGCCTGGGCCAGCAGCTGTGCTCCTGCTTCCTCGCTGGCAAGGCACCCCCGTGCTGGCGCGGCCTCCAGCGCCGGACGAGGTCCTACATGAGAGTCCTGTGCAGGCGCGCCCTCCTCAGCCAGCCAAGGCCGTGCATGGTGGGTCAGCGCAGGCGCGGCTCCCAGGAACAGCCGGGAACCCACGAAGCAGTCTGGCGCAGGCACAGCACCGCAGAGCAGCTGGGAGCGTGCAGGCGGACCGAGCTCAACAGGCGGCGCGTCTGCAGCAGGAACGGTGAGGTCTGGTGGATGGGGTGTGTCAGCTGGCGGCGACCCCCCTACTGAGTGTCGGGCCTGCGTTCCGGGCAAGTTAGGTGACGCGGCCGCAGCTAGAGCGGAGAGGTCCCGCGGGCGGGGTGTGCCAGCCGGTCTCAACCCCCCCCCCCGCTGAGTGTCGGGCCTGCGGGGCTCAACAGCTACCTAATTTAGGGAATAAAATGTCTATCAAGAAAAGGGGCATTGTCTTACCTGAACGCCTTTTCTCAGCATGATGATGGAGAATCCAGGAATGGGTTAACTCTTGTCTTCCTGCCCAATTAGACTAAGTCAGTCAAACTTGCCACGCCTCTCCTGGGCCAGGACACCTCCCAGTCACGACGAAGGCGAAGCAAATGAGGACAGTCCGATGTGCTGGCTTTCATACCCCTGACACAGGACCTGACGGACACTAAGGGGTGGGTGTGGATTCTCCATCATCATGCTGAGAAAACGCGTTCAGGTAAGACAACGTCTTCCATGATAGATGGAGAATCCACGAATGGTACATACCAAAGCTGCTCTGTCCTTATGGGAGGGAATCAGTCTGGGCCTGTGTCCCACACTGTGGCACTACCTGTTGCAGCACTCTCCAGCCAAATGAAGAGTCTGCGGAGGCAAACCTATCCAGTTTATAATGCCTCACGAAAGGGGAAGGCGAGGACCATCTCGCCGCCCTACAAATATCCTCAATGGACGCCTGTGTCGCCCAAGCCACAGACGTTGCAGCACTACGAGTGGAGTGAGCAGTGATACGCCTTGGAACTGACAGGGAAAGAGATTGGTACGCCCCTGCAATACAAGCCCTGATCCACCTGCCTATAGTGGAGGCAGAAACCTTCCACCCCATAGTATAGGGTTGAAAGGAAACAAAGAGGGCTTCCAACTTGGAAAGACGCTGTCCGCTTAATATAGTGGCGTAAAGCCCTGCGGACGTCCAGAGTGTGCCATTGCCATTCCAAGGCATTTTTATCTCACTGCTGGCAGGTCCCAGTCAAGTCAAGCCTGGGGTGGTGGCAGATGGCCGACAAACAAGTGCCATACTGCTAGGCTGGGGTGGCTGAGGTGGCTTTAATTTTGTATTGTACTACAGCACTCCCAACTTGCATTCAGCTTATGCTAGGCCTCCCAGGACCTCTGCCATCTCCCTGAAGCATCCTGTATTCCTTACCTGGTATTCCATCTGCTTAACGAACCCTAATTTCCACCTAACAACTGCAACCAGGAGTGTTAGGATTGCGGTCACTGAGCAAAGCAGTCACGTGACATCTTGCTTAATGACTGTTTTGCTTAGCAATTGAGATTTCAGTCCCAATTGTGTCATAAACAAACCTGTAATCAAATGGACACGGGACAAGCATAATCCCAGATTACTGTGAAGTGCTGTGCATAGCAAAAAATACTTTGTTCATATCAGACTGAATTCAAATAATAGCACTCAGTAAGACCACATATAATATGAATCCCACACACAGGAGCTGTACAAAAAAACTTGGATAAGTCATTAGCCCACTAACAGCACATATGGATATCACTATGAAACACATAAATAAAAGAAATGGCATTTCAAATGAACTGTAATTTTCATATCATCTAATTTTCAAGCAAATTCAGAAAAGACATCGTTTCATGCCTGGGAGAGTTTATTAGAAAAAGGCCAACTTAGCCATGTACTTTTAAATACTGCTTTTAGAAGACAATATAATACATAGCATAGACATCTGAAAGCCATTGTGGAACTCTAAAACATAAGTCATCAGAGAAATCTGAAAAAATGTAAACTTGAAAAATACTTTTTGATTAGTAAATGGCTGGAAAAATGTTAGTGGAAATCTCAGGAAAGGAAAACAAGTTCAAGTTATAAGCTTCTTTTGAAGTAAAAAGATGATTTTGTACAGAAAATCCAATGTAACTATTTTTAGTCAAAGCATACATTCTAACTAAAATGCATTAATCATATAAATGTGTATATGTATTTTTTTTGTTCTATAATTGGAGGTTTTTAAATTCTTACTGGAAAAATGCAAAAATTCTTGCTGTTATATTTAATTTCAGATTGATAACAATACATATAAAACAAAAATAAGTATTTTCTTTCCATATCTTAAACTATTCTACTTGGCATCTATTTTATTTGGCATGCTCCTGCTTTATTAAAAGAAATTCAACTAATATAGCTTTATTTCGGCCTTCCTGCATTATTGCATGGAGTAATTAAAAGCACAGGAACCCCGCAAGAAAAGAAATATAGCAATCATATTTCTCATAGCATTTAGACAAATACATCGACATGTTTAAATCTGAAGTGGAATTTAATATTGTCATTTTAATCCTCTCAACTTACAACATTTCGTTTAGTGTACATTCAAAGTTACAACAGCACTGAAAAAGTGACTTAACAATCATGTTATTAACTTAACAAATGCAGTGATTCACTTAACTGTGGCAAGAAAGGTTGTAAAATGGGACAAAACAAATATCTCGCTTAGCAACATAAATTTTGGGCTCAATTGTGGTTAAGGAATACATGTATACAGTTTTCAATGGCAAAAGCTAATGCTGAAATAACTACAAATGTATGGTGATATCACACAAATGCCACTATTACATACTTACATCCTGACATCTGACATAAGTATGAAGTTGTAACATTTGTGTGACTACATAGTTATGTATATTTTATAATTTCCCTTCCTCCAATAGACTCCTACTCACTAAGCATGGATAAAGTTTTGCTTTTAGAAAAAAAAGTTTTTGAAACCACATTAAAGTTTCCTGAAAAAACAGACTAACAATCCTGCCCAACTCTTACAAAAGCTATGCATCAGTCATCACTTGAAGCAAAATAAAAAAATATAAAGGATTAAGGACTCACAATAATTTCTGAACCGTAAGAGAATGTTTGCCTTATAACATACTTTAATTCAGTCTGTTCAAAGTTATTTCTCAAAAACTTATTTTCAAATTTTCTTTTAAATAAAAGAATAATGTGCATATACTCATTCAATAGAAAAAGTTTTCAGTCATTTGAGGCTATTTTTCTCCCTGACAGTAAAAAAAGGTGTCAGTTTAGATCAGGGGTCCCAATCTGTGGGCTGCAGCCCAGTACTGGGCCACGGTTTACTCCCAACAAGTCGCTGGCTAGTGCAAGTATCACGGGTGTTCAGGGATTCACTCGAGTGAGCATTGCAGGTGCTCAAGGCCCCACTTGCACGAGCACTGTGGATACTTGCAGGTTCACTCGCACAAGCAATGGGTGTCCCTCCCACAAAACCATTCCCTCCTCCCTCCTCCTCAGGTTTGGGAACTCTGGTTTAGATGACAAAATTATTTCTCCATATTATGAGTTGTTATAGTGTAGACAAATGACTAAAGTGGCTCCATATATAACACATGTGCAAAAATCTCAGAGAGAAAAAACTGAAAGGGAAAATCTAGAATATCTAGTTCTACCACATAGAGGCCTGTATCTTAGTAATAAATCCTGGTGTATTTCAATATGGTAGCAGCAACATGAAGAAAGAATAGTACTCTTAACAGCGTAGTGAATGTATCGTAATTGTATTCTATCTGTATTTCCCTGACTTTCTCTCTCTCTCTATTTAAAAAGATGTCTCCAAACCTGAATTAACTTTTAAACTCTTTTATTACCATTTCATCACAAAATTAACTTATATAACACACCTTGTGAAACAATCACAAGTATAATATATTAAATTTTTAGAAGGGGTTGTCACCATATTTCATTTCTAGACTTGCTTATGCCTTAGGTACACACATGAACAGACATCACACTGTCTGATTAACAAAAAGCGATGTAAAAAAAACTATTGTACATCAAATACATGTTTGGGCCTGCTTAACAGTGACATAACCAACTTACATATCCTTAGGGGCTTCTCCATTTCCGCAAACAGCAGACCAATAAATTCAGCAGTACTTAAGAGTGAAATTTCATGTAAATAGAATATAATTCTAGGAAAAGTGAATGAAGTATCAAATCAAGCAATAGACAAAAAATTCAAATAAGGATTATCACTCCCTTATAACTTTTCTTTTTTATGAGCAAAACTGTGAATGAAAGTCATTAGAATTTGGCAGCCTTGTTGAAGACCAGAAAAAATTATTCACAGATAGGATCCAGTAAACTATCACAATCTCTGGCGTGTGTGATTCTCCCCAAAGAGGAGTATTAACTATAGAAGCAAAACAAGAACAATTCTCAAACTACAGCAGGCATATCAAACTTGTGATGTCATGTGACGTCGCATGATGTATTGCGACTTTTTTTCCCCTTTGCCAGCAATGGGGAGGGCACGGTTTCATTGTGATGCATCTGGCCCGCCAGCCGGCAGTTTGACATGCCTGAACTACAGTATATTATACAAAACTGTATAGTTTTCTGCTGGGTAGTCCTATAAGATCGGTTCTTATTTTGGGGAAAACACCGTATCAATGGTGCTGGTTTAACAAATTATATAACTGGAAGTGCAACCCCTATTCTACACCAAAACATTTTAAACCATGCAAAGATAAATAAGAAACAATATACTCAAACCACAGGCCACATGCTTCAGTCATCCTAGATTAACCTGTAGCCATCTGGAGGCAAAAAGTGCATTATCAATTAGTATAAATAAAAATGATGAGTTAATGGAAAAGAATAATACATTAATAACTGGTAATCACATAGAAATTAATTTGCCACTCTTCTCAGGTAATGTTTTTAGAATTTAGCCAGCTTCTAACAATCTCTGGTCTGTGTTAACATAAAACAACCTCCATATTTTTCCAGCATCAAATATGTCTTCACTGGCAAATCTCAATTATATTTCATCAAACCTTTCTCATCTCTGTAACACAGAATGTCTGTGTGCATAAGCACATACTTTCATTTTAATTTGCCTCTTGGGGGGGAAAAACTGAACTCCTTTTGGCTTGGACCTTACTGGCACTAACACAACTTCTTTTTACATTTTCTTCTGAATACCAAGCCAAGAAAGATGATAGAAACCATTTCTATAGCCAAAAGACTAGTTTCAACTGTTGTTTTTTTTTGAGGGGGGGGGAGGGGAGAGAATTTAGCTGCATTCACCTTTCCCTATCTTCCCTCCGCCTTTCTCATTTAGCCAAAATACCTATAAGCATTTTATGTACAGCCAGGAAGCATAAAAAAATATTGAAAAGATCTAAATGCTCTTGGGATATGACATTCTCACCACACTCTGGACTTCAGCCAAGTTCATCCGTTAATAGGCAGCCACAACCATGGCCTAACCCCCCTCCTGTTTTCCTCCTCTCCCTTTATTCCCCCACCCCCACAATTCGCCCTATGCTGGCCTTTTTCCTTGACCTCTCTCAGTCCTAAAAAACTAGACATCGATTATGTCTGCACTTTTCCCTTTCCATTCAAGATAAACATAACGCTTCAAGTCCAGGGCACACCCTGGGACCCTTCACAAAGCCATCTATCATCCTGTCTGCCAAACCAGTCTGGCCACACTAAGGCACAACAAAATAATGATCTCAATGTACAATTTCCCCTTTGTTGTACTTGCTCTTACTACTAACCTCTTTGCCTCTACCACTTTCTCAGGAGCAGCTGCTATTGACCACAAAATCATTTTCTCACAAATGCATTTTTTTTAAAAATTAAGGGAATTGTGAAGAGTTTTATGGATTTTATTCTGCAATCGCGTACTTTCTCAAAGTTCAAGGTGATTAAAATATTTTAAGTTCTACATGTGTGTTTGTGTCAGTGTGTATAAGTCTACATGTATTTGAAAATGCTTTGCAAATTGTCATTATTTTATATTTTTAGTATTTAGTATTTGGAAAGCTGATTAACTGCTCCAGAAAAATTTTACTGCTCCAGGCAAAAAAATGCAGCAGCAGCAGCTAATTTTAACTTCTAAAAACAACCAGAGCAGTATTTCTTGCCAACCTTTTTGATAAAGACCAAACTGCAAATAGTTCAAATAGAACAATTGCTCCAAGATAAGACAGTCTACTGGACTGTACCTCTTTTTCCTAGAGCAGAACCACTGAAGCAAAGAATGGGTGCATTACATACTGGGAAAGTGATCACCCCAGAAATGTCAAATAAGTAAGCCAAGCCTAACATACAGTTGCAGACATGAAAAAAGGAACATTTTACATAATTATATGACTTACTAGGTCACTGTATTTCTTTCCCAAATACACAAATGTAGTCTAATAGCTTTGTTTTCATATTTTAGGGGAAAATAGTATTTACAGATATATGGCTCACGTAACAAAAGTCCAGGTTTTCTTATTTTACATCAGTGTAACTACTGTTTTGCAAAAACAACCAGGAATCATGTAGCATTTAAAATCTAACATATTTATTATAGTATATGCTTTAATAGATATGGTATATGCTTTAATAACATAGTAATAAATGTAGTATTTCAAAAGTACATTAAGTCCTAATTGCTTTTGTTTGAAAGAATAGCACAGCCATCCTTTTGGTAGCTATTCTAATATAACAACTCTGATCATAATACCAGAGAGGGAGCTGGCAGTTCTAAAAATGTGATTGATAAATAAATAATAAAATAATTATGAAGAATTACATTCCATCTAATTCAACAAGGCTAATTTTCCTGAAAACAGTATTATATTTATATAAAAAATTTCCTTCCTGACAATCTGCATGAATGGTTAGAATTTAAGATATTTTGTGCATTCACTGAATTGATCTGCAAACTTCTTTAAGGCTATCACATGCCCCAATGATAGCTCTCGGGGGGGGGGGAATTCTGGTTGTTGGCACTGTTGTTAAACGATTTATAGGTATCATTTTATATAGCCAGAATGCTTTAAGTGTGCTCCAAAGATGTTAGAATTTTTCATCAGTATTTTAGTGAAAGAAAACTACCGTCCATTCTAATATAGTTATGTAACAATATTGTAATACTAACACTAATTAATGCCATATAGAAAAGTACTGCTAATAAGTTCCATGAACAGGTTTTATTTCTGTGCTTTTTATAAAGCCTAGTTTTGATCTAACCATGCTTCCACTGAGAAGCAATATAACTTCATCACCACTCCTTCCTGAAATGAACTAGGCATTTATTTGAATGCGAGTTTCATGGAAGAGGACCCAAGGCAAAACGTATGAGGTAATATTCATGATACTGCTCCATAAAGTATTACATCATAAAGGAAATTCATTCTACACGTCACTTTCTGAGAAAGGTCATCTTAATGATATCCTAACCCTATGGCCTTCCTGTCTCTTGCGTAACAGGAGAACAATCCAAAAAAAGAGTTGTCCAAAGAATTAAGGATATAGACGCTCAAACTGATATAGCTATCCTTGGTAAGGTGGGTAACTTGAAATGGCTGAGTAAATACAAACGTACTTTTCAAGTAGACAGTTATCTGAAGTCACAACTCCCAAAACATCTGAGAGAGATATTTACAAGAGCAAGATTCAAACAGCTTGACACAATGGTCAGATATGGGAGATTTCATGCTATACCCTATAATGAACGTCTCTGCATTTGTGGAGCAGCAGAAGTAGAAGACCTGGCTCACATCCTATTTGACTGTTGCCTGTATAAGAGGGTGAGAGACAGGTATCTTGGTCTATATACCAAACGAATGACCCATTGGGATCCCCATATCAAAACAACTTACCTTATGTCCGGCCAGAACTTGAAAATAACATTTAACGTAGCACAGTACCTAAACAAAATGGTCCGGTTGAGATCTGCATATGTGGGGCTGATTGGGGTAGATTGCAAGGGCGACTCCAAAATATAATTTTATCATACTTTATATCTTAAATTATTGTACATTATTACAATTTCATTTTAGATTGTATTTTATTACCATTTCATTTTAAATCGTATTTTATTCTAATTCCATTTTAAATTGTATTTTATCAAATTCCATTTTAAATTTCTTTTATCAAATTTTAGTAACAATTTGTGCTGGAACTTTGCACTTTGATATGGCCCAAGGGCTAATCAATAAAGTTGTTGTTGATATCCTAACCATGAGCAAAAACATGGTTCAGCTAACACTTTAGATATCTCACAATATTGAATTTATCTCATCCCCTTAGCCTATTAGCTATTTCACTGTTAAAACAGTGTTTCCCCTCTTCTCATAACATAGTTTTCGCCATGAATATGATCCAGAATCACTTTGTTATTCAATGCATAACATTTTTAGACGGTGGAACCTGCCAGCTCCTATTGCCCATTTTAGTGTGCTGAAGACACAATCCTCTCCTCCATCTGATGGATCTGCCCTTGTGACCATTTCAATTTGAACTGTGGGAATGAATGCACACCTCACTTTCACAAAGATATCTACTTGCACAGCATCTTCCAAAATCTTTGTCAAGCCCATGAAGGTTGAGCACTGTTCTGAAAGAGCACTAGAAATATTTTTTAAACTAAACCCTGTAGTGCACAGGTCTACCTAAATCTGGAAAAAGATCTGGCTCTGCCAGTATGGTTGCTGGTCCCGTTACTGATAAGTCCATTATGGATTTTCCACCACTACATTAAAGAAGTAGCTTTGCATGGTTGCTCCTTTTACTATATTTATTACTTTGGAAGCAACATCATGATGTCTATTTCTATATCATTGCTCTGTGCCATCTACATTTGGGTTCTTCTGGCCATAGTCATTTGCTGCCAAGATTGCCATTTCCTTATAGCACTAGTTGAGGATGAAGCTCAATCATTATTAATCACTACCTACCACTTCAATCTGTACCATCTTCTGAACCTCTTAACTCCCAAGTCACAGGTATGGAGGAGGAACATAAGGTGAAACAGGAGAGCTTTACTGGTGTAACAAGAAAGAGATAGCTAAACCTGACATCCAAAGAACATTCAAAGAACATACCTGAATTCTGAATGTTGCTCCTTCTACGGGATCCAAAAGGCAAGGATGGTACATGATCCCCGACATATCTCATACTAAAAAAGAGTTTAGGTTTTGTATATTTGTTTTTGTGCCTTTGAGACTTCTATCTGGACAAGTCCAAGCAGTTTTCCTGGTAAATTTTCAGAACTGGTTTGTTATTGCCTTCTTCCTAAGGCTGAGGGAGAGTAACTACAAGTAGTCCTCAACTTACAAGAGTTCATTAATGACTGTTTAAAGTTGCAATGGCACTGAAAAATGTGACTTATGACCATTTTTCATACTTATGATCACTGCAGCATCCCCATGGTCATGTGATCAAAATTCAGATGCTTGGCAACTGACTCATATTTATGACAGTTGCATTGTCCTAGCGTCGTGAGATCACCTTTTGTGCCTTCTGACAAGCAAAGGCAATGGTAAGCCAGTTATTATAACAACTGAAGTAATTCACTTAACAAGAAAGGTCATAAAATGGGGTAAAAATTCACTGTACATTTGGGCTTTATTGTGTTCATAAGTCAAAGACTACCTGTAGCCTGAAATCACTCAACTGACTGTGCATAAAGCAAGAGTAGAACCAAAATCTCCCATTTGCAGCCTGCTATCTTATATCACTATATCAAAGTAGCTCTCAAGAAAAGAAATTGGTGGTTCAATTTCCCACTAGTAGATAATGCTCAGGGAAAGAAAAAATGAAAACAGGGGAATCCACCCAATGTTTCTTTCAGATTGAAATTTTTAGGACAATCCCACTTGGTGGCTTTAGCCATCAGAACAGCAAATATTATGCTACTATACTGTATTTTCTATTATTTTAAGAACTGAAAAATTAAATTTTCACAACCATGTCTCTCTGACTGACATGCAACGAAGAAAGCAAACCATATAACCCACACTCAGTGTAAGCAGACATGGCACATGAATAACAAAAAGTACATTCTATATAGGAATGTACTTTAATAATGTGAAATTGAGATTTCATAATAAAGTGAAATTGAGATTTAAACCAGGGAACACAAATTTTCTTTAAAGGAAAGTTACTAGACATTAAACTATAACACTGTAATTTAAAATACAAATTTCAATAAGATTATCATCTCCCATAAACATGGGACTCTCTACATACACTACTCAAAAGAAACAAAGCCTTAATATAATTCCACATGCCCACACAAAAGGAATATTTGAAAACAATATTATCTACTGCCATTACCTCAGTATATTGTCAGTAAGTCCAAGATGACTTTCCTACATTAAGGGTAAATATTTGAATAAAAAAGTAGTCTTCCTTCCAGGTATGTGCATTTTTTAACCATCTGTTCCTTGTAAGGTAATACCTATAATTTTAGATTGGCTGCCAGTAGCTGGCACTTATATGAACTATGCAGTCAGGTTCACACTTACAAAAAATGTATTTTTTTTCCTCAAAGTGCACCTACTTCACTTTTATAGACAACCACCCTGCCCTTTGAATCTCGTGAGAATGAGTAAATTCAAAATATCCTTTGCGCGCTAACATTCCCACATTCACTTCCTATCATACCAGCTCCAAACCTGAAAAACTGGTTGCCAGTCAGTGTAGACAATACTGAACTAAAAAGATCAATAAATGTATTCAAAGTAAGCAAACCTCTTACCATCCTATTTCAGAACCTTAGAGCAACTACATCTGTCCACTTGAGTCACATTTAACTTACACATGGTAGGATCTAAGTATGTAATTTGCATTAATTAATGGTACTAACTCTACATTTGTACATATTTGTGGTACTATTTTGCATATTATTTTAACAATGTTTTGATTATGTATTTAGAAGAAAACCAACTGTAGCATTACATTTTTCTAATTTTTATGATGTATCCCTAAAGCAATAGAATTGGCCTTAAAATTGTTTAATCCTCCCATCTTAATATGTCAAATACAGATTCTATGGGAAAAATATTTTAAAAGCACACATGACTAAAGAAAAAATATGTGCCAACGGTTAATGATTCCATATTCATTAGTAAGCCCAACAGAATGGTTAGTTCCTATCTTTTCTATACCCTTCCCATCCAATATATGAATTGCCTTTCAGAATTTGCATCCCCTATAGTATTTATTAGCCAGCATTTGGGGGTAAGGGGAGGGGATTTGGGTAGACTTTTTTTCCTCTTCACTATATCCTTTGTTTCAGCAGAACAGCTGCATGCCATCAACACCCCTTATTTCTCCCAAAGAAATAATTAAATCCAATTAAAACTGGAAAATAATTTACATTTTAGTTGAATGTAAGACAAAAATAAGGATGAGATGGAATTATCAGATAAAGATTTTTTTAAGTTTTAAAATTTAATTTGATGCATTAATTCACATTTGGAAAAATACAAGTTGTATTTTCCTTTAAGGAAGTTCACTTCTTATACATTACACCATCATAATACCAATTCCAATAAAATATGCATCTATGAATAGTCACTTAAGAATTAATTCTTAGAACAAGAGAATTTTGGTTAGCTATTTTATTTTTGGTTGTGCTTCTTTCACCATGGTTCCTTTCAATTGATTCTACTGCAGGAAATTAGTGAGTAACAGAATTTTGGTATGTGAATGGCAAAAGGAAATTCCTTGGCATAGAAGTATGTTTGCTGATCAAATTTCATTTCATGTGTCTTTCATTATTGTGGCTTTGCCTCAAAACTGTTTGCCGTGATTATGTGGGTTGGCCTCAGACACTACCCAACTCTTGTGGAAAGCTTTGAAATGAAAACATTTGCAAAGAGTAATATTAAAATGATTCCTGGCTTCAACCTATACTAGTAGTCCGATTGCAAAACTTGCTCCTTGAAATTAAAATAGTATTTTAGACATGGAGTCTAAATATGTAAGAGTAGCATTATATCAACATAGAAATTTTATATAAGCATTTTTAAAGACTCAGGGTGAAAAACAGAAGAATGGAGAATAGAAAGGAAAAGGAGAAAAGGAGAAAATAAATTTCAGGTCTTTTTAACTTTGACATTTGAACAGTTTTTGTAATGTGTCAAATATATTAGATTTTACAAAATTGTAAATTTCTTCAGAAACAAAACAAAATCTGCTTACAGTTACTAGTGTTTTATTGAGAATATCATAACTCTTTAAAGCAGTTTCTGATACAATGCTGCATTGTTTATTTTAAGACTACTTGAAGAAATAGAATCCTTTATTCTACTTTCAAAGACTTTATACAATTTTCGCCATTCCATTTCAGCAAAGGGCAAATAGCAATCAATGCTTACATATAAATATACTACACATTACAACAATAAAAGCTTTACCTATCTGCTTTACAAATGTTCTGGGAAAGAAATTTCTGCAATTTATAAAGTTAGATTAGTTGCCTTATAACAGAAGGCAAATGACACATTTGTTTCCAAGAAATATTTGAATTACTTCTATTTTAAAAATTATTGTTTTCTTTTTAACATTTTGGTGTTTAGCCAGATTATCCATTATAGTAGTTTTATCTATATATCTTCCAAATAAATGGCATTATGAAAACAATTACACATATATTTGGATGCTGAGTAAGGTTAGGAAACCAGAAAGGGGAGAACCACTGCATATCTATCCATAAAAAAGACTTAGAACTCACAGAAGGACCCCACTGTTTCATTTTATAACCTCAAAAGTTCACATAAATTATATGTATTCCACATACACAAATAAAATATACTCACAACTGAATATCAGCAAGTATTAATTGATGCATTTTTTAAAAATATGGCTGAGTCCCCAAAAAACAATACCAAGTTTTCTTGTCAAAACAGCAAATTTATGCTTTTTGCAAAATAGTCACTCCTTCTCATTTTCATTGATTGTTATAGATCAGCGGCCTCCAATCTTTTGGGCACCACGGACTGGTTCCATGGAGAGGTTTTTCTATGGACTGGAGGGGGTGTGGTTTCATGTGCTGTCTGCATCTCATGTATGGGGCTTTGCTTGTTTGTGCAGACTGGTTTCTGGCATGCCATGGACCAGTGCTGGTCCATGGACTGGGGGTTGGAGATCGCTGTTCTAGACCATCAAAGTATTTGATGTTATGATTAGCAGAAAATGTAGAATAACTGAAAGTACTTGATATGGTAAATGATAGAAGATCTATTCAGTAAACAGAAATCTAGATTCAGAATATTTAGTTATACAATACTACCAATTGCTGTGACTGAGAACAGAGGGGGGGGGAGAAAGATATTTTTGAGGAGGATACAAAAATGATAATGAACATTATTACTTTCTTTTCATATTTATTTGTGTAGATTTGTATAGCCTCCCATACTATGCAGTGGCTCACAGGCAATAATAAAAGTAAAGACAATATTTTTTAAAAAGCATAAAAATCAATCCCCAGACCCAAGTACCTCCAAATGCAGCACACATACATATTTGGGGCGGGGGCGCTTTAGAGCTTTTCTGGACTCACGCCTCACATTACTACAAGGTGTCATGGTTCTGACAGATGAAACCCTTCAAATGCTGCTAATGCTGCTAACATTGGGTGTTCTTGCTTTGACACAAGGCTTATGAGAAAAGCTAGGGCTTTCATCACTGTTTGGAACAAGGAGAGTATTGACCTGTGGATTTCAGGAGAAAAAGCAGAGAGACCACTGAGATGGAGTACTCTCCAAGTCTCAATAAATGGAAGCAATTAAAAGAAAAGATCTGGAACATGCCCACCTTGTCAGATCTAGTGAAACAGGCAGATACTCTTAGGATCAGGCAGTCCCATAGCCATATCCACAGCCTCTGGGCATCAGGTCACAGTCACCTGGTTTACTAGCCATGGAGATATATAACTGAGTATATTCAATGTAGTGATGATACTGCACCCTATGACCTCTCCCAGTGAACTCATCTAGATGCTGAAGACACTTTTAAAATGTTTATTAAAGGCATACTGTAGCCATTTTTAAATATGAGAAGTTAGGAATTTAGACAACTGGGGATTAAATCTATTAATTTATAAACTTACGGTATGTGTCCAAAGATGCATTTAATTTTTTTTTCTCTTTAAGAGAACAAATGTTGAATAAATAATCCAATGTTTTGCCTATTTATCATTTTTTCTATTTTTCCACCACATGAACCAATACCACAGGTATGATCAAGCAAATGCTAGACTTTAAAATTTGTATCAAACACTGTCAAAATCATTTTATTTGTTTGCTTATTTGTTTGTTTAATGTGTTTGTTGCCTATCTCTCTACAAAGCAACTTTGGGGAAATTTACAATATTAATGAGTCTAGACCAGATCCTAAGTTGTAAAGCACCCATTTCGATACCTTCTATAGCTTTCTTTGGCCTTTCCTATGATGAACATAGTTATTCGCAAAATAACTAATAGATAATATTTGCAAATATTTGTAGATTGCAAAATTCAACTTTTTTGGCATGCACTCAGCAGCAGTGAAAAATACTCTGAAGATTATTCTGTATATAAACAAAATCTTGCATAAAATTCACTACTCTAAATAAATAAATAAATATTTATTTCTGGGACTTCTAGCTACTGAGGTAAATTGGAAAACTTGTTAAAAATCTCAAAAGTAGAAATTTCAGGGACCTTTTGAATACTACATATCAATAACTCAAAGTCTGCAATCTGTAGCCAATCGTAACTTTCTACAGTCTTAACAATTTTAACTTGTTTCCAAGTTTGTATTTCCTATATTTATGTTTCACATTTTAAATGCATATTTTAAGAACACAATTTACATAAAATATATGAAAAGCCCTGCTAGACCTTATCTAAGGTCCTTCTATTCCACTGTTCTGTTTCCTACAATAAACGATTAGGTGCTTCCAAGACACCCTCATATAGAACATTTCCTTAATGTTCTAATGTCCTAAATGATAGGCACATTTGCCTTTGATCCAAAATGGTTTAAAGCTATACATATATAACCACTAGAGATCCAATCCATATCTTATCCTCCTTCATAGATTTAAGGGAAAAATGTTTTTTCTAAATGATGTACAATTTCTAGTAATAGCAAGAAAAATTCTGCCCACTTTTTCAACTTAACACATAATTGCATAGACATTTAACTTCTTTGCTTCTATTTCTGCTTTCTTATATACGTCAAAAATTAAGAACTTTTAAAGTGGCATGCTAGGTCAGTCTGATTATCAATCTAGTCATATTTTTAATTCCAAAAATGGCAAACCACTATTCAATGCAAATCATTTCTCATAAGAGTGCTGCACCCCATCTCACAACTCTTCTCAGTTCCCAGTTCTTCCACCTCCCTTCCTTCATCCTTATTTTACCCATCAGCATTCTTACTTTAAACACAGTCCACGGCATAAATCTTTCAGCATCTGAATCCTGGAAGCAGAACAAACTAGGCAAAAATATGCAATTACATGCAAATCTAGCTAATTTCCATAATTTTGTCATCCAATTCTTTTTTTCTTGATGTGAAATTTTTATTTGGTTTTTAAATTCACTCACTCCTCCTAACTGGAGGAGATAGGGAGAGAAGGAGATTTACTGTTAAACAAAATATTGAGTGGATTCAAAATATAAGCCACAGTTCATCCAAAAGCACTGGCCTTGATTTATTATTATTTTAATTATACTTATAGAAATTCTAAATTACTAATGGAAAGTAGATGTTTCAACAATAGGAACAAGAATATGGTCCCTTCTATTTTTGGATTATAACTCCTTTATCCCAAGTCAATGGCAAAGCTGGAAAAAGGAGCCACATTCAAAGCTATCAGATAGTTGCCTATCCACTTTATTTGTAATTACTTTACAAATTTTGCTTTCAATAAAAACTTTGTGGCCTTGTCAGTATTTTATCAAGCATTCTGAGGAACTGAGCAAAATTATGTGGAAAAATTAAAAAGGCAACACCAGTACAATGGAAAAAGGAATTTAAATACCTTTTCTTTCTTGCGTTTATGTCTGTAATTACTCCTCAAATACAGAATAAACCTTTATTTACACTTCACATGTATTCTAGTACTTCGTACAAGCTACAAGCACTAAAATATATTTTAGCATTCATCCCTTCAGTTAACTTCAACATAACTACCGCTCTTTAGCTGCTGGGGCATCTAGACAAGCAAGAAGTACTCTTTGGCATAACTCCTTAGTCAGAGTCTATTTTGTATGGAAGTACTGGATAAACAGAATAAATAAATATCAAGTGGAATTAACCTAAGCAATTCAATTCTTGAAGTTCCTGGTTCCTCACTTATTTATTTAAAAGTTTACTAATCAAATGTATGCAGCTATGCACAAAGCCTACAACAATATATAAAATAGCCAATATAAAAACAGATTTAAAAACTAAAAAGTCATGGTAATAAATATCAAAAACAAAATTCTAACCACACAAAGGGAGAATAGAAATGGCCTTTTCAATAATGAAGCCACTGAGACAAATCTCCAATTTCCTGGGAGTCCCAGGTCTGGCAAATAACCATACTTTGACGGCCTTTTGGAAAAGCAAATGGGATGAGACCAATCTAATTTCAGGAGGAAGGATGTTCTATAACAGGGGTGTCAAACTCAATTTCATTGAGGGCCACATCAGCACTGCAGTTGCCCTCAAGGGGCCGGGTGGGCATGGCCTACTGGGTGGGCGTGGCTAAAGTACGTATGGCCTACTGGGTGGGCATGGCCAGCTCTATATCGTTCGCATCAAGGGTGCCTATGGGGGCCTGGGCAGGAGTGGGACAGATCTGAGGGTCTCTGGTAGAAGGAGGGTCTCTGGGCCAGGGCCAAGGCAGTGGGGGCCGTTCCCTCACTGTTTCCAGGATGGCTTTGTGGGCCACATGAAACCACTTCGCGGTCCGAATCCGGCCCCCGGGCCTTATGTTTGACATGTCTGTTCTATAAGGTGGGCAGCACAGCAGAGATATGTCTCTTGGAACCCACCAAATGTAGGTCCCTAGTCAATGGTACAAGTAGCATGCTTTCTCTGCGAGATATAATGGGGCAGGCTGATGTAAACAGAGAGATACAGTCCTTCTAACAGCCCAGTCCCATTGCCATGAACAGTTTTAAAGGTTAAAACCAGCACTTTTACTTACTTTCCAAATGTCACGTCTTAAGAACACTGTTATAATTTTTAATCTTTTCCCACAAACTGCCACTTGGTTCAAGATCAAATATTGCTTATATCTTGCTACTTTTCTTCCTTCCCATCCCTCTATTTATTTTAAAGTGTGGAATGAACTTGTACATTTTTTACCATTTTTTTAATGAAATGCTGCATCCAGCAATGATGTTCTACTAAAAAAAGATAAGAAAAACACCAACAAGCTGAGTTGTTTTTAGTAAAAGAAAAACTTATATGAAGCTGTTTCCTGCATTGTAGTGGATATGAGACAAGGTGTTTCTTGTGTGTATAGATATAGCCAGATCTCTTCTGAAATGATTAGTACAAAATATCCAGACTGGGTAGCACTTTTTGTTTCTTATCTGTAAAGTCATAAACCTGTGATCTATAAATATTGTATAATTGTCTACTTTCTAGGGATTCTTTCAGAGATGCTGTAGTAAATTCTAGGAAATGATATAAGATTGTCACATAGATCATGCGAGCTGTTCAGTTTCATCACCATCACACAAAAACCGAGAATGTGTCTGTTAGACCAGGATGGGGGAATGGCTGTAGCTTAACAGATAAGGAAGTGCTCTGCATAAAAACAGTCACAGTTTATCACCAAGCTAAGAAATACTTCTTTAAACCCTTGAAAACTATTGCCTGCCTGCCAGATTCAGCAGTGCTGCACTTTATCAACTCTTTATTTTTCCTACATCATACTTTATCCTTGGTAACAAAGCATTGAACAGCAGTAAACATCAGACTTTACAGAAACTCCAATGCCATTACTGATCTTCTCTACATAGGAATATCAAATACAGATAGTCCCCCCTATTCCTATTCATTCAGCGATCCTTTAGTTACAAAATTACTGAATGAATGGTACTTATACCCAGCCCTCAAATATAAATCCACTGCAGTGCCCATATGTTTACATGTTCAAAATTTAGTTGCTTGGCAAACTGCCCCATTTACAATTGCAGGATGCACTTCAAATCCCGCCCACCTGCCTATCTCTCCTCTATCTCTGCCCCTTTTTGGCACTCCACTGCCCCACTACCCTCTGCTTTGCCCTGCACCCCCACTGCCTTGCTTTCCGCCACCCATGTCACCTCCAGCTGATCTTGACCATCTTCCTCCTTCTGCTGACTAAACGTTTGCAGCTTGGCCCTCGCAGTTGCTGGTCATGTGAGACTTTTCTGCAACAACCTAGGTTAGCTTCTGACATGGAAAACAACTGCCACTGCCTCTATGATCTATTTCTGTACAGTCATTCTAGAATACTTTCAGATCAGGATCTTGGTCTTTGATTGGTTTTTGGTCTTTAATTTTAGGACACAGACACAACCAAACATTTGCAATACATTGGAGGGGAGACCCACTTCACTCCCACAAATTAACAAGTTCCCATTTTACATGAAGATGAACTCTGGTTCACCTATATCTCCAACTAGGACTGTAATAAACCCCAGACTGCAATCCTCACAAGCTATTACTGCCCACTGTGAAAATAATTCTGTGATAGACAAGCTAACTGTCTGATTCTGTTTAGGGTATTTACCTCCTTCCTATTCATAAGCCTATTCTTTATTTCTTACATGTGAGTCCTCAATCCCAGATGCAGAAAGAAGAAAGAAATGAAATTCACTGTATTCCAAATTTTATAGTATAACATCTCCACACTTGCAGCAAAGATTTTAATGTATTATATGAATAAAAAAGAGAATGCATTTTACTTGTTCCAGGTCACTTAAGAGGGAGATGGTAAGTATATTTCATGCTAGTATATCTTTTTCACTTAAGAGAAAAAATATGCACATGATGACTGTATGGAGATATAGCTAAAATTTGCTAAAAGAAATGTCTCCCCCAAATGGGAGCAATTTAATTCTACACTTCCACAAACTGTACTTAACATTAAAAGAGAATAGATAAAATATACTTAATTACTCCAGGTTACACATCTAATTCCTCAATTCACTAAAGGAAACTTGGCAAGAAAGAAGGCATCATTTTGTTGCATTCGACTAGAGCATCCAAGGGAGAAGAGCTACTGAGGCAGCTAATACACAAAACATGATCAAAAGTGATTAACAACAGCTTCATATGCAAATTGCATTAATGAAGGAGTGCAAAGTCATCATGTAAATTAAATATGTCAAATCTCTTGGTGAACTTTCAATCTTAAGGAAGGGGGTGCTGAAAACACTGCTTTATTTTTTTTTCTACATCATCAATTTTCTGAGATTGAAAAAAAAATCTAAGAATCTTAGCGCTATAAACAATTTTCACCTTTTTCCCCCTCCCCTTCTCTCTCCCCCTTTCCTTCAGCAGCCTGACAGTTTGGCCTGATGTGTGCAGACTGCACATGTTAATAGGCCAATCAAAAATGCAAAACAATTCGCAATTACTGCAAGGACCTAATGGTCATTAGAATTTACAACTAGGTAATGAACTAAAGTCTGCCCACACCATGCATATTCATAAAGCAATTTAGCCTTTGAAGATTAAAGAAGTGCTTAAAATTCAAATGAGCTTTAGCAAATTATCAGGAAGATTCATCCAAAAAGCAAAAAGGGGTTTTCTTCCTATGATTTTCTCCTTCTTCTCCTTCTTTTAATACAAAATCATTCTGTCTTCCAGACTGCAATACAACTTTAACAGAGGCCTCTAAGCTAAGCTAAAGGCACTGAAGAGACAGAATAAAAACAATTTGGAAGTTTTTATTCAAAAGCCTAAACCCTTCAGTGCCAATCATACCTTTAAACATGGTAATTTATCAAAAGCAACATAAACAACTTATGACTGATATTGTGAGCTACTTTCCAAGAACAGATTAAGAAAATTTCTGCCACCTCCACCTTCCACCGTTATTCTCCCTTCTAGCTGCATTTTCCATATAAATATTAACTGTTATTATAAAATTACTGTCACTGGGACCAATTTTAAAAGCAAAAGGAGAAAAAGCTTTCTTCATTAGAAAGAAAGCAAGGAAAACTGATCTAGAAGAGACAGAAATAAAAGCATATATTTATGAGCATAATGAATATGTGTGTGTGTGTGTGTGTGTATTTGAGTAAAAAAATTAAAATATATTAATAATCAGCAAGAAAGGTTAATCAGTTATATTCTCTATGATTTTGGGTTCTATTGCCTAAAATAAAAATGAATCCTATCAATATTTAACAGCAGATGCGGATACTTTGCAAGCTGCAGAACGGAAGGCAGTTACAGTATTAGCACATGTATTGCTCAACACAGAGGTTGCTCTACAAGTTCCCTTAAGTTTTTAAACCACATATATAATTTCTTCTATGTCTGTTCCAAAATATTGTTTTTAATTGTTAAATTTATGAAACAATACCATTTAAAATTTGTTATAATTTCACCTAATGTAATAGTTTTCTCTTAAAATACAAATCTAAACTTTAGAATAGTCTATTAATAATATTTCCCATACATTAAATTGGGATTGTTGGGACTTAAAAAACTTTTGACAGTACCCAGAATTTTCTATACTGAATGTGAAAGATCTAGTTCAAACACTATCCCCAAATAATTCTACTAAACAGGGGGTTTGCATGCTTATCACTAATGCCCTCCAGTGACAGAAAGGTTAAATATGGTACTTATCCACAACGGAGCCGAGATGAAAAATTAAAATTCAAATATCTGCCGCATATTTCCCCCCTACCCCCAAGCAGCATGTGGTTCCTACATCATATTCAGGAAAGCCCAAATCTTAGCATCTTCTGAAGCAACACAAGCTACAGTATTTTTATTTCAACAGGTGTTTGAAAGCCAAAAAATCAATAAAAAATTATTTAGAATCAATCCTTTACAGCCATATTGAAGAAGTTTTAATGTTGGAAGAACTTGCCTTTTTGCATATTAATCAATTAATCAATTTAAATACATGCACTTATAATGAAATAATAAATGTAACTGCCCTTTTGAAATACTGAAAGAATTATAAGGTAAATTATAATTTAATAAACGCATGCTAGATTAGTTGTTGCCAATTTTCATTATTTTTTAAACTACCCATCAGATTATCATCAGCTTAAACTAGTTTTAAAACAAGAAACCAAAAATACTCTCATGGCTATCAATAAAAATTACCTAAATTTATTTATAATTTGCCTTCTATTGTTTGACTAAAGCTTTAGATAATTAATCTTACAAATCAATTCAAGGTTTAAGTCCTAAAATATATAGGTAGTTAAACAAAACTCTTCACAAATGAGTGTATGTTTATGACTTTAAATCCTACAAACAAGAGAATGAAGTAAACTTCATTTTTTTAAAAATCCAGTTATCTGTAACTATAAGTAGTCCTTGACTTAGTACCACGAGGTTACACGAGGCTGGCTCCTAGCAGTTATCAATGCCTCACTGAGTGAAGGGTACTTCCCTGCCGCCTTGAAAGAGGCGGTGGTAAGGCCCCTCCTTAAGAAACCTGCATTGGATCCAGCTATTTTAAACAACTTTCGTCCTGTCTCCAACCTTCGCTTTCTTGCGAAGGTCGTTGAGAGCGTGGTGGCATGGCAGCTCCCTTTGGTCCTGGAGGAAACTGAGTATCTGGATCCGTACCAATCGGGTTTCAGGCCCGGGTATAGCATGGAGACGGCATTGGTCGTGCTGGTGAATGATCTCTGGCGGGCCCGAGATAGGGGTTATTCCTCTGTCCTGGTCCTATTAGATCTCTCAGTGGCTTTTGATACCATCGACCACGGTATCTTGCTGCATCGTCTTGAGGAGTTGGGAGTGGGAGGCACCGTTCTGCGGTGGTTCTCCTCCTACCTCTCGGGCTGTTTGCAGGCGGTGTTGGCAGGGGGGCAGAGGTCAACCCCTAGGCCCCTTAGTTGTGGGGTGCCTCAGGGGTCGGTGCTCTCGCCCCTCCTGTTCAACATCTATATGAAGCCGCTGGGAGAGATCATCCGTGGCTTCGGGGTGAAGTATCATCAATATGCTGATGATACCCAGCTTTTCATCTCCACCCCGAACAAATCCAGTGATGCCCTCGATGTGATGTCCCGTTGCCTGGAAGCGGTACAGATTTGGATGGGAAAGAACAGGCTCTGGCTCAACCCGTCCAAGACTGAGTGGCTTTACGAACTGACATCTCGTTTAGTCCAAGAGGTTCCATCTTTGATTATAGGAGGAGAGATATTACCTCCCGTTGATAGAGCATGGAATCTAGGCGTCCTCCCAGATTCACGACTCAGTTTTGAAGATCATATTGGAGTCGTGGCTAGGGGGGCATTTGCCCAGATTCGCCTGGTACACCAGTTGCACCCCTTTCTGGACCGGGATGCCCTACGTACAGTCATCCACGCACTCGTTACCTCCCGTATAGACTACTGCAATGCTCTCTACATGGGGCTGCCCTTGAAGACCACCCGGAGGCTTCAGCTGGTGCAGAGTGCGGCTGCACGGGTAGTGATGGGAGCACCCCGATACTCCCATATTACACCCCTCCTGCTTGAGCTGCATTGGTTACCGGTTGCCCTCCAGGTGAGATTTAAGGTGCTGGTACTTACCTTTAAAGCCCTACATGGCTTAGGCCCGGGATACTTGCAGGACCATCTGCTGCCGGGAATGAATTCCCATCGCCCAGTACGCTCACACAGAGAAGGCCTCCTCAGGGTACCGTCAGCTAGACAATGTCGGCTGGCGACCCCCAGGGGAAGGGCCTTCTCTGTGGGAGCGCCAGCCCCGTGCAACCAGCTCCCCCCTGAGCTTCGGATGGCCCAAGATCTCCAGTCCTTTCGCCGCGGCCTCAAAACACTCCTTTTCCACCTGGCTGACCTTGACTGACAGGGATTTTAATTATGTTTAGAATTTTTAACTCTAATTTTTAATTTATTTTAATTTTAATTTATTGTACAGAGGCCTTTAATTTTAATTTTATCTTAATTTCTGTATTTATTGTATGTTATTGTTGTTAGCCGCCCTGAGTCCTTCGGGAGATAGGGCGGGATATAAGTCCCATTAATAAATAAAATAAATAACTAGCCCAGAATTATGGTCATAAGTTGTTACAGTCGTAAGTCAAGGCATCATGTGATTGGACATGATTTTTTGTAACATATTTGGTGGCATTAAGCCAATACTACTGTTGTTAAGCAAACACTTCATTTGCTAGGTAAACCCATTTTTTCTAATTGACATTGGGGGGGGTCACTATGACTTTGAAAATGGAACATATGTAGTTTTTGGGGGGATCAATTGTATAACTTCAAACAGTCATTAAGCAACAGTCATAAGTCACTGGCTAAGTCAGTATGTAACAGACTTAGAATTCCTTTATTAGCCTTCTACATAATAAACAGTACTAAATCAGTAAAGGGTTAAAAACACCCGCTTGCAGAAATGCCCTCCAAATTAAAAAGATAATTGCAGAGAAGAACAACAAAGTACTGCTCTAACATTAAGATAAATGTGACACTGTATACCAAGTTCAGGTTTTAAGAGCCAGGTTATGAGTTCTTTTCTTTCAAGGTGAACTGTCATTCACAGTTTATGCTAGAACCATTTAATTTACAATTCCCAGTTCTTTCCCATATAATACCAAAAAAGTTCATTTTTAAGGATTATGAAGGAATAAAATGAACTTGGATTAAAAACAAAAGTTAGATATTTGCAGGGAGATGTCTGGAAAATCTTTCAAAATTTCTGAAGTTGTATTCATATTATATTCCTTTTTGGAAGACTTCTAGAGTTTCTAGGATGTTTCAAATCTTATAAACATGTATAGCCCTAACAGAGAACCTCCATCAGAATTCTATGTACATACTTTCTTTCCAAAAAAAAGTATAAAGAAAACTGAATGCTATGATTTCAATATGGTTAAGTTAGCTTTTTTTCCACATTTGCTGCTATTTTAATAACTTCTAATGATGTAGTGTGTTATTCTTGGGAAGGTCTAAGAGTGTAAGACAGGGAAGAAAAATCCCTGCCACAGACGTCTACAAAATATTATTCATAAAGATTTTACCAGAATACCTGAATACCCCAGGCAAATCTTGACATGACACCATTTACACATGTATTGTTATGAATTATATTTAATTTCCAAAATTAAATAACAAACATCAATAAAATGTTTTACTGTATAACCCCCTCCCTGCCAATCTGAATGTGTGATATAGCCAACTTGCTCATGTTAACCCTGATTAAAATAAAACTAAAGACATTTTGAATGCTCACCTTGAGCTTTTCATACTGAAAGGTAAATATTTCAAGGAATATTTTTCCCAGCCACCAGTTAGCTACCATTGAAAATAGTATGAAATGCTAATCCGTAACTTCATTCCTTGACCATTACGAGAAATTTAAAAGGAGCTTCCATGAATAAATTAATTTTCATATAGGAATCTTTTTATCTCTATTATACAAATAAGCATGTTTCTTTGCTAACTTGTTATGCCATCCAATTATATGCAAAACAAGGTACATTTTTTTTAATTATAATTTTTAGTCCCTGCTATCAGTCACAGAGAAGCATCAAGATCAGAACAAATGCATCCCTTTGAAGCTCCTCAAATGCTGAAGTTAAAAAGAACAGCACATCCTATATAGTCAATTTATCAAAACTCAATGTTTTCCTTATTTCCCAGTATTACAGAAAACCTACCACTAAATAAACAGTACACATTTTATTACAAGGCAGTAATTTCTCAGTTAAGAAGGCACTATAATTCTTAACTTCCAAAGCCACTTTTTGTTTATACAGGGGGGAAATGAACTGTTTTATGGAGCGTGTTTAGAGCAGAACCAACAGCAACTGCGTACAGTCAGAAATACAATTTACATTATCACAATCTCATAGGCAAATTGCAAGTATTTCCATGTATTTTGATGCCCCTTTGCCTGGAACCTCTTTCCCTAAACATCTTTTCAGATTCTTCCCTTGTGATCCTATCATATTTCATCTTTCCTATACATTCAGGAAATCCTCAACCCCAACTGAAATTAAACCTCTAAATGTTTAAGTGTTGGATATTTTTCACATTATTCAACATTATAATTTGCTCAGCACTCTCCTCTCTTAAAATGGAGGCTTAGTTTATAAAGTTATTGAATGTCTCAATATAATCATTTAGTGAGAAGATAGCACAGCTTCATATTCTTCTTAACAAAGACGTCACATTTGGTCCAATGTGACTAATTTTAATTTCATTGCCCTGAGTGAGGGACAGAATTACACAAAACTTTTGAAAGGCAGCATATAATTAAATAAATCTAGTGGCCCTCACTGATTTTGCCTTGTAAGAATATGAGCCTCAATTGACTATACATATTCCGGGCAAAATATATGATACAACTGCAATTATTTTATAAAAATAAGCTATATTTGGCTTTTAAGAAACATGCAGAATAGTTCATGCTCCAATGTGTATGCGTGCCTAGGATACAGAAATGATCAGGGACAAAATCTATATTTAATTTAATTCAAAGTTAAATTAAATTAAAATTGAGCAATGACATAGAATTAGTATGACTCATTGTGTGTTCAACAATTTTCCTCTTCAACTGCATTAAAAATTTCAGTTTAGCAAAATTTTGGCAAGGGCTCTATCGAGCTGCATTCAGAGCTTTTAGGAATAGTTTGGGATATTTGTATTGCAGCTTCTATACTTCTACTATAAATAGCATCTTCATGTTAATTGTATGATTGTTATAAACATGTTTTTAAATAAACTTTTTTCTGCTCTGATATTACACACACACATATATATATTAGTAGACTGACTTCTATAGTTTATTTGTTAGAATTCTTATAGTTGACAATGGATATAAGATATATACAGTATATTTAAAATCTGTTATAATCAACAAAATTACCATGTGCTAACTGATCCAAAATGTGTTTACATTTTTTTAAAAAAGTAGTTTGACATCCGATTTTTTAAGTATGTCAAATGCTACATATTTTACTCAAGCATTTTTTTCTTCATTCAATTGTGTCCAATTCTCAGAGATTGCCTCAGCTGCAGTTTTCTTGGCAAGGTTTTTCAGAAGGTTGCTATTGCCTCCTTCCAAGGGCTGAGACAAAATGGCTAATTCAAGGTCTTCCATTTGGATTTCTACCTAATGCAGGGCTAGAATTCAGTCTCACAGTTTTTAGTCTGATATCCTAACCATTACACAAAACTGGCTCTTAAAACATAATTTACAGTTTTGTGTATGAATGTCAGTAAGCTGTCATTTGATATTTTAGGACAAGGCATATTAATTTACCTATTTTTACCTCAGGAAGATTGAATTTAAATAACAACCAAATTATACACACACACACACACACACACACACACACACACATAATTCATAGAAAAACTGAGTAAGATGTTTTTGTGAAGAAACATCAGAAGTGACAGGAAGCTTCTCTTAAGACAATTCAATTTCTTACCTGTTGTGAAGCCCCTAATATACCCAGTTAGGAAACAAACTCTCTTTGTTTCTTATGGATCAAATTTATGAGACTAGCCTTTTGAATTAATGCAGTAATGCATCAGATATATTAACATCTGCTAAGAAATAGCAAATTATGTGTTTTTATTTCATATTAGGTATATGATTGATTTCATTGTTTTATCTGTTATCTATTTTATTGTTTTTGTCTATTTTACTGCAAGCCACCCAGAGTCACTTATGTGAGATGGGTGGTATACATAAACAAACAAACAAATGTCAAGCAGTATTTAAGGTATCCTTCTGAGATTTTCAACTAAACATCCTTGATCTACATTCTTTGGATCAAGTGAAAAATAATAAAATTTAAATCTGATAATATAACTTCTGACTACCATTGGAATGAAGGAAAACCCAACTATAAAGCTTAGTTAAAAGTAAACAGACAAAATTTAACATTGTTGGTAACAAAAATGCATCCCATTTGAAATTTCCACAATTTTTTCTTATGCCAATTAACTGATGGGAATTTAAATTTGTGATTAAAGCTTTTATTGATTACCCATACTGATTTATCAATTAAAGTTAATCTATATTTTATCTTGTCAATTAAACTTAACAAATGTTAGCAACCCAAAAATGAAATTCCCAGGCCAAAAAGAAAAAAGAAAATGGGGAGAATGATGACTCTAAAATTTATGTCTTTTAGGAAACCCATATTCCTTGGAGATTTTTTTTCAGATGCTTTGTTTAGTTAAATGTAATCTGAACTGCTGAATAAAGGATCAAGAATTTAAGCAAACTTTAAATGGTGTATGTGTGTGTGTGTTTCTCTTTAACTCCAAAGTCAAATTGTCAGCATAACCTTTTCTGCAGTGGTATTAAAAGAAACATAAGATCATATAAACAAGTGTTCATTGTTTATAACTGACCAGTTCTCCCTGGGCATCCCTTTGTCATCATCGTCAACACTGAACTATTCCAGGATGAATTCAAAGACTGATGCCTATCTGAAGCAAAATAACATGCTGACAATGACGATCTACAAAAGCACCAGCATATTCCCATCATAATTTTACACAAAGATTAAAATTTGATTGCTTCTTGATACAGTATGTGATATTTCTATCTTGAGTGGAAATAAAGATATTTGATCTCTCTCTCTCTCTCTCTCCCATACACACATACATACACACATTCCTATTTTCAATAACACTGATTCCTTCAGCCTACAAAAGCACATTTGCTTAAATTAGTACATTGTATATGTAAAACGTCCAACAGGATTGCATCAGATTACCTAGGGGAGATAACAATCTGAAAAGTACAAAATCAACACCTAATTGATACCTCATTTATTTCCACTTTTAAAAAGTGTATCTAGCTCCTGGAAGAAAGGGGAGCTATTCTTTTTCATCCCACTGTTCATACATTTCATTCAGTTTATTTTAACTGTATCTGACAGCTGTTTTGATGCATTATTTTTAAGGGGGGAATACAACCTTGTTCTTTCCCAAGTAAAATACATGTTTAGAGCTTTACTATATACCAAAAAAATGGGGGAATGTATCAACAATTACTTCTAATTATAAAGGGAAAAGAAAAGAGGTACTCTTGCTTTTTGTTTGGCTAGGGGAAAAACAGACCACAACGCTAGCAATGATAGTGTTCTCCTTTGTTTCATTCAATCAGATGTAGGACTATTGCCTTTAAAAATAGTGTATTGAACAACTTTCGTCCTGTCTCCAACCTTCGCTTTCTTGCGAAGGTTGTTGAGAGTGTGGTGGCGCATCAGCTCCCTCTGGTCCTGGATGAAGCGGATTATCTAGACCCGTACCAATCGGGTTTCAGGCCCGGGCACAGCACGGAGACGGCATTGGTCGCGCTGGTGAATGATCTCTGGAGGGCTCGGGACAGGGGGCATTCCTCTGTTCTAGTCCTATTAGACCTCTCGGCGGCTTTCGATACCATCGACCATGGTATCTTGCTGCGGCGTCTCAGGGGATTGGGAGTGGGAGGCACAGTTTTACAGTGGTTCTCTCCTCCTATCTCTTGGGACGTTCGCAGTCGGTGTTGGCAGGGGGGCAGAGGTCGACCGCGAGGTCTCTCATTTGTGGAGTTCCTCAGGGGTCGGTCCTCTCGCCTCTCCTGTTCAACATCTACATGAAGCCGCTGGGTGAGATCATTCGTGGCTTTGGAGTTGGGTATCATCAGTACGCTGATGATACCCAACTTTTCTTTTCGACCCCAAACCACCCCAGTGATGCCCTCAACGTGATGTCCCGTTGCCTGGAGGCGGTTCGGGTCTGGATGGGGAGGAACAGACTCCAGCTCAACCCCGACAAGACTGAGTGGCTTTGCATACCTTCATCCCGGGTTTATTCGGACATTCCACCTCTGGCTATGGGGGGTGAACTATTACCCCCCGTAGATAGGGCTCGCAACTTGGGAGTCCTCCTAGATTCACGGCTCACCTTGGAAGACCATATAGGAGCTGTGACTAGGGGGGCCTTCGCACAGGTTCGCCTGGTGCGTCAGTTGCGGCCCTATCTTAGCCGGGATGATCTATGCACGGTCACTCATGCGCTCGTGTCCTCCCGTCTGGACTACTGCAACGCTCTCTACATGGGGCTGCCCTTGAGGACCACCCGGAAGCTCCAACTGGTACAGAATGCAGCCGCGAGAGTGGTGTTGGGAGTCTCCCGATACTCCCACGTTACACCTCTGCTCCGTGAGCTGCATTGGTTGCCAGTTGTCTTCCGGGTGAGATTCAAGGTACTGGTAACGGTGTTTAAAGCACTCCATGGCATGGGGCCGGAGTACCTCAGGGAACATCTGCTGCCGGCATCAAGCTCCCTGCGCCCTGTGCGTTCCCACAGAGAGGGCCTCCTCAGGGTGCCACCGATCAGAGAATGTCGATTGGTGGCCCCCAGGGGGAGATCCTTCTCTGTGGGCGCTCCGGAGCTGTGGAATCAGCTACCGGTAGAGCTCCAGATGGCGCCCGATCTTCGCTCCTTTCGTCGCGATCTCAAGACATTTTTGTTTGTACAAGCTGGCCTAGCCTGATGGGGATTGCTGGGGTTGTTTTATCTTTGGTCTTTTAATTTTTCTTGGGGTTTTTAGAACTGTATTTCTATTGTTTTTAACTAGGGCAATTGTTTAATCTTTTTTTAATGTTTGTATTTGCTATTTTATTCTGCCCTGTGAACCGCCCTGAGTCCTCAGGGAGAAGGGCGGTATATAAATGTTATTAAATTAAATTAAAATTAAAATATTTATTTATTTTAATTCCATTTATATCCTGCCCTTCTCCGAAGACTCAGGGCGGCTTACAAACTTAGCAGTAGCCTTCATTCTATGTGTATGCCTGCTTATTATGGCTTTCACACACACCCCAACCGGCATTATTACAAAGTCAGCTTAATTGCCCCCAACAATCTGGGTCCTCATTTTACCTACCTCGGAAGGATGGAAGGCTGAGTCAACCTTGAGCCTGGTGGGATGTGAACCTGCACTAATTGCAGGCAGCTGGTGTTACTTAAGGAGGCATTAGCCCACTGCTCCACCAAGGCTCTTAGTATGGCAATTCTTAGGTAAAACTCATCTCAACAGGTAACTGGAAGTATTTCTTATCCTATTTTTATGCAAATTTCCACATCAATTCCTTAATTAATGGGGAGTTAGAGAAAAGCCTTACTTCTATAAAAATTAGAAATGTAGATCAATTTCCTTTTATTCTGGAAAATCTAGCATACTGAAAATATTGCTATTGTTTTCATTCTCTCTAGGTTATCTCAGTCTTCTAGAATTCCCTAGATAGACTCCATGTTAATCTGTTGTATGTAGCTTTATTATTGTATAGTGGTTAAGGGAAAATTAATATTCTTTGGATTGCATCTGACAAAACATGGGCCCATTTGAGCTCAAACCCAGAATCTATTCTGCAGCACTCTAATTGCGAGGACAAATGAAGAGCATATAATCCCCATAAGAATTAGGACTAAACTCCCCACCACATTAATAGACAAATATATACAGGCGTGCATATCTCGATGCCTGCCCTCAACAGCCTTACTCAACATCAAATTGGCATATTTTAAGACAGGCATTGTTGAGAGTTTGGAAGAAGTATAGACATAAGTTAGATTGTAAGATACCATTGTGGGCAATCCCAAAACACGCAATAGAAAATATAAATGTTGGTTTTAAACATGATGTGACTACGTATAAGGAGATTTTAAGTTTGGAAAGAAATATCTGGTGTCTGAAACCGTACAGCCTCTTGCGAGATGAGAAGACTGTTCAAACTTGGTTTCAATATATTCAGCTACGGGCCAGGTGGAAAGAAGATCAGAAAACTGGCTTTACAATGACTGATGAAAATCTGATAAAGCAAATTAGAAATCAGGGTCCAGCACATATTAAACGGATATATCTTGCATTGATAGAAATTGACTCAGAAACAGAACTTGTTAAAGATTGTATAATAAAATGGGCCCAAAACATCCAAGAAGCTATTACAATGGACACGTGGGAAAAGATTTGGGTGAGGAATGTAAAATTTACACAAGCTCAAAACTTAAGAGAGAACTTTTATAAAATGTTTTATAGATGGCATCTAGATCCTAAAAAGCTTGCAAGTATGTATCCGAATTATCAGCCCAAATGCTGGAGGTGTGGCGATGAAGATGCAACATATTTTCACATATGGTGGACTTGTAAAAAGGTTAAGGCCTTTTGGATAAAAATTTGGTGGAACATGCAGAAGATTTTCAAGCAAAGGATAAAGTTTTGTCCGCAACTTTTTTTGTTGGGTATAATTACAGATGCTACGGTTGTGGACACTAAGCTGATGTTGAATTTAATTACGGCAGCAAGACTCTTAATAGGTCAATATTGGAAGAAGGAGGAACTGCCGACTATAGAAGGACTTTAAAGGTTTCTGACCTGGCAGAGATGGCAAAGATCTCGGCTTATTTGAAAGATCACTTGCAAGAACGTTATATTATGGAGTGGAGAAAATGGATTGAGTATATCCAGAACAAATATGGGACTAAAAAGTTTCATGTAGCATTTGAATAAGTCTTCCTTTCTTTTTTCTTTTTTTCTTTTTTTATTTAATATTAATAGTGTTTGTAGTTATCCTATATAAGCTAGAGAGTGATAGATTTTAGAGTTTATGGTTGTTAGCATATGGATGTTTATGATTTTTTGTTTTTATACCTTGTACTTACCTCTGGGAAGTCGGGGGGGGGGGAGGGGGGGAGGGGCAGGGAGGGAGGGGGAGGGGAGGGGGAGGGGGGATTGTTAAAGATAAAATGTATGTTAAAACTTTTCAATAAAAAAAAACATCACATTGGAATGAGGAATGTACAGAAAAGGCTCTACCACAAAGAATTTTTTATTAATGCAGTAGGAGCAAAGAAAACAACCATTTTGTAAACTCCAGCACTGCTCATTATAAGCATGCTGAAATGGTTGGGAGGTTATGACAGAGGATATTCCTAATCAACTGCCAGGCATACAGAAGGAAAGGGTTTATAACTCCCAATCCTCCAAACTCCCCTCATCCCACTTGCCAAAATACTTTTTGTCTGATTTACTACACATTCTATCATACATCTGTATCTAGTAAGACTGTTCAGCCCTTCAGACTAAAAGCAAAATGGTGTTTCAGAACATTAAAGGTAAAGGTTCCCCCGCACATGCGTGCTAGTCGTTTCCAACTCTAGGGGCCAGTGCTCATCTCCATTTCAAAGCCGAAGAGCCAGCGCTTGTCCGAGGACGTCTCCATGGTCATGTGGCTAACATGACTAGACGCCAAAGGCGCATGGAACACTGTTACCTTTCCACCATAGTGGTCCCTATTTTTCTACTTGCACTTTTATGTGCTTTCGAACTGCTAGGTTGGCAGAAGCTGGGACGAGTAACAGGCGCTCAACTCTGTTACGCGGCACTCAGGATTCGACCCACCAAACTGCCGACCTTCTGATCAACAAGCTCAGTGTCCTAACCCACTGAGCCACTGCGTCCCTTCAGAACATTAAGGAGCCCCAAAATACCCTATTTGTAAGTACTTAAAGCAGGTACACTTTTCCCAGAATCATGCAGCTGCACTCTATAGCTGTTAAACTCTAACCAACTTCTATATAAGACTGGAGATTTGAAAGAGGAGGCATAAACTATCAACCCAAAAAGCTTCCTCCTAGTCCAAAGAACATCTGGCTCACATACTGCAAGTGTTAAAGAACCACTCTAGAAACCAAAAGACGGTTAATTCTAGCCCTGCCTTAAGCATGAAAGATAGCTGGTTGACTATGGCCAGTCACAGTTGTCAAGGCATAATTCTGCCTGTCAGAGGGCAATAGACCGTGCTCCAGACGGTGCATGATGTGTGTGGGTGAAGGAAAACAAAACCCGATGCATATTCTATTAAAAACCTTTAATTAAAAAAATATATATAAACAAAGAAAGCTAACCGACCACATCCTATCCCATCAGACAGTAAAAGAAAAGTGAAGACATAAACTAGAAAAACTTTTTACACTTGCGCACACAGCAAAGCTAACTCATAACATATCTAGACCACGACATTCACTATGGTTACCAGATAGGTTATCAACACAGGTGCAGAACAGAAAGAAATGTACAGTTAGAAATGAGCTTTTCGGACGAACTAAAAAAAACGTGCAGTGACATCCCCTTCTTTCGTCAGCAAAGCGAAGATTCAGGTAAGGCACATCTTCTCATGCAGATACTCGTGTCTCAGCCCAACCAACTCACAGGGTTGTTATTGTGGGGAAAATAGGAGGAAGAGGGAGCATTTGATGTCTTGAATTATTTATGAATATAATAAAGGCATACATATACATATTATGTGTTAGTGCAAATTTAATATGACAAATACAAATTTAATATGACAAATGAAAAGCTTGAATGCCAATTTAGTCATGCTTAAAACACATTTCTATATGTAGATCCCATCACTCTAGTTCAGGAAAAGGAAACTTTACAGAAAGTACCTAAAGTTTGTTTTAGTTAGGTTTAGGATTAAATAATTAAATTAGACAATTTTGTTTTGCTTTTTAAACAATATATTTTATAATCTCCTATTTTATACCTCACAAAAACTATTATCATGTGCAGAAATAGACAAGCACCTCCTTCCATCCCTTATCCAAGAGGGGGAAAAACTGCATCTATTTATTTTTTCATTGATCAGTTGAAATACTCTGCAGTGAAACTTATCTTAATCAATTGCTAAGATGTTATTAAATATAGTTTACTGGAGGACAGATTTATTATGGGACATGAAACAATGCAGCAGAAATCCTTAGACGAAAGGAAACAAAGGACTACATGATACAGAAGTGAAAAAGGGACAAGTAAAAGAGTAGAGTTGCCCTCATTTAAAGCAATCACAATAACCAAGTCCTAATGACTTAGGATCAATTTGCTGAAATTAACTGGATTTGAATTAGATAACATGCTGACAGCCTGGTACAGGTAGTCCTTGACTTACAGCCATTTGTTTAATGACAGTTCAGAGTCATTAAACTGAAACAAGTGACTTACATCCAGTCCTCATATTTACAACAGCCAATGTCCTCAGTCATGTGAGGAATATTCAAATTTGTGACAACCAACATACTGTATATTTACAATGGGTACAGTATCCCAGAGTCACATGACCATTATTTCCAACCTTCCCAGCCATCTTCCAACAAACTAAGTTAATGGTGGGAGACAGATTCACTTATTCACTTAACCACAGTGACTCACTTAACCACTGCTGCAAAATGGTCATAAAATTGGGCACAACTCACTTATCATTTTGCAATGGAAGTTCCGTTTCAAATTATAGTCCAAATCGAGGACTATCTGTATAGACCTGTACTTAATCCTTAGCCAGTTTACTGCCCTCATTTTAAAAAGTGGCGATAATCCACAATTTCTAAACATCTAAGTCAAAGACTAATAAATATGCTATTCAAATATTAATCACCCCAAAATTTATTTTCCAGGTCATATCCTTAAGCATTAGAAATTCACATTTTAAACAATAATTATAATAAATATGGTCCTCAAGATGTTGGTGTGAGCTTGAAATAGCAAATGATGTGTCTGCTTGGAATTGCAGAATGCGTAACTTGGTTATATTGCTATGTTTAATGTGTAACCACAGTTAAATTTCAGAATATACAAATTAGAAATGGTAACTGAAGTTTTTTTTATGAAAAGTAGCTAAGCATAAGACCAATTTAAAATTGAATCAAGTTAGCTGCTGAATGGTTCAGCAGTTATTGCCTTTCATCTAAATAGGAAATTGTGGGGAAAAAGAAAATAAATCATGCTTTAAAAAATCAACAAAGTAAATAAAAATGGCTGAACTCACGTTCTCTGGTATTATTTATACAATTTATTTCAATGCTACAATAACATGACCAAAGCCATCCTATATTATGCACAATACAATAAATCAGTAAGAGTTCAGACTCTTGTAAAGCATTTTCATATTTTACTTTTTTAAAATTTTAGGTTAAATCCAATTTTTTCAAGAATACATACATTCAAGAATACAATTTTCAGTGAGATGCACAAATATTTGAAGATATTGCTATATATAGATACACTTATCAGGAAAGTATTATGTAAGAATATCTGCATTTCTTCTAATATAATATATGAAATGTAGCATAGTAAAAGTTCTATTAGTGAACAATAGTCTTGAAGCAATTATTACTGAAAAACACACAAAATAAGCATTACGCTTTTTCTTTAAAAACAAAATAGTACTATAATCAGCATTACAGAGAATGAGTTTTACTATCCCTGCACTGTATATAATTAAATGAGGTCTTGAATTTTATTCCGAGTTGTTTACATATTTTAAGTGAGAAATGCATGTATATTTCATGTAAACTGTCTTCTATTACCTCATCACTGTGGTTTTCATTTGTGTTTGAGAAACACACAAAAAGAATTTTGCCTTATTATTGCAGAGCTGAAATCTGTTCGAAAATATTAGGGAGACCTCCAGGAAAGAATGGTTCACTTCCTTGTACTTTTAATTTGAAATATTTTATCTTTTGGCACTTTACTTCTCCCTAAATGTCTGTTAACTCTTTCTCTCCTTCTCTTTCTTACACATATTCTACTATTTTAACATTTCTGCTGAGAATGTACAAATCAATCTCCTTATTCTCTAAGCCAGTTCAGCCATAGGAATGATATTTATTAAATTATTTCCATTTGCAATATGTTCTTGCTCATTCCTGCTATTCAGTCAAACTGTGTGCATCCAGCGGAACTTCCACTCATTGGGAGACCTCAATCAAGCATCACATGCTGCCAGGACAAAAGAAAAAAATACGTATTGGGGGGAAAATCTGAGGACCCAGATTGTTGGGGGCAATAAGCTGACTTTGTAATAATGCCGCTTGGGGGGAGGGCGAAAGCCCTAATAAGCAGGCATATACATAGAATGAAGACTATTGCTAAGCACATTGGTTTGTGCTTAGATTGTAAGCCGCCCTGAGTCTTCAGAGAAGGGCGGGATATAAATGGGATTAAATAAATAAAAATAAATAAAATAAAATCTTTATATCCCAAATTATATAAAAGTTGGAAGCAAAGTAGTAGGTTAGTTCAAGGAACTCCAGTGTATTAAAGCTCCTTTGGAGGACTAACAATAAAGGAGCTTTCTCTCAATGCTTCTGAATAAAAGATTGATGTATTAGAAGTAAAAACTTGCTTTTATAACATATATTTGGGGAAAACAGAAAAAAATGGAACAATCACTAACTTCAGGCAAATTATGACTTGCCATATTCAGAGATCTTTTTCCAAATTAGTAACTTCAGAAAAGAAATGACATAAAATGCATACTCAGCAAGTTATGCCATGCACATCCAACTAACTCCAATGGTATAATTTCAGAATACTTTCTGAGTATTATATTGGTTAAGCTGCCAGGACAATGGCAAAGAGAAAATACATTTGAAAATGTTTCAATATATAAGTAAATAAAACAGAACACTGGGATTGTCTTAGCCAACGTAGCATCATTCTTTGCCTGTCAAAAATAAATTTCTATCCAAGCAAACCTCTGGATTTAATTAAGCTTTCCAAAGTCTTCTAACAACCATTCAGCAATGAAAGGAAAAGCACTTCTCTAGTTCAATTGTACAATTTTGTGATGTTTCCCTTTACAATTTGTGTTGGAAATAATTACTCAGATGTTGTGCATTGACCAAATAAAATAAAATAAACTGGACAATTTACAGCCTTTCCCAATTCTCACTGACAAGCAAAATTCACATGGAGAAGGCAGGAAGGACTCCAGCTTAAATTTTCTGATGTATAACTATTATACTATCAGATGATACATCTTTAACTCT